>NC_136065.1:660567948-661167948 GCF_964261635.1 Lissotriton helveticus
AGGCTTGTATTCTGGGACTATACAAGAGGACCAAACTCAACAGGGTGCAGGCTAGGTTCTGGGACCTGGGACTCGTCACAGCCAAGTGCTTGCTCATCAAGCGGTGGAAAAAGGGCGAACCCCCACACGCCAAACACTGGTACGCTTCCTTTGACAACTGGGCAAGAGCGGAAGATGTCGTACTGCGCAGGGAGGAGACGGCGGGGCTGAGGAAATTCCCCATTGCACAGCTTTGGGATGAAACCCTGAAATCCTTCCAGCAGGCGAGCCTGGACCAGTGGATCACTTAAGTGGCACCCCTCTCTAGGCCAGCCCTAGGCAACGGCTGGGACAGAAAACATTATGCCCCCACTGACATCCCACCAGCTCAGTTTGGTGAAAGACACAGCCCGCACCTGTATGACGAGACACTGTTGCAGAGTCGTGACATGACAACTGCTTAGAACCCCCACCGCCCCGACACCGACGCCCCGGTGCCCATTAGGCACTGCCGAACCGCTCTCCCCCCCCCCCATGGGAGGGACTTACCCCTCACATGACCTCGATCACCCCACGCCTTTGCCCCGGAATTGGAAGTTTACCTCTGCAGATACACATTGACACTCTTCCCACTGCACCAGCCCTTCACCCTCATACTTCCTCTTTAAGGTATCTTCTTCTCCTTATTCTTTCCCTCTCGGTTAAGTTTGGGTGTCAAAACAGTTTCCCTTTGACACGTTTGTTTTAAAGTTGTGAATATAGCATTAGTTGCAGATGACTGTCTAATCCGGATCCTTCACGTTGCGACTTCACGATGGGGGATACACCACAAGCTAACTAATAGACGAGATCAGGGGAAGGCGCACGGCCGAGAGAACATGCCGCCTCACATCACATCTCATCCCCGTACCTCAGACTACAATGCGCAAAACGCCACGTGGCATCGCGTTTGCAGAAACAAAAAGTCACCATTTCTTTTCATATATTCCATCAATTCTGCCAAAGCAATGTGATGTGTGTTAAAAAACTCACCATGTATTACCATTGTGTTGTATAATCGTTATGGTGTTGTGCAGATTATGTATATCATTTCCTCTTGCTCAATGCCTAAGTGTGCATTGAAAATAAATGCTGGAAAACTAATAAAATATATTCAAACAAGAAAATGGAAGCACCACCTATCGATAGAGTGGATTAATACCATCTGTCAATTCCCAAGTCTAGTAACTGTCTACATGTACAAACCTTCTTGGGTATGGTGGGGTTCTGTAGACCATGGATGCTTGGGTTTGCTACTTTGGCAAAACTATATTAAGAATGGTAATATGAAACCTTTGCAGTAGTCCGATGGGAAAAAAAAGCAATGTATATGATGTGTTAAAAAAAAAAAACCTCACTTCAACATTGTATTCAGTTCTGCCTTAGTTGTGGCCATTCTTCATTCTGCTGCTGGTCTTCTCTTCATATCTAAATCTAACCTCTATCTACTGCTACGTTGTCACAATACACGCCTCTGCTGTTCTCTGCTGTCCAAATTACCTTGGTGTGCTGCCCCTTCCTAAACCCTGCATCTCTGATGCAGTTTCAACAGGAGGGAGAACCACACAATAGTCTTGTAGTAACTGAACATGTATCAAATTCCTGCATCAAACTTACTGATGCTCCTATAGCAAATTCTGAATTTATTCCATTTATAGAAGACTCTTGTCTCTGAAATAATGAAGGCAAGCTTATTGCGAGATATGCTGTATGTATGATTTATCATAAAATAATCAATAGTATGCAGGCGCACACCTACTATTACGTAGGAATCGATCTGCATATATCTCATCCCAATGTTGGTGCTCTAAAAGAAACGAGGCCATCAAACAGCTTTTAATAGCCAAGTATAACTCTACTTTTAGAATTTACCCATGAGCACACAATGATTAATAGACCACAACTAAGTGTGTCCATTCTTGTATCTTTTTAATTATAATGTTCAAGCCTCTAGCTAACACGTTTCAGGGTAACAGGCAAACAGAACAGAAGTTTTTGCAAGAATCATGTCAGACCCAATAAGTACATTCCAAAGTGTACATGATAAAAACCTCCACCAAATTACTCATAGATGCTAATTAAGGACACCTTTACCACGATGGAAACCCCATAATGGATTGTGAAAAAATCACTCACCATATAATACATTAACTTAGTATTTGCAAAGTACATTATCCACAAATTACATCTGCCAATGTAACAATACACCTATTTGTGACATATTGCAAAGAGCCTCTCCATCCCCAACTGTAAAAAATACAGAAGCATATAACCCCCACACATGACCAAACCTTAATGGGTGCAAATCTAGAGGTATCAGTAACTAAATATGAGGTAGAACATTATATATATATATATATATATATATATATATATATATATATATATATATATATATTCCAGTTCAATTATAAAAGTAATTTGCGCACTCAGAGTGAGGTTGAACAATCACCATTTATTCCATGATACCGCTACGCGTTTCGCCACCCGGCGGTGGCTTGATCACAGGATCGTGTGATCAAGCCACTGCCGGGTGGCGAAACACATAGCGGTATCATGGAATAAATGGTGATTGTTCAACCTCACTCTGAGTGCGCAAATTACTTTTATAATTGAACTGGAATCAATTTTGACCGGCTTGGGTTTCTGCCGGATTTGCGCCAACTGACAATGGGATGGATCTCGGAAAAACCCATTATCGTCTGCAAAAAAAAAAAAAAAATATATATATATATATATATATATATATATATATATATATATATATATATATATATATATATATATATATATATATATATATATATATATATATATATATATATATATATATATATATATGTTATACCAAGTGTCCAGAGCTTTGAGAGGGAACACTGCTGTGCTCGGCCATCCGGCAGTGAAAATGCAGGCTGCAATTTGGCTCCAAAAATATCCGGTTGCCTACGCGTTTCAAGGCGCTGAGCCTCTTCTTCATGGGCTGCTTTGGAGAATAAGCTGACACATGGCATTTGCAATAATTTCCGGTGTTTTAATCATGATCGCCCTGAGAGGGCGTGTGCTTATAACAAGTTTTCATTGATGCATGATGGGTATCAGAGTTTTTAAATGCGAGTGAGTTCAGCATACAATTTCCATTTTTGAAAGCAATTTTTCAAACCTTAAGTAGGTGCAGAGTCTCGTTGCAGTCTTAATTTGCATATAGAGCACAGTGCTGTAAAAGTCTCAAAGTACCAAGTGCCGGATGGCCGAGCACAGCAGTGTTCCCTCTCAAAGCTCTGGGCACTTGGTATAACATTGTCTACACGGCCGCCCTGCCGTGGGGAGGAGAACCATCGTCGGATGGAAAGAAAGGCAATTCCAGCTGATTGAGGCTTTTTGTCACGAACAATTCGAGACTTTTACAGCACTGTGCTCTATATGCAAATTAAGACTGCAACGAGACTCTGCACCTACTTAAGGTTTGAAAAATTGCTTTCAAAAATGGAAATTGTATGCTGAACTCACTCGCATTTAAAAACTCTGATACCCATCATGCATCAATGAAAACTTGTTATAAGCACATGCACTCTCAGGGCGATCATGATTAAAACACCGGAAATGATTGCAAATGCCATGTGTCAGCTTATTCTCCAAAGCAGCCCATGAAGAAGAGGCTCAGCGCCTTGAAACGCGTAGGCAACCGGATATTTTTGGAGCCAAATTGCAGCCTGCATTTTCACTGCCGGATGGCCGAGCACAGCAGTGTTCCCTCTCAAAGCTCTGGGCACTTGGTATAACATATATATATATATATATATATATATATATATATATATATATATTTTATTTTTTTTTTAACAAAGGACACCGCACTCTGGAACTTTGTCTTTAAGTTTTATTATACAGAGCCCAGTCTGACACACCGACGACGTTTCAGCCAAACAGCCTAGATCACGGTAGGTGGCACTACTTTTTGCAACTGTTATTATTCCATTTCCTGTCAACACGTCACTCTCATGAATTCTGGGACATGTAGTTTTCAGTATTACAAACAAATCACCTGGTGACAGACATCATCTTAATTCAAATGATATTACGCAGCGATACTTTCATTTCACAGCTAGGACTTCAGTATTATCAGTTTGACCTCCCAAATGCTTATATAATTCCATTTTAAAAGGTTACAAAAAACGGAACATATTATCAATTTCATTACCAAAATTACGTCTCTTGTGCAAATTTAAACATTCATATTTTGATGGTTTAACAGCATTTCTAATTGTAACGATGCCTACTACATATGTATTTCACAACATTTATGTTTAGTACATAATGATAAATATGGTTTATAAGGCTTTTGGGATTTATCAAAACAATGGTCAGTTAGGCAGTCAAGGGTTAGTGCCCTTAAACTATATAGTAAAGTAACACCAAATTGTACCATTTTTTGTGTGTTTTATGCTCCAGATGGCATTCAGCATATACTTCTCTTAACATTGGTCAGGGGTTATCACTGTTTTTTAACGTAGGTTATCTTGTTATATGTTGTTTTATTCTAGGTGGACATAAAGTTCCTCATCAAAGTTCATGCCTCTTGGGCTCTTGGTCCGTAATCTGATTATATATTTGGAATCCAGCTGTCGCAGTTTCCTCTTTTGATCTCCCATCCTTTCATGTTGTTCCACTGTGTCTATAGCAAAGTAGCTTATGTTGCGCCACTCTCCACCTTGGCATGCCAATAGATGTTTAGCCGTTGCATTAATGAGATCTTTGTTCTTTACTGCCCTAATGTGTTCCGGCAAGATTACAGACTACAAAGACCAGCAAGCCAGCAGTGCCCACTGGGGCGGGACTCTACATTGTTGAAATTAATGGCAGTTCTTTCATTTTGCTTCCTGCCTTTCAATTGACAGTGATCAAGAAGAGCATCAGCTCGAAAAGCGTATGGCTGCATGAATCGCGTGGTGCTTGACAACCAAACTGCCATCTGCGGAGTGGTGTGTGTCCTGACGTGTGTGGCTCCTCACTTGGGCAACCTTGTGTTTTGTGTTTATAGTGGCTAGTCCGGTCGCGAGGAGCCCCAACATCGGATGGCGGACCCAGAGCGAGGGTAATTACCAGCGCTCCTTTGACGTGAGAAGCCTCGCCCGCAGAGGTATTGGCAGTGGGAAAGACTTGCACACACTGCATTTCACCCTACAGGGAATTTTATTGATGGAGTGGCAGGAGGGCAAGCCACTTGGTGAGAGAACTATTCAAGTCCAGTTGCAGCAGGATTACGGACTACAAAGACCAGCATGCCAGCAGCGCCCACTGGGGCAGGACTCTGCATTGTTGAAATAAACAGCAGTTCTTTTATTTGGCTTCCTGCCTTTCAATTGCCAGTGATCAAGAGCGTCAGCTCGAAACGCGTATGGCTGCATGAAATGCGTGGTGCTTGACAACCAAACTGCCGCCTGTGGAGTGGCGTGTGTCCTGACGTGTGCGGCTCCTCAATTGGGCAACCTTGTGTTTTGTATTTATAGCCGCTAGTCTGGCAGCAAGGAGCCCCGATGCCGGATGGTGGACCCGGAGCGAGGGTAATTACCAGCACTCCTTGGACGTGAGGAGCCTCGCCCGCAGAGGTATTGGCAGTGGGAAAGCCTTGCACACACTGCGTTTCAGCCTACAGGGAATTTTATTGATGGAGTGGCAGGAGGGCAAGCCACTTGGTGAGAGAACTATTCAAGTCCAGTTGTGGCAAGATTACAGTCTACAAAGACCAGAATGCCAGCAGCGCCCACTGGGGCGGGACTCTACATTGTTGAAATAAACGGGAGTTCTTTCATTTTGCTTCCTGCCTTTCAATTGCCAGTGATCAAGAGCGTCAGCTCGAAACGCGTATGGCTGCATGAAACGCGTGGTGCTTGACAACCAAACTGCTGCCTGTGGAGTGGTGTGTGTCCTGACGTGTGCGGCTCCTCACATGGGCAACCTTGTGTTTTGTGTTTATAGCGGCTAGCCTGGCCGCACGAAGCGCCGATGCCGGATGGTGGCCCCGGAGCGAGAGTAATTACCAGTGCTCCTTGGACGTGAGGAGCCTCGCCCGCAGTGGTATTGGCAGTGGGAAAGCCTTACACACACTGTGTTTCACCCAGTTGCGGCAAGATTACACACTACAAAGACCAGCATGCCAGCAGTGCCCACTGGGGCGGGACTCTACATTGTTGAAATTAATGGCAGTTCTTTCATTTTGCTTCCTGCCTTTCAATTGACAGTGATCAAGAAGAGCATCAGCTCGAAAAGCGTATGGCTGCATGAATCGCGTGGTGCTTGACAACCAAACTGCCATCTGCGGAGTGGTGTGTGTCCTGACGTGTGTGGCTCCTCACTTGGGCAACCTTGTGTTTTGTGTTTATAGTGGCTAGTCCGGTCGCGAGGAGCCCCGACATCGGATGGCGGACCCAGAGCGAGGGTAATTACCAGCGCTCCTTTGACGTGAGAAGCCTCGCCCGCAGAGGTATTGGCAGTGGGAAAGACTTGCACACACTGCATTTCACCCTACAGGGAATTTTATTGATGGAGTGGCAGGAGGGCAAGCCACTTGGTGAGAGAACTATTCAAGTCCAGTTGCAGCAGGATTACGGACTACAAAGACCAGCATGCCAGCAGCGCCCACTGGGGCAGGACTCTGCATTGTTGAAATAAACAGCAGTTCTTTTATTTGGCTTCCTGCCTTTCAATTGCCAGTGATCAAGAGCGTCAGCTCGAAACGCGTATGGCTGCATGAAATGCGTGGTGCTTGACAACCAAACTGCCGCCGGTGGAGTGGCGTGTGTCCTGACGTGTGCGGCTCCTCAATTGGGCAACCTTGTGTTTTGTATTTATAGCCGCTAGTCTGGCAGCAAGGAGCCCCGATGCCGGATGGTGGACCCGGAGCGAGGGTAATTACCAGCACTCCTTGGACGTGAGGAGCCTCGCCCGCAGAGGTATTGGCAGTGGGAAAGCCTTGCACACACTGCGTTTCAGCCTACAGGGAATTTTATTGATGGAGTGGCAGGAGGGCAAGCCTTTCACACACTGCGTTTCAGCCTACAGGGAATTTTATTAATGGAGTGGCAGGAGGGCAAGCCACTTGGTGAGAGAACTATTCAAGTCCAGTTGTGGCAAGATTACAGTCTACAAAGACCAGAATGCCAGCAGCGCCCACTGGGGCGGGACTCTACATTGTTGAAATAAACGGGAGTACTTTCATTTTGCTTCCTGCCTTTCAATTGCCAGTGATCAAGAGCGTCAGCTCGAAACGCGTATGGCTGCATGAAACGCGTGGTGCTTGACAACGAAACTGCCGCCTGTGGAGTGGTGTGTGTCTAGACGTGTGCGGCTCCTCACATGGGCAACCTTGTGTTTTGAGTTTATAGTGGCTAGCCTGGCCGCGCGGAGCGCCAATGCCGGATAGTGGCTCCGGAGCGACGGTAATTACCAGTGCTACTTGGACGTGAGGAGCCTCGCCCGCAGTGGTATTGGCAGTGGGAAAGCCTTACACACACTGTGTTTCACCCAGTTGCGGCAAGATTACGGACTACAAAGACCATCATGCCAGCAGTGCCCACTGGGGCGGGACTCTACATTGTTGAAATAAACTGCAGTTCTTTCATTTTGCTTCCTGCCTTTTAATTGCCAGTGATCAAGAGTGTCAGCTCGAAACGCGAATGGCTGCATGAAACACGTGGTGCTTGACAACCAAACTGCCGCCTGCGGAGTGGTGTGTGTCCTGACGTGTGCGGCTCCTCACTTGGGCAACCTTGTGTTTTGTGTTTATAGCTGCTAGTTCGGTTGCGAGGAGCCCCGACGCTGGATGGCAGACCCGGAGCGAGAGTAATTAACGGCGCTCCTTGGACGTGAGGATCCTCGCCCGCAGGGGTATTGGAACTATTCAAGTCCAGTTGCGGCAAGATTACGGACTACAAAGACCAGCATGCCAGCAGCGCCCACTGGGGCGGGACTCCACATTGTTGAAATAAAGAGCAGTTCTTTCATTTTGCTTCCTGCCTTTCAATTGCCAGTAATCAAGAGCGTCAGCTCGAAACGCGCATGGCTGCATGAAACGTGTGGTGCTTCAAAACCAAACTGCCGCCTGTGGAGTAGTGTATGTCCTGACGTGTATGGCTCCTCACTTGGGCAACCTTGTGTTTTGTGTCTATAGCGGCTAGTCCGGCCGTGAGGTGCCCAGACGCCGGATGGCGGACCCGGAGCGAGGGTAATTACCAGCGCTCCTTGGACATGAGGAGCCTCGCCCGCAGAGGTATTGGCAGTGGGAAAGCCTTGCACACACTGCGTTTCACCCTACAGGGAATTTTTTTGATGAAGTGGCAGGAGGGCAAGCCACTTGGTGAGAGAACTATTCAAGTCCAGTTGCGGCAAGATTACGGACTACAAAGACCAGCATGCCAGCAGCGGCCACTGGGGCGGGACTCCACATTGTTGAAATAAATAGCAGTTCTTTCATTTGGCCTTTCAATTGCAATTGATCAAGAGCGTCAGCTCGAAAAGCGTATGGCTGCATGAAACGTGTGGTGCTTGACTACCGAACTGCCACCTGTGGAGAGATGTATGTCCTTATGTGTGCGGCTCCTCACTTGGGCAACCTTGTGTTTTGTGTTTATAGCGGCTAGTCCGACCGCGAGGAGCCCCGACGCCGGATGGTGGACCCAGAGCGAGGGAAATTACCAGCGCTCCTTGGATGTGATGAGCCTTGCCCACAGAGGTATTGGCAGTGGAAAAGCCTTGCACACACTGCGTTTCAGCCTACAGGGAATTTTATTGATGGATTGGCAGGATGGCAAGCCACTTGGTGAGAGAACTATTCAAGTCCAGTTGCAGCAGGATTAAGAACTACATAGACCAGCATGCCAGCAGCGCACACTGGGGAGGGACACTACATTGTTGAAATAAACAGCAGTTCTTTCATTTTGCTTCCTGCCTTTCAATTGCCAGTGATCAAGACCGTCAGCTCGAAACAGGTATAGCTGCATGAAATGCGAGGTGCTTGATAACCAAACTGCCGCCTGCGGAGAGGTGTGTGTCCTGACGTGTGCGGCTCCTCACTTGAACTACCTTGTGTTTTGTGTTTATAGCAGCAAGTCCGACCGCGAAGAGCCCAGGCACCGGATGGCGGACCCGGAGCGAGGGTAATTACCAGCGCTCCTTGAATGTGAGGAGCCTTGCCCACAGAGGTATTGGCAGTGGGAAAGCCTTGCACACACTGCGTTTCACCCTCCAGGGAATTTTATTGATGGAGTGGCAGGATGACAAGCCACTTGGTGAGAGAACTATTCAAGTCCAGTTGTGGCAAGATTATGGACTACAAAGACCAGCAGGCCAGCAGCGCCCACTGGGGCCAGACTCTACATTGTTGAAATAAATGGCAGTTCTTTCATTTTGCTTCCTGCCTTTCAATTGCCAGTGATCAAGAGCGACAGCTCGAAACGCGTATGGCTGCATGATACGCGTGGTGCTTGACAACCAAACTGCCACCTGTGGAGTGGCGTGTGTCCTGATGTGTGCGGCTCCTCAATTGGGCAACCTTGTGTTTTGTGTTTATAGCCGCTAGTCTGGCAGCAAGGAGCCCCGATGCCGGATGGTGGACCCGGAGCGAGGGTAATTACCAGCACTCCTTGGACGCGAGGAGCCTCGCCCGCAGAGGTATTGGCAGTGGGAAAGCATTGCACACACTGCATTTCAGCCTACAGGGAATTTTATTGATGGAGTGGCAGGAGGGCAAGCCTTGCACACACTGCGTTTCAGCCTACAGGGAATTTTATTGATGGAGTGGCAGGAGGGCAAGCCACTTGGTGAGAGAACTATTCAAGTCCAGTTGCGGCAAGATTACAGTCTACAAAGACCAGAATGCCAGCAGCGCCCACTGGGGCGGGACTCTACATTGTTGAAATAAACGGGAGTTCTTTCATTTTGCTTCCTGCCTTTCAATTGCCAGTGATCAAGAGCGTCAGCTCGAAACGCGTATGGCTGCATGAAACGCGTGGTGCTTGACAACCAAACTGCTGCCTGTGGAGTGGTGTGTGTCCTGACGTGTGCGGCTCCTCACATGGGCAACCTTGTGTTTTGTGTTTATAGCGGCTAGCCTGGCCACACGAAGCGCCGATGCCGGATGGTGGCCCCGGAGCGAGAGTAATTACCAGTGCTCCTTGGACGTGAGGAGCCTCGCCCGCAGTGGTATTGGCAGTGGGAAAGCCTTACACACACTGTGTTTCACCCAGTTGTGGCAAGATTACGCACTACAAAGACCATCATGCCAGCAGCGCCCACATGGGCGGGACTCTACATTGTTGAAATAAATGGCAGTTCTTTCATTTTGCTTCCTGCCTTTCAATTGCCAGTGATCAAGAGTGTCAGCTCGAAATGCGTATGGCTGCATGAAACGCGTGGTGCTTGACAACCAAACTGCCGCCTGCGGAGTGGTGTGTGTCCTGACGTGTCCTGCTCCTCACTTGGGCAACCTTGTGTTTTGTGTTTATAGCTGCTAGTCCGGTTGCGAGGAGCCCCGACGCTGGATGGCGGACCCGGAGCGAGGGTAATTAACGGCGCTCCTTGGACGTGAGGATCCTCGCCCGCAGAGGTATTGGAACTATTCAAGTCCAGTTGCGGCAAGATGACGGACTACAATGACCAGCATGCCAGCTGCGCCCACTGTGGCGGGACTCCACATTGTTGAAATAAACAGCAGTTCTTTCGTTTTGCTTCCTGCCTTTCAATTGCCAGTAATCAAGAGCGTCAGCTCGAAACGCGCATGGCTGCATGAAACGTGTGGTGCTTCACAACCAAACTGCCGCCTGTGGAGTAGTGTATGTCCTGACGTGTGTGGCTCCTCACTTGGGCAACCTTGTGTTTTGTGTTTATAGCGGCTAGTCCGGCCGTGAGGAGCCCAGACGCTGGATGGCGTACCCGGAGCAAGGGTAATTACCAGCGCTCTTTGGACATGAGGAGCCTCGCCCGCAGAGGTATTGGCAGTGGGAAAGCCTTGCACACACTGCGTTTCACCCTACAGGGAATTTCTTTGATGAAGTGGCAGGAGGGCAAGCCACTTGGTGAGAGAACTATTCAAGTCCAGTTGCGGCAAGATTACGGACTACAAAGACCAGCATGCCAGCAGCGCCCACTGGGCGGGACTCCACATTGTTGAAATAAAAGGCAGTTCTTTCATTTTGCTTCCTGCCTTTCAATTGCCAGTAATCAAGAGCGTCAGCTAGAAAAGCTTATGGCTGCATGAAACATGTGGTGCCTGACAACCAAACTGCCGCCTGTGGAGTGGTGTATGTTCTGACGTGTGCGGCTCCACACTTGGGCAACCTTGTGTTTTGTGTTTATAGCAGCAAGTCCGACCGCGAAGAGCCCAGGCGCCGGATGGCGGACCCGGAGTGAGGGTAATTACCAGCGCTCCTTAAATGTGAGGAGCCTTGCCCACAGAGGTATTGGCAGTGGGAAAGCCTTGCACACACTGCGTTTCACCCTACAGGGAATTTAATTGGTGGAGTGGCAGGAGGGCTAGCCACTTGGTGAGAGAACTATTCAACTCCAGTTGCGTCAGGATTACGGACTACAAAGACCAGCATGCCAGCAGCGCCCACTGGGGCGGGACTCTACATTGTTGAAATACACTGCAGTTCTTTCATTTTGCTTCCTGCCTTTCAATTGCAATTGATCAAGAGCGTCAGCTCGAAAAGCGTATGGCTGCATGAAACGCGTGGTGCTTGACTACCGAACTGCCACCTGTGGAGAGATGTATGTCCTTACGTGTGCGGCTCCTCACTTGGGCAACCTTGTGTTTTGTGTTTATAGCGGCTAGTCCGACCGCGAGGAGCCCCGACGCCGGATGGTGGACCCAGAGCGAGGGAAATTACCAGTGCTGCTTGGATGTGATGAGCCTTGCCCACAGAGGTATTGGCAGTGGGAAAGCCTTGCACACACTGCGTTTCAGCCTACAGGGAATGTTATTGATGGAGTGGCAGGATGGCAAGCCACTTGGTAAGAGAACTATTCAAGTCCAGTTGCAGCAGGATTACGGACTACAAAGACCAGCATGCCAGCAGCGCCCACTGGGGAGGGACTCTACATTGTTGATATAAACAGCAGTTCTTTCATTTTGCTTCCTGCCTTTCAATTGCCAGTGATCAAGACCGTCAGCTCGAAACACGTGTGGCTGCATGAAATGCGTGGTGCTTGACAACCAAACTGCCACCTGCTGAGAGGTGTGTGTCCTGACGTGAGCGGCTCCTCACTTGGGCAACCTTGTGTTTTGTGTTTATAGCAGCTCGTCCGGCTGCGAGGAGCCCCGATGCCCGATGGCGGACCCAGAGCCAGGGTAATTACCTCGCTCCTTGGACATGAGGAGCCTCGCCCACAGAGATATTGGCAGTGGGAAAGCCTTGCACACAACAGGTTTCATCCTACAGGAAATTTTATTGATGGAGTGGCAGGAGGGCAAGCCACTTGGCAAGAGAACTATTCAAGTCCAGTTGCGGCAAGATTATGGACTGCAAAGACCAGCAGGCCAGCAGCGCCCACTGGGGCCGGACTCTCCATGTTTGAAATAAATGGCAGTCCTTTCATTTTGCTTCCTGCCTTTCAATTGCCAGTGATCAAGAGCGTCAGCTCGAAACGCGTATGACTGCATGATACGCGTGGTGCTTGACAACCAAACTGCCGCCTGTGGAGTCGTGTATATGTCCTGATGTATGCGGCTCCTCACTTGGGCAACCTTGTGTTTTGTGTTCATAGCGGCTAGTCCCACCGCGAGGAGCCCCAACGCCGGATGGCGGACCCAGGGTGAGGGTAATTACCAGCGCTCCTTGGATGTGATGAACCTTGCCCACAGAGGAATAGGCAGTGGGAAAGCCTCGCACACACTGCGTTTCACCCTCCAGGGAATTTTATTGATGGAGTGGCAGGATGACAAGCCACTTGGTGAGAAAACTATTCAAGTCCAGTTGCGGCAGGATTACGGACTACAAAGACCAGCATGCCAGCAGCCCCCACTGGGGTGGGACTCTACATTGTTGAAATAGACAGCAGTTCTTTCATTTTGCTTCCTGCCTTTCAATTGCCAGTGATTAAGGGTGTCAGCTCGAAACGCGTATGGCTGCATGAAATGCGTGGTGCTTGACAACCAAACTGCCGCCTGCGGAGTGGTTTGTGTCCTGACGTGTGCAGCTCCTCACTTGGGCAACCATGTGTTTTGGTATATATATAATATATTTACCAAAACACAATGTTGCCCAAGTGTGGAGCTGCACACGTCAGGACACACACCACTCCGCAGGCAGCAGTTTGGTTGTCAAGCACCACGCATTTTATATATATATTCTTTAGCTTGCTTGCTCGCTCCTTCTGCCTTCCCCCACCCTTGCAGAGGATCGCATGAGATTGGCGGAGCGTACCAACATGAGCATCAAGTTTTCCACAGCAATAATGCGATCACTCAGTGATAAAGCATACACCAGTGTTGGTATTTTATTTCAGATTATGCATTTCGCTCACCAAACGAGCTTGGTCACACAATGAAACCGGGGAGAGTGAAAGCATTACATAGGCATGTTTAGAAACAAATCTAGGACCAATAGAAGGTACACTTCAACAGAGCCAAATGGCATCCATTTTGTAGTGAGTCGCCTATAGAGAAATAAGGTGGTATATTCCCCCATACTCCCTCCTTCTCAAGTATTGGTCATCATATATGTGTAACTGACCATTAAAATCCAAGTCAATCACAGAGGAGAAGGCTAAAACCTAAGGAAACAATAAATTGTGCAATTAAACCTAGGCGCCATGTTGTATATGTTGTAAGACTCATGGAGAGTATCAGGAGATACAAAGAACAATGTCATATTCTCTCCAGAATCCATCACATCACGTGACGCATACATTTCATTAGGACTAGTGCCTATTAAAATCTATGTGAGATATTTAACGTTGGAAAGTTTCAATCGGCCTGGTGCCAGTTGACGAAAATTATTAGGTCAGATATCCCTCCATTGTGTGTCAAGCACAAAATATATTCAGACTAGTGCCTATTTTTCCAATCACTTGCAAGCCTCCCCATCATGCTGCATATATGCCTGACTTCCCCGTAAATCAGAGCTACACAAACATCCAACAAATAAATAAAGCGAAAAAATATGAGTGTGAAAACAAGTAAACAGAGTTAAAAGAGATATGAATAAAGTCTCTTATCTGTGCAGTCGGGCCCTCCACCATTGCAAAGAAGAAAAGGGTAGGGGATGGCTAGAAGAGAAGCTGTCCTTCATTATCTGCCCCTTCCTTATCTCCTGTAAAGAGAAAAAAAACACACATATTAAAATCCATGAGAAATCTTATTCATGATTAAAAACATTTCAAAACAATTACACTAGTGTACAGTTACATGGGTAACAATCATATCAGAACAGATGGTATAATCTCATGCATATGCTGACATTATTCTTGGAGATGTATGTTCATCTCCTCATCCTGGTTAAGCCCCTCTGGGCTCTTTGTCTGGAGGTCAATTATGTACCAGGATTCTTTCTTGCGCAAATGTAAGACTCTATTGCCCCCTCTCTGTGGATATTCGATCTGTTCAATGGCAAAGAATGTTTAAAGGGAGCTATTTTTAAAGTTGGAACTCCGCAAAGTGCCTGGCTACCGGGTAGTGTGGGTCTTTATTGGTTATAGCCTTCATATGCTCTAACACCCTTTTCTTTGTGGCTAGAGTAGTGCTGCCTACATACCTCATCTTACATGGGCATTCAAGAATATAGATGGTAAAGATCGTGCCACATGTGAGAAATTTGTTTTATGTTTTTTTCTCCAGTAGGGGTGCTGTAGCTCTTTCTCATGGAACTGTTCCTACAGGCTTTACAGTGGGCACAGGGGAAGAACCCTTGGAGGTTAATCTGTGAATTTATACTCGTGTTAGTGATATTCCCCTTAACTAGAAAGTCTTTAAGGTTTCTCCGCTTCCTGTAGGTGATCCGTGGTCTCTCCTGTATGGCATGGCCTATCACCGGATCAGTGGTGAGAATGTTCCAATTTCGTGTGAGTATTTTGGATATGGCCTTTGATTCTTTATTGTAAGTTAGAATCACTCTGGTGGTGTTATCCTCCTCACTGACTTTCTCACTCAAAGTAGCCTCCCTTTCAACTTTACCAATCTTGTCCCTGGCTCTCTGTAGGACCCAGTTCGGATACCCTCTTTCCCTAAATCTTTTTATCATAGTTTCTTGTTCTGCGAGAAAGCTTTCCTGGGTGCTGCAGTTTCATTTCGCTCTCAATAGTTCTCCAAATGGAATGCTCCATTTCAATGTTTCCGGATGGCTACTGAGAGCGTGGAGCAAGCTATTTCCTGCTGTGGATTTCCTATGGAGTTTGGTGTTTATTCTGTTTTCAGAAATCTCCACTACAGTGGAGGATGTGTGGAGTGTGTTGAAGGAGTGTGTTGTAGGAGTATGAGCCGTTTGTACAACAGTATGCTCTCAAGCATATGTCGGCTACATTAATAGGGTTGTGGGAGCAGTGTTTCGATGGTGTCCCACCTCAGATAACATATGACATCCTGGACCTTGTGTATGCTGCCAACATGGTCCCTAATGATGTTTTCAGCCTGACAACAGTGTCCCAGTTTCCGATGAGGGATATATATCCTATTTTTCACACTGAAATACCGGAGTTGCGTGATCAGCATGATGCAATTGTCAGGCAGCGAGTGGAAGCTTATTTTCAAGAACAATGGGTTTATACTCCTTGGAAAAGGAGTGAGGTTTTGTCTCTACCCGACCCTAGAAAAAATCAAATTGCATACTATAAAGAATTAACAGAGGATGCGTCGTCAACGGTGATGACATTTGCAGACATTGAGATTTTTGGGGTTTATTGGTGCCCGTTAATAATTGGCGGCAATTGCATATGCAGGACCTTGTTGTGGAGTTGGGTGGAACTTGGAATGATATCAGGGCATGGGATAAAGAGAGGAAGACTGGTGAGAAGCCTAAGCCTGGGATAATAGCTTTGCCAGGTCGAATTATTACCTACATGCACTCTCTAATTCCACCTAGAAGAGTAGATTGGGACAAGTTAACAGCATGTCATCAGTAGAAAGATGAAAGTGTATCTGATTTTTTTACTAGGTTTGAAGGTGTGTTTTTGGACTTCAGTGGACAGGACTTGTCGATTGACGGAGGTGTCCGACTGTTCGTTAACAGATTAGTTACAAACCTGTTTCCCGAGATCGCGACTCAGTTACAGGCTTCAGAGAGCACTTGGACTACCTCCTCCCCATCAGTGATATTAAGTATGGAACAGTATTAAGAGCATAGAGAGAACAAAGAGAAGGAGAAGGTGGAGAAGAAAAATAAGGAGTTGAAGACGAAGGTGGTGATACAGCAGGTATCTCGAGGGACCGGGAGAGGTCACGGCATTGGTCCGGCCTGACAGCTACCCCGCACTAGCAAAACTGCAGCGCCTTTGGGGCCGAACCAGTGTGCATTTTGTAAGGAGGAGGAACACTGGCACAATGATGCCTGATGTTGTTGCAAAAGATTGCGGCCCCCTATAGGAAGGGGTTCTCATGGAAGGGGTCATGGAGCAGGTGGTCATGAAGGAGGCCAGGAAAATTAGAAACAGCAGGGTCGCTCTGATCGGAACTATTTTGATGACCCTTGGGGGCGACAGTACTATCATAATGATTGAGATTTGGATAAAGTGACTGGATTGACTCATGGATAGGACAGCCAGGGACAAGGCGAGGGACCAGTTCAGATACCTGTGAATCAGAGTGGACCTTATGTTACTGCCGACTTACAGGGCTCAGCTAAGCAATTCTTGGTGGAAACAGGTGAAATAAATAGCTCTGTTTCTCGTTCACTGGTCCCCAGTGCATCCATGTCCGGCCAATATAATGTTTTGGTAGGTTTTTTCAGGTATACCGGTTGTGCGCCCTATTTCCAAGCCCCTTGTCTTGACTATTGGCCCCTTTACTGTAGATTCACCCTTTCTATTGACATCCAATTGTGGAGAAAATTGTTCGCAGCCTCTAGTATGGTGAATTTTAACTGTGATACCTTGTGTTGTGCCTCCACAAAATGTGCAGCGACTGTCGATTTCATATTTTTTGTCCGTATGTTTGATTTATGTTCAATCAATCTGGTTTTTATACGTCTTTCTGTCTTTCCGATATATCGTTTTCCACAGGGACATTTCAAAGCGTAGATAACATTGGCTGTATCACATGTCGCGTTTGTCTTCAATTTTATTTCGTGTCCTTTCAAAGGGTGGTTGATCGTGTTTCCCTTGATGATATTGTTGCAATTTCCGCAATTTAGACAAGGTTTAGTTCCTTTGAATACCTCCTCCTTTGTGGGTTTGTCTTTTAGCATTTCTCCTATATTACGAGCTCTTGTGTAGGCGAATAATGGTACTCTTTCAAAAATTCCATTAAAGTCTGGTTCAGGTTCAAGGTTCAAAACTGGTCAGTTTTTAGTGATGTTTTTTTTTAATCGTTCACTCAATGTTGAAAATTTTGAAACAGCCACTAATCTTGTTTCTTCAACCTTTTTTCTAGTTTTCAATAGTTCTCCTCTTTCTATTGAGTTAACTTGTTTCCTTGACTCCTCAATGATATGTTCAGGGTATCCTCTTTTGAAAAATCTCATTGCCGTTTCATCCATTCTGAGTTGTAGTTTAGATTTGTCTGAGGTGATTCTTTTGACTCTCGCCATTTGAGAGAAAGGTAAATTTTTTTTAAACTTTGGTTGTGAAAGCTTTGATAATGAAGCATATTATTTCTGTCGGTGTCTTTCTTAAATATGTCCGTCTCAAAACCCTTGTCAGTGGCTGAAATCTTCACATCCAGAAATGTAACCTCTGTTTCCGAAATGTCCCAAGTTAATTGTATGCGGTCATCTATTCTGTTGAATTCAATGAGTTTTTCCTGAAGTTTCTCTTTTGAATTTTTCCAAATTATAAATATGTCATCTATGTACCTTATTATTAGTTTCAAATTATCCTGCCATATCTTTTGGTGAAGATGTGTGTCTCTTCATAATCCTGCATGAATATGTTCGCGTATACTGGAGCCGCTGAATTGCCCATGGCTGTTCCAACCAGTTGTTCATACCAATCATCTTTATAGCAAAAGTAGATTTGGTACAGAGTAAATAACATCAATTCCATGAGGAACATCTGAAAAGGTAATTCTAAATCGGAGTTAAGTAGAGCTTTTTTCACCGCCTCTATCCCCAATGCGTGGGGTATTGATGTATAAAGTGAGCGAACATCGGCTGTGCACAAAATCAATTTTTCACCCGGTTCAATTAGTACTGTGTCAAGCTTCAATAGGAAATCAGTGGTATCTTTGACATAAGTCTTCATGTTTTTAACTATGGGCTGGAGATATCTGTCGAGTAGTTGTCCGATTGGTTCATGTAAACTCCCAGGGGTTGAGACGATTGGACGTAAAGGTGGATCCCAAAGGTTTTTGTGAATCTTCGGTATCATATATAGTACCGGACTCCTAGGATTGGTTTTAATCAGAAAATTCTTGGTTTTGTCATTGATTGTTCCCATTCCATAAGCTTTCTCAATGATGTCCTTTAAGGTTCTCATGTATTCCACGGTTGGATTGCCATCCAACTTCCTGTATGTATTCGTGTCCATTATATGCTCTTTGACTTTCTCCTCATACAGTGTGGTGTTCATGATAACTAGCGCACCCCCTTTGTCTGCTTTGGTGCACGTGATCTCCTGGTTAGCCGCTAGTTTTTTTAGAGTGTCTAGATCCTTTTGGGTAATGTTTTTTTTGGTGCATGTCCCATATTTGAATTTTGACAAATCCTGTTTTACCAGTTTTTCAAAAAGATCCAAAGTCTTATGGCTCACTGATGCCTGAAAAGTACTGGTTGTTCTCAAACCCAATAGTTGATCCAGTATCTGTGTGTCGCTTTTTGGTAAGACGTTCTCAAAAAAATGCCTTAGCCTTAATTTACGCATAAGCTTAAAGAAGCTTACTTCCAGTTCTAGTGCGTCGGTGGTTGTGGTTGGTACAAAAGATGTTCCTCTTTGTAAGAGATCTCTTTCATATGGGCTCAGTTCATAGTCACTGATGTTAATGACTAATTGTTCTGTACTACTTTCTTCTTCTGTTCTTTGTCCTTCTTGGGCATGGTTGTACTCCTGGTATTCGGTGCTACTCTGTCCTTTTCTTTTTCTTTTGCCTTTTCCCCGCCTGGGTCTCCTTTTTGGGCTTGGCCCTGATCTAAAAAAGAACTTTTCTCTGTGGTAACACTGGTGGTTGGTTGCTCGGTTTGAGAAGTATCCCGAGTTCCAGCTGATGGTTGGGTTCTTTGTGTTCTTTGTGAGGTTTCACTCCCCGATGAGGAGGTATCCGTGTATTGAGAATATGGTTGATTTCTTCTTTTTTGGGCATAAATCTCGGCCCAAGTATAAACTTCCCCGAGTTTATAATCAAGAGTGTCCCTATTGTATTTGCGTATTTTTCTCTCATTTATTTCCTTCGAGTGTCTGTCCATTTGTTCTTTGATATCCTCTAAAGTTTTTGATAATTCGTCTTCTGATATCATGTTTGCTAGATCTGTTAATACCTCGGTGATCTCTTTGGTTAGTTCCTCTAAAATTGCTGATAACTCTTCCACAATTAAAAGAATGAGGTACAAAGAACACTTGTTTAAAATCAAGCATACGGACAAAAACTATGAAATCGACAGTCGTTGCACATTTTGTGGAGGCACAACACAACGTATCACAGTTAAAATTCATCATACTAGAGACTGCGAACAAGAAGGAAGGGAGAGACAACACGAAATATCTCTTACAAAGAGAGAACTTTTGGATTCAGAAACTGTGTACACACAAGCCCAACGGGCTTAATGACCGCATAGAACTATCATGTTATTTATGAAAGTATATAATCGCCTTGATGCTAAAAACTGATTCTTGCGGGATTTGTAAATACTGTTTTGTTTTAACACATGTACGATCTGTTTCAGAATATGAAATAGCCTTGTGTTTAAGTTTTATGCACCTGAAAAACAACACTCACTCATAGCTCCATCCTTTAGGCATCCCCAGAGTTAGTTTTGACACTGCAGGGTTCGTACCCCAAAGTCGTCTTATTATCCACTATTTTATTTTATTTTCTTGATCATTATTGGGAGTTCTACCACGTAATATATGTATTAACATATTGATATCCTGCGGGTGTTAGCGTTTACACCTATGATTAGAGGTGATGCACTATCTGATCGTGCACTGAGTAGTTTTTCTATTTCTACAACACGTGATCGGAACATTGACCAATGAGCGTTGTCATGGATAAAATCAAGATGGTTTCCATTGAATGTCGGTGAAAGTTTGGCTTACACTCGAGAAAGCTTATGACAAGCGAGAACATACCAGGTTAGTTGCGGAAATGGATGATTGGTATTGAACAGGCATATTGGTGAAAACGGAGTGTTTGACATCAGAGCTTCGCTCTTAACGCCACGTTTACTGTTTTTGCTTTGGATAGCTTTCGACTATATGGTGAAACGTTGTGCGGCAGAATAGGCATGTGAGTGGACTATACGGCCAATCACTGAATTTACACGGGATGTAAGGTCATATAAGGTGGCAAGTTAAACTCACAGGACTTGTATACTTGATGGTGTGACATACAGAGTTCTTAGAACTCATACCACACACTGGTTTTTAGGTGATAACATAAGGTTCACAACATCAGGATACAGTGTAAGGAATATTTAGATCGTACAATGTTTGTGATTTTATTTAATTTTTCTTTGTAGTATCGTTCCCTGATGAAGGGCAGTTTGTAATGCCCGAAATGCATTGGATCAAAAATAATGCCGTATTTGTAAAATGAATTGAATGGATCACAAATGATTGAAAATAGAAACTTTTGAAAAGAGTCAAAAAGAGAGTCGAAATGAGAACATGTGAATAAAACATGGAAAATATATAACACTAACATGGTGTCAAGAACCCTCATTTTACACTGAGGGGTGAAAGGTGTGCCCACGGGGATGCTTCTAATGTTCCATTAGAAGCACGTTTTTCTTCATTAGTACAAGCGCCTTAGGACGTCAGACGCCTCCTGTGGAGCACCCCAATACTTCAAAATATTGCATAAGATTGGAAATAGCAAAGCGGTGCACCTGCCTCAAATATTCACTGCAGTACGTGGACCATCTCTTGATCGCTTCTGACACTGAAGAAGGTTGCAAAGATGCAACGGTCAAATTATTGCTACATTTGGCACAGCACAGACTTAAAAGTGTCCCTTTCAAAGTTTCAATATTGTCGACAGGAGGTAACCTACCTACGTCACCTACTGTCGAAGAAGGGAAGGAGACTAACACCTGAACACATTAGTGCTATTGTTAAAATGCCCATCCCTAAGACTCAGCGGGATGTGCAAGGTTTCATAGGCATTACTTTGTATTGTCGACACTGGATTCCTAACGTTTTCTTTACTAAAAAAACTGTTGCTGCAGCTAACCACTAAAGATATGCATGAACCCTTGCCCTGGGCGCCTGAATGTCAACAAGCTTTTGAGCAATTCAAGGTTGCGCTTTGCTCTGCGCCTTTGCTTGGTATGCCTGACAACCAGAAGCCGTTTGCGCTGCACGTACACAAGACGGCTGTTTGGGTTCCTCTGATGATCACCCGATGTCTATCGCATTGTGATTGATATGCATGAGGTTAACAAAATGGTGGTCCCTCAGTTCTCAGTGGTCCCGGACATCACTGCACTTCTGATGATGATTCCTTCCACTGCAAAATTCTTTTCTGTGATTGATTTAAAAAATGCTTTCTTTAGCATTCCCATTCATCATGATAGCAGGCAACTCTTCGGATTCACCCTGGCCGGCAGAAGCTTTCAATTATGTTGCTCTCCTCAGGGCTATACTGAAAGCCCTAGCATATATAGTCAAGCTTTAAAAGGTCAATTGGATTCCCTCATACTTTCCTCAGGTAATGTGTTACTGCAGTACGTGGACCATCTCTTGATCGCTTCTGACACTGAAGAAGGTTGCAAAGATGCAACAGTCAAATTATTGCTACATTTGGGACAGCACAGACATAAAGTGTCCCTTTCAAAGTTTCAATATTGTCGACAGGAGGTAACCTACCTACGTCACCTACTGTCGAAGAAGGGAAGGAGACTAACACCTGGACACATTAGTGCTATTGTTAAAATGCCCATCCCTAAGACTCAGCGGGATGTGCAAGGTTTCATAGGCATTACTTCGTATTGTCGACACTGGATTCCTAACATTTTAGTTACTAAAAAAACTGTTGCTGCAGCTAACCACAAAAGATATGCATGAACTCTTGCCATGGGCGCTTGAATGTCAACAAGCTTTTGAGCAATTAAAGGTTGCGCTTTGCTCTGCGCCTGTGCTTGGTATGCCTGACAACCAGAAGCCGTTTGCGCTGCACGTACACAAGATGGCTGGTTGCACACTCTCCGTCCTGACACAAGCCTTTGGAGGTAAGCAGAGACTGTGTTTTTATTTTTCTGCTCTGCTTGACAACGTGGCGAGAGCCCTCCCGAGCTGTCTAAGAGTGGTTGCGGCTGTGGCTGTCTCTATCAGACAATCGGCAGAGCTCATCCTTGATACCAATCTCACAGTTATGGTGCCTCATGCTGTGGATACTCTTTTGAACAGAACAAAGACGCAGCACGTCTGACTGGTTATGAGCTGTTGCTATTCGCACCTCACGTCACCACCAAAACATGTGCCACTCTGAACCCAGCCACATTACTACCCATGCCTCCTGAAAGTGAGGAAATAGATGAGCATGATTGTGTTTTTAGACTGAAGAGGAGATGAAGGGACGGGTAGACCTGACTGATGTCCCCCTATCTGAACCCCAAAGGGAGCTATATATTGATGGCTCTTGTTTCAAATTACCGGATGGCACAACTGCTGCATAACTACCCTACACACAGTAGTCGAGATATCACAAGTTTCCTATCAATTGGCCCATGCTGCAGAGTTAGTTGGCCTTCTTCGAGCCTGTGAGTTAAGTGAGGGAGTGACTGTCAATATTTATACTGGCGGGGAGAGGATTCCTGACTTCACCGGTTTAAAGATCCAGAATGGCCCATTGATACACAGGCTTTTGTCAGCTCTGACACTTCCCAAGAAGTTAGCAATAGTGAAGTGCAGCTTCCACAAGGCAATTACTGATGATGTGGGAATGGGAAATGCATTTGCAGATCTAACAGCTAAGGAGACAGCTCGAACAAAAATGCAAAGAATGTTTGTGTCAGGTCCTGCTAGATGGGTACCCGAAGTTACTAAGTTTGAGGATACACTGGATAGTGTAAAAGAAATACAGATTGAGGCAACGATTGAGGAGCTAGCAATATGGCAGGAAAGCACAGCACGTTTAGACAAAAAAAGAATGCTGGACGGATAAGTCAGGAGAGCAAAGGTTGATGTTATTGGATGTCTATGTCCTCCCTGTAGTCACAATGGCACATGGGCCAGTCACATTAGTGCCAAGTGCATATGCAAACTATTAGAACCGGTGTGGCAGAATGATAACATCCCAAAAATAGCCGCTCATTTGGTTAAATATTGTATGATATGCATGATGTACAATCCTGGGAAAAGGCACTCCCACATCCCCTGGCAATTTGGCTCCCCCTTCTTTCCCTTTTGAGGTCCTTCAGATGGACTTTATCGAGATGGAGCGGGTTAACAATCTGAAATATGTGTTGGTGGTTGTCTGTGCATTCAGTAAATGGGTTGAAGATTCCACCACAAAGGAGAATACAGCTTTGGCAATGGCGAAAGCCCTCCTGAAGGAGTTCTTACCCCTCTTCTGTTTGCCTCGTTTGATTTGGAGTGACAATGGCAGTCACTTCAATTCAAAAGTCATCCAGTTGTTGTGTGATGAGTTAACCATTAGACAGAAGTTTCACGCTGAACATCACCCCCAGTAAGCAGGCTTGGTTGAGTAGTACAATGGTACTCTCAACATGATACTGGCAAAAATTCAGGAAAGCATTGGATTGAAGTGGCCAGGTGCTTTACCGTTAGCCCTTCTGTCAACAAGGGCTACAGCTCATACTAGGACAGGATTGTCCCCATATGAGGTCGTGTTTGGCCGCCCAGCAAATGTTGGGGGCGTCCCATGACCGAAGCAATTTTTCGACATTGAATATCCTTTGTCAGGGGATTATATTTATGAATTGACAAAAAATGTGCATTCTATTCATCAACAGATACAAGAGACATTGCCCCCACAAACAAAGGGGCCGGGCATACCATCCAACCTGGAGACGTGTGCAGCACCTCCAGAGACGGGGGAGCCTGGAGCCCCGTTGGAAGGGGCCTCTGCAGGTACTTCTTGCCACCAGTAGTGCTGTGAAAGTGACCGGTCGGAAGAACTGGTTACATACAAATCACTGCCGCAAGGTACCGTTGCCTCTCCCCTATGACAAGTGGGTGATCGATGGCATACGTGACCACAAGGCGGAGAAAGTGCCACGCTTCATCCCTTTTTCGGATGCCTGAATGACATGGGTGCAAACAGATGAGGAGAACAATGCAGTGTTGAATGAAGAGGTCCCCCAGAAGTAAGGGCTGCTCAGGATACTCCTCCACCTGACTCACAAGTGCTTGAGTCCCAGTCTCTTGGCCCTTCTGAATTTGAGCCCTTGTTCACTGACTACCCGGTGTAGCTAGGTACAAGTTGCGCCCCCGACAGAGTGACAGTGCACCAAAGGAAAAGTCAGATTAGTAGGAATGGACTGCATGGACGAAGAATAGGATGTATATACCCTGTCCGTGGTACCAACAATAGCTTAGGGAAAGGGAGATTGGTGCATTGTCTGCGATACTGAACAGGATAAGCTGAGGGTGTCTTCCTGAAAAGGGGGGGGTTTGTGTTTTCCTCTTTTGATCAGTATGTATCCCTCTGGCCGCCAATTGTTGAGGAGTAACAGCCTTTTACAGCACCACATTTGGAGGAGGATGGGGTTGGTTGGCTCGGTTGGTTGGGAAAGAGTAAAATAGTTTTTATGCTAATTGTCCTGATTTCTCTCATAGCAATGCTTGGAATAATGTGGTTTCTTGAAGAAAAACATCCTGTGCATTCTTTGATTGGTACAAAACCTGCTCCCCCTGAACATATGTTTGTAACTTTGGAACACCGAAAGTTTTTAAGGCTAATGTGTTTCTACAAATGTTGCACCAGACACATATTGCATCTAACATGACAAACTGTTTGATGTGTGGACTACTTCCTCAGGTGACCCATATAAGTGAGAACTTACTGTCCATGCTGTTGTCCTTATTAATAGCTGTGAGGGGTGGTTTGCTTTGCTTAGTATGGTACTTCCCCCTCCCTCATTTTATACATTAGACAGAAATAGAATTGGTACCTGCACCATGATGCAAAACATATGCTCCCAGCGTAGACCACCTCCTGGTGCTCCTACAGGTCGAGAGCCATTTGGTAGGTTGTTTCTAAGCTCCTGCATGCATGCATACAAAGGGGTAAGAAAAGTAACAGGGTCTCGTATGGAAATAGATGATTTCCTAGGGTTCAGCACGTCAGAATAACTCCAGTCCTTTCAGGCTCGTAATGTCACTGAAGTTAAGCCAATGCCACTGTCAGACGTTAACACCACAGCTACTTTCTGAGTCCAGGGGAGTGGAAAGATAGAGGTAGGGGAGAGCAGGTGCAACACTACATATAAGCTGAGAGCGACAGGTAGTCCACACCTAGTACTACCCCTAGTGTCTACTTCATTTCTGGGTCCCAGGGTTATGTTTACCTCCCTGAGGGATGGTTGGGTAGGTGTTATCTCACTTACATCTTACCCATGTATTTATAGCTCTGCCCAATTGCCATAAAGACCATTGATTGCAATGTAGGAGCACATACCTGTCCCACGTTAGGAGGGTTATTAACACCGAAGATGTAGATCAGACAGACACCACACTGCAGCAGTTCACCGATGCCATGAAAGGTATTGTATCCTTTTGGGGCCCTATGTCCAATAGCCTAAATATTAGTAGACTCACTCGGGTGGTAGAAGGAGTGATAAATGCAACAGCTGGTATCCTGACTAATATTACAGGTGAGCTTCAGGCTACAAGACTCACTACCCTTCAAAACAGGACGGTGCTCAACATCATCCTTGCTAATAGGGGTGAGGCCTGCCCCGTTATCGGAAGTAGTTGCTGTGCATACATACTGGATCACAATCCGAATGTATATGCCGGTATACAGGATCTCCATAGGCTTGCTTTTGCCATACACCAGGAGAATGGCATGTGCTCTCTCAGGTTGGTGTTGCGCCCTATTTGCATTTGGGGTTGGAAGATTATCATTTTCCTGGTTGCCATAGCTGGTATCATTTTGACATGTTGTCTATGCCTTCCTGCCTGTTGTGTCTGCTGTGTACACATGTTGACACCTCACCCCAAACACTCGGAACATGACTCTAAGAACAAGGCCATGATGATGCAGGACATCCAGGATATGATGTGCATTGACGAGGGCATTTTTTTAATATTAATGATATTTGCCTAGCCTTGTAATGTGTCCATTACATATCGCACAGAGTTTTAGCTTTCGCTGGTAGCCAAATGAGTTAGCAAATGTTGCTTATGCTTGAGCATTTTTTCCCTTTCCTTCGAATTGTAAGGCCCTTAACTGAAGGCAATAATACAATTTAGCAATGAATGCTAAAAGGAGGGTCTGTTAGAATTGAAAATGTTATTGCCCCATTGCTCGTTTTTCATTCTATGTTAAGTTAGCATTCATGGCTCAATTTTATTAGTAGCCGCCATTCTGTTCTAGGATCGAAGTTAAGCTCCTGCCTCATACTGCTTACCTCAGCAGAAAACTGCCTCCATGCATCTTTCTTCGTATTTTTCCAAGGCCGAGTTCAGCTGCACTAATGAATGTACTCTCTATTATGGCATACCTTTGCTGTTAGATAGACTTGTTCCCATCTTCGTGAATGGCGGGCTTGGGCAGAGTAACCTTGGAGCAAAGATAACATGTACCCGGTCCCAGGGCCGTAGCTCATCCTGCTGTGCCTCCTTTGATTGCTAGTGCCTGGACTGGAATTTTCCAGCCTGGGCATGTCCCTAAGGAATTGGAAATGTATAATATCTTATGTTATGTTGGGAGAGTCAGTCCCTCAGCAGCCATCTCAAGAGGCTGGTCAGACTGGGCTCCGCAGCAGCCTCTGACCGACTCTTCATTTATTTGGAAGGCCGAGAGGTGGTCACGAGTGAATCCGGTGAGCATATTCGGGTCACTTCCTTCCCAACAAAGCTGACTACTCTGCTACTCTTGACACACCACAGACTTTAAAAGGATCAGCAACACAGGTGGTGGTGCTGCAACCTCATGGAGGCCTGACCTGTCCTCTCTTCTATTTTGAGGCCAGTATCCCTTGTCGGAACCGCTGGGATCAAACCCCTGTGCATTGCGTTGACTTGTCATTGCCAAAGCTTGTTGGCTCTGCACTCCGGATATCTGTGGACTATAAGAATCCCCAGCCTCCAGCATCTTCTCATACCAATTACAGCATCCTCACTGCATCCTCTGACCTGTGGGCCCTCCTTCTTGGTGAGCTGCTCGAGGTACTCTTGCGACTCCTGTACATTTGGCCTGTGGGTCCTCTTCAGGGTTTTATCCTGCTTCAGTGGGCTCCTCTGCTTGTTCGGGGACTGCTTTGACTCTCCTGCTTTTGTTGGACCTTGCTGGTCCCAGCGTTGTTCCTTCTTTGCTCTCCACACTAATTGCAGCTGCCAAGGATTGTTGGTGCTCCCACCAGACACCGACCCCCTGGTTTTCAACTTCTGACATGGAACAGCTTGTGCACGGCTGCTAATCGTCAGCACCACCTGGCCCTCACAGCTGCAGTGAAAAGGCCACCGTCAACACTTCTGGACCGTCTGACGTCGTTGGGCATTGCTGTTCCATGCCTGCTGGTCATCTGCGAATGGCATAGACTCGGGCCTCTCTGCTTATAGGTTCTCCTCTTCAAGTATCCACCCTTGGATTCCGCTGGACTCTTGCATAGTCTTCTCCAGTGGCATCTACTTCAAAATCCTCCATTGTGGTCTACGGCAGTTTCCAACGTCACTTTGCACCTATGCGCAGGGCTTCCCTGGTGTAGGTATTCTAGTTCCTGGGGCATCCACGGGTGGGGAGACTCTCCAATGTTCTGTCTTCTACAAGGTTTCTTCAGGGTCCATTGGGAAGGGTCCTTCTTCTTAAAAACTGCAACAGCGACTTTCCCAATTACTTTTATTGGAAATGCGGCTGTGTTTCCACTCTGCACACAGCCTCCGGGAAGTTCCTTGGTGCTTACCTTGGGTGGTTCCTTGTGTCACCAGCTGCTCTGAGTCTCCTTGTCCAAGTCTTGACTTCGGTCGCACTTTGCAACCTACCTTTTTAGTATATGACTTGGTCTCCCCCTGGGTACCATTGTATTTTGTGCTACTTACCTTACTGCAATCGAAGTTTTGTTGTGTATCTGTGTTGATATCTCTGGGCAGTGTTAGTGAGTGTTGTGTAATAAATAAACATACTTGTATATATGCACTGTGTGGTTGTTTTTCATTTAATCTACACCACATCTTTAGATTAGTAAATCAAGCTGCTTAACACTCCATCAAGATAAACCTGAAAGCTGCTCTCCACAGCTACCACTTTGAGAGCGTTCTATGGCTATCAAAGACCACTAACATCACCATTAGGGCTGCCTGGATAAGTGCAAGGTGCATCCCTTAAATAAATGCACCATATACTAAGCCAACCTCCTACAGATAGAATAACAAGCATTGGTAATGCATTAGGTTTCGCCTACAGGATTAACAATAAGCTGTTTGTGCAGGCGAAACCTAAAAATCCAGATATCCAACTTGATATCCAAGTTGACTATGGTACTCAGTTCAGTACCCGAGCAACATAAAACTTTAAGAGTAAATGTATGCAAGAGCGATTTTTATATTCAATTACAAAAAATAACCAGTATATGACGTTGTCCAGTCCTTCCAATATGGGGAGAGAGTGACGTGAGATCTTCAAAAGGGTCTGTGCAAGAACACTAATATAACTGCCCAAAACAAAGTCATATAATCGAGTTCACAAACTTAAGCCCACTTAAAATGTACAGCGAGATCAAAGGAATACTCCCGGGTGGCGTCACATTGAAAAGGTCAGGAATGCAACACAAAGTAAACAAAAAAAAATGTTCCACACAGCAGTGAATGAAGACAGTAATTCGGCTACAGAACTGAAGAGCCCCCTTTTAAGATACATTAAATACAAGAGATTTTACAAGCATAACGTAAGCATTGTGCAAGCACAACCTAAAAAGGGGTCACCATAAAACGTGCATTACAAATACCCACCACCAAAATAACTTGGTCCCAAATCAGCAAAATATCCAGGGCTTCATGTGGTGCTGTCAGGGTGACAGGTATCTATTCAGAGAGTCTGGTCAGTGATGCGAGACCTCATTATGTGGTCCCAAGTAGTCTTTGCAAATGTTTTCTGGGGCTTTCAGTTTTATTATTTGGTGGGAAATGCAAGTAGATTCCTATGTGATATAACTCCTGGTTGCAGAGTGCACAGAAAAATGTTGTGGAAATTGTAAGATGAATTTGCAGCTCAAAATTTCCAAAATGATGTTTCATTATGATTTGCAGAAAAAAAGGTTTGTGAAATGGGTGAAAGCGTATTTGACCTGATAAATCAAAGTGAAAATGATAGCTTTAACAAGATGGCTAGAATTTGATCTCACTTTAACATGCTGGTGATGTTTTTGAATTTCCTGATGGTAAACACCAGCAAAGTATTTGAAACTGCTGACATCCATAGCACCTTCTCCCCGGCACGTGATATGTTTGTATATATCTATTTAACCCTTTTCCATCTCCAGCAAATGCTCTACACAATCTGGGCATCGATCACAACAAATCTGGTTACCGAACACAGAAGTGACCTGTAGGAAACTAGGTTTTTGTTACAGTACTCCCCAAACACTTTTTGTCTGGTATCTGGTGCAATTTTGATTGTAATTGTACTGGGTTCCTGCTAACCAGGTCCCCAGCAGAAGTTTTCTTTCACTAAACTGTACATTGTTCCACAATTGGCAAACCCTTTGGGATCCCTTGTAAGCCCCTAGTATGTGGTAACCCTGGTACCTAGGCCATTGGACCTAAAGAGGGTCCCTACGGGCTGCAGCACAACTTATTCTACTATGAGGAACCCCTTGCTGAACTCATGCAAACTCCCATTGCACCCTGTATGTCTTGGTGCAGAGAAAACCAAAGAGTCCACCTGGCACACATCCCATAGTGCTATACCTGCCTCACTACATGTGGGATAGTTAAGACACCCCATACGGCAGGCCTTACAACCCTAAGGCAGGGTGCACTGTACCCATGTGAGGGCATATCTGTAAGAGTAGATCTGTCCCACTGTGGTAAATAAATAATTAATTACCGGTACTATTTTTGAATACATTAATAATAACAGATAGCTCAATAAATAAGAGGCAGGATCCGGGGAATCTGAGTCTAACAGGCTTTAATCAGGCACAAGGGAAGGGACAGGATCGGAACAGCCTGAAATAGAATGGCATGGAAGGCAGCTGCAACGTCTCATTAACAGTACAAGGTATATATAGTAAAACATCACTATTACATTACATACAGTAGGCGTAACAAGTGACAAGCGTAAGATAAGAGTACATGGGCGTAAAAAGAAGGCGTGCACAGGGCGTGCACGTAGACATGTTATGAGAACGTCACAGAAGTGTCATGAAGTGGGTGGATACATGGAGGGGGCTACCTGGGCAGCTGGAACCTTTAACCTAGTGGTGCGCGCAAACGGGCCATGACGTGTTACCGGGGAGAGCTGGGGGCTCTGACTTCTGCACTAGAAGAGGAGACTAAAGTCTGCGGTGTCAGGACGACATGTACCTATAGCATATCTGGTATCTGGTGTTTGGAGTACATGTTGATAGAATCTAAAAGTTATCAGGGCAAAGGCTACTTGACACTAAGGCTGGTGCATGCATATATTCTACATGTATTGCGTGTGCTATGAATCTTCCATGAATATTAATACAGTAATTCTCTTGCATGGAGACAGAAAGACTAGACTATAGCTGAAGCTGTTTATGCGGTTCGCTAGCTTAGGAATGTGAAGACGGAGAGCTGAACTGATAACTAGAGGCATAACATATTCTTGGCAGACAGGCAGGCAGAGCCAGGCCGGGCACCGCGCTGCGCGGCAGGAAGTAAGTGAAGGGTCAGGGATGCAGGTGGGGGCTGCATCGCTCCTCGGAGTGGGTTCAGGAGACTGGAGCTTGAATCTGGTGTCCGGGCCCTTTTGAGGCCTAGAAACAGGGACAATGCGGGGAATATAACGTGCACAATGTAAAACGTTGGCAACATAGGTCTAATACTCGTTGCTTTCACGAGAACTGGAAACTGGCATACTAGAGTTGGACACAACTATAATTGCGTCTTTAATCGATCATAGGGGGATATATGCATATCGATCATGCACATATAACATAGGATGGGGAACACGTAGACACATATGACAAGGCAAAATTCAATTTTCCTCATTCCCTCCTTGTGCCCTACGTTTCCATCAGGAAACATCAATATTCATGATACCATCTATCTGTTCATATAGCATCATTTGCTCATCTCGAATTTTCTTGGAACGGGACTTAGGACTTGGAATACAAGAGGTAACACACAAGCCGCAAATCGCAGGGCCACATTGTAAACAGAGACAGCAACTGAATATAATCATTACTGCTATACCCAGGAATGACAATACTTTCCATCCCCAGGCAGATATTATACTCCAGAGCCAACCGGACCATGTCCAGGTGCCTGGATTCTGGTGTAACTGATGGGCAATTTTATGAAGTCTGGTTATAGCTGAATAAACAGACGGCGCGTTATTAGGAATGAAAATGCAGCAACTAGATCCGATGACTCTACAAGCTCCTCCCCTATCGGCCAGTATGACGTCAAGGACGAGACGACTTTCTCATAGCAGATTGTTCTTCAGTTAAGTTACCTAAAGCGGAAGTAGTCTCATTCACTACTGCTTCAAGGGTTCTGGTTAGCCTACGTATTAACTTACTATTATTATTATTATTATTATTATTATGCGTTCTTATATAGCGCTCAATTACCCGTAGGCATCTCGGCGCTTGCCTTGGGAACCCGTCCTGGCTTCCCCAAGGTGAAAGCCAGGCATCCCGCCGCGGGGGGGCGTAGTGGAGATTAAGCAGGCTAATGCCCAGAGCTGCAGAGTGTGAACCCGTGATTCGAGTAGGCACCGAAACGAGAATTATCGAGTCCGTGGATATTTGGGCTCAAGACCCTGCCGCGTCGGGAATTGAACCCTGGTCCCGGGTCTGACCTCTGCTTCAGGGTCTGCCTCCTCTAACCAGTGAGCCACACTTCTCCACCCACACCACACTTCTATTCTGGACAGGACCTATGAAGAAGAAGAAACCTTTATTGAAATCTTGATATTGTTCTAAGGCAGTTTCAGTCTGATCGACAATTGGGGACTCAGTCTCCCTTCTATGTCTAACGTGTACTAGATGTGTGTTTCTGTGATAATCGGATGGGGCTAGGAAAACTGGTGGCAGTAGGAAGGCAATGTAACATGTTCCATCCCAATCTAGGGGCAGACGTACATATGCGGTCTGACCACACACAAAATAAGAATGACGTGAGGCTTTGAAAGTAGGTTTCCCACTGTCACTATACTCGACCACAGTAGTACAATCACTATGACCTACATGTGCGGAACCATTCTTTCTGACACATAATTCGCCTTTCACAGGTAGAACTGAGATAGCAGGCAAATCTGGAGTAGTCTCGGACTGAACATTCAAAACCATGAAATTCGAGGAATAATTACCTAAATCATATACTTCATTTTCTAGATCTAACCCTGTTCTATGGGAAAGACCTTCCTTGTCTGGGAAACATGTTCTATTCAGAAGGGACATATCATTTGAGGATGACGTTAACGTGGACCATGCTCCACACGAACCATTGTGTGAAAACGGATAGGGAAAGAGTGGCAGAACTCCCTTCGGTGTCTGGAAAGGGGGGAGTCGACCACACACCCAACAATTAGTGGCATTGCTGGTCTGATGTGAATAGTGTAACATTCGAATAAACGTATTATTGCGCATGGCAAGACGATAGGATAACTCGTGAGGAGGCAGGTCACTAAAGGTGTGCTCTACTGTAACATTAGAAGAAAAATGTACATGTGAATTAATAGGAAAACATAAATGTAAGGCATAACTTATGCAGGTAACCATAAGACTCAGAAATATCATAAATAATAGAGTAATAATGCATCGACTTCGAAGATTCTTACAATAACGTATTCTCTTAGAGTTTTGACTAACTCTCTCACTGTGTGGGTCTATCTCATACATGTCAGGAACCTGTCTAAACGTTTCACCCGAGAGGGACTTAGACAATTAAACTGGCTGACTTACTAGACCTCAGTTTTTCTTTATACTCCTGCTGCGGAGTTTTCTCTAACAGGGGAAGCTTAGAGTCAGTATCTGGGCAGTCCTTGAGAACGGGGCAGTCTTTGTAAAAAGTTTTTGGCCGAAGTCCATGGAATCGCTTCACATGACTGGAGTGCAACCACCCCTTGCGACCCTCGACCTTGATCGCCGTCCTTGTTGTCATAAATACGAGTCTTGGTTCTTTCCAGCAGGGCTCCAGCGGACTTGAACGATCAAAATTACAAATCAAAACTAGGTCGCCTGGTATGACCTCGTGCGGTTTCACTTGAGTGTTGTCTGGAAAAGCAGCGGCAACCTGTGAACGACAAGAGAGTAGTGCAGACATCAAGGAAGCCAGGTAATCTGTCAGCATATTACTGTCAACATCAGTAATTGTACGTGGTCTAGGTGTACCCCACATGTTTGGGGGACGACCGAACACTACCTCATAAGGAGACAGACCTGAACGGGAGTGAGCGACCATTCTCATATAGAAAAGGGCGACTGGCAGTGCTACCATCCAATCTACGCCTTTCTCTGCGCATACCTTGGCAATGCGGATTTTCAGGGTCTGATTATGTCTCTCTACGAGACCGGCTGCTTCGGGATGTCGTACACAGTGGAACTTCCACTGGTACCCTAACAGAAGGGATACTTGTTTCATGAGTTCGGATGAGAATGGCTGGCCGTTATCTGAATACACGACCCTTGGTAATCCATAGCGGGGGAAAAACTCACGAACCAACTGCCTGGCAGTGGTCGCAGCAGTGTAATCTGGAACTGGATATGCTTCTGTCCACCTGGACAAGGCGCATACAACTACGAGGACATACTTGAAACCTCGACATCGATCCATCTGAATATAATCCATCTGGAGGACTTCAAAAGGGTGGTCAGGAGGATGGAATCCACCTTGTTCCACCGGGACACCTTTACCTGGATTGAACTGACAACAGATCATGCAGGTACGCACTTTCTGCTTGGCTGCTGCTCGTAAATGCTTGTTAAACCAGAGGTTCTGAATACTGTCTAACATGGCTTTTTCTCCTAAGTGTGCTGGACTATGTGCGGTGTTAATAATGACTTGAACCATAGAGTCGGGGAGAAACCATGTGGCTTTTCCCTTCGTCAACCATCCTTGATCTGCCTGGACCCCTCCTTGTTCGGACCATTTCTTGATTTCATCGGGAGTAGCATGTGACTGTATATCTAGTACGTCTTGTGTAGGGTCCTTAACTGTCATACAAGTCGTCTGAACTGGAATGTCTGTCTGTGTCGTGTTAACTGGAATGTCTGGAGTCTGAGCTGTAAGCTTGGCTGTTCGATCTGCTAGATCGTTACCCTGGGAAATAATGTCAGTGACTTTCGTATGTGCCTTGCACTTCATGATAGCGATAGCTGTCGGTAAATGTATTGCATCTAACAGAGCTTGAATGAGGGGGCCATGCTGAATCTTGGTTCCATGAGAAGTCATAAAACCTCTTTCTTGCCAGAGCACTCCAAAGTCGTGTACGACTCCGAATGCATAACGTGAATCTGTGTATATGTTTACTTTCAGGTTCTTCGCACGTATGCAGGCTTGGGTCAGAGCGACGAGCTCTGCTGCTTGAGCAGACAGGGTGTCAATACGATGTGTTTCTATAACTTCAGTGTCAGTAGTTACTGCATACGCGGCTACTAGTTCTCCTGTACTTGTCCTCATACATGAACCATCCACATAAAGTGTCAGGTCGGGATCAGGTAATGCAATGTCTGTCAAGTCTTGTCTTGGCTTTGTCATGGTGTTAACAACTTCCACACAGTCATGTGTGGCAGGATTTGAGGTAACTGAGGGTAACAGTGTAGCAGGATTTAAAATGTTGCAGCGTCTGATTTCTATGTGTGGCTGAAACAGTGTCAGTTCATAACCTGTTAAACGTGCAATTGTCAAGTGCTGAGTCTGTGTTCGGTTTAAAAGAACTTCCACGGAGTGTGGAACTTGTACTGTCAGGGAGTGTCCTAACACTATGGAATCACTTTGTCTGATAGCTAGAGCTGTGGCTGCAACTGACTTGAGGCATGCAGGCAGAGCCTGGGCCACTGGATCTAATGTGCTAGAAAAATAAGCACAGGGCTTGTATTGTCCTGCTTGATCTTGTGTGAGAACAGATAATGCAGTACCATCACGTTCAGTGACAAAAAGTGTAAAAGGCTTACTGTAGTTCGGTGTTGCTAGAACAGGTGCTTGGCATAAAGCTTTCTTTAACTCGTTGAAAACAAGTGTATGTTCCTGGGTCCAAGGGAGGACAGTCGATACGGCTGCCTCCTGTGCCGTTAACTGTATCAGTAGCTTGGCTAGATATGCGTACTGAGGAATCCATTGTCTGCAGTAAGAAGTGAGGCCGATAAAAGCTCGTACCTCCTTCTGAGTCTTGGGCTGTGGAAGATGTGCTATTAACTGGATACGGTCAGGTGTCAACAGTCTACCCCTCTTGGACAGTAAGTGTCCAAGGTAGACCACTTGCTGGACACAGAATTGCAATTTAGAAGGGGACACCTTGTGCCCCATCTCGGCCAGGAAATACAAGACTGTAAGTGACGCACGTTCGCAGTCACGTTCAGAACGGGCTGTGATCAATAGATCATCGACATACTGGAGCAGAGCAGTGTCAGTTGGCATGTGAATATTGTCTAGTTGTCTTTTAAGTGCTTGACTGTAAATGCTAGGGCTTTCTGTGAAATCTTGAGGAGCTCGTGTGAATTTATAGCTCCTTCCATTTAAACAGAAACCGAAAAGGAATTGGCTATCTGGATGAATAGGGACACTAAAGAATGCGTTCTTGAGATCAATAACAGTAAAGAATGTAGCTTCCGAATCAATGGCAGTCAATAGGGAAGAAATATCTGGAACCACTGGGTACTGGGGTATGATACATTTATTAAGTTCTCGAAGGTCAATCACTAATCGATAAACTGGTGCATTTGGATCAGTACGTTTCAGAATCGGAATGATAGGAGAATTACATACATTGGAGTCAGTTTCTACAACTACTCCTTGAGCAATGAGCTCGTCAATAATTTTGGATAAGGCTGCTACAGCCTCAGGTGGCAATTTGTACTGTCGGATTCGTGGTAATACAACACCTTGCTTCAGAGTGACACGATGGGGTGTGATGTGCATACAACCTACATCAGTTGGACCTTGCGCCCATAAATGCTGTGGTACATTCAATAATCTTGGATCAAAATCACGTAATACATAATGACCTTTAAAATCTCGCAAAAACAACCGCACCCCTTCTGGGGAACAGCATATAACTGCTCCTAATTCTTTCAGGGTCTTAATGCCTAGTAAATTTTCTGGACATGATTTCGTGAGTAACAAGTCTGTAGTTTGGGATAATGGACCAACTTCTAGAGTAACTGGTTTCGATATTTCATTAACAATAGGCTTTCCTGAAAATCCAAGGGAAGCATTTCTAGAGCCTGAGAGTGGAGCCCCTGGAACCTCGTCATGACTGATGGTAGTCCTACTTGCCCCTGTATCAATCAGAAACTTTCTGTCTTTCCCTAATACTTGACTGTGTACATAGGGACCCTCTTGATCTACAGGAATCTCGATGAGAGGCAAGCCAACCTCCCTCTCTAGGCTGTTTCATGAATACGGCTGATAATCTGGATACTCTGACTGTGCGTACTGGTACATCTGCTGTGTAACGTGTTGTGTTGCAGCTATAGGCTGCGGTACTGTAACTGTCTGTGGTGCATTCTGCGGTGGCTGGGAAGTCTGTGAAACTTGTTCTTGTCTAGGCGGACGTGGTCTCTCTTTCGTTTTACCAGTAGCTATGTTGTGTTTCAGAACTGCACATTCGTTTATATAATGACCTGGCTGTTTACAGTAATTGCAGGTCCCTTTAACGGGAGCTGTAGGATGACTGGCTTGACTCGGACCCCTCTTCTGACTGTCTTGTGGAACAGACTGTGCAACTAGTACTTTCATTTTCGTGTCTTTCATACGTCTCCTTTCGTGTTCCTGCTCCTCCCTAATTCTGTTCTGGTGGTATTGTAGCATCTGGAGCATCTGTGACGGAGTATTAGCTTGCCAGGTACTTTCGACTTTCAATACTCGATTTTTAACTTGTGGTAAAGAATTCTCAACTAGTTTGGTAACAAAAAGATGTGGATACGATTCACTACTTGTTTTCAGACCACTATTAATAATGAAACATTTCTCAAATCTAGAATAGAAATCACTAGTATCTTCGTCTTGTTTCTGTTTACAGGCTGAGATGGCATCCCAGTCTTCCTTTTTCGTGGCTAGTAATCTTGGCAAGACTTGTATTAACAACTCGGGCAATGCTTTAGCTTTATCCCCAAGACCGGTACCTGGAACTCGTGTGTTATCTTCAGTCTCTAATGCGGTCCAATCTATCTTATTCTCTGCCACCTCCCATTCTTTTTCTTTGAGTTTTTCATATATGCCCGCAGGCAACAGGACCTTTAACATTTTAATGATATCAGGATACGTGTATTCTCCCATACGGAGCATGTCCTTAACTTTTTCATTTCTAGAAGTTCTATTTTCGTGATAGGGGTGTAAACAAATACTCGTTCTAGATCACCCCCCTCTCCCCTAACTGGATGTACTTCTCGTAACGGATTCTGTCTGTCTATGTAGAATGATTTTCTTTCTGGGGGTGGAACAGGAACAAAATGTGGATTCAGGAACGTTCTGTATTTGTGGCGCTGTTCTAATATGACACTAATTAAATCGGTACCTAGACCTTTCCATCTGTTTAGGAGTAACTCGTACATCATGTAAAGGACCTGGATCAGAATGCTGATCCTCATACAGTGTAATGAGGTGCTGGATCATATACGTACCCACCAGACGCTGCTCGGCTGGGGGCAGTTTCAGAAACGTTTGGGCCACTATTTCATCTGGAAACGTGGTAGAATCACTAGTCCATCGGACTGCTGATCGGGCTAGTTCTTGTTCATGCATTGTACTAAGCTCGCTATAACCTATTCGTGATTTTAGAATTTGATCGGTGGCCTGGAATACTTGTTCAAGAGAACACTGTTCTGGTACTGGAGGAGGAAAAACTTTCTTGTATTCTAGGCGTGAATGTCTGTCGGAAAATCTAGTTCTACCTACGTACGCTATTCTGGAGGGATTCTCGCTGTCTACCTCTTCACTAGAAGAGTCATTCTCTTTCTCGGTTGCTCTTTTTGCTTCCTCCTTCTGGTGTATACTTATAATTTCCTTACGAATTTTCCTGTACATACTGTCTATACAACCTTGTGTCTTGTGTTTTCCCTCGGCTATATTGTCACTCCACCTGGTCAGGCCTTTCATCTCGTCTTTGTCTTTATCAGGATAATCTTGCTCTCTTATTAAACAGTTAATCAAGAACTGTAAAATCATATTTTGAATCTCGGCTTTCCTGTGTGCCATAGCTTCGTGAATACTTCCTGGATTCTCCCCTGTACGGACAAAATGATATATTCTGTCTAGATGTTCCTTCATGTCGGGCAGGGTGGCCAAAAAGTTGGCAACCCGTCTTAAACATACTGAATATAATACCATGTGATCTTCGCCTGGAACTGGATCATATATACAGTCAGTAAGAAGTCGCTTGAGGTCTGTGTATGTAGCCACTTTTGGCGTACGCTGTAACGCTGCTTCTCGCGGCGTCAGTCGTCTTACTTGAGGCGGGGTGATAGGAGCACCTCCCCCCGCTGCTCCTGAACTAGAATCGTCAGTTAATACTGTACGTGCTGGTAAAGTGACTGGCAAAACGGGTACATTTAATGTGGGCTGGTCCGGGGGTACTGGCACATTAACTTGGTCCCCGGGACCAGTGGCTGGAGGAACAGGAATTACATTATTTACAGGATGCTGAGGGTGAGCGGGCGGAATACGATTTGCATATGCTGGGACTGTGTCGTCCAAGTAGGACGACAGAAAAATTTCAGCTGCGGTCGGTTTATGACGTAGCTTAATCGGGACCAATGGTGGCGGTAAATTACAGGGTGCTTCCGGGGTTGCCTTCGGCAAGCCCTCGGCAAGAAGAGGATACATACCTTTAATAAGGGCATTTCTCTGTCTGTCTGACTGTTCTGCTCTAACTCGTTCACCTTCTTCGATTAATTCCCTTTCTTGGGCTTTTTCTGAGGATTCCCTACTTAATTCTGTTTTTCTGAATTCTTTTTCGGTTCTTCTATGAGATTCTTTGCGCCATAACTCGATGGCATCTTTCTGGGACTGTCTGGCTTTCTTTTTCCACAATGCTTCTTCTACTCGCATGATGCACTCGGCATCCCATGTACCTGATACGGGCCATCTATATTTCTCTTCAAGATCCTTCGTGTAATCCGCCCATAAGTCTAGATATAATATGGCATCTAAGCCATGCTTGTGATACATAAAGTGTCCAGGACTGTCCCTAGGAGGGACAGGAACTGCTTCTTCGAGTAACCCTTTTCTGGTGTTTATCTGACGTAACTTCGAAAACAGAGGCATGTCTGAGTTGTACTTGAACTAGACGCAATACATAATAATCACAGTAATGAAATGGCAAACAAATCACTCATACCACGACATAGAAATACATTAATAACAGTTCGAACAGAATACTACCTGATACGCTGAAAACATAACACTTGAATTTCTCGAGAACGGACTTACTAGAATTACTGGATGCACTGCTAAAACAGTACAGAACATACCGGTCTCCTAAAGAGACACGTCATACCGTACCCACCTAGATGGACACGTCGGACTGGATCTGCGTACCCAAACCCATCGGACCGGAGACAAACTAATGACCCAGTCTAGATACTCCCCCAGCAACGGTACTCACCGGGAAGCAAAACTTGAAGGCCTCGGACTGGACTGGACTGCTACGACGTCGGACTACGAACTTCGGACTTCAGAAACAGGTGGGCCTCCGGATACCTCGGACCTTGCTCTCTCGGCTTGGGCTCTGGTCGGGACGAACCGCATTCCTCACCGCCTCGTCTGGATGCCGGACCGCAGTCTCCTCCGTGGGCCTGAGGGAGACTTGAGCAGAAATATCTGCCGGTGCGCAGTAGAGGTTCCGTCACGGCTGTAGAAGGGTCAGGGGGCCTGCGTTACATCGCCGGCGCGTGGGGAAGGGGCTCGTCCCTGTTCGGGCGCCATTATGTGGTAAATAAATAATTAATTACCGGTACTATTTTTGAATACATTAATAATAACAGATAGCTCAATAAATAAGAGGCAGGATCCGGGGAATCTGAGTCTAACAGGCTTTAATCAGGCACAAGGGAAGGGACAGGATCGGAACAGCCTGAAATAGGATGGCATGGAAGGCAGCTGCAACGTCTCATTAACAGTACAAGGTATATATAGTAAAACATCACTATTACATTACATACAGTAGGCGTAACAAGTGACAAGCGTAAGATAAGAGTACATGGGCGTAAAAAGAAGGCGTGCACAGGGCGTGCACATAGACATGTGATGAGAACGTCACAGAAGTGTCATGAAGTGGGTGGATACATGGAGGGGGCTACCTGGGCAGCTGGAACCTTTAACCTAGTGGTGCGCGCAAACGGGCCATGACGTGTTACCGGGGAGAGCTGGGGGCTCTGACTTCTGCACTAGAAGAGGAGACTAAAGTCTGCGGTGTCAGGACGACATGTACCTATAGCATATCTGGTATCTGGTGTTTGGAGTACATGTTGATAGAATCTAAAAGTTATCAGGGCAAAGGCTACTTGACACTAAGGCTGGTGCATGCATATATTCTACATGTATTGCGTGTGCTATGAATCTTCCATGAATATTAATACAGTAATTCTCTTGCATGGAGACAGAAAGACTAGACTATAGCTGAAGCTGTTTATGCGGTTCGCTAGCTTAGGAATGTGAAGACGGAGAGCTGAACTGATAACTAGAGGCATAACATATTCTTGGCAGACAGGCAGGCAGAGCCAGGCCGGGCACCGCGCTGCACGGCAGGAAGTAAGTGAAGGGTCAGGGATGCAGGTGGGGGCTGCATCGCTCCTCGGAGTGGGTTCAGGAGACTGGAGCTTGAATCTGGTGTCCGGGCCCTTTTGAGGCCTAGAAACGGGGACAATGCGGGGAATATAACGTGCACAATGTAAAACGTTGGCAACATAGGTCTAATACTCGTTGCTTTCACGAGAACTGGAAACTGGCATACTAGAGTTGGACACAACTATAATTGCGTCTTTAATCGATCATAGGGGATATATGCATATCGATCATGCACATATAACATAGGATGGGGAACACGTAGCCACATATGACAAGGCAAAATTCAATTTTCCTCACCACTGGTATCTAAATTCACCCTTAGATATTTCCAGTGCACAGGGAAGCCATGACAAGTACATGGGCTGGACACTCCTCATTATGAGTTCCCCATCTACATAATAGCTTCACTATACCTCAAGGTGTTTAGTACCAAACACCTCATCTTAATAAACCCACACTGATGCCAGTGCTGGATTTATTAATACATGCATACACTGGGCACCTTATAGGTGCCCCCTGAACATCTACAGACTACTATTGTGTTGACCGACTGGTCTCAACCAGCCAGCCAGCATAGACAGGTTTCTGACCTCCTGAGGTGAGAGCCTTCACTCTTGTAGGACATGAAGAAAGCCTGCTCTGGGAGGAAGTGCCCACACCTCCTCCAAGCAGGATGGACATTCCAGGGTGGGAAGCTTCAAAGGCCTGCCACCTTTGTTATGTAACCCCAGGCCTCTCCAGACAGTGGAGTAGCCACCCCCTGTCCTGACCCCACGTTTTGGCGGCAAAACATGTATGAAAGTTAGTTAGATCAGGAGGTGTGCCCACATTCAGCCAGCACAACCCCTAGGGCAGGCCAGCTGATGTGGACCTCCTGTTCAGATTCCTCCATGTTGTTTTGGACAGACGTAGCCTTCTAGGGTCAGGGTTATGCCCAATTCCTACAGCAAGTGTTCATATAAAGGATGTAGACACCCTAAAGGTAGGTAGCCTGTTGGCAGCTACCTATAAATCCTTATAATACCCTTAAATTGAGTATTTACATGGCACCCCTGAACCAAAGAACTCAGATTTTTTAATGATCAACAGAAGAAGGATGAAGAAGAGTCACTGCCTGGCGAGAACTGCAGCAGGACTTTGGCAAGAAACCCTGATGTCCTCAGCCCTCTCTAGACAATCGTGACAGAGTGACTCTTCCTGTGAGCTGGAGCATTATCAGCCTTGGGGAGCCTGCCAGCACCTCAGCAAACACTGAAAGTCTCCCTTGGAGTAGAGGAGCTACTCCACTGCAGTTCGCAGGCACTGACAAGCAGAGTCCAGTCCATCGCCTTGCGGCTCCCCGGCCCAACCGATGCTGCAAATGACCAGGAGAAGGTACTCATGCTCTGGAAGGTTAGATCTGTCTCCCACCGAGTGTGAAGACACAAGGACCAACCAGAGCCGTGCAGCACCAACCCCCGGAGTACCGGACACCCTACACCAAACACCGACCATGAGTGTCCAGTCTTGACTCTCACTGCACCAGGATCAATTAGCCATTGAGGGACATCAGCATCACTTAGACCCACTTTGAGAGTAACCCAGCTGGCTTGATTTCTCCTCTTACAGCTGTTTGTCCCTGACCAAAAGGTGCATCTTTGTTCACCAGCGCAGCCAACCAAACCACTATGCTCTTGAGCTTCCCGACCCGGGTCCCGACAAACTGGCTGTGCTCCCTTGCTCCAAGACCTCTTGTGACATGAGCCCCCATTTGGAAGACCTGTGCAGCCTCTTTTCGGGTGACCCCCCTTCTTCGTAGCATCAGCTACCAGTCTCACCAGCACCCTGCTACCGGTAGAATCCGGGCAGTTCATGAATAACTGCTGATAGTTCTTTGAACCTTGGCCCACTACAATTCTGAATCCAAAAGGTGAACCCTGACTGTACCTACCTTATATGCATCTCTCCCTTTTCCCCTTATAGGATTGCATTGTGCGTAAAAACGCCCAGGTTTGAAACGTTTACTAAGCTGCGAATATTATATTGAAAACTGTACATACCTTGAAACAAAGTTCCTGAGTTCGAAATATATATTTAAAAAAGTGTTATTTTTCGATATTGGTCTCTGAGCTATTCTCAGAGTGTGTGTCTCATGTATTGCCTCTGTGAGTACAACAAATGTCTGCACTACTCTCTGATAAGCCTAACTGCTCACCCACACTACCACAAAAGAGAGTGTTTGTATTATCTACTTTAGCCTCTGTAAACCAACTGAGGACCCACTGGACTCTCTGCACAGTGTACTTCTTTTCAGTACACTATATAGAGAGCCAGCTTCCTACATTGGTGGATCAGCGGTGGGGTCTATAATTCTGCGTTTGCTGATACCACTTTGTCAATAAGTGACTACATGAGTAAATCCCAAAATTGCCTTTAGTTAAAAGTGATTTTTGCACGATAATGGATAACGCAGAGGTTGTGGCTAAGGAGTTCGACCTTACCCTCTCAACTTACCTTTAAGGAACTAAGGACCCTCTGCAAAGGATACAAAATAAAAACCAAAAACAGGCTCAAACCATACCACTGTAATGCTTCAGAAGTTGTCGGACGCATATGAACTGGCCTATACTACGGATTAGGCCACCGACCCTGAGATCCAGGGTGGAGTGAGTGAGGAAGATGACTCGAATATGCTTCTACTCGAAGGAGAAGACACCGTACCTCTACCTCAAAAATGACCCAACAGGCCAAGGGCCCCTGCCTCTAGTGAGGAGAGTGTTAGTATTCATTGTCTTAGCCTCTGTAAACAAATTGGGGACCCATTGGACTCTGCACAGTGTATTCCTTTTTGGTAAACTATTTAGAGAGCCAGCTTTCTACATGACCCAAGTATCCAAATGTGCTTTGGCCAACCCAAGATGCAGAAAAAAATATTTTGCATTGAGAACAGACTCAGATTAAAAGCCAAAGCCCTGATTCAGGCTCAGTTGGACGACTCAAAATTTAATTTATGTGGCTGCCCCATTTAATCTTTATTGACTTTAAGTTGTGCAAAACACAGCTGCTATTTCTAGAACGAGCATCTCAAGATGAAACAGGCATCACCTGTTCCAAGAACCCGCTACTGACTACACATTCCAAATTAAGTTTCCTTCTAAACCCTTGCTATCGTGCATAAAAATGTCCATCAACACAGTCCCACCTTCCAAACCTCCAAATCGTTACTTTAAAGCAGAATACAAACTTACATTTGCAAATTCTTTTTTTGCCTCTGCCCAAGCTTACTCCACTAGGTAACGTTTATTTGTTTGTACATGGTTAGTTAAAACCTTTACAAAGTTATAAAAACACCAGTATGTAGATTTAAGAGGCATTTGTACTTAAGCGTACCAAGTCAAATTAAGTTAAAAATAAGAAGTTGGTTGAGATCAGTTCGTGGTTGTCCTCGAAGCCGTTTAATGTTCGTCAAGCACTGTTTAGTCTTTTCTTTGTCAGATCAAAGAACCTCACGACCTGGCCGTTTAATTTAGTGTTGTTGGAGTTAAAACACAGTTTGACTGCCTGCCTGCAGGTCCAAACGGCGTGTAGTTTGAAGGAAGGTATTAAGAAATTGTGCCTCAAGTCCCTTAGTCTAGGACAGATGCAGATCACATGAACGATGTCCTCCTTGGCGATTTTACACAGGCGACACTGCTGTGATGAATTGTTTCTTTCCCAGGGTGGGAGATGGGGGAGTATGGGGATTACGCCTAGGTGTAGTTTTAGCAGCTTTTCTTTAAGTTTCCTTTTCATACCGATGTTAAGGTAAGCTTGCGGTTGTATTTTTCCATAGTCACCCAGCGTTATCCAACCGTGTGCCCTGTGTGCCAGGTCCTGCTTGTCTTCAATCACTGAGAAAATGCGTGCCGATTTTTTGGCAATTTTTTTAAGGAACAATAGATCTATTGATGTTTCCCAGATGTCAGTCAGGCCCAGAACTTGGATTGATTCAAAAAGGTAGTCTCTCGGGGCAAGGATTTCTGTTGCCGAAGTAGCTCTTCCCATACGTTAGAGCTTAAGGAGCCCGTCTCTGCAAATTTGTTTTTACAGTTAAATAGACACTCTCACAAATTTGCAGTTCAAAATGCACACAGTGCAGCACTAATGAGCAGCATAGTGTGCAAAATATATATTGTAACAAAAATAGAAAATATAGCCGTGAACAACACTTACAACGAAACTTTTACATCGCAGAGCCTTTACAACGCAACCATTACAACGCAAACTATTACAACGCATTGCTCTGGGGGGCGCTCTAGGATAGGGAATAGGTTAATTTACTATCCAATAACCTTCTCTAGTGTCCACGGGGACTGGAGTTGGAATAGTAAATTAAACTATTCACTATCCAGCACCCCAAAGCACTATGCGTTGTAATGGACTGCGTTGTAATACTTACGTTGTAAAGGCATGCGATGTAAATGCATGCGTTGTAATGTCATACATCCAAATATAGCACCTGAGAGCTAGTATTTGACAGCATTTACCACTCACGAATCACATAAATGTTTTTGTCAATTGCCACAAGGGTATAGGAACAGCCCAGGTTTGTTCTCTGCCCGTGTAGCAGGACTATTGTAAAATGTTGACCATGAAGCATTGTGCTAGGTCAATGACATATATCTCATGGATGATGACTTAGCAACACATTTAGCCAGAGTAGAACACATTATTGTAGAATTTGCTCAAATACGCTGCAAATGCAACTTCAAGAAATCCAAGATTGCCTTTCTCAGTTAAGTGTGGGCTGAAAATCCGTTCCGCTCGCGGAATTTGCGATTTTTGACAAATTCGCGGTCCGCGAACCACGCAAAATTGTCAAAAAATTCGCAATTCGCAAGCTGGCGGATTTTTTTGCTTGGTCGCGCTTCACAAATACAATCTCGCACGCGCGGCGATGACTTACCGTGATTCTGAGTTCGCCGAGTTGTTTTTCCTTCCAGTTTGCGTGCGCTGCGCCATTTTGGATCTGCTGCATGATCGCGCAAGACTTTTCGACCGCGAGTACATCATAGCGGCCCGCCATCTTGCACTGCGAGAGTTTGAGAATGCGACTACGTCATAAGGGCCCGCGATCACGCATCGCGGGAGTAAACAATTGCGAACATGTAGATGCGACGCGCAGCTGACTTCGGGCGGGAGATTTGAACAGCTCGCTTTCCCGAACTTGCAAAAATTGCAATTCTGCATAAGAAATCTGCCGCAGGCAGCATACACCTTCTGAAAATGATGATTTGGATCAGAATAACTCCTCAGATTGACATTTGGCTGCACTTTTTTGTGCAAGGAGTCTATTTTTGGGGGGTGGGAGGAAGGAAGTTTCCCATAGTCTCCAACTTCCTGTTCCTGTCCAGCAGGCTCATCCCAGTGCTTTGTCCATGTCCTGTTCACTTTTCATTTGGATCTGGAGCTGGCGGATTACTTTTTGTGGCTGCTGCTGGATATTTGTATTTGAGGAATTTTTGTTAGGATCACTTTTGGGTTACTTTTGGATTTGAGATTTTACAAGTAAGTTGGTGTTGTTTGTTTGGGGCATTGAAGTTGCTGCAACTACAATTTTTAAACTGTTTCACAACTTAAAAAAATATATATTGTGGGTAGGCACAGTATATCCAGTAGGCCCAGGGTTAGTCATGGGTGCATGATACAACTGTTTCTGTGAGTTTTGTTGAACTTAAATATCATTTATGTCTTGAATAGCTCACTGTTATATTTGGAATTGTTTTTTTAAAATTTTGGGGTACTTGTAAAGCCACACTAGCCAGTAGGCCCAGGGGTTGTCAGTGGTGCATGGACCAAGTCTTTCTGTGGGGTGTCTTGAATGTAAACATCATTTAGGGTATGGATAGCATTGGATTGTGGTGATTTTTGTGTGTTTTTCGATTTTTTGGGGTGGTGTTGGGGCCTGGCCATGTGGGTGGGGGCCATCTTGAGGCCTGGTCCAGGCAGGGCCTGGCCATGTGGGTGGGGGTCAAGGGGCCATTTTGAAGCCAGGCAGTGTGCTTTGCACCATAGGCCTGCACCCAGTCTGCACTGCTTTCATCCATTATGCCCAGGGGTACTCAGTGGTGCATGGACCAATGCTTTATGTGGGGTCTCTTGAATGTAAACATCATTTAGGGCATGGATGGCATTGGATTGTGGTGATTTTTGTGTGTTTTGGAATTTTTTTGGGGTGGTGTTGTGGCCTGGCCATGTGGGTGGGGGCCATTTTTAGGCCTGGTCCAGGCAGGGCCTGGCCATGTGGGTGGGAGTCAAGGGGCCATTTTGAAGCCAGGCAGTGTGCTTTGTGACATAGGCCTGCACCCAGTCTGCCCTGCTTTCATCCATTATGCCCAGGGGTACTCAGTGGTGCATGCACCAAGGCTTTCTGTGGGGTGTCTTGAATTTAAACATCATTTAGGTCATGGATGGCATTGGATTGTGGTGATTTTTGTGTGTTTTTCGATTTTTTGGGGTGGTGTTGGGGCCTGGCCATGTGGGTGGGGGCCATTTTGAGGCCTGGTCCAGGCAGGGCCTGGCCATGTGGGTGGGGGTCAAGGGGCCATTTTGAAGACAGGCAGTGTGCTTTGTGCCATAGGCCTGTACCCAGTCTGCCCTGCTTTCATCCATTATGCCCAGGGGTACTCAGTGGTGCATGGAGTGGACCAAGGCTTTCTGTGGGGTCTCTCTTCTATTAATGTAAACATCCATTTTTGAAATAATTGCAATTTTTTTTTTTATTCTTTCCATTTTTGGGTGTGTTGTAATAATAATAAATGCCTAGTTGCAAATATTAATTGAAGCACGACATATGCAACATTTATTTAACTGATGTTCCTCTGGCTTCCATTGCTTTTAGGTGAAGAGTACCACGAATCATCCTTATCGTTCATCATCAGTGCCAGGAAGAAGTCCTGCTGCGGTGTGTGCAGCACTACGTCACGTGTGGCCACAAACAACTCTGCAACTCGTTCAACTGCGGCCAGCTGTTCTGACATCTGAAGAAGATGGACCCAAAGAAAGGTGGCTGTAGCTCCTATACCAAGAAATTTACCAGTGCCACGGCCATTAAGAAGGAGCAGAAGAAGAAAGTGGCGCCGGCACTTACCAAGGAGACTGGTGTGCCCACAGACACTTTTTTGGGGGAATAAAGACTACGCCTGCAGTAGCGGTGTCCACCGGGGACCAAGCTGGGGGCAGCACCTCAGCGTCATTGGTCTCAGTGCCATCACGCCAAGTTAGTCCCAAGGCCATGAGTGCCGCAGAGGCAGCCACTTTAATTGCTCAATCACCATCGACCAGTGATGTTGGCGTTGACTCATTGCAAGAAAGTAGCATCCAACCAACGCAGGGTGTAACTCATCTGACGAGTGTTCAACCACAGCCGCAACCACAACCACAGGTGCAACAAGGAGAGGCACAAGGAGAGGCGCAAGGAGAGGCGCAAGGAGAGGCGCAAGGAGTGGCGCAAGGAGTGGCGCAAGGAGTGACGCAAGGAGTGGCGCAAGGAGTGGCGCAAGGAGTAGAGCATGGAGTGGCGCACGTAGAGGCGCATGGAGAGGCACAAGTAGAGGCGCAAGTAGAGGCGCATGGAGAGGCGCATGGAGAGGCACAACTGCCCACAATGCTTGTTCCTCCAGAAGTAGGGGCACATCAGGAAATCGAGATTCAAGCAGAGGTATCATCCGAGCAAGCCACTCTGCCTGATGATCCATTGTCTTCCAGATCTCCAGCAAGAAAAAGGTCAAGGATGGCTAGTACAAGTTCTTCATCAAGCCCCCTTCCTTCTGATGATCTAGATGTTGATTGGAACCCACCAATGCAGTCTGAGAGAGAGGCACACCACGAGCCGACAAAGGTAGATAAGCCTAAAAGGAAGGTTCCTGCAAGGCTTTTGCTTATGGGTGATGACGATGAACAAGAAGTAGAAGTAGTGTATTCTGCTGCTGGTGACCAGTCTGACGATTTTGACCCAGTCATCACAGTCGTCACTCCAGCCCCAGCGGGCATGCAACAAACAGACATTTTTACCCCAATCCCGAATTGCTGCTGAGCGGGATTTGGGCGGCGTGGCACTGGTACCATCACCAACACAGGTAACTACTACACCAACACGACCTACAGCTTCCATATTTTCTCGTCAGAAGGGCCGGCAGGGACCTCCATCCAGCTCGACCTCCATTACTTCAAGTAGTGGTGCTGTAAGTGCACAACAGAGTCAAATTCAACCACGCCCATCCTCCACTTCATCAGACATTGAAAGTAGCACCTCCACCACCACCAGAAATCTCCAGTCCCCAGTTTCAGACTTCTTTAGTATTAGCAAAAAGGCGGAAAACCTAGTAATTTTTCAATTTGTAAACAAGTAGTTAGTCGGGGTAAGCTTGGTACCAACTATGGTACCGGAGGCCAGAGAGGTCATCTCAAAAACACCACATTATCCAGTGGGAGGCGCACCTAAGTAACATCCGGAAAGCCAAAAGTACAAATCCAAATGTAGACATTGATATTGCATCTGATGACGAAAAGGAGCTGATCGTGCAGGGGGATGTGAACAACCGAGAGGCATTTTTTCTGGTACACACAGTACCCCTGGCAGCAGCACTGTAGTGGTAGCGCCCACACCCTCCTCTACCCCAACAACATCAAGGAGGCACAGTAGTCTGGTAGACTCACCAATGCGAAAAAGTACATCAATAAGCCTAACTGGGTTGAAGAGGTATGGATCCTCCTCATTACATATGAAAATGGTCCAGACCACCATTAAAAGCATGTTTCGGTGGGAGGCTCCATTTGAACGCAACCACCCAACGGCACGTCTTTCCAATGCAATGCTGGCTAAAATGTTACCGCTGGACCTTCTCCCTTTTTCTTTCGTGGAAGGGGTGGGTTTTCTAGAATTTGTGGCAACAGTCTGCCCTAAATGAAAGGTTCCTAGTCGGTCCTATTTTGCCAGAGTTGCGGTTACAACACTACATCAAGATGTGCTGGAGGTGATTGGGGCAGCTATGCAGAAGAGTGCTGTTCACACTATCCACCTGACAACATACATGTGGACCAGTTGCCAAGCCCTTGATTACATGTGCATCACTGCACACTGGGTCTCTTTTGCAGGGGTTAGAGACAAGTTATATGCAGGTGTTGACAGTGACACAGTTTTTAAAGCTAGTCGGAAACATTCAACAGTAGCCATGTTTGCCATGGAGAAATCTCATACTGCAGTAAACATTTTGGAGGAGTTTAACAGTAAGGTCTTTGAATGGCTGCATTCAAGAAAGCACATGATTGGTTATGTTTCCATGGATAATGGCAGTAATATAGTTAGGGCCATGAATGATGATGGCTATTTCAGAGTGCCGTGTGTGGCGCACAGTATTAACATTGTTGTTCAAGATTTCTTGAGAAAAAGAAAACAAAGTCAGCAAGTTACTGACCACCTGCCGAAGAATCTGCACACATTTCAGCCATTCTTTTAAGGCCCGGAAGCAGCTGAGGAACTTTCAACGTGACAGGAGAGTGCCAGTCAGAGGACTCATCCAGGAGGTGGTAACACGTTGAAACTCAACCTTCTACATGCTTGAGCGTCTGTCTGAGCAGTGATTGTTAATCAATGAGTATGTCTTTGCACGGGGTTCTACTATGAAAGACATGAGGCTAGAGTTGGAGGAATGGGACCTAGTTAAAAGCCTGACAGACATGCTTCATCCTTTTGAGGTCTTCACGCGTGAAGTCAGCAGGGAGGACTGTACTTTGGGCAAAGCTATCCCATTGTTGCGCATGCTAGAGCACCAACTGAAGGCGATGTATTCAACGTTCAAAGGTGATACCGACAAGCAAGACGTATATCAGTTGGCGGAGAGCTTATTAACCCGCCTAGTTGACAATGAAAGGCTTAAAAAAATACATACAGAACAACATTACATTTGTGCCACTATTCTGGATCCACTGTACAAAAAGGCACTGGCCAGCAAAGCATTCATTCCTTTTAATGAAGCAGATGTTTCAAAGTACAAACATTGGCTAGCTCTGTCAGCCACTCGGTTCGAAAAAGAGTGGCAGGAAATTGAAGGAACCGGCAGGAGTACTACTGAATCAGCAGGCCATCCGGCGTCAAGGTCCTCCAGTTCTGTGGCCCAAGGCAGTCACTTTCCCTCACAGCCTTTACCGACACCAGCAACCGTATCATCATCCTCACCTGCACCAGGCCCAGCCATAATATTGTCGGAAGCGGATTGGATAACTCATCAAGGGTTTGCTCGTTCCAGTGTTGATGCAAAGGCCTCAGATGGTACGTAAAGTTCAGCACCCCTGGATGACCTTGAGTGGATGGTGCAGGCCTATCTGGATGACCCAACAGAGGTCTACATTGATCACAACCCATTGCTGTATTGGTATGGGAAAAGGGGTCAATGGCCACTGATCACCAAGCTGGCTCTAAATTATTTGGCTTGCTCACTCACAAGTGTGTCTTCTGAACGTGTTTTCAGTGCTGCTGGTGCCATTGTAACTTCAAAAAGGACTCGCCTCTCACCCAAAAATGTGGAGAGGTTAACAATGATCAAGATGAATCAGCACTTCATACCACCAGATTACAAAATACGTGAATCCACGCAGGAAGAAGAGGACACCGACTTAGGTGACGCAAGTTCTTCTCCGTTAGCTGACCTACTCCCGTCTCAATTCACAGAGTTTGGGGACGAGCTCTACTTCCCTGACACCTAGGCCTGAAACTGACTTCCTTTTTTTTCCGTCCTGACTCCTTATTCACTTTTACTCCTGTGTGTCTTTCTTTGTTTTGCAACTTTTACCACAACAAAACTCTAATCACAACAAATCCATGAGCAGCACTGTCTTCGTCTTATTTCCTTTTTGAAGGTGCCGCTGTCTGCAATCCTGAAGTTCACAAGTTCACAACTCAGTCATGCTCCTCTATCCTCCTCCTCCAGACTCCCCCTATCCATTTCCCTTAAGGCAGATGGCTGGATTACGCAGAATGAAGAAACTGTCGCTTCGTAGAAGAGTCCCCTCAAAAGAATTGGGACTGGAATTACTGACTATATGCTGATTGCTGACAGTTACTTCTGAAATTGACACAAGAGGCTGCCCTGTGTGTCTTCACTTTAAGAACTGGATGCTGACGAAAAGTGGAACAGGTAATGAATAATGAGATGGCATGCAGTGGACAGCACTGGCTGTCTGGCTCTGCTGAAAGCAATTGCTGTTTGTTTGTTGTGCATGAAATGAATCATATGTCTTCTGTTATTATTTAATCTTTTACACACTAAATGTAACTCAAGTCTACTCTGTTTTTTTACCTTGTTTAATACAAATTGTACTTCTACTGCAGGGGCCACTACGTTGCATTTTTTAATATGTCAAAATGCCCTTGGACTCACTGTGTGTGTAAACTACTAGAGTGCGACTGCATGAACAACATTGAGTTTGCCAATATACCATGATGATGATGATTCTTACATAATATATTTTTTCTTTACAGTCACTCACTGGGATGGATGGATCATCATCGTCATCGGTTTATGGAAGAACTATGGCCATTTCGTGAGTGGCAAACAGGTAAACCAGTCAAAAACAACCACAGCAGAACTACATGTCTGTCTAGTCGTGGTATGGAGTGGTCAAGCCAGTGTAGTGTTGTTATGCCAGAATCCAGACAGCAGTTCATGTAAGATTGCGGCTATGTGGCTTGCTGCATACAATTAGATATGCTTTGTCTGTCTGTGTCAAAGAGGTATACTACATCAGGTTGCTTCACTCAGTGGTGCCTGCCTTGACCATCTGCATAGCCCTGGCCTGCTGTGTGCTAATTACTATCCTTGAAAAGGAGACTCAGAGTACACACTTTAGAAATGATGCTTGTATGTAATACTGTCGCCTCTGAAACTGAAAGTGTTATTTTTGCACTACACACCGTACCTTATATTTTTTTCTCCCTGGTGATTTAATATCACTTCCTGTTTTTCCATCAATAATTACAGGCTGGCTTTTACCCTGTACGATGGGAAAAACGATTAACTCAGGCTTACCATTAGCGATCCGCAATTCCGCATCCGCCAGGCAGGCAGTGGACAGTGTGTCTGTCTGGTCACCAAGATTGATCGACGGAGTGTCAGATGGAATGGAGGAGTACCGCGAATAAGAGGAATGGCTGGATGCATGCAGCTTCCCAAATTGAACAGGACAACTACAACATACAGTTACAGTATCCTCTTCACTTCTCCTTATCTTTTAAAAAATGTTATTGTTGTGACCTTCTATGAGTGTGACTTTGTGCGTTTGTTTGCTCTCTGCTTCAAATTTATCCCTCCAGCTATTTGATAAGTTTCTTTGCTATTTTTAAAACTAATTTAATGTACTAATAAGTGTTTATTCTCTCTGAGGGCAGATAAGCAAGTGAAATTGCGTAATTACTGCAGCCCTGCACTGTCAAATTGTTTCTTCATAGTTAGTAAGTTGTAGTAAGTATTACTTTTCAGTAACCTAACCATCCATTTAGCAAACAACTTCAAACATGCAGTAGTGCACTTCGTTTATGTCCTTTAAAGATTTATGGATATCTTCGTATCCAAAGATTTGTTTTTCTTCATTTGTTGTTTGACATGCTGTGTTTTTTTCCTCTCTCCACAAAACTTTCCCAAAACCCCCCATTCCCATCCAATTTTCAAACCCTAACCCTCTTCCCCCGAGCTGTGTGGTTTTCATTGAGGTGTGACTAAATGACAACAATAATTCCACACACTTGCTGGGGAGGATAAGGCCAAAGCAACAGAAAATCAATTTCAAGGCTGGTGAAGGAATCCGAGGATATATTCTTATTCTGCTTGACACACACCCATGAGTAACTATTTGCAAATCAAATCAGAATTTCATGTGCGCCATCAAGTGGATTGATCATCAACAAATCCTCCTCCTACACGTGATGAATCGAATGGTTACGCTGCTGTGTCCTTCACCTTCAGCACTATTTCTTGTAGTAGCCATACTCCACGCAACTAGTACTTATATTTTGAATACTTTCGCATTGCTTATGCTACAATGGCACTGTTCTTGTGTACTGTACTATCTATCATACTGTTCTAATGCTACGCTCAGGCCACTCAATGTTTCATTTACTTCTTTTTATATGCTGCTACTGCCAGTGTGTACCACTACTGCTACCACCACAACTATGCCATTTCATCTGTCCAGGACTCCTTTGCCAACCTTATTCCCCATTTGCCATGCAGCCAGCCCTGTGCCTAGCTCTATTCTCAAACACTAATGACAGGTAAGATAATCATGTTGTGGGAGGAAGAATAATGGAGTAGGAGGAGAGGAGAGACTGACGGTAGTACTAGTAAATCTAGTAGGACAATTGAATTCACTAACTCTGTCAGTGGCACCTTTGTAGAAATTTGACCGATTACTTAGACAATTAGAATCGAGCAGCCAGTTGAGTATCAGGAAAACAAACGTACAGTTGAGTTAACCCCACCCTGCCTCCCCTACAAAACTTAAAACGCGTATGCTATGTTTCAGTAGAAAATAAATAATTATTTTGTCCCTAACAAAAATAAACTGTCCCGCAAGGCCCAACCCACCCCCCTCCCTAACCCCAACCAATGTCCATGAAATCAAATGTCCCAAAAGTACAAAAACCACAACGCCCAATTCCCACCCCCCAAAAGTCTTTAAAAAAGGGGCAAAGGACAATCTCTCTCCATCTACTTCCGCTGGCGGTGTCCTGTGGCCAGGTGGTCGCGGAGCTCCCGACGGAGGGCCTTGAGCTGGGCTTTCTGCCACGACAGTTGGGCCACCTGCTGCTCAAGGTAGGCCACTCTCAGGGACAAACGGTGCATCCTTGCCTTGCAGGCACTGTGGGGGGCAGCTGTTGTTGTCGCTGCTCAGAGGCGGCGGGTGGCTGTCAGACCACGGCGCCGTACCGCTGAGTGGTCCCCGTAATCGCCGGAGGAAGGCACTTGTGACTTGACTTGATAATGTGAACTATACAATATAGATACACAATATATGCTGTGCTTGCAAACTACTGTTAGTCAAGGGAGTATTCTGAAAAATTACAACTTCTACTTTCCTCAGCTTTGCTACTCTGGCACGGACGTGCGGCGTTACATGCTCTTCAAAGTAACACTCTTAGTCTTCATCCAGTGACCGTCTACTCTGTCTACTCTACATACACCTATGCTATCTATGAGGAAGATACCATCCAGGCATCCATCCATTCAAAGTAAATGTCAATCATTCTTCTTAATGGACAACCCGTACTTTTTCTCACCAAAAAACACCCTTTTTATTTGTTTTTTGAAAGCCGCCAGCCATGCATCCGTGCTTGACTTGCATTTGAATTTGCACCAAAGGATATATTGCGCACACATACATTTTCTGTTTCACCCACCCAGGCAGTCCTCTTTTATTTCTCCTTCCACCCATCCTTGCTTCAGCCTTCAACCGGCCATACATCAGATTCACAGCCAACTGTGCCTGCATTCAAAAACACGTATCATTCTTTACCAGTCATTAATTTAACTGGCTCGTCCTTCTTTCCCTTTTCGTTTATCCCATCCATCAAGTTCATCTCTGATCTGACTTGGCTTCTCGATAAAACTTTCACAGCTGAGTTGAAGTCAAATTTAGAGTAGGCCATTGGTTACTCATCAACTCCTGCCGCTAATGCTAAAGTCAAGGCTGACTGTCTTCAGTTCTAAGTTCTACCTAGTTGACAAAAACTTACTTCTAAATTTGTAAGTCTTCTTAACAGTAAAGTGTACTTACTTGTACTGTACAACATATACATCCCTGCAGCGAGCCTACTCTGCAATCTCAATAAGGAAGGAATATAATAGCTTAAGCTTACCACTGCACACCACCACCGTGGCATCCCTCACAGCAGTTCCTGCTGGCACCGCATCCGCCCCTGGAGTGACCGCCTCCGCGCTGGCCCCGGCACTGGTGGTTGGCTGTGCCGATGGTGTTACGCCTAGAAAATACATGTGAAATGTTTAGATGCCATACACCACTCCCTATTTTGTCTATAAATGAAAAAACATGTTACTAAACAAATTTAATTATTTGTGACTCTCTAGTCTAAACTAAAAATTCCCCTTTCGGAAGGGTAGGGTGTTTTTTTATGCTTAGCCATGATAAGAGATTCCTGTGGGAACTGTTTTGCTTAACTTGTTGTTGGATGTTAAATAAAGCTGTCTTAATTGCTTATTGAAATTCTCTACTTGTTTCGTTTGATGTCATGATAAGTGCTGTGACCATTGTAACTAGACTTCTTCAAAAGAAAAAGCAATTACTTGATCCATTTTCCCACTTCTATTCTATGTCCACTTTCAAGAAATTGAGGGACTCTCTTACAGTTCGTAATATAAATATTGCGCTTTGTCGATAGTCCCCAGGATAATTATGTTGTTTTTATGAATTCATGATTCAGATATGTATTGTCCCGTTTCTGATGTATGGAGAATAGGTATACAAATCTCTTTGTGCCCATTAGTTGTTTCATTCTTATTATTATCTCCTTGGAGTAACTGTGAACACTTTGGAATTTTTTGGTCCAGTGATAAGTAATACGATGCCTGAATACCCTTAGGTTACAGAAATTCGTGATGTGATAAATCTTTTCATTTTTATTTTTGTGCCTTCGAATTATCGACACCAATGTTAGTGTGTTATTGTGACTGATGACTCGTTTCACCATTCCAATATGTCCGCCAAATTTGTGAGGCTCCTCTTTCTATTTCTATAAACACATGCTGGCTCAATCGCGAGTAAAGCTTGCTGTGTGTAACAGCGCTAGGAAATTATCCGGTCTGACCCGCGAACTTCGTAAGTACTAACATGCTGTCTAAATACAATTTATGATATTGTCCCGCGTCGTATATGGACTTAATAAGAACTCGTAAGTCCCATTCCGATATTAAGCATTTTAGGTTACAGTTGCCGAGTTCGATTCGATATGGTGTATATACATTTTATTTTGAGGACCATTTCCATTGTCTTCTAACAGATGGTTTTCGTTTTTTGGTTTAAGTTTCATTATATATATATCTTTGTGCCAGTAAATTAAGGTTTTGCACATTTTTGTATTTTATGTATTTATGGCACGGTGACTGACTAAGTTAGGATGTCATTACTCAGGGAAGTCTGGCAATAAGCAACCCTGTGGGGAGTCACTATATATGTCGATTCTCAGGACAGACTGATAACCTCGGTTTTCAGGTCTGTATAATTTTATGATTGAATCATTACTGATATTTGAAACCCTGGTAGCTTTGGGAATTGAAGACTTACGTCTGCTGTTTGAAGTTGAAATACCTGTGGCCTCTTTATATGACAAAGTACAGTTTGTCACTCTTAGTTCATTTTATTCCTAGTGCCGATTGATTGGGCAAACGCTGGGCTACAACTAAAGGCTCCACTTGGATTTCCTGCCATAATGAAGACATAGTCCCACACGAGTTGATTTATCTGTCCTTGATTTTTGTTATGAGAACCTGCGAGTAATGAGTAATTATTTTGACTTATGTGGCCTTATCATTGACTTCCACTCAGTATGGCCAGCCCAATGGATTTATTCACCACTGGACTCATTTTCTCTTTTATGAATTGCAGATTTTAACGTACTGCATCTACCGTTCAAAATTTGAATGGTCTGCTTTTAATACTGGTGAATATAAATTCATTATTTCTTGGGGAGACAGTGTCACTTTTGGTGTGGTGTCAGTTTCCCGCTGATTTCCTTTTCTTCTCACAAATGGAGTTCTTTCTTTTTACCCCTTTTTCTTCCTTTTTTCCTCTAAAGAAGCCTACCCCTATTAATGTAATAAGTAATTATAATTTCCTTTTGAACAGTTACTGAAAACGCTCAAACCACTGTCTGTCCTGATGATGACCGCATAGTCATCCAGCGGTCGAAAAACCGTTGACGCATTCTGTGGCCACAAACTGTGAAAGACACACTATATTTGTTCTTGTTGTTCTTTCTATATATGTAATGTTTGTATGTTAGCCACGTGTTTGGCGATATGAATTTGTTGTCTTAGTTTTGCCAACACACTTGTTTATGAGCGTTTTATTGGATCTGTAATATGTTTTATCTGAAAATTATATGTCTAATAAATTATGAATACTTTTTTGAATTGGTTTTAAAATATAGGCTTCTTTCTTTCTTTCTCCCTTTTTTTACTTGAATGAATTTTTCAGTATTAATTTGTTGTTTGTTTTTGAAACTGTGTACCTGAACCTTTTGTTAGGTGTTACTATAATCTGTCCCTGGTTCAGGGGTATTGGACAGCCTCTGTCGTTGTTAATGATTTAAGTACAACCGGTTGGTTGTGAGAGCTTTGTGCATTGGTGTGTGTCTAAGATATGATGACTAGCACTGTAACCCCTACCTATTCGGAGGAGTATATTTCACACATCAAGAATTGGCCTTCCCTACTTGGTGCCACAGCAGCAATGCCTGGATTGGATGCCGGATATGCATTGCTTGATGAACTGGAGCAGTGCCGCAAAAAGCATGTGAGAACCACACTACATGCCCCAATGATGACCGAATATCTTAAGAAGGATGTCATCCCTATGGGTTTACAGGTCCGCAATGTTCCAGTAGTCTTTACTAATAACCCTAAGTTTCAAAAAGGCTTTAGTCATATTGGTGTTACCTGTTCTCGCCATTGGCTTGTGCATGGTATCGAAACAATGTTGGAACATAGTAAGAGAGAACTGGAAATTATAGCCGATTTTGAAAAACGACTTCTTGAGGGTAATAAAGTGGCTGATGCGAAAGCAGCTTTGGATAAAGTGCTTAAAACTATTGCCGAGTTCGAACATATTGAACGTACTAAGAAAACTAACAAAATACAGAAGGATATCACAAATTTTGATCAACTGCGGTTTCACCCCTATATAAAGGACACATTTTTTGCCCAACCTAGACACCAACAGTCTGATAACTATCCCACATGGGGGCGTTTTAAAAGGAATGTAGGGGTTACATTTTCTGAATCATCCGCAAGCTCAGGTGAGGAATCTGATCAGGACACTAACTCTCGGCTTGGTCCCTCTAACCCTAGTTATCCACCACAACCTTCTTTTTTTAGATCAGAGAGGGAGGGGGAGAGGCAGAGGCAAGACGCGCGCACCTTTTGCAAGCCCCCAGACCCAACATTGGAACTTTCAATCAAGGGAGAGACAAACGCGCAGGAAGTTCTACCAATGGGGCCCCCCGCAATAGTTGAACGGTTGCCGATTATTCCCACTATTCCAATTTTTAACCTTTCTGAACATCAATTGTCCTCTGCTGAGATGTCACTTTTGTCCAGGGGTTTGAGTTTTGTTCCGACTGAGAAGTCTTGTTTGTTTGATATCCAAGTGGAACTTTTGCAATTTTTTAGGAAATTACGGATTAAGGCCTTTTTTCAGGGTAGAGAAAGCAAAATATTTGAAAGTTTTTCAGGACTGAGACCTCCTTCTACTTTCAATCCACCATCTAACCAAGTGCCGATCGAATTATTGGCCTTTGAATCTATGGTATTGAAGGATGTGTTCTCTTTAAGTAAAACCTTTGAATATATCCCTTATAACATCTCCCTAAATGAGCGCCAGGCATTGACAAAATTGAAATCTAACCTTGATGTCATAATAAAGCCGGCCGATAAAGGTGGGGGTATAGTGATGCAATCACAAAATGATTATAAAACTGAAATAATTCGCCAACTTTCTAACGTTACCCACTATCGCCCACTCAGAACCAGCCCTTTGGGAGAGATTCAAAATTTGATTCTTGATATAACATCTGTGGCCAAAAATGATTGTTTCCTAACTCAGAAAGAATTTTTGTTTCTTAATGCTAAGTCCCCTCGTACCCCTGTATTGTATACCCTTCCCAAGGTACATAAGTGTGTTCTCCATCCTCCAGGCCGACCCATTGTTTCTGGGTGTGGGTCGGTTCTGGAACCACTGTGTAAGTATATTGATAGATTTATCAAGGATTTTGCTTGCTCCACTCGCAGTTAAGTGCGTGACAGTGGGGATTTTATTTCCCAACTGGAGCTGATGCAGTTCTGCCCTGAAACCGAACTGTTGGTGTGTATGGACCTTGAGTCCCTATACACCAACATCCCTCAATTAGAGGGTATTGAGGTGATTCGCAAAGTCCTGGACACATGGGTTGCTCCTATGCCAGTGTCGACAGAATTTATTGTTGACCTTTTGACGATTTCTTTGACGAAGAATTTTTTTGAGTTTGACGGACAATATTATTAGCAGATTAAGGGTACATCTATGGGAGCTTCTTATGCCCCCAATTTTGCTATTTTGTTTGTTGATGACTTTGAACAACGTTTTATTTATGACTGGACTGTTAATCCTTTCTTTGATAGCGTTCGCCATTGGCGACGCTACATCGACAACATTTTCTTTATTTGGACTGGCAATAAAGATTCCCTGGGCACATTTTTGAACTGGCTCAATTCTTGTTCAGAAGACTTGAAATTTACATCTTGTTCAAGTAATTGCCAGGTTGACTTTTTGGACCTCTCTATCTTTCCGCATGATGGGAAGCTATCCACCAAACTGGTTACTAAACCCACGGCCCGGAACACTCTTTTAGAGTATTCCAGCAACCATCCTCGTGGGCTCAAAGATGGGCTTCCATTCGGACAGTTCCTACGGATTCGTAGGAATTGCTATTTTAAGGATGATTACTTCTGTGAGGCCGAAATCTTGTCCAAAAAATTGCAACAACGTGGGAATCCCCGCAAATTGGTCAAGCGCTCGATGAAACGAGCCTGGTATAATCACCGTGACCTATTACTTACCCCTCAAGTTCGGAAACCTATGACTAGGATTCCATGTGTGACGACTTTTGGCACTCGCAGTAACCGAATTACTAAAGTAATTAAAAAATACTGGCCTTTAGTTGTATCCACAGGCATCACTGAGGAATTACCGTTGTTCTCATTTAAGCGAGGAAAGAACCTTCGTGACCATCTGGTCCGAGCGGCTCTACCTCGCCATGAGAGCCCAACCATAACATCTTTGTGGGGCTTAAACAAAACTGTTGGACACTACAAGTGTGGCGGCTGCCTCATGTGTGTGTCTCGCATAAACACTAAACAATTCGTACATGGCAACATTAAGCATGACTTACGCAGTTTTTCAAACTGCAACACGACGAACGTCATATACGCAATCTGGTGCCCGTGTGATCGCGTATATATTGGCCAAACGACGCAAAAAGTTAAACTACGCCTTGGTCAACATAAAAGCCGTATCCGTTGTAAAACAGAAAATGCTCCATTAGTGGCTCATTATGTGCAGTTCAATCATGCACCTGACGATATGCGCTGGCAGGTTATTGAAGTAGTCAAAATCCCTGATCGAGGTGGCAGCATCTCAGCGATATTAAACCGAATGGAATGCTGTTGGATGCTGAGATGTGACAGTATTAATTCAGGTTTGAACTCAATGGAGGAGTGTCATTCTATCATTACCTGTTAAGTACTGTATACTGTTTCTGTTCTATTCTCCTTCTTGTGACTCTGTTGCCTGTTTGACCAATGAATTGTTTTGCATTTTAGAGATTCCTGTGGGAACTGTTTTGCTTAACTTGTTCTAGGATGTAAAATAAAGCAGTCTTAATTGCTTATTGAAATTCTCTACTTGTTTCGGTTGATGTCATGATAAGTGCTGTGACCATTGTAACTAGACTTCTTCAAAGGAAACAGCAATTACTTGACCCATTTTCCCACTTCTATTCTCTGTCCACTTTCAAGAAATTGAGGGATTCTCTTACAGTTCGTAATATAAATATTGCGCTTTGTGGATAGTCCCCCAGGATAATTATGTTGTTTTATGAATTCATGATTCAGATATGTATTGTCACGTTTCTGATGTATGGAGAATAGGTATACAAATCTCTTTGTGCCCATTAGTTGTTTCATTCTTATTATTATCTCCTTGTCGTAACTGTGAACACTTTGGAATTTTTTGGTCCAGTGATAAGTAATACGATGCCTGAATACCCTTAGGTTACAGAAATTCGTTATGTGATAAATCTTTTCATTTTTATTTTTGTGCCTTCGAATTATCGACACCAATGTTAGTGTGTTATGGTGACTGATGACTCGTTTCACCATTCCAATATGTCCGCCAAATTTGTGAGGCTCCTCTTTCTATTTCTATAAACACATGCTGGCTCAATCGCGAGTAAAGCTTGCTGTGTGTAACAGCGCTAGGAAATTATCCTGTCTGACCCGCGAACTTCGTAAGTACTAACATGCTGTCTAAATACAATTTATGATATTGTCCCGCGTTGTATATGGACTTAATAAGAACTCGTAAGTCCCATTCCGATATTAAGCATTTTAGGTTACAGTTGCCGAGTTCAATTCAATATGGTGTATATACATTTTATTTTTAGGACCATTTCCATTGTCTTCTAACAGATGGTTTTCGTTTTTTGGTTTAAGTTTCATTATATATATATCTTTGTGCCAGTAAATTAAGGTTGTGCACATTTTTGTATTTTTTGTATTTATGGCACGGTGACTGACTAAGTTAGAATGTCATTACTCAGGGAAGTCTGGCAATAAACAACCCTGTGGGGAGTCACTATATATGTCGATTCTCAGGACAGACTGATAACCTCGGTTTTCAGGTCTGTATAATTTTATGATTGAATCATTACTGATATTTGAAACCCTGGTAGCTTTGGGAATTGAAGACTTACGTCTGCTGTTTGAAGTTGAAATACCTGTGGCCTCTTTATATGACAAAGTACAGTTTGTCACTCTTAGTTCATTTTATTCCTAGTGCCGATTGATTGGGCAAACGCTGGGCTACAACTAAAGGCTCCACTTGGATTTCCTGCCATAATGAAGACATAGTCCCACACGAGTTGATTTATCTGTCCTTTATTTTTGTTATGAGGACCTGCGAGAAGTGAGTAATTATTTTGACTTATGTGGCCTTTATCATTGACTTCCACTCAGTATGGCCAGCCCAATTGATTTATTCACCACTGGACTCATTTTCTCTTTTATGAATTGCAGATTTTAACGTACTGCATCTACCGTTCAAAATTTGAATGGTCTGCTTTTAATACTGGTGAATACTGGTGAATATAAATTCATTATTTCTTGGGGAGACAGTATCACTTTTGGTGTGGTGTCAGTTTCCCGCTGATTTCCTTTTCTTCTCACAAATGGAGTTCTTTCTTTTTACCCCCTTTTTCTTCCTTTTTTCCTCTAAAGAAGCCTACCCCTATTAATGTAATAAGTAATTATAATTTCCTTTTGAACAGTTACTGAAAACGCTCAAACTACTGTCTGTCCTGATGATGACCGGATAGTCATCCAGCGGGCGAAACGCCGTCGACGCATTCTGTGGCCATAAATTGTGAAAGACACACTATATTTGTTCTGGTTGTTCTTTCTATATATGTAATGTTTGTATGTTAGCCACGTGTTTGGCGATATGAATTTGTTGTCTTAGTTTTTGCCAACACACTTGTTTATGAGCGTTTTATTGGACCTGTAATGTGTTTTATCTGAAAATGATATGTCTAATAAATTATGAATACTTTTTTGAATTGGTTTTGAAATATGGGCTTCTTTCTTTCTTTCTTTCTCCCTTTGTTTACTTGAATGAATTTTTCAGTATTAATTTGTAGTTTGTTTTTGAAACTGTGTACCTGAACCTTTTGTTAGGTGTTACTATAATCTGTCCCTGGTTCAGGGGTATTGGACAGCCTCTGTCGTTGTTAATGATAGCCTTGATAAGAGGCTACACTTTTTGGAACAACTGATGAATGCTTGCTTTTTAACACGTACCATTTTTCTTATAACAGACAGAATCTTCCCTTCTACGAGAACGAACAAGAGCAAGATGTTACTCGGAGTCGACTCGTCATCATCACCACCAAGTCTTTAAGTTCCAACCAGGTGAGGGGTCTCCCACAATTAATGTGTAAAATAAATCAGCCACTGTTCAGTTTCAAAGACTTCACCGTTTAACTTATATGAATGAATTTGATTGTAATACATGTTTTTATATAATGCACAATTGAAATGTAATGACTGACTGACTGACTACTGAGTAAACACAGAGCTAGTTGTTTTACATTTAATAAAGCTTTAAAATGTACATAAACTCTGTGTTTTTTTGGTCATGAGTGAGTGAGCGAAAGGGTTTGCAATTTGAAAGCATGATTCCGTGACTCTGAGAGGTCGGGAGTGGACTGTGACTCCGTAGTCTTATGTGCTGGGTTGTATAATCATTGGGGATCATCGCTGCATTCGGGAGCTAAATAAAAACTCTGAAACACTAGCTAGTCTCAGTATAAGGAGAATGGGGTTCAACTTCTGTTATGACTGAGATATGTGGAAACTGGAAAGTCTAACTGCGCCTATTATCACCAATGCCCTAATTCTTGTCCCAAGTTCTGTATGTGCAGAATAGTCCCTGCAACAGTAGCAGTATGTCCTCATACCAAATCAAAATGCAAACTAGTATCTTATTCTTGGTGGCCACTGACATTTTATTATTGGGAATTGTCAAAGCATAAACATTAAGAAGACTTAAATAGACATTATGGACAACCCAAAGGACTGCACTCAGTGCCTAGGGCTATTGCTGAATGGGAGTTTGGTTTAACACCTTTTGCCAACTGTGCAAGCTTAGCTAGCTACACAGACAGACTAATAATAATAATCTAGTAGTAGCACAGAGAGTCATGATAATAATTTAGAAACAGTCTAAAAGAAGATCAAAGACGATTTAGGAAAAAATAGAATTATGAGGAACGTTTGGAATAAATAGGTGCTGTAAAAGATAGGGAAGTATAATTAATAATATTAACAGGAAAACTTACTGGGGCCAGCAGAGGAGCCCTCGGCGTACCTATCCTGGCCTTGCTGTTCCTGCTCCGCTGGCCCCGCTACCTCCTCCTCTGTCCTCTTATCCCTGGGGGGAGCTGAGGTACAACATGAAAGAAAGACACAAACATGGATGATTGTTGTTAGCCAAATCAAACACTTCAAAAAAACAATAACAAATTATTTCGGGGAAATATACAACAATTGCACTAAATTTATTGACCTATCTGATGTGGTCTACTAGGATATTAGTATTGCTGGATTAGCGGACCGTCTACTTGGAAAGTTATGTAACTCACTAAACCAACTACAAAAAGGTTCTACTAGGACTGGCAGGCAGCACTCTGCAGCACGCGAAGTGACGGACACGGTCCGTCATGATTGCGGACCACTAAATAATTTCCTACTAAATAGTAAATAACCAGTCATAATATACTCAACCTATCAATCCACCACCACTATCTCTTCTTAGTGGCAGGAGTACAAAGGAAGGACTGGACTTGAGTCCCTAGTGTCTAGCATTACGCAGTTCTGTAAAGTACACTCATACATAATCACTCAGGCCAAATGAGCACAAAATTGAAAACAAGTAAGCATAGTAGCACCGCCAGTGAGCAGGCGAGCACCTGCAATCACAGAAGCTTTTGAAACATAATTTACCTGCAATGTAATCGGCAGGATTCTTGTTCTTCGGAAAAAAACAAATATTTGCAATATCATAACACTGAGCAGGAGAAAACACAGTAGAGATTAATTACTAGCTACTACTACTTACCAAGGCCTGGGATCTCGACTCCAAGCAGGTCGAGCAGGTCTTGCTCCCGGGCCAGGATGTCGGACCACCGGTGCGTCGCCTGGTTGTAGATGCGCCGGACCCCAGACTCCCGATTCATGGCCCGGCACACCTTCCCCCATAGCTGGCGACGCTCCTGGAGCCCGTACCCGGAACCGGGCCTGCCATGACGGTCTTGGGGAGGTGGCGCTGTACAAAGAAAACCAGTGCGTCCACCTCCACCGCACTGAAGACCTCCCGGGCAGTTAGTGCCTCCCCCCTTAAGCGCCCACAAAGGAGCAGGGTACGGGGTGCGGGACCATTCCCCTTAAGGTTCTTACGGGCTCCCTTTGCTATGGTCCTGGACAGCTGAAGAAAAAAATAGGAAAGAATAGGGAAAAAGTAAAGAAAAGAAAAGAGAGTTAAAAGAAAGTAGTTTTAAAGTAACCAAAAGTAGAAAAAAACACAAAGTATAGATGTACAAAAATAAAGAGATAGGTAATGAGTAAAAAAAAGTTCAAAGAAACAAAGGATTGCAAAGATTAAGGGAGGATTGAAAAAGCATGCCCAGAACCATAGCAATGAATGAAAAACAAGATGGCCGCGCCCATTGCGGCCGCATGGGTAAGTTCGCGCGATATTTCCCCCGCGAGCACGCAAAAACAGATGCGAACACGCAATTGCGGCCCGCACATAGGAAATGCACAACGCGAGCATGCACAGGTGTCCGGAAACAGAAATACGCAAAGCGAACACTGAAAACAAGATGGTCACGGCCATGTACGACCGCGCTGAGAAAAAAAACGCAAATACGCAAAGCGCCCCGCAAACACCCAAAAAAAAATCCGCACATTTGCGGATTTTGCGGACCGCGAATTCGCTTTCGCGCGAATTCGCATACCGCGAATTCGCAAATTTCACCCATACTTATTCTCAGTGCACTTTTTCTGGGATATGAGCTATCAAATGAAGGCAAGACCTTAGCACCATATTTCCTAGAGAAATATGCACTCTTACAACCACCAAACACAATAAAAAAGCTAAATCACTATTGGGCTTAATAAATTTTGTTAGAAATGCATACTAGATTAGGCACAATGGACAAAAACGTTTTATGGATTCATCTGTCCAGACTTCTCAAGTTCACATTGGACACCAGAGCAGACACAGATCTTGCTTTCAGTACAAGCTGACATGCTAGCCTCAAAACACTTACACACACACGTGTTAACTTTAAAACCTGGTAATCTGCATAATCACAGGGATCACGTGCTACACAAATGTCACTTTCAATGAAGGTGACAGAGTACCAATTGCATATAAATCGAATTATATTCTAATGTAGAAACGTTTTTTGCACCTACAGAAAAAATACTGACCATAGTACAGACAGCTGTATTAAAAGAAAGATCATTGGCACAGGGGAAACGCATAATTGTTGTGATTCCCATTCCAGCCTTAGAAGCTGTCACATAGGTCAACATTTCACATGCGAAAGCCTTACATCCTGAATGGATACAGTGGCCAACTCATTACCAGCAACAGACGTAGACTATGGATTCGACTCTAGATTACAAACACAAGCATATGTACAATATGAACAAGAATACCCTGTGCCCAGTGAAATGGTGCATCTCAATCAGTATGACTTTATAGTTTACACTAATGGTTCTGCCCAAACACCAGTGGGAATAAACATAATTACTCATAAAGCAATCCAGTAGTATGTGCACTATTCCGCATTTAGTCCCTAGCCCACATCTACATATACCATCAGGGTACATCATTTCATTCATCACTCTCCCTTCCATTCGCCAGGAGATAATGCCAATTCTCATTTTTAAGATGTGCCACCTAAATCCATGATTCGGCAAGGCTTCCAGGTAAGGATACCCCACATCAGCTTCCCATACCTCTATCATGTTATGGACAGATTTTTTATTTCTTACATACATTAGGTCTTGTGTTCTAGAGAGTCCCCTTCCTTGTGCTCTTAAAGAGCTTTTTGTGAAATTAACCTCTAAGGACTTTTGGGTTACCCCCACTTTTAGGCAGCACATTATCTCCTTTATTTTCTTTTTTGCCTCGGTTGCCCATCTTAGGCTACTTTGTCGGATCTCCTCGCTACACCAATGTGAGACCTTTTGGTCTTCCCTCTGAGATTGGCGTTTCCAGAATCTGGCCACTAGCATTTTGGCCTGGGTATTCCACCCTATCATTCCTGTTTCAAGACTTATCGCCTGTACCATTGCTGACTTAGGAAGGGACAGAAGCATTTTTAAAGCCTTACTTTCTTCCCAGTCGCCTTTCGCACTAAAAAGGAGCACCTCTGCTCCATATAATACTTGTGGGGGGACCATGGCTGTGAAGGCTTCCAGCATGGGTTTGTGTGACATATCACCAACGTTTTTATTACATTTTTTCAAACCACCAATGGATGCTGAAGCTTTTGCATTCTGGTTTTCCATATGTTTGTTCCATTTTAGATTAGACTCGAACAATAGGCCCAGATATTTATATTCTTTTACTGTCTCTAGTTTGGTTTTATCAGGAAACCAACAGTAGCTCTTTGACCCTTTCCCGAAGCACATGACCTTTGTTTTTTCCATGTTTACGGTTAACAGTTTATTCTTGCAGTATTCATTAAAAACGTTTAATTTCCTCTGCAACCCTAATTCGGTCTGGTCAGTAATAACCAAATCATCTGCATACAGCAGGCATGAGATCTTTCTGCCACTCATTCTGGGGCTGGTACTTTTTTCCACTTCCAATACTGCTGGTAAATCTGCTAGGAAGATAGAAAAGAGAAGCGGGGCCAGGACGCAGACCTGTCTTAGCCCATTTCCTATGTCTACCTTCTTTGTGAGTGCCCCCTGGGTGTCTTTTATTACTTGGGCCCAGTTCCCTCTGTGTAGTTCTTTTAATATTTCTAATAAATTCCGTGGGATATTGTATTTAGTCAGACACTCCCAAAGTTTCCCCGGTCCACAGAGTCGAAGGCTGCACGGAAGTCGACAAAGCAACACCACATACTCCCCCTTTGTTCTATCGACTTCCGTGCCTAGGCCCACAGTGCATAGCAGTGGTCCATCGGGGGGTGCCCTTCCTTAAATCTCCCTGTTCTACCGGATGATTTGGTTGGCTCCTACCCAGTTTTTTAGTTTGCCAAGCACTATTTTAGAGAAGATCTTCTCCCCAATGTCCAGTAGATTAATTAACCTATAGTTTTTTGGACTATACTTGTCCCCTTTCTTGTGTTTGGGCCGTATTATTGCCCCTTTCCAGTTTTCAGGGAATTTCCCAGTATCTAGAATAATTTGGAACATGTTTGCGAAGAATTTAGCCCACCAGTCTGGTTGTGTTTTAATTATCTGTGCTGGAAGGTTATCCGGGCCGGCTGCTCTTGTGAGGTTCAAGCCCATTAGCGTTTTTTTAACCTCAGTGACTGAGAAGTCGGGTTTCATATCTATTACCAGACCGCTCCAATCTGTGTACAGATTTTCCTCCCGCTCTGTCCCCGGGCTATACAAGTCATGTAAATATTCCTCCCAAGCTGCTTCCTCCACTTACAATTCATTGCCCCTGGCTGGCAGTCTGCTGCTGAGTGCACTGGTTTCCAAAACTGGTGTATGTTCTTTGCTTCTATCGTCTCAAGTAGTTTTAACCAGCACCCTTCTTTAAATTCTCTGTTTACCCTCCTGATTAGCATATTATACTCTCTTTTTAGGGCTTCTAATGCTTTTCTACTATCCTGGTCCCTGTTTCGGGAATTACGGCATGCCATCCTCCTGATTTCTCTTTTTTTCTCCTGGCATTCCCTGGTGAACCAACCGTTTACTTTCCCCATCTTTCTATTACTCTGATTGATTTTATTATTTTCACCTTTTAGTCCCTTACTGAGTATTTGGACTACCTCCCCGATTTTATTTGTGTACCACTCGAGATTTTGTCCACTCGCAGTCTCAAGGTCTAGATTTAGTTGTAAATTTATTAATCTTGAGACATATTCTTCCGTTAGCCTGGTTGTACAACGTCTGGGGTACTCCTTTGAGCGAGGAGCTAATTGAACGCCAGGGATCTCTAAAGCCAACATGTTGTGATCACTTCCTTCTCTATTTATAATCCTAAACCCAGTGAATCGATGGAAGTTCCAAGGAGTCAGATAGATGTAGTTAATCTGGCAAGTTTGAGCACCCATTTTAAAGGTTCTTTTTACGGGACAGTCTAACTCGCTTCTTCCGTTTAAGCAGAAGAGATTTTTAGCACCCAAGTAATTCATCAACTGCTTATCCTTTGCTCCTATTATGCATGATGGGAAAGTAGCTTGAGGTATTTCATAAGCCTCTAATATATCTTGGAAGCAACTATCTACATTCTTAGGATGCAATTTATGATTAAAATCGCCAAGTAGTATAATTATTTCCTCACAATATGTCACGCACAGGAAGTCCATATCCTCTTTAAATAGAGCCATTTCCTCCCCATATAACTCCGTGGTGGCCCATTGCATATAAACATTTATAATCAAGACTGTATTAATATTTATGCATCCTGATAGCAGTATTCTACAGACCAACAGCCATTTACATTTCACGGGTAGTTCAATTACTTTTTTCATTATTTTTGTTGACACAAGGGTCATTATTCCACCCGCAGGTCGCCCAAATCTACACTTAATAGCTAATCGGTTTAATTGGCAGAATCCATCGAAAGTTGGGGTCTCACCACATAGCCAGGTCTCCTGCATACATATATTCTCTGTATTTTCCCCCAGCTCCCTTATTCTTTTTTGTTTCTCCTCATTTCCTAGCCCATTTACGTTCCAGGAGACTAATCTTATGCTATGTGGTTGACCTTTTACCTATTCGATGTCATCTAGCCATCCTTCCTCCCCCTGTTCTACCATGACTTTCACTGAGGGGCCTGCCTGTCCAGACTCAATAGTCCAATTTCCACACCAATGGTCAATATTTGAATTGTTTGCTACTATTTGAATGTTTTCTAGCGGTGCTCCATCCTCATCCTCGAGATCACAAAGCCTGACTTGTCTCTTTCCTAACCCTGCGTGATTTTTTTAGGAAGTTACTTCCCTGCCCGCCTTTCACATCTACCTCTGTAAGCACCTCAATCTCATCTAGTAGTCTAATTCCCTCCTTCTGGAGTTCCTTTGCTGCTTTCTTGATCATATCTTTTACCAGATTGGAGTATAAAGTGATTCTTGTGATCTCCTTCCCTTCTCTTGCTTGTCTGAAGCCCACTACCCTTAGGTCGTTTGTTCCTATTGCTTTCAGGTTCTGGCATTTGGCAAATCCTTGCAGCAATTGTGATCTGTTTAGGGACAGCCTTTTTCCTAACTTCTTCCCCCCTGTTCTTATTGGGATAGTTCAAAGTACAGCCCCATGTTCTCATTCTTCTCATTCCTTGTCCTACTTACTGACGGAGGTTCCATTATCTTGGCCTTCTCTGCTTGTTTGTGTAAGATAATAGGACGTACTTCCCTTGTAACCCAGGACTGCAGATTTCCTCCCAGTTGTTTCCCCACCCCATTGTGCTGTGCTGTGGGTTTAAGACTATCTAAGTCCCTCTGGGTTTTCATGCTCTTTGGTGGGGGTGCAGAATTTACCTGGCATTTTGGAGTTTTTTCCCTTAGTATGCTCCTAGCGGGTTTGGGTTTCTTTCTTTCCTTATCTTCCGTACATTTTTCCTTTTCCACCTCGGTGGCTTGCCTCTCTTTCCTTATTGCTTTTTTCCCTATGCCTCTTGCTCTACTTGCTCTACTTGTTTGACTACGTCTAGTCTGCTCTACTCTCATTATTACCCTCATAGGCCACTTTGATGTGTGTACCTGCTGGCTCTCTTTGGATAGTTTATCATTTAGGGACTGCCCTTTTCCACGAATATCCGTGTCTAGGTTTGGGGTTTTGTCTACCATCTTTGCCATGTGGTCTTTTTCAATTAGAGCTCCATTGCCTTCCCTCTGTGCCTATAGTTGGGACTCACAATCAGGCACTTGCCTTACCATATCTGGCATATGAGATCTTATCCCCTGCAGTTCCCCCTCTATTTTTGCTAAATACATTTTCTGATTTTTTAATACGGCATTATTAGACAGAGTTACTTCAAGCAGTCCATTCAAAGTTTTTTGTAGTATCAACATTAAGTCCAACATAGACGCGGTATGCAGCGAAGAGAGGTCGCAATTTAATTCTGGGTTTAACTCCGGAGTCTTATTCAATTCATCTTCCTGGTTCAAGCTGGTATCTCGAATTTCCAGCGAGCTTTTATTTCCATCTCTTTTCCGGCTCGTCCTACTGCTTAAAGGGGTTTCAGTTGCTCTCTCCATCGCTACCACAGGGACAAGAATCTGACTATCCAGGGAGCTTCTCTCCAGGTCATAGAAGAATCTGTTGTGCGGTGATGACGACAGCCGAGGTGATGGCAGGCCGTTCTGATCCAGTGATAACTGTAAAGAGTGATTGATCATGATTAGGGAGTCGGACCTGTGTTCCTCCACTGGTAAAGAGGTGCACACAATCTCTCCCCTTTCTAGGCTCCCATTCGGAGATGTTGGTTTGGTTATGACCTTTGCCTGCTCTTGCTCGAGTTCAAGTTCTAGTTCTAATTCTCGTTCTAGTTCGTGCACTTTTGCTGTCGTAACTCCTTTTTTAAAATGTCTCCCCACAAATTCCTTTATTGGGTTTGATATGGCTCTACCAGGGGGTTTAGCCAATGCTTTCGGCTTTTTAGCTTTTATGATGACTGTCACCGCTTTGCGCTGTGGCACTCCGTTACCAAACTCCTTTGCAGCAAAATACTCCTGCCAATTAAGAATGCAAAGCATTCCGTTTGCTCATCTTCCAGGAGTGGGGGATAGAGTAATGTCAAATTTAGACCGCAGGTCATAATTAATCATGGCAGGGGGGTTTTAGCATCTGCTTATACAGGGGTGGTGGCTACCATTTTACTATTGCAGCAATTTTACTGGTAGCCAGGTCAATATAAGCAGACCAAACCTGAAATGTGGCATTTGTCAACAAATAAAAGTTTCCACCACAGCATGTACACCACAGACCCCTCTTTTAATTTCAAACAAGTCTATGAACTGCATTCATCTGGACCACAGTGGGTCTCTATTCAGTGATGGCTCTTTTAAATACATTCTGCTAGCAGTGGATTCTTGTTCTCGATTCCTATGGGTAAGGCCACAGCGACTCGCGATACTCAAACTGTTATAAATGTTTTGCAAGCCACTAGTGAACAGAACGGACAACTGCAACTCTTGGCTGGATTTTATAGATTGGAGATGTGGTTCGAGAGAAGACTATAGACTAGAAGGAGATAGGCCCATCTTACAGAATGCCTGTGCCCTTCCTGTCTGATGAAGGTACCAGAACGTTACTTTTACGTCCCCTTGCTGGTCATAAAACACAAAAGATTTGTGTTGCTTGACCTTTTCAAACCACACCATGTGCCCAGCCCGGTACAGTAGACCACGAGGGATCCTGGGTAGTTGCCTGCCACCTCTCACTAACCTACAGGAAATCCTGTTACTAGCTTTAACCAACACTGAGGTTTCTGTTGCCCAGTTGGGGATATCTGACACTGAAGTCTTGCTACTTTCAGTTATCTACCAACACCATAGATTCACCATATTTGAATTCACAGGTTTCAACACTACACGCCAACATCAAAGTTGTTTATTAGCATCGACCATTGGAGTTAAATACCAGTTCCACACTACCTTGCGAGGTCATTGCCTTTGCACAAACTGCCTCTAGCTATTTTGTCGATATTGATGACTTTTACTCCGATCCATCAGACCCACCACCGTGTAGAACTTATGCATTTATAATTTGCCTCAAAAAGACTTTTTATTCCATCTTGGATTTACATTTGGATTTTCATTTTATTCCTTTTCTTTTGGATTGGTTTTGTGACAGTATTCTTTTAGCTTCTGAATGGACATTGGTTCCCAGAACTCTCTATTGTCAAACTAGTATACAAGGTATTGAAGCCTCATTCTTCAGTCACATAAAGTGAGAAGAGACCTGTACCTTGTTAACATTTCAGCCGTTTCAGTAATTGATGGAATTGTTTGGGATAAGCTACCAATGCTGTTTTTGGACCAACAGAAACTTTACAAATACCATACTTATTTAAAATATCACTGAATTACGGTATTACTCAAGGCAGCTCTCTTATGATTGGGACATTAACACAGTCAGCACTACACTACATTTGGGTACTTCCAAAACATTTGCATAGAAGTTTGCATATTTTTCTGGCAATAACCTCCTAGACCCAGAGTATTTTTTTCTTTTTTTTTTTAAAGTTCAAAAGGTTTATTGAATATTGCACATGTAACACAGCTACGTGCCTACAACCCAGGGGCCGGCAGCATGTATCAAAACAACGATCTCTGGTAATACACAGCCAAGAAGCCGACATCCCGGGGGACCGGCGGCGATTCAGGAGAAGGCACTCGTAGAGAAGTTGAAACATGATAAGCAGGAATGAAATAACATTTTCCAGTTGAACTTAGATTTTCCATAATATCAGTAAACAAAAACAAGGGCAACATCACAGGCATGTAGAGCGACCTAGCGCCGTCAGCCCTAAGGCGCGCATCCAATTTCAACAAGCAACACAGCACAGAGTATAGGGCACTCTCAAGTGTCAGGTGGCCAAGCAGTAGTGCAAGCGGCATGTAAGCCCCCAGAGAGCAAAAGTACTGCATAGGCATTGTACGTCTCAGCAATCGCAGCAGTGGGGACAGAGGCATAGGGGAGGAGGGACACACGTCTCAGTCCAGCCCTCACAGCGACACATCTCACCCGTATCAGAATAGAGCTTACGTGTATGACTCAACATACAGTAGGGCATCCGTCTCGGCATCAGAAGCCTCCCCTGCGGAGCCATCCCGCACCTCATCCTCAGCCAGATTCAGAAGTTCCATATAGTCAGGTCAACAGTGAAAGCGAGTGGAGAATAATCAGGTGTTTTATGTTCTAGGTACACTACCACAGAAAGTAAGACAAAAACCAGTACAAGAACTCAGTAGAGATTCGCTAGCCACCCTGAAGGTTAAGGTAACATAGACATAAGGTTTAGAGTCTAATCTTAGTACTAGAGTTGCAATTATATGTATGTATGAATCTTGTAGCATAATAACTCTTTTGACAGGAAGAAGAACAGAGCTGATTCCAAACTCCCTTCAGGCAAGAAGACGTGGCGTGTTTCTCTCTCTCAATCCACTTCCCCTTTCCCCCCTCCTTGCTGTCGGAATCTACACGATTTTAACATTGAGGTGTGGGAGTTAGAGGCTTAGCATCGGCTCCTGCGGAATTCATCGTTGGAACTCAGATACTTGACAGATTGAAGTGCCAAAAGAACCAACTTCCGCTTGAGCAGGATGGCTGAAGGGATTGATTTAAAGTCGTTAGCCACAGTTTTAGATGGTATTCAAGCGCAACTGAATGACACAATGTTAGAAATTCAAGTCCTAAAGGAAGAGATAAAGAGGTCAAATCAAGAGACTCAGTTTTTGCGAAAAAGAGTAGATGAATTATCGACTGCGTCTGTAGTGGGTCATAAGGGCAGTAAACCTCAAACTTTTACTCCAGCCCCCTCTACAACAGAATTAACCACTCAGGTAATCCATGCAATGTCCCCTACTATACCCTTGGCTGCTCCAGAGAGGTTCAATGGGGATCCGCATAAGGCCCAAATCTTTCTCACACAATGCTCATTGCACTTTCTTTGTAAACCAGTCATATTTAAGGAAGACCAGTCGAAGGTGGCTTTCATGATGTCCTACCTGAGCAGCGATGCAGCGTCTTGGTCAATGCCGTTAGTAAATAAAGATGATCCGATTCTGTATAACTTTGATAACTTTAAAAAGGAATTTCTGCGAATTTTTGATCGTCGTTCAGTTTCGCAAACCACTGACAATGAGTTGTTAGATCTAAAACAAGGAAATCGAGATTTGGTTGCCTATCTGGCACAATTCAATAAACTTATTGTAGAGACAAATTGGCCGGAGGCGAAGCGAGCTTCAATTTTTTCTCGTGGTCTTAAAGATGAACTGAAGGATTGTCTGGCTCAAATACCTAGCAGACCTACTGAGGTTTCTGAGTTGATTGACCTGGTCTTGCAAATTGATCAGCGACAGGGAGAACGAAAAGGTGAAAGACGGAAAGAAGGTAGAACCTTTACTCCTCGTTTTGATCGCAGCAAGTTTGAAGGCTTGAGGACCAAGGAAATCCAGTCTGAGGAAGAGCCAATGCAGATAAGTTCAGTTCGGGGACCCCTTTCTAAAGAAGAAAGAGAAAGAAGACGGGCTGGAAAGTTATGTCTATACTGCGGTGATTCGGGACATTTCCTGAAAGATTGTCAAAAGAAACCCAAGAGTCAAATTCCATTAAAAGACAGGCTCCACCAGTAAAAGGGGTTGCCCTGGTGGAAGCGAAAGAAGAGTCAACTCCAGAAACACAATCAGCAGCAAATACATTGCAATCGGCAGCGCCCCATTTAATTGTGTTGAGCAGAATTGAGTTTGGGGAAAAAGGTCAGGAAGACATTTCAGTGATGATAGATTCCGGAGCGACGGGAAATTTCTGTGACATTGGGTTTGCAAGAGAATTGGGAATTAAATTTATCAAGAAGGAGAGACCTGAACCAGTTCGTGCTGTCGACGGCACCAGTTTGTCCTCAGGACCAATTGTTTATCATACAGAGGAGATTCGTTTATTTGGTCCAGGGGAGCATGAGAGTGTTTTGAATTTCAGTCTCATTGACGCTGCGCAATTTCAGTTCATTCTGGGTCTCCCATGGCTAACAGAACACAATCCAAAGATTGATTGGGCTAAGAGAACTATCCAAATGAATTCTGAATATTGCTTAAAGAATTGCAAGCATGAGAATACTGAGAAGGTTACAATGTCTTCATGTTGTTTGCTTGCCAGTTCGGCTTCATCCATTTGCTCCGTTTCAGTTCAAGAAATACCAGTGGAATACGCCGATTTGTCTGCAGTTTTCGATGAGGTGGAGGCTAATAAGTTGCCGCCTCATCGGGACTATGATTGTAAAATTGAGCTTGAACCGGGAACTTCATTACCCTGTAGTCGCATTTACGCACTCACGGAAAAAGAAAATCAGCATTTGAAGGAGTATATTGACCAATACCTGGCAAATGGGTTTATCAGACCTTCCACATCTCCAGTTTCTTCGCCATTATTTTTCATTCCAAAGAAGGATGGCAATTTAAGAACTTGTATCGATTATAGAGCGCTGAATTCTGCAACAAAGAAAAACCGATATCCCTTGCCTTTGATCTCAGAGTTGCTAGATCAAGTTAAAGGGGCCAAATATTACACCAAATTAGATCTGCGTGGTGCTTATCATTTGGTTCGGGTAGCTGAAGGAGATGAATGGAAGACTGCTTTCCGCACTCGATTGGGGCTTTTCGAATATCAGGTCATGCCTTTTGGACTCTGCAACGCTCCTGCTGCCTTTCAGCACTTTGTGAATGATGTATTACGGGAGTGTTTGGATCGATTTGCAGTTGTCTATATTGACGATATTCTAATTTTCTCTGAGAATCTTCAGGAGCATATTGAACATGTACGATGGATATTGAGGAAATTATTGGAGCACCAGTTATTTGTCAAGTTAGAGAAATGTGTGTTCAATGCTCAACAAGTGGAATTTTTGGGGTTTGTACTCTCTCCTGATGGTATTGCTATGGATGAATCTAAGGTGAAGGCAGTGGAGAATTGGCCGTCCCCTCTCTCAGTAAAACAGGTGCAGAGTTTTATTGGCTTTGCTAACTTTTATCGACGTTTCATCGAAGAATTTTCGGAGAAAGTTGCCCCTTTGACGAAGTTGTTGAAGAAAGGAGCTAAATTTGTTTGGTCTGAGGAAGCCGAGAACGCTTTTAAGAATCACAAAAGCAAGTTTATCTCTGCTCCGATACTACGACATCCCAACCCAGAAGAACCATTTTTTGTGGAAGCCGACGCTTCAAATTCAGCTTTAGGAGGAATCTTGTCGCAACGAGACAAGGTTACCGGACAGCTTCATCCTGTGGCCTTTCGCTCTCGCAAGTTGACTCCTGCAGAGTTAAATTATTCAATTGCAGACAAAGAACTGCTAGCAGTGAAGGATGCATTTCGTGAGTGGAGGCATTATCTCTTGGGTGCCAGGCATGAGATCACGGTTTATACAGATCATCGAAATCTTCAATTTTTGAAATCGGCTCGAACTTTGACTCCAAGACAATTGCGATGGTCACTTTTATTTGCAGACTATAATTTTATTCTCACTTATAAGCCTGGGTCTAGTAACGGGAAGGCGGATGCCCTGTCACGTTTGGATATCAAGGATAACGCTTCAGTTCCTCAGACTGAGTTAATCATTCCCAGAGAAAAAATTATTGGATTGGTTCAATTTGCGGATCTCGAAGAACATTTAAATCAAGACTTTGCCTCTTTAAATCTTGCAGAATGGGAACAGCAAAGTGAGAGTCATGAGATAAAGGATGGTCGACCTTTCGTTCAAGGGAAACTTTTTGTTCCAACTGAAGAATTACAAACCATGATTATTCAACATTTTCATGATGAACTGTTGTCTGGTCATAAGGGTACTAAAAAGACTCTGGAATTGATTCGACGAGAATTTTGGTGGCCCTCAATGGAAGCTCAGGTGGGACAAAAGATGGCCTCTTGCGAACAATGTTTTAAGGGAAAAACTGCCCGGCAGGCTCCTCAGGGGTTATTGTTACCATTGCCACCAGCACCATACCCTTGGCATACGGTATCTATGGATTTCATTGTTGAACTTCCCTCTGGTCAGGGTTTTACCGTAATCTGGGTGGTGGTAGACCATTTCACAAAGATGAGCCATTTTGTACCTTTGCACTCCCTTCCCAATGCCCCTCAATTGGCTGAACTTTTCACTCAACACATAGTGAGAGCGCATGGTATTCCTAGAGTGGTTATTTCTGACAGAGGACCACAATTTGTATCTCGATTTTGGAGATCTTTCTTGAAAAGATTGGACATCGATTCTCGTTTGTCTTCCAGTTTCCATCCGGAGACTGATGGTCAAACGGAACGGGTGAATCAGGAACTGGAGCAGTATTTGCGATTGTTTCTGATGGACCATGAATCTGAGTGGCCGGAAATCCTTTGGGCGGCTGAATTCACATATAATAATGCGGCTCATGCTAGTACAGGATTTTCCCCTTTTTACCTAAATTTTGGTAGGCATCCCAACACCATGATAGGTAAATAAGACAGTGAAGTCCCTGCCGTAGAGGAAGTGATACAGAATCTACAACAAGTCCATAAGCAGGCCACAGTTAATTTAAATAGGGCCAAGGCTTCTTATAAGAAGTATGCTGACCAGAAAAGACGTCCTAGTCCTAGTTATGAAATGGGAGATCAGGTTTGGGTTTCTACACGTAATCTGAGATTAAAAGGGAATAGAAAATTTCAGCCAAGGTTTATAGGTCCCTTCTCAGTAGAAAAAGTGATCAACCCTGTCTGTGTGAAATTACAGCTTCCTTCAAAATTTAAGATTCATTCAGTTTTTCATGTTTCCTTATTAAGGAAAAGTCCTCCCAACTTAAGACAGAAAGGCCCACCAGATCCAGTGCAGTTTCAGTCTGAAGAAGAATATGTGGTTAAACAGATCTTAGACTCCAAGATTAGGAAAAATAAGTTATTTTATCTAGTGGATTGGAAAGGTTTTGGTCCGGAGGAAAGAACTTGGGAACCAGAGGACAATATTCATTTACCCAGGTTGTTAAGGGAGTTTCATAAAAGACATCCATTGAAACCCAAAAGAGTTGAGGGAGGAGTTTTGGTGGGGGGTACTGTCAGGATTGCCCCCCCCGATCGCTCGATTACATTTAGACCTGCTAATCCAAGTGAGGTTACTGGAATGGTGATGGTCCTGTCAAGTCTGCAGCGACATGGTTTTGGGCGAATCATTTCAACTCCTGCCAAGCGCTGGTCTCAATTAGTGCATAGGAGATTGATACGCGGCATTTACAAGGCTCCTAAGATGGCCGCCGGTGTTGCCAAACCGGTTGTCGGTCTAGTTGCTCGTTAGCAATCACCGCAGTTGTGGTCGCGCGCTCACTGATTTTCATCTGCGCACTTCAACTGTTCGTTTCCCCGAAGCGGCTGTCTATTCTCCTGCGGCGCTTCAGTTTTCGTATTTCAGGCGGTTCGTGAGTATAAATTTCCTCACGAGGCATTTTCTGCTTACCGCATTAACGGTGAGATATTCCTGTAATCTCCAGTGGTGATTTTTTAATATATTTTTCTTCGATAAGGAAAGTGACGGTTCGTCACAGGAATTTTGGCCATTTGAATTCAACTTCTAGTGACTCTTAACTAGAGATAATCCGAAGGCCAGTTTCTCAGTTTAATCCAGAGACTCTTGTACTCGCAACTAAATAGAGACTGTATTTCAAAAGTTTGTTTGGCATTCAGAAGATGACACCAGTCCTTAGAGTATCTACAAGTAGGTGTGCATTATATATATATATATATACAGATACTTACCACCTTTAGAGAAGATTCCTCAACTCTTCAATTTCTGGTGTTGAATTTCAAGGTTCCAGTTTAAAGACTGTTAAGACTTAGTTTAGGTAACCAGATTCAGAAGTTCCATATAGTCAGGTCAACAGTGATAGCGAGTGGAGAATAATCAGGTGTTTTATGTTCTAGGTACACTACCACAGAAAGTAAGACAAAAACCAGTACAAGAACTCAGTAGAGATTCGCTAGCCACCCAGAAGGTTAAGGTAACATAGACATAAGGTTTAGAGTCTAATCTTAGTACTAGAGTTGCAATTATATGTATGTATGAATCTTGTAGCATAATAACTCTTTTGACAGGAAGAAGAACAGAGCTGATTCCAAACTCCCTTCAGGCAAGAAGACGTGGCGTGTTTCTCTCTCTCAATCCACTTCCCCTTTCCCCCTCCTTGCTGTCGGAATCTACACGATTTTGACATTGAGGTGTGGGAGTTAGAGGCTTAGCATCGGCTCCTGCGGAATTCATCGTTGGAACTCAGGTACTTGACACATTCGTTCGGGTCTTTGCCCGGTTTAAGGATTGCCACAATAATAGCCTCATGCATGGAGAGCGGCATTGAGCCCGAATTGGCCATATCATCGAACAAGCTAAGCAGATGGGGAATTGGCAGGTCGGAAAATGCCTTATAAAAGGAAACCGCGAGGCCATCACTGCCCGGAGCGCGCCCACCCTTCATGGAGGACAGAGCCAACACTATCTCCTCTTTCTCAAAGGGGCGAGCCAAAAACTTACTGTATATGTCAGAGAGCCACGGGATCTCTATGTGCGACAAATAGTCTACTATTCGTTCCTCCGGGGCAGGTCCCTTCGATGCGTACAGGACCTCGTAATAGTCCAGAAAGCGCGCAGTTATCTTGTCGCTCCGAAGCGGAAGCCCGGAGTCCCCGGACCTCATCATCGGAGAGGAAGAGCTCTCCCTGCCTTGCTTAGCCAAGCGGGCCAGTACCGCGCCTGGGCGCTCACCCTCACAATAAGTCCTGGCAATAGCATACTTCCCCAGGTGCTTAATCTCCAAGTCTGCCTCATCGTTGTATTCCCGTAGAACCCCATCAATTTCCCGATCAACAGAATCCCCACCAGACCGTAATCGCAGCTCCTCCAAATCTCTAAGTTTCCGTTCCAAGAGTGCAAGGCGTCCCCTGATCGACCTCAGCACGCCCCTGTGTTTAGAAATAGTAACTCCCCTAGCGTAGATCTTAAACGTCTCCCAGATCGACTGGAACGAATCGACAGAGCCCACATTAGCCTCGAAAAAAGTCTCCAGTACCTTAAAAGGCTCCTCCTTGAACAGAGGGTCGAGCAGGGAGTAGGGGGGAAATCGCCAGAAAAAGGTGGAATCCGCCGCACCGTCACACAGCAAGAGAGCAGCAAAGGCGAGTGGTCCGAGTAGGTCCGCGGGAAGATCTCACAGGAGCGTATGTTCCGAAAGAAAGAGGAGGACACAAACCAATAGTCTATCCTCGTATGTATATTATGAGGAGCTGAGTAGTGCGTGAATCCGCCCCGTAGCGGATAACTATGGCGCCAAACGTCACTCAAGTCAAGGTTAGACAATTGCGTAGACAATGTGCGTGCAGAGGTCGAAGGTGTCCGCGCCGGGCCATCTGACCTATCCATCTCCGGGCGTAGAGTCAAGTTAAAATCCCCTCCCCAGAAAACGACCCTGTCAACTAGCATGTGTACCTTCTGAGCCAAAGTAGTGTAGAAGTTAGGGTGATCAAAGTTGGGGCCGTAGGTATTCACAATACTTATGTCTAATCCTTTACCAGAACAGATCGTAATTGCAAAACGGCCTTCACTATCAGTGTTCACCGGTGTCCAAGCAAGGGAGGACCCAGGATTAAACCAAGTGAGGACCCCCCGGGCATGAGTAGTAAAACCTGCAGCATGGACATTACCACGGAGCCCCCTGTAATCAAGGATGGGACTATTTGGTGGGAGGTGAGTCTTCTGTAAAATCGCAATATCCACCCTGTGCTTTGCCAAATATTGGAGAACTCCGTGGACCTTGCGATGATCATTTAAGCCCCGCACATTCCATGTAAGGAGCCGCAGCGTATCAGGAGCTGCCTCCGCATCCGTCATGGCACCTGCCATATGTAAATAGGGAACAGCGCACCTGCCACACTCCGTGCAGAAACGCAGGGAATTGTGTGCACTTCTCTGCCACCCCATCCAGCTCACCCACATGCCTCAAACAACAGCAACTTCATACCGGAAAAAGCCTGAGAAAAAACCCCAGAACAGTTTCACCCCGCTTCCCCCACCCACGCCTGTCCTACCCCAACTAGGCCGCGCTCATCCGTCCATCCCAACCAGCAGACCCCCTCCCCCCTCACATCCCCCAACAACAATACAGCCACAATCACCCCCACCACCCACACAACATCCATACCCCCCCACAAAAGAACCATGGTAGCAATGGTAAGCACACGAGGGCAGAAGTAGCCTAACTAAGACGTGCCAGTGGCACCCAACAAAACTAGCTCAAAAACCGCCCCCTGTCACCCCCCCACCCCAGAACCTTGAAAAAGGAAAGCGTGGCAATGACAACACGATGCGCTCATTTGGAAAACCATAAAGACATAAGAACATAAGGGCATCACATCAAATAGTTCACTGGGCCCAAAGGAGTATCAGTGCAACCGCAGCTATGCAACATAGAAGGGCACACTGTCAAGCGTATTCCAGCAGGCAAAGATGTACAGACAAATACAATGGCAGACCCATACATAGCCCTGAGATTGGTGCAGTGACATCAGGGATTCAAGGCAAAATGGTTCAAGTTCAGTATATTGTCAATACCTGAGAAATAGATGTTAAACACAGCAGTCTGGGGGACACCAGGTCCCCTGGGCCAGAAGATACCTCTGCCAGCCTAAAGTTAATAAAACATCAACCAAACCTGAGGTGTCCCATCCTACAGCAATCAGCTCGCAGCATGTCTCAATCAGTCCTGGTCCTCCAGGGAGCCCCCTTCCAGATCGTCGTCCTCCTGTCTTGTCTGTGCTTCTCTCGCTGCCAGTCCTTCAGGGCCTTCTGCAGCGCCTTAGGGTCTGTAAAAATCAAGGACTTCCCCTGTCGATTGACACCCAATTTTGCCGGATATAGCATCGCATAATCTGCACCCAGATCACTTAGCTGGCGTTTCATAGGGGCAAACTGCTTCCGGGCTTCCTGGACCCGAGCCGTGAAGTCAGGATAGATGGACAAGGTGGAGCCTTCATACTGCAAAGGCTGTTTCTCTCTAGCCAGTTTAAGTGCAACATCCCGATCCCAATAGTTCAATAGCTTGGCTATAATGCGTCGCGGGGGAGCCTCTGGCTTCGGCCGTGGCCCCAAGGAGCGGTGTGCTCTCCCCACCACAAACATGTGGCAGATCTCCGTCCCCCAGGCGACGTGCTCCAGCCTCTCCGCCGCAAACGGGACCACAGCGATCACGATCACTTCTGGGCACAGATTCGCCCCGTTAAGGGTTCTAAATCAGCAGGATAAATGAAGGATGGCGGTTCAGAGCGGAGAAGCTCCGGACTCAGGCAGCCATCTCGGTTGCCGGCTAACCCCCCCCCCCCCCCCCCCCCCCCTAGACCCAGAGTCTTATTGGTATAAACTTCTCCCTGTCCCTGCAAAGAAAAATATGCTGACCGACAGAAAATTAATTAATTGAGCTCCATTATTTCCCAGTTGTCAATACAAGGGTACGACTTCTGGAAGGACAATATTGATTTAAAATCTCTTTGGGAACTGAAGACTGGTAAGTTCAAGGCACTGAAGCTTTGGTTAGAGTATGTCTTATACCAAGATAAATGATTTTCCTGAACAAAACTGTGCAACAAACATCCTGCCTCGGCCTGGCCACGATAAAGGATATGAACACACCAAACATTCCCACATTTGCATGTTTTTAGAATTGCCAACAGTTCACAAATTATACAGAGGAACAGTTCAACATGTTTAAGAATGGCATATATATTGCTTCACATTCCAGTTCAGAGGGATGGCTAATGTGGTCATTAGATACTAATGGTTGTCATGCACATTTTTTTAACAAAACAAAGGGGATTAGGATAAATACACCTCACCCACGCTATGCGCAGACACAACACTCAGGAGTAATAACAACATATAGCGTTAGAAAATTATACCTTGAATAGCCGAAACATTCCACGTTTTGGGAGAACATAATATTTGGCTATAACATTCTCTTGGCTGAAAAGGATTAGCTACCAGAGCTTGTACAAAATGTCCCACAAGGAAAAAGCATGATATTACCAACCTTCTCCATCCTTGTTCCAAAATCAGTTAAGCATTCATATTCCAAGAAGTGGGCCCTTGCACAAGCCCCAGCATTATATCGCAATCAAGTGGGCTGGGATGAAAATTCATCACAAACAATAAAGCAGAAAAGAGAACTTTGCAGTGAACATTAAGAAAAAATATGTTTTTTGGGCTAATTTATTTTGATTCATCACTCCTCCTGAGTAAGTGAGGCAGCAGTTAAGCAAATTTGGGCTCATGCTCTCCCCTCAGGCCCTGTGTTTAAGAGCACTTCTGTGGTTTATGCAAATCTTGAACTCCAGACTCCGGCTTAGCCATAATTGGCAACCCATGTGAGCTGCGCATGTCTCTGGCAAGTGGTAAAACATGAATCCTAGAGACATCGTGAGTGCTACCTCGTCTCCACAAACAAAAAGTCAAGTTGGTCTTGATTAGATTACGACTGCAATCTTAAACAGAGTCATGAAAAGTGTAAATTTGACAAAGATTAAATTACTTACTTATTTGGTGCACAAAATTGCCAGTTTGGGAGTAAAATGTTACCAAAACTTTGTGTACACATTCTTGAGAATGGATACTCCCATAAACAAGGAAGAGTTACTAAAGTTCTTGGGGAAGAGAGAGTACTAGAATAAGTTCATGAAGAACTTTGCAGATAGAATTATGTCCTTGAAGGTTCTTTTGAAAAAAAGGAGAGGAGTTTTTGGGGAGTGCCGAGCATAATGAAGAGTTGAAGACACATAAAATTTTGAATCATTCTCCAAATCTCCAGAATTTTTTTATTCAAAACTTACTTTGACTTCAATTGTAGATGCTTGTTTAAAGGGACGTGGTGCTGCTATACTCCAAGGGTAAGGCAATGATGTACAATATTTTTTATTAGGTCCTAGAAAGCCAGATCAAAACTGATTTTTGTATGCTGTATACATTGAGTTGTGGAAGGTGTCACAGCAGGAAGCTGCCAAACTGATACATGAAGTTGACAGAATGAATTTAGAAAAAGCTAAAGCAGTAGTTGACAATGGTATGACTATTTTAACCACTAGAATCAATTCTCTGCATGATATAGATAACTGATGACACAATATCACTCAAAGTGACATGTCCCTTTTACAGCATGGACAAAGTCTGCTTTGATCGTTCGTGCTATTAAGTTAGACTTTACAAACTCTGCACAATGGTCAAGTGCCCTAGAAGCATTTGAACACTTCTAATTCATTTCTGTCATACAATTTAACACGAGAGCAGAAAATTATGGCACAGAAGGACGCAACAGACCGCGTATAATATTGCATAAAACATTGAGGGAAATTACTGTTTACTGTGGCAGAAACACCGTCAGCTGATTAGATAATTCATGGGTATTTATCTCTGCCAATTTCAACATTCCACTTTACAAACTGCTTACAACACTATCAAGTAATCAGATATAAAGCGTTAGGAGAGAGATCCGTACACAAGACAAGGGTCCTACTTTTCAATTACAGGTGTAGGAATGGAGATATCAAGGTTTTTCTTAACGGTACAGACAGCAAGAATACTTTTGGCCATTCCTTGGTTTATAAGGAGGTGGCACTTCATGCAGCATGTAATGCTTTGAAGACAAATTTAGCTTGTTATCTGAAGGGCTCCCCAGCTGCTGTAATTCGTCGAGCATTCTGATTACTTTCAAAAGGGACTTTTTTGATGTTGATTGACTAAGGTTGCTATGGCATGAAACTGGGAGTGCCCTACGTTGTGACAGGTTCAAAAGTTGTACAAGTGGGCTTTTTCCAGCAGACCATATAGTTAGTAAAGTCACAATCTGGCCTTGTATTTTAAATGTGAACTTTGATAGTCTGAGCAGACTGAAAGCCTTATTGTTTAAGGAGGAAGTTTCTTTAACATCTGCAGGGATGAAATTTGATCTTCAAGTGGCAAGGTCTTCATCTGAAATTCAGTCACTCTATGTACCAACCTCCTACTTTTTTAAAGCTATTTGGTCTAGGTTTATTAGTACTTTCCAGACTGTCTTCAGAGTGATTTCATCTTTCATAAACTCTATGGTTTCCAGTGCTTTTGGAGGCATACAACTTGTCCTGTTTCTGATTGTCTGGATCTTGGTTCTAATTTTGCTGGTCCGCAATGGATGTTCTGCCACACGAGCAAACAAGGAATAGCATTACCACATGTGCTAATGTGTTGTGAACGCATGATGCAGCTTTTATTTATGCTCCCTTGCCTTAGGAACGAAATGACAACTGGTCCTTGTCCTTTCAGTATGTATGGTTACATTGTGTGCAGCCCGTGTTGCACTGTCTGCAGTGCACTTTCGAGTATGCCCTGGAAATATGCCTTAGAATACAATTGGTCCAATCTGCAGATATAGAATTGCTGATGGGTCCGGTAAGAATCCACCAGCAAATATGACTTTCCCGTGTGCTGTTGCTGCAAAATTCATATTATTAGCCTTTATGGCTTGGCTCCTGGATTTTCATATCCTGGCTCATCCTTTGTGGATGCACTACTGGCTGTCACACCTTCAGCGGCTGTTGATTGGGTTGGGTACGACTATGTTTATTTCTTTGGAACTTATGACTGGGGTGCCAATAGAAACACTGTCTGGGAAGCCGTAAACAATACTGTTCTGCCTGACTTTTGGAACATTAAAACAACCATGCAATTTCGAGAAGAATTTTTTTTTTAATTTTTCAAACCTTTTATTATGAATTGACCTTTTATGTAGATATTAACTGCATATTTTCAAATTGGCTTTTAAAGCATGTTGGCTTTCTTTTCTGCTTCATTTTTAAAGTGAAAAATACTTTTTTCACTTTAGGTTTCATGATCATTTGATATTTTTATGTTTAAATTTGAAGTTCCAGTCGCCGTACAGACAATTTGGGTACTTCTTGGGTCTCCCTTTGGGCATGTCTGAGTTAACAATGAAAGGGTAGATCTGTTTCCATGATTTCCTTGGGAATCAGGGTTGTCATATTCTGAGGTGGCAGACACCACTGGATGCCTTGTAAGGTTTAGTGGTCCAATGGCGCAATGTGAAACAAACAATCTTACTGAAATAGGAGGAACCGTATGACAATCCAGCTCCTCAAAACAATTCCAAATACTGCCGGTCTCACTTTCCCAGATGCAATTCATAATGTATCAGAGTTTTGCAAATGTGCTGGCCAAATCTTTTTAAGCAGGAGGATTGTTCTGAAAATCATCTCCCCTCATTGACTCTTATGTCTTTCATCTTTGTGCACCGCACCATGTATGTGATGTGTGCCTGAATTCAAACACCCTTTGCCGATCCACTCACCGCACCTTTCGGTACCTACAGTGAGGAAGCCCATCAGACAATGTAAAAAGCCTACTCTCTGTACTCCCATCTAAAAGCTTCCACCAACTCCACTCAGCAGCAAGCTACCATCAGTTTTTACCTATCTGTGTGCAGTTTTGGATGAAGCATGCAATACAAACATCCTAGGCAATCGTTTAACTGAACCTGCCCTAAGGGATAACACCAGGCGCACAGATAAGGTGAATTCTTCCTGTGTCACACCTGCAAAAACCTCCTCAAACCTCCCTTATGACTTAACCTTATGGCCCTTCGCATTGAAACCATTCACCCTACTGGCTGCCTGCCTCATGAACTACACAAGACATATCTAGGTCTGTTCCAACACACCTGGTACTATTAAATCTTCCCTAAGTACCTCCTAAACCATGCACTGGCCTTCCTAAAGGCTAGCACCATCTTCCCAAAATGGACTCTAATACCCACCACCACTAACTAGACTTACCTGTTAGGAACAACTAAATCTGCCCACCCACTAGAATCCAGGATCTGGCAAACCAAGCCCCCCTTGTGCTTGACCCTAACCCAAACTTTCTCAAAATTCCCTCCACCCCTCCCAAAACCACCAACCTATGACCGTTATTAACCCCCGAACCTTTGAAGGAGCTGTTGTGCGTCAATCAGATAAGTATTTCATCAACAATCTCCTCAGCAAGTATTCTACTCTTGAATTCACACATGTATACTGACATGTTGCTATTGCTTTTGACGCAGTTTTACCATGACCTGTTAAAGTGCAATTTCCTGGCTTAAGATAACTCGCCCTCAATGCTCTATGTCCAAAATGGATGACACATTCACCATTTATTAATCCTGATGCACACAGTCAAGCAAGACATATTTTGTTTATTTTTTCACTATTCTCAAAGAAGGTTGTCTAGCATGGGCTCAGAATTGTAATACTTCTCTAAGGAACTTCCGCTAGCACGCAGTATTATGTGGATTCGCAATGGCTCACTGCTTATGTAACTAGTTTTGTTCTGTCACCTCCATATGATATTAGGGTAGAGGGGGCTAATTCAATATTCATGTAGTGGTGTTGTGTAAGCTAGAGCTCTGGTCTCGGTCTACAAGGTTTGGTTTTTCTTCCCACGGGTCCCTGCATTGAGTTCAGTGCACTATCGCTTAAGCAGAGAATTACACATTATTGTAGGCCCACACAACTCACTGAGCATTCAAGCACTGCACTAAGAATAGACACTATGGGGCATATTTATAAGAGCTTTGAGTCATGCTTGCACCACACAATGTGGCACATGCGTGACACAAACCTTTAAGTCATACTTTTGAAGCCACGCAAAGCCACTTTGTGTTGTTTTGAATGGCTTAAAAAATATGGAGTAATGCAACACGGCTTGCTGGTAGGCGAAAGCAGATCTCCTTCGTGCCCTGAAACAAAACGACAACAGGGCACTGATAAAAGAAAGGCGGGCAGCATATAGACACCTAATCCACCATGCAAAAGCAGAGTGGGAAATTGAGCACTGGGCCAATTTAACAAAGACCCTAGAAGCAAGACATGCCAGGAATTTCTGGCAAATTGTGAATACCGGGTCATCAGACCCTGTTGCGGCTGTAGAACCTAACATCGCCGCAGAGATGTGGGAAGAGCACTTCCTTACTTTGTACCGGGCGGACACCCTTCCTTGTGACCTCGATTTGGGGACACTAGTCCAAGGTATCCATCTAGGAATAAATTAGCCTGAGTTTTCTGTGGAGGAGGTCAAGGTGGCTATTCTCAAGCTGCCAACAGGCAAAGCACCTGGCCTGGACAAATTACCTGGTGACCTTCTAAAGCACGAACCTGTGATCTGGGCCCCCTTTTTAACGGCCACCTTTAATGCTATTTGGGGTGGCATGGCGGTCCCTAGTACTTGGCTGGGAGCAGAGATAGTACCTATCTTCAAGAAGGGCTCACCTCTGCTCCCAGCCAACTACAGGCCAATAAGTCTTATTGATGTGCCTCAAAAGCTTTTCGCAAGACTGATCTTAAACCGCCTTTTAGACTGGACTGAGGCGCACTCCATCTTAAGCCCTTACCAGGCAGGGTTTAGGCAAAATGTCTCCACCACGGACCACATTTTTCGACTATCGATGCTCTTCTGGAAAACCGTCAAGATTGAGGGTGGATCACTTTATACTGTCTTTGTCGACCTTCGTGCGGCTTTCGACCTGGTTCCGCGTCGGAAGTTGTGGATTGTGCTCATGGATTTGGGTATCCCACCCTCGCTTCTGAGTATGATAATCCGACTCCACACTGAGAACTTTGCGCAGGTTAGGTGTGGCTTAGATGGTTCTCTGTCAGGTCGATTCCCCGTTGGCAGGGGAGTAAGGCAGGGGTGCGTCTTGGCGCCCACCCTATTCTGCCTCTACGTCAATGGGGTAATCGCACACCTGGACGCGGTTCCAGATAGTGACGCCCCTAAGCTTGCTGGATGTTGGATCTCTGCGATTATGTTCGCGGATGATACCTTATTACTATCAAAAACACCTATGGGCATCCAGAGAGGGTTGGATGGGTTTGTGTTCTTTTGTCAGGAGCGGGGTTTCGAAATAAACATCTTAAAACAAAATTTATGATTTTTAACCCCCCCCGCAACAAGACGCCCAAACCCTGCGATAGGTGGAGTCCGGTTGGAAAGGGTCCATACCTTTGATTATTTGGGGCTCACCCTTAATGAATCATTCACTTGGGTTCAGCAACAAATAAAATCACAACTTAAGCTGACCCAGATAGCTGGGGGGATTCTTAGACTTCTGGGTAAATCCTCTGTCAAACCGATTGGTCCACCGCTGGAAATATATAAACTACAGGCACGTGGGGCAGCCACCTATGGGGCCGATCTGTGGGGGCATAAGTGTGGTCCCGCGATTACTGTTGCGGAGAATACATTTTTAAGACATCTGGTAGCGTTGCCCCCGAGTACACCATTAATGCCGCTAAGGCTCGATCTGGGCATTAGACCCATAGCTGAAGAACTGGCCCTCAAACCCTTAACCTTCTGGCGGAGACTCTGGGTTACCCCTGAGTTGAAGACATATAGGCAAGAGGTAAAAGATAATTTAGGATTGGCAAATGCGGCCAAACTTCCATGGCTCAAGTATGTTAGAGAGGAATTTGTGAAACTCGGCCTTGTATCAATGTGGTCAGATCTGGAGCACACTTGTATTGGAATTTCTCGTAGGCAGTTGGTTGAGTCGTATCGCGAAAGTAAAATGGCTCTTCTCTTGTCAAATGCCCAATCTGGTACTCTTACTAGCACATTTTTATTGACCAAGGACTTTTATCAACTTGAGCATGTTCTCGATGAGGTTAGCCCTTCTGTCGCGAGGAAGCTCTATCTCCAATGGCGATACGGTGCACTACCTATCAGAGGCTTTACGTCCAAGTGGGGTACATCTTCTATCAAGAATTGTCCAGGGTGTACTTCATAGACCTGGAAAATGAGGTCCATGTTGTATTCTTTTGTCCCGCCTATTCAAAACCTAGAGGGACGTGGATCATCCCGTTATGTAGAAATCTGGGGATGAGGCATTGTTCGCAAGCATACAGAATTCTAAAATCGGATCTCTCTCCTCTTACAGTCTTTTCTGTTACTAAGTTTTTAGCAGCTATGTGGAATATTAGAAGGTTATTTGTGAACAATCCATAATCAGGGACAATGAATCTACAGTTATAGAGATACCTTGGTGTTGGTCTTTCAATGCCAGAAGGGCAGTAGCTAAAATACGATTTGTAGTAGTAAAAATGCATTGGCCATGGATTTGTGCTCTCATTTCCGGTTTTAATATTATTGTATTATATTGTATCATTTTAAATGTTTTATTGCTGTGATTCCTTTATTACAAAATGTTGTCGAAATAAAGATTGTAAAAAAAAAAAAAGGCAACAGCGCAAATTGCTGTGTTGCATTAGCCTGCACAAGGGAGGCATTCCATGGGCGTTGTGGTGGGTGTTCCCACGCAACAACCATGATTTTTGATGCATTCCCAGATTTAAACCTGGTAAACCTGGGAATGCGCCAAAAACAAACGCCTTCCCAGGAGAGGCGTATACTATGTTTATTTCTCCTCATTACTTCCCCTTTGTATGTGAGCTTTGTATGGGAGAGGTCAGCTCACTGTGGACTTGGGCTCTAGAGTGCTGGGGAACCTTGCTGGTACCAGTGGGCCACTTGGACTCGAGCAGGAGGCAACGAGTGCAGAGGTGGAACTGGGGGCAGGCTTCACAGTTCTTCAGGTTGCAGAGTCTTTACTTTGAAGATGTTTGCTTTTCGGATAGGTCCTCTGTTCTCTGAAGATCTTGACCTTTATCGAAGGCGGACAGTCCTCCCAAGGTACTGGAGGTCACTGGGCTGTAAGATGAGTCATTTTTTGGTGCATGATCATTGAGGGCTGCACATAGGCCGGTTGGGCTGTGGCCAAGACAGTAGCTCTCAGCACTCTTCACTGCTGGTGCGACTCTGTGGTGTCTGGCTCTTCTTAGTGTAGCAATGCAACAATGTCTCAACTGGGAATCATTTAACAAGGGCAGTTCAATTAGTAGTATACTTCAAAACGACCGGGAGAACAAGAAAGGGGACCACAATGGGAAGGGTAAAGTGAATCAAATATTATTGTAGGTAGTTATAACAGCACTACATTACAATTAAATGTATGGTGATCATAACACACAAGTGAGCACTGGGCGTGCTGGTGACAAGTGACGGCACAGTGACACAGCAGTGAAGAAATAACAGCGTGAACGGCGAGAATAAGAATCAAATGTGGTCAATACTACAATACAAATGTATACAGTGGGTGTTTTTAGATTTGGGTAAAAACAATTGACCACAACAGTTTTGATTCATTATTTTGGTTACATTTTCACCAATTTTCACATTTAAAAAAAAACCAACTGTACAAAACACACAACAACATTTCATCAGAAATTCATTTAAAAAAAAACAACATTACCCTCTACACATTCATATACATACTCACAATGTATGTTTTGTTGGCCACCTTGTGAAGGCGTTTTTTCGGCCGGACGATATCATTCACGATCGGCAATGCAACATACCCTATACACAGCGCGGCTGAGATTCAAAAAGGCTGGCTGGATTAATATAAATGCATGTATGCTGAGTTACCAAGTGTCCAACGTCGTGGTGCAAATGATATTGATACAAGCGTTTTGTATAGAAAGCTTATGGTCCTGATGAGAACTCCACAACTTATTGCGAGTTCGAAACGCGTAGACCCTATGTGTACTAAGCCATAAGATTACAGAAACACTTTCTCAATTGTTGTTATACTGATAAACTAAACAGTCTATGGCATTTTGTGAATAGTGTATTCAAAGTGTAAATAATACTGTGGTGTGTGTGGATGTGAGAGATAGTATGAATGAGGTATGAAATCATTGTGAGTATGTATATGAATGTGTAGAGGGTAATGTTTTTTTTTTTAAATGAATTTCTGATGAAATGTTGTTGTGTGTTTTGTGGGGGGTTTTTTAAATGTGAAAATTGGTGAAAATGTAACCAAAATAATGAATCAAAACTAAAAAGAAAAAAATAAAACAGATTTATTCTAGCAACAAACAGTGTGCACACATATTGTTTAAATCATATGTGTAGTTAAATTGAATTTAAGAAACAAGGAGAACAGTATTGGCATGATTTTTTGATTGACAGTAGTCAGTGGCTTGGCCTTGCTGTTGGGAGCCCATACCCACTGGTGTTTTTTTCGTCAAGTGTACAGACAGCCTGGCCGTAGTGGAGGCGGATAATCTGGTCAGTGTCCAAATGGACATGGATGCCTAAATATTTGAGGGAGTCAGTGCACCATTCGAGAGGGAATTCACATGTCCATTTGACTATACTGGGGGTTAAGGGGAAGATGACAGACTTGCGCCAGTTGATGCCCATGCCAGAGTGCTGCCCAAAACGGAGGATCTCTCTAATGAGTGGCTCCAAATTCATTTGGGGTTTGCGCTCGTACAAAATAGTGTCATCCGCATACAGCAAGACCAGGAGGGGGCCGGTATAGTAGTAGTAAAGTTAGGATTTTGTCTTAAATTAGGATTTTGTCTTAAGTTAGGATTTTGTCTGAAGTTAAACGTGAGTTTGTCTTAAGTTTTGGTCTTAAAACAAAATCCTAATTTAAGACAAAATCCTAATTTAAGACAAAATCCTAATTTAAGACAAAATCCTAACTTTACTACTACTAACTGCCTTCTGTGAATACCAAAAGTAGTAAGTTTAGGATTTTGTCTCAGATTAGTTCTGTGAATCGGCCCCCTATTGTATATATTTGTATTGTACTATTGACAACATTTGATAATTATTCTCGCCGTTCTCGCTTATTCTGCGCCATTACTAGTCACCAGCACTCCCAGTGCTCACTTGTGTGTTATGGTCACCATACATTTAATTGTAATGTAGTGCTGTTATAACTACCTACAATATTATTTGATTCACTTTACCCTTCCCATTGTGGTCTCTCTTTCTTGTTCTCCCGGTCCTTTTGATGTATACTACTAACTGAACTGCCCTTGTTAAAAGATTCCCCTTTGAGACATTTTTGCATTGCTACACTATTCACCCGGTCTCACCTGGGTTAACGGGTCTACTCCTGTAATTTTTTCTTTGGCTCTTCTTAGCTCATCAGGAACTGAAGTTCAGGGTCTGAGGATGCCAACTAAATACTAGATTTAGGGGCATTACAAGGGAGGGACAGGTAGCGGCCAATGGGTCCATCATATGGGGTGCCTAAACCCTCTATTATGTCCACCTCCTGAGGGAGGGGGATATAGTCCTAACCCTGATTGGATAAGTCCCACCATCTTCAAGTTGGTGGGCACTAAAAAGTGTACTTCACCTCACCTCCAGCACCTGAGGGGTGGAGCTGGCAGAAGTGGACACACCTCCTATTCTTTTATGTTTTTCCGCCTTTCCTCATGCCAAAAAGGGGATGATGACAGGAAGGGGGCCTGCTCCTTCTAAAAGGATAGGCTGGGGTCACATTAGAAAGGCACCAAGGCCTTTGAAGCTTCCCACCATGGATGGCTCTTCCTGACCAGGGGAAGGTGTGAACACCTCCACCCAGGAAAGGCATAGTTCTCTGCCTCGGAGCGCTCAGGCACTCTCTCGATGAGGTCAGAACACTGTCTGGTGGTAGCAGGCTGGCTCAGGCCAGTCAGAGACCATACTAAGGATTGGTAAATTTCAGGGGGCTCCCTTTAAGGGGCCCTCGGTGTGCAATTTTCAATAAATCTGACACTGGAATCAGTGCAGGTTTATTATGCTGGGATGTTTAGTACCAAAGATCCCTTATTTCAGTGAAGCCATCGTAATGACAAGTGTCTAGCCAGTGTACCTACTATGACTTCCCTGGTCACTTACAATATTCAGGAATCGACAACAATATTGGAGGGGCTTATATGCTCATGCAGCTTTAATCAGGAACTGAATTTGGAGGTTAGGGCAGCCTGTTACAGGTTCCAACATTTACAAGGTTTACCTTTCTAAGCCAATACTATTTGGAGGTCACCAGAGCCAGTACACCTCTGTGTGTTAGTGAATGCTACCGTAGTTTTCTTTTTAAGTCAGATAGTCACTCACAATTCTTGAAGGAGCCTGAGAAACAGACATTGCCAACAGCTCCGATAAGAAGAAGAAAGCATACTCAGAGGAATCAGATTGTTAAAATGTGCCCACATATGCAAATAGGAGCAGGCTTAAATATGTACAAACAGATGTTCGGTATGGTAGACTGCACACTTTTGTGCTTGCTGCAGGCAATGTTTGAGGTAATTAGGGAAAGCAACATTAAAATCCTGCCTACCAGACCATAAAACAGGCCCATAAACAGCCTTAAAATTGCCCTCACTCTGACCTGTCAGATCAGCCCCTCTGGCACGGCCAGGTTGCCCTGCAGGCAGTTTAACCCTATGTAAACGTTTTTGTGCATTTCTACATTTGTGCATCAATGACAATGGGCATAACATGCATTTACTTTCTAGTTTACATGCACGCACTGACATGGTACCATTACATTTGAGACACATTTGCTTGTTAATGTGCCTTTTTCTGGTTTATGCTAAACTAGGCCTCAGTTAGGCCTCAACACTGTGTTCTCCAAAATGACGTCTCCCTCTGAATGTTCACTTTTTAATTTTTTTTGCAGTATACAGTCAAGAAGAGTCAGGTTTGTCTATTTCCACTGACACTGTTCTTCCTGTTTTCAAAGAGAGCTTTCCAACACGGACACAGTAATGTTGCAGTTTTCCCAGGCCCTTTCAATAGCTCACTGTGTTGCATTCATTCACAATAGCTGTTGTTTTGTAACTAGGTCATGCTCAGGTCATCAAGAGATGGTAGGACAGAGTTGGCAGAATAAATATTCATGTAGTTGAATAGTATTTAGATCATGTGTCTCCAACCACTCGATCGCAAGGTACCAGTAGCTCCCATTCCCCTTCAGAGTAGCTTACAGCCTTTAATTAATTTCTAAATAAGCACAGGGTCACATTTTTCCTTTTTAAGTTAAAGGAAGACTGTGTTTATTTTGCATTATTATCATGAGGCTGCAGATAGCAGGGTCTGATAATAGAGGGGTGCTCTGACAGATTTATGACCCATGGGGCACAGCGGTTAAGAATTGAAGCACTGAGGTACTTATCTCTTGAAAAAAAAGTCCTTGCCAACTCATTATTGGAATGTGGGAACAAAATTATGATTCTGAATGCTTTTAAATGGGAGAAAATACTAATAAAAAATTACATTACTGATTAAGTTAACTCTTCATTTGAATTTTCTTCTGTTTCAAAGTGTTGCATTTGCAAATAGCAGGCTTCTTGCTTCTAATGGGCAGTAGACACTGTGCAAGATGTGAAACTGAAAAATGCAGTCATTTTTTAAACTGTAGAAATTTAAAGACCAGAAAAATGTTCCATATAGTGAACATTTTTGCAGAACATCTTTCTGCACTTTAAATTTCTCCATTTAAACCAAAATGGTTCTCTGCTCGTGTTATACATGTAATGGTGCCACATATGTCGAAAGGTATGTCCTGTGCCACAAGAACATATGACACAGGCTCTCAGCCACTCATACACAAATATCCCAATGATAGGCACACATGTGCCTGCATCTCCAAAGACCACACTCTCACTGACACATGGCAGCCCTGTCATAGTGCCCCTAGTAACAGTATTGCTTTCCAAATCATAGTATCTGGCTCTATGGATATTAGCATTAAAGTCAATGAAGCTGGGCCTGGGGTGTCTGGTTACAATGCGTGAGTTGTTTAGCCTTCAGTATTGCATGATGATTTACAATGATCAAAAGTAGCTTGCACTACAAAAAGATTTGGAGACTCTTGACTTAGATGTTAAGACTATGTGACATTTTAATATAACCATGCTCCGGTCTGCTGAAACTGTAATTCTTTTGCTCACACCATGACAATTTTGCAGAAATTAATGTTTTCCTATGTCACAAAACTGTGTAGAAACACTAGAATTTGGGGGTGAGCCAGACAGCTTTCCTAAAAACTTTCCCATCCTACTACGGAAAGCTGCCACATTTCTTATTGATTTTGCTGCTCATTTGGGACTGCATAAAGCATTAATGGCCAGGGCTAGACTGGGAAGTGAAACCGGCCCTGGTAAACTGCTCAGCCCCTGACAGGTGTTTTATGTGATATTTGTTGCAACAGCCTACTGAGGCGCTTTACTTTTGATGTACCTGTCTATACCGATCACTTTGTTCAATGAACCCTATGTATAGCGCTCGGATACCCTTTATAAAATACTCTAAATTAAAAAAATACTAAATATTGCACAGTTTGAATTTTTTAAATATTTTTTTGAATTCCTACTCTAGAACTCAATTACTGAGTCTGTCCTTACTTGACTTATTGACTGTCTTTTTGCTATTGTGCCTTAGCTCAGGATCCCGTTCCCTCATGAAATTGTGGTTTAACACTGATTTATCCTCCCGTGGGCGTGCTCTTGAGGTAACATTATGGAGTGTACAATTCTAGGGGTTCCACTCGCCCACACCTGTAAACTAGTCATATGGAAAGGGGGACGAGGGTCTATAATTAATAACTTTCTTGCCGCACTCAATATTCATACATAAACCAACTATTTTCTTGACGTGCAAAATGACTGAACATTAACATTTCTTTGCCCAGGCCAAAGACAATGCAGATAGACAAAGTTTGAATGTTGAAGCTGTAATTGCTCACGATTGCCACTAGGTGTCAGCAGATCATTCCTAAAGGATGCTCGCGGGCTTCTGACCAGAACAATTTTGGACTGAATTCAAGGTTGTTCAGGACTTGTGGGAAAATAGACGCGATCATAAAACTTTCACTGTTTGCAATGCTAGTATAATGTTAAACTACAAATCACTTTACAATTGCTTAAACGAAATGCCAGATGTACCAAGCATTTGCAAATCATGAACGAGTCGCAGATTAACTGATAAAGCTAATAAAAACTGAGGGCCAATCGGACTGAGTTTAGGCATTCGCACCAATATTCAAAACATCCAAACTCCCAGACAGATCAGAACCACAATTGCAGGCAATTAACTTACAGTGATCCCTGTAAAAGTAGAACACAGAGACAGGCACAGGCATGGTTAGATTGGAGCCACAATTCGGCCCGGGCAGGCAAAAAAAAGTGGCCCACACTCTGCTTAGTTAGGATAATGGAGCTAAATAAATGATGCCAAACATTAGGTAATAAAAGTATTTTAAAGCTGATAGAGACAGTACCTGAATAGAAAATTAACATTCCAAGGAAAAAAATATACTTTGGAAACACAGAATTATCAAAAATACTAGGCACTTGCTTTTACTTGTATTTTTTATCCATAGTTTGCTGAGGATGTTTTGATTAATGGTCACTGGGAAACTTGACATGGCAGAGACCTTAACTGCCTTTTACACTCACTTTTTTGGGGATATTCATTTTATTTTTTGCAGTACTTAAGAGAAGCCCTCCAATGTTCAGAGTCTGGTGAAAGGTGCATCTGTGTTTTTTGTTTTACTTGCAGATAGTATCACGTGTACGTTCTGGGAAAGGGAATGATGCTAGTGTGTAAATGCAAAAATAAACAAAAAAATGTGTCACTTTCTTACATGCAGTTTTATATGCCATGAACTAGTCTTAGAGGTATTGTAGCACTTTACATGAGCACCAGATAACATTACAGAGGGTCATGTTATTTTTTTTTAGGTTCATATAGATTAAATGATTTGCCCAGAATCACAGGATGTTAAACTGACGCTGGGACTTGAACCTGGTTTCCCAGTTTCAAAGTCAACTAAGGCCGCATCCTGTCCTTGTTGACTGCAGTATTGGATATCCGGTGGATAAAGGAGAAGAGCAGGTACTGATTTATACCCACTGCTTGCATAGAGTGCAGGAGAATTAAAAACTGTGGAGCTCCCTCACTAGCCCTCACAACCCCCCACCATCCAATGCTCCAGTCCTCTCCCCCGCTGCAGGCCCCTGAAAAGTGAGTGCTAATGACTTCCCATCAGCAGTGTATGTACAGTGTAAATGAGGTCCAAATAAATTTTTACAAATCAAACTTATCATAGTCCACCAAACAATACTTCTTCACGCTCTCTCTTTACTTCCACTGTAAACTTTTATGTGTGAAACAGCCCTTTCAACATTGGCACTTGAGACCAGCAACGCCAAATTAGTCAGTATACAATTTGCTAACTCTGGCCACTGACAGCTTTCCATGGCAATACTGGTGCACCTGAAGATTGTGATTCTCTGCGACAGGTTCTGCAACATATGCATTGAACTGGGTGCATATGACATCAGAGTTATTGAAGCTGTCAAAAATGAGGCTGCACTTTTGAAACTCCGGAGAAAATTTCCCTTTACAGAAGGGATCTATAACTTGCCCAGAGTACCACAGTGAGGCTTTATTGACTTCAAATGTCATGGTTGGTGAAGGGCTATTTCTCATACATTGAAAAACAAAAGTTCCTGAATTGCTCCTCAACATTTCTTTGTTTACCAAGTGGCAAGCACTTTAACATGGAATATGTTGCAGTGCCAAAGTCACTAAAAGTGTCGCCCAGCCTACTCTCAAGGAGATGTTTCACATCTACACCAATTATGCTGAACACTTGGTAGACAAGGGTGCTTTCAGACTCTAGTTTTTTTTACTACGTCCACTACAGCAGTCATGCTTTTCTGTAAAAATCTAAGAATGCAGTAGAGTGTACTTTTTTTCAAATCACTATCAATACGTGATCAAAGATCCTCTTTTTTCTTGCCTTCGGCCTCATCACTCAGCAAAAGTTCTGTAAACGGTTCCCACATGGATAATTTAGTATTCATGGTCTCTATGACTGAGAACCACCAGCTAAGTGACACAATTGGGAGGACTCTTTCTTTGATGCCACACAAAGCACACACTGAGAAATATTTGTGTTTTAGTTTCCAAGTGATGGAGCAAGGTGATGAGCAAAATTTTGTTCAAACTTGCGAAGTTAATTTCTCATAATTATAACAGAGTTAATAAAGCATGTGGTGAAATAACTAATCAACTTAGTTTAAAAATGCATTTTATTAGTACACACGTGGGACAAATTAATGTGCTTTGTGTTGGAAACGCGAACAAAAATAATAAACTAACCTTGTCTATTGTCTTTGTCAGTATTAAATGCGGCTGTTTAATTAATGGCATGTGCTTATTTTGTGTGCTTATGTTATGTCTTTACTGTGATTAGAAATGCATAAAAGAGTTCCTGTAGTTCCTAAAGGAATGGTAGATATGATGCTGCTTAATTGTGCTTCAGCTAGGTAACTTAATTACTTAATTAACGGGTTTATTTAGTAAAGGGGGTGGGTAACAGAATGGATTTCAGTTCTTTAATTAAATGATGTTTTGTGTTTGTTTAATAATAGTTTCCGAAGTGAGGCCTGGAAGTGATTTGGTAGACAGAGTCGCAGTTGAAAACTTGTCCAGAGTGATGTTTTGCACAATGCGCAGCTGAGAAGACTTTTACTGCAAATTCTTCATAATTTGGAAAAGCAGATATTCAGCTGAATCAAATGTGCTCTCAGAGAAAAACTCAAGGACAGGAACTTGTTATGACTGCCAAGGCTAGGAAGTGATTTGTGAAACTCCAGGAAAAAGTAACAATCCTGAGGAAGCTAGAAGTTGTTAAAGCGAGAAACAATAGGGCTTATGTGAAGCCTGAACATGGTCAAAATCGGAGGTGACCTAACAGTGGACTGACATAGCTTAGCCAATGAGAGGATCGGATTTACGTGAAAGAATGCAAAAATTGATAGTTTAGTTAGAAAGAAAGGTATAAAACCTGACCTTTGGAGTGGAGCAAAAACTCTCTTGCTTCCTGATTCCTGAATGGCGTGACATGCTGTCGGACTTTTGGCGCACGTAAGAACAGCAGGCTTTAAATGATTTTTCCTTTCTAGGTGAAGTGAGAAATAGACAGGGAAATTGGTTTAGGGACTGGAAACTGTTATTTTGCTAATATTCATGTTTCTGCGTTTGCTTTGAAAAATGTCAGTCTAATAATTCGTTTCCTTACTAAAATGTTGCTTTCTTATTTGCAATAAAGAATTTTTAAACGTAAATGCTTTTTCCTTATGAAAATAAAGCTAATAAAGTAGTTTTTGAAAAGACAAGCTGGTCTTGTTAATTCATGTCTAGTTTCCATCAGTTGATCCAATCACCGTAAGTGGTGTGATTAAATGATATAAGTTAAAACCATGGTGAAAATAAATAAACTGCAGTTGTATATAATAGTGTAAATAGTTTGTGAATAGTTTTGTTTAATCATACCACATGATTCAGCTGCTCAAAAATTGTCTCATTGGTGTTATGGGCCTTCATATGTGTTCATGATTAAAGGTGAGTATTGAGGTAGTAGATAGTGTTATTGAGACAGTTTTTCAAACAGAGAGCTGGATCTATTCTTTGGTAGCAGAGTTCGGTTACTATGGTAACTGACTTGTTACATGGTAATTACATAGGATTTATGACTAAAACATGTTAGGTTTGTTCAGTTGTTATACGTAGTCGAAAAGTTTTTTTCCAGCAGTATGAAAATTCCTAGTTGTGCCGGCATGAGTAGTGTGACAGGTGAAGTTACACAGTACATTTATTCTGTTTCAAAATAGTGGCATCGTCGTATATCACTAGTGTTGTAGACGTACAGCACAAGTTTAGGGATTTTAGGTGTGTAAGGTAGAATGTATAGTGAGGATTGTCTATGAAATTCTAGCTTTTGAGTATAGGGACTTGGAGCCTGTTTTAAAACTCACTGTGAAAAGAGTAGTAGAATTTATTCAAGCTTGAGTGAAGGGTAAGGAAGCGTCGTCTATCTTACTGGCGAGTGAGAATTTCTATTGGTGGGTTAAAGTCCTACTATAGAGATATATGCATGGTTAGGGATTTTTTCCGTATGAATGTGCGTAAATGAGTTTGTAATACTCGATCAAGTGAAACTCTGAATTGTTTCTATATGTGCATTCAGAGAGGAACGAGCTCGTTATTACCTGCTTGAAGAGTAAAGTAGCCTTACTTTATCGACAAATTCAAATATTCTGTGAAAATAGCGTCGTCTATTTTACACGAAAAGAATACTTGAATGCTTGGAAAAGCTATCACTTTATTTAGCGAAACAGACAGATGGTTTGTTATTCATGTAGTTATTAACTGAATTCAATTGAAGGATTTGTAAATATGGCGTTTTGAAAATATTTTGTAAAGGAGGTGTGAGTTTACGGAGTAGAGTTTCTCTGTCCTAAGCTGCAGCAATAGTATACGTCACAAGAGTCGTGCTGTGATTGGCTAACATACATCACAGATTGGTTCATGTGACTTGGACAAGCTTACAGCTGATTGGCTCATCCTGAAAAACAGTAATTCTATTGGTTGAGCTGGACAGTGTCGTAGACAAACCTGATTGGTTTGTTGGTGAGCTTCGCGCACGGATTGGTTGGTGTTGCGGAATAACAACTTCCTTGTTATAAGTTGTTACGATCTTTACCAAAGTAAGAGAAATTGTTTAAAAACATGGATTATTATTACATGAAAGAGAAAAAGAAGCTTTCATGGTTTCAGAAATTGAAAAATAAACTTAAACCTGACAAGAAAATAGCTACGCGAGGTGGAAGATTAATTCATAAGTACAAAACACCTGAAGCGTATATGTTAGGTGCATATGGTTATCATACTTGTCTTTGGATTGAGAATTGGATGGAATATACCAAGAATGATGGTGTATTAGCATGGCCAGAAGATGGACCTTTTAACATGGCAGTTTTGAAAAACTTAAGAGAAAAAATGATTAAACTTGTACCAAAGCCTAGACCTACTCAATTTGAAGCACTAGTTGAATGGGAGGATGAAATGTTTGAATTACAACGAGAGAGTAGAGGCATTTCAAGGAGAACAGGACTAGATCTTAATAGAGAAACACATCAGGATAGAATGCGTCGATGGAGAAGTGCAGACATGTGTGATGGTTTATACCCAGTGAGACTAATTGATGAGGTAACTGGACAAAAGAGTACTCAAAAGAAAAATAATATTAGTGAAGAAATTGAGATGGAAGATGCAGTTTTAGAAGAAATTCATACTAGAAAACCGCCACCCTATCAACCAGTTTGTACATGGTCTTCTCCAAGTGCCCCACCAAGAGAAGTTATTGATGAGTCATCTCCTAAAACAAGTTTGAATAATAGGAAAACACCTGAAAGAGTATAGACAAGATGTAGTTCAAATATATCAGGAGAAAATAGAAATTATGCTGAATCCCCAGTCTATAGAAATGAAACACCGGTTCATGAAACCCCAGTTCAGAGAAATGTAACTCTAAATAGAGAAAGAACAGAAAAGTATGAAGAATTACCGAGTACTTCAGAAAATATTCGTTCTACGAATGAATTAATACAACAGTTAACTAAAAGCATGGAAGCAGTAACAGTACCAGTAACTATTGGGCCTATTCTTCCAGTATTTGATCAAAAAGAAATTAGACATTCAGCTTTAACTATTCCACTAAATTCAGAAATACAGAAGGTGACTGAAATTTTTTATTCAGATCTGTCTGAAATACATCGAGAGAAATTAATGATGCCTGACTTAACTTTTAATCAAAGTTTGTTAAGTAAAACTCCATCTGGTGCAGAATCTGACTCTGGAACTCCGGAAAAGAGTCCGAATAAAATAAATTTAACACAAACACCTGAATGTAAATTACTTGATGTTGCAAAGTTGAAAGCAGATTTGGAGGAATTAATAATTGGAACGATTGGAACTGACAGTTTGAAGGCATATCAGGATGATGAATTGTTATTTCTTTGCAAAAGCATAACTTGGAAAACAAAGAACAAATGTGATCAATTAGAGGAAATGGCTACAAAATTAGAAGTGGATTTGAGTAAGCAAAAGAATTTGCAGAAACATTACAGAGAGGATTTCTCTGAAAAAGGCATTGAGAATATGAATACCACAGGAAGAATCACTCATGTAAAAGATTTAATTGTGGTTTTGAGAAAATTGGGTGAACTATGTAAATGGAGAGTAAAATGGACAAAGAAAAGAGATGAAGATAGAACAAGTTTAGCTTTTCCTATCAAAGAAAAGAAGGAAGAAGTGGTAAATGAGTTACCAATGAGAGAAATACCAGGAGGAGGGTATGTACACGTCCCATGGACAAGACAGGACATTTTAATGTTCACAAATGATTTCCCTCGATTAAGAGAAAAACCTGTAGAATGGTATCAACAGGTAGACAGATTTGTAAAAGTTTCAAAAATGTTATGGGTTGATCTTGATGGATTCTTTGACATAGTTGTCCCATCAGATTTATGGACAGAATGTAAAATTTCTGTAGATTGGCCAAAAGAAGAACCACCTCGACATATAGTGACAGGTGCTCCATCATCAGATGTAATGAAAGGGTACGAGAAGGTAATTGTTTGGTTGAAAAACAAGATTCCCCCCAAAGAGGTAGATTGGGTTAAAATAGATAGAACAACCCAAGAGCCAAAAGAATCAGTACATTCATTCTACGAGAGATTACTGCTGGTATTTAAACAATACAGTGGTTATGAGAATTTAAGTGAGAAGGATATGAGCCATTTCATATACAGATTTGTTTATGGCTTAAGACCTAAAATTGGTGAAATGATTAGATCTGGAATAGTTGGTTGGCAATCACTTACGGTGGATGATATTTTGAGAAAAGCAAAATACTGTAGTGATGAATTAGATGCAAAACAAAAGAAGCTAAAAGAAAAAGCTATGTGGGCACAGGTAAAAGTGGCTGAACAACAAATGGCAAATCTGGGAAATAAAAATATGGATCAGAATCAAGGGAAATTTAAAGGTAATTATAATAAGCCAAAATTGATGGGAAAAATAGAAGAGTTAAAACAGAAACTCCCATGTTTTAATTGTGGCGAAATTGGACACTGGAAGCGCGAGTGTAAAAATCCGCCCAGAAATTTTAAAAATGCATCATTAAATCCACAGATGCAGAATGAGATAAATCTGCAGCAACAGCTACAGCGACAGGTAGTGAATCAGCAAAGTCAGATACCACAACTGCCACTTCCAAACTGTGTTAATGTCCAGAGATACAGTGCAGAAACAGGATTCAGCGGAGGTGAACAGGTTAACAGATCACCAAGAGTGACTGTGTCAAATGTTTCTCAACAATATTGGTTGAAAGAAGATGGAGGGAGTGATTCTGAGGATTACTTCTGACGGTGCCTGAGAGAGGAGGAAGAGTGTGTGCTTGGAGCCACTCTTGAGGTAGATCAGTCTGGTCCATTTGTAAATGGTAAAGTAAATGATGTAGAAATTACTTTCCTAGTGGATACAGGTGCTACCCGTTCTACTGTTAGATCAGTGGAAATAGAAAACCTGCCTCTCTCTGGTGATAAGATCCAAGTAGTTGGTGTAGCTAATCAACAAATAAAAACAGATTTAACTGAACCAGTTGAAGTTGAAATTGGTAAATTTAAGGACATGCATAGATTTGTAGTTTGTGATAGCAGTCCTGTAAATCTTTTAGGTAGGGATATTTTGTGCAAGATGAATTGCGCAATATATTGCTCACCGGATGGTATTGAGCTTCAAACTCCTGAAGAAGATGGGCTTTACAGATTAACAATTTCAATGATTGAGGCAGAAGAGAGTAAATTATTTCCTGTGTTGGATAAGAATAATCTACCTGAAGAATTAAAAGACACAATGAATGTAAAAATTTGGGATTTCACTGGTGATGAAATGGGTTTGATGAAAAATGTAGATCCAGTTAAAATATCAGTAAAAGAAGGAGCAGATTATCCAAACATTCCACAGTATAAAATGAAAGCAGAAGTGATCGAAGGAGTAATTCCTGTAATAGACAAATTCATAAAACAAGGTGTTTTAAAAGAGATTGAGAGTAGCCCATGGAATTCACTGATTATGGGAATTAAAAAGCCAAACGGAACTTTCAGGATTGTTCAGGATCTGAGAAAGGTTAATAAAATTGTAGTTCCATGTTGCCCAGTTGTACCAAACCCAGCGGTAATTTTATATCAGATTCCGCATGATGCAGAATGGTATACAGTTATAGACTTATGTAATGCATTCTTTACTGTTCCATTGCATCCAAAAAGCCAACAAATGTTTGCGTTCCGGTTCAAAGAGCATATCCTAGCATGGTGTAGAATCCCTCAAGGGTACACCGAAAGTCCATCTATGTTTAATCAGTTGCTGAAGAAATCCTTGGAAAATCTAGATTTACCTGGAAAATCTACATTGGTGCAGTATATTGATGATCTCCTTGTAGCTGCAAAAACAAGAGATAATTGTGTTACAGATACCATTACTCTTTTAAATCATCTGGCAGATGAGGGACATAAAGTATCTCCTGCGAAATTACAGTTTTGCAAGCAAGAAGTAAAATACCTTGGTCACAGATTTGCAAAGGGAGTCAGACAAGTGACAACAGAAAGAATAAAAATGATTCAAGCAATGCAACCTCCAAAAACACAGAGACAGGTTAGAATGTTTCTAGGAATGGTTGGTTATTGTCGTCAATGGATTAGTGGATTTTCAGTAATTGCAAAGCCATTGCAGAGACTGACGAAAGCAGACATAAAAGACCCGATTAGTCTAACAGAAACTGAATTAGAGGCTTTTGAACAGTTAAAAAAAAGTTTGTGTGAAGCTCTAGCATTGGGAATGCCGGACTATGAAAAGGAATTTGAGCTGTATTGTAGTGAGAGGGAAGGATGTGCATTATCAGTTTTGATTCAGAGACATGGAAAACTGAGAAAGCCAATAGCATATTTCTCAGCTGTTCTTGACCCAGTTGCAAAGGCTTTACCAGGTTGCTTAAAAGCAGTAGCTGCAACCAGTGCGAGTTTGGAACAAAGTGAAGGAATAATAATGGGATTTCCTGTAAAAGTATATGTACCACACTCAGTTGATATTCTCCTCACAAGAAGTAGAACACAACATTTGACAAACAGTAGGTTAACAAAATATGAAAAGGTTATCCTTGGTTCAGACAATGTCTCAATTGCGAGATTTGTGAATTTAAACCCTTCCACGTTATTACCGGATGGTACAGAAACAAAATTAGGAATGAGGTTGATCATGAATGCCTGGATGTATTAGATTATTGCACTAAACCAAGCCAATATATAAAAGATGTCCCATTAGCTGAATCAGATTTTGTTCTATTTGTTGATGGTTCATCCTTAAGAACAGATGAAGGTGTTCTGAATGCGATACAAAAGGGGATGATGGACGGAGCGTTTGAACAAATCAAACACTCACCCCCAGTCAACTGATCTGGGTTTAATCCATCACCATTCTTTAGTTCACTCAGCCACCCCAGTTCAGACATGGCTATATGCAAATCAGTCTGACCCTGTGCCTTATGGGAACAGTCCAGCCCGAACTGCCAAGCCATGTCCATCATCCCCTTTTGTATTGCTTTGTTCGACCTAAGTTGGCAGGGTATGCTCAGACGTGAGTCCCTTGCTCACTTTGCCACTGGATTCAAGATAGCCTGGCTGATGAGGGTTATGAACCCGAAACCGGTCCCAGGATGCTTGTTTCCGGTCCAGGGAAGACATGGATTGGCAGTTCGGGCTGGACTGTTCCCATGAGGCACAGGGTCAGACTGATTTGCATATGGCCATGTCTGAACTGGGGTGGCAGGATGAGCTAAAGAATGGTGATAGATTAAACCCAGATCAGTTGACTGGGGGTGAGTGTTTGATTTGCTCAAGCGCTCTGTCCATCATCCCCTTTTGTATTGCTTTGTTCGCCCTAAGTTGGCAGGGTATGCTCATACATGAGTCCCTTGCTCACTTTGCCACTGGATTCAAGATAGCCTGGCTGATGAGGGTTATGAACCCGAAACCGGTCCCAGGATGCTTGTTTCCGGTCCAGGGAAGACATGGCTTGGCAGTTCGGGCTGGACTGTTCCCATGAGGCACAGGGTCAGACTGATTTGCATATGGCCATGTCTGAACTGGGGTGGCAGGGTGAGCTAAAGAATGGTGATAGATTAAACCCAGATCAGTTGACTGGGGGTGAGTGTTTGATTTGCTCAAGCGCTCTGTCCATCATCCCCTTTTGTATTGCGGTGTTCTGAATGCAGCATATTTTGTATGCACAGTTGCAGATGTGATTGAAGCCTCTTGTCTCAAAGGAATTCGTTCAGCTCAAGTAGCGGAATTGATTGCTTTGATTCGTGCATGTGAATTGGGTAAAGAGCAAAAAATAACTGTAGTGACTGATAGTCAGTATGGTTATGGTGTAGTCCATGACTATGGCCAGCTCTGGTCTCAAGGGGGGTATTTAACTTCTGCAGGATCCCCAATAAGAAACGCACAATTGATCAAAAGGCTGATTGAAGGAATTCAGCTGCCATAAAAAATTGCAGTTGTAAAATGTGCGGCGCACAAGAGAGGGTAGGACTATATAACAAAAGGAAATTCATATGCTGATGAAGTGGCAAGATTCCGTGCGAAAAATAATGTGTCAATTAATCGGGAAAAAAATAATGAACATGTTTTGAACTCACTTATGCTAACATCTGTAGTTGAGACTTGGCAAGGAGTAAAACAATTGCAAGATGAGGCAGACGAAGAAGAGAAAAACATATGGTTAAAAGCAGGTTGCAGACAGAGAGAAGAAGATGAAGTTTGGGTTTACAAAGATGACAGAGTAGTAATGCCAGACATTATGATTTCTGACATGGCTTGCATGTATCATGGTCCAGGACATATTGGCAGAGACTCAATGATTAGATTATTTAGACAAACATGGTACAATCCAAAATTCAGAATGATTGCAGAATCTCTTTGTCAGAGATGTCTTACCTGCCAACAGATTAATCCAAACAGAAAAACTTTTGTGAGCATGGGAACCATAGGACGGGAGGGTGGTCCTTTTACCAGATTACAGCTTGACTTCATTGACATGCCACCACACAACAAACTCCGATATGTTTTGGTAATTGTCTGTTTGTTTTCAAGATGGGTGGAAGCTTTCCCAACACTCCGCAATGATTCAATTACTGTGGCAAAATTGCTTTTGAGAGAAATCATACCGAGGTATGGATTTCCTGTAACGGTCGAGACAGATCGTGGTACACATTTTGAAAACAGATTGCTACAATTGGTTTGTGAACCTTTGGACATAAAGCAAAAGCTACACTGTGCTTACAGACCAGAAGCATCAGGTGTTGTCGAGCAAGTGAATGGTACAATAAAAAGTAGAATAGCAAAGATGTGCTTAGCAACAGGAATGACGTGGACAGATGCACTTCCACTTGTTTTGATGTCTTTGAGAAGCATTCCGGATAGAAAAACAGGCCTGAGCCCTCATGAAATTTTAATGGGCAGGGTCATGAGGCAAGCATTTCTTCCAGCTGATAAATTGTTGACCATTAATGATGGCATCATAATGGATTATTGTAAAAATCTATCTGATGTGGTAACTTCTGTGTTCCATCAGGTGGGAACTGAAGTAATTTCAAAAGAAAAAGAACAAGCTCATGATCTATTACCAGGTGACTGGGTGAGGACAAAAGTTCATCGAAGAAGAAACTGCCTAGTACCAAGGTGGCAGAAAGCACGACAGGTGATTCTTGTTACAACAAATGCAGTAAAGTGTAGGGGATTGAAGAGATGGATTCATGCTAGTCATACCATACGAGTCCCAACACCTGAGATTCCAGACGAAGGTGATACAACAGCTGATTCAGATTCAGAAGAAGAACCTGAAAGAAATCAAAATCCAGATCCTGAAGATCGACAAGAAAGTCGACATCTGGAAAATTCAAATGCGAATGAGGCATTGAATGAAGAAACTGAAGAGATTGTAATACAAGATTCTGAAGAAAATGAAAATGATGAAGTTCTGCTAGATCAAGAAGCAGAAAAAGAGACTGAAAAAATAGTAATTCAAGATCAAGATCAGGAGGGTATTGAAAAGCAGATTGAAAGCTCTGGAAGCAGGAATGAAAATTCTGAAACTGGGAAGTTGGAAGTAATTGAAGAAGAAGAAGAATTTCCAAGTACCAACTATAAGGATGATGTTCCTAACAGAGTGAAACTGCCGAGTAAAGAAGTTCCTGAATCAAAAGAATCTGATAAGGTAAAACTGATTATCAATGAATCAGCTGAAAACACAGAAAGTGAAACATATGAAAGTGGAGATGAATCGAAAGTAAAAAGTTCAAGGAAAAGAGCGGAATATAATTCAGTGGAACCAGAAAAGAAATTATCAAGAAAAGGAGATAATTGGCCAAATGAAAACAAAGGCCTAAAATTTAAATTAGCAAAAGAACAGGTTAATGAGATCACAAGTCAAAAAGAAGAGGTCTTAAATAAAAAAGTTCAAGCAGGCAAAAGAATAGAAGTGATTAACAGCAGAGCAAAAAGAGTAATAAAGCCAAATCAAAAGTACAAATCGCCTGAATGGACCTATATCATCATACCACCAATGGTGGAAATTGATAGTAGTGTGGTAAATAAATAATTAATTACCGGTACTATTTTTCATATGATCAATAAAACAGGAAGCTCAATAAATAAGAGTCAGGATTCGAGGTATCTTGAGTCGACAGGCTTTAATCAGGCATAAGGACAGGAACAGGACAGCCTGCAATAGTACGGGATGGCAGCTGCCAGGGAAGGGACAAGGGAAGTCAGGATGGCTAATTGGCAACTTTTAATATGGGTGCACAGTATATATACTTAAACAAATACATTACATTCAATACAGTAGGCGTAGCAGTAGGCGTGACTCGTAGCAGTCGCGAAAGATAAGGGCAAAATGATGTAACAAGAAGGCGTGTACAGGGCGTATACATAGACATGTGATGTAAACGTAACAGAAGTGTCATAAACGGGGCGGAAACATGGAGGGGGCTACCTGAGCAGCTGGGACCTTTAACCTAGTGGTGCGCGCAAACAGGCAATGACGTGTTACCAGGGAGAACTGGGGGCTATGGCTTCTGCGCTAGAAGAGGAGACTAAAGTCTGGAGTGTCAGAGCGACATGTACCCAAGGCATATCTGGTATCTGGTGTTTAGAGTACATGTTGATAGAATCCAAAAGTTATCAGGGCAAAGGCTACTAGACACTAAGACTGGTGCGTGCATAATTCTACATGTATTGCATGTACGAGGAATATTCTATGAATATTAATACAGTATTTCTTTTACATGGAGACATAAAGGCTAGACCATGACAGAAACTATTGATGCGATGCAGTAGCTTAGGAATGCAGAGAAGGAGGGCCGGACTGATAACTAGAAGCATAACATATTCTTGGCAGACTGGCAGGCAGAGCCAGGCCGGGCCGGGCACTGCGAGGCATGAAAGTAAGCTAGGGGTCAGGGATACAGGTGGGGGCTGTATCGCTCCTCCGAGTGGGTTCAGGAGACAGGAGCTGAATCTGGTGTCCGGGCCCTTTTGAGGCCTAGAAACGGGGACAATTCAATGAGTTAACGTGCACACTGTAAAATGTAGCAACGTAGGTTTACATAAGCCTAATATTCGTTGCTTTCACGAGAACTGGAAACTGACATACTAGAAATGGACACAACTGTAATTGCGTCTTTAATCGATCAGAGGGGAATACATGCATATCGATCATGCACATATAGCATAAGATGGGGAACACGTAGGCACATACAGCATGGCAAGATTTACTTTTCCACATTCCCTCCTTGTGCCCTACGTTTCCATCAGGAAACATCAATATTCATGATACTATCTATCATTCCATATAGCATCATTTGCTCGTCTCGAATTGTCTTGGAACGGGACTTAGGACTAGGAATACAAGAGGTAGCACACATGCCGCAAATCGCAGGGCCACATTGTATACAGAGGCAGCAACTGAATATGATCATTACTGCAATACCCAGGAATGACAATACTTTCCATCCCCAGGCAGATATGATACTCCAGAGCCAACCGGACCATGTCCAGGTGCCTGGATTCTGGTGTAACTGATGGGCAATTTTATGAAGTCTGGTTATAGCTGAATAAACAGACGGCGCGTTATTAGGAATGAAAATGCAGCAACTAGATCCGATGACTCTACATGCTCCTCCTCTATCGGCCAGGATGACGTCAAGAACGAGACGATTTTGGAGCACGACAAATCTCATAGCAGATTGTTCTTCAGTTAAGTTACCTAGAGCAGAAGTAGTCTCATTCACTACTGCTTCAAGGCTTCTGGTTAACCTACGTATTAACTTACTATTCTGGATAGGTCCTATAAAGAAGAAGAAACCTTTATTGAAGTCTTGATACTGTTCTAGAGTAGTTTCAGTTTGATCGACAATTGGGGACTCGATCTCCCTTCTATGTCTGGTGTGCACTAGATGTGTGTTTCTGTGATAATCAGATGGGGCTAGAAAAACTGGTGGCAGTAGGAAGGCAATGTAACATGTTCCATCCCAATCGAGGGGCAGACGAACATATGCGGTCTGACCACAAACAAAATAAGAATGACGTGAGGCTTTGAAAATAGATTTCCCACTGTCACTATACTCGACAATAGTAGTACAATCACTATGTCCTACATGTGCGGAACCATTCTTTCTGACACATAATTCGCCTTTGACTGGTAGTACTGAAATAGCAGGTAAATCTGGAGTAGTATCGGACTGAACATTCAGGACCATGAAATTCGAAGAATAATTACCTAAATCATATACTTCATTTTCTAGATCTAACCCTGTTCTATGGGAGAGACCCTGCTTGTCTGGAAAACATGTTCTATTCAGAAGGGACATATCATTGGAGGATGATGTTAAAGTGGACCATGCTCCACACGAACCATTATGTGAAAACGGATAGGGAAAGAGTGGCAGAACTCCCTTCGGTGTCTGGAAAGGGGGAAGTCGACCACACACCCAACAATTAGTGGCATTGCTGGTCTGGTGTGAATAGTGCAACATTCGGATGAATGTATTATTTCGCATAGCAAGACGATAGGATAGCTCGTGAGGAGGCAGATCACTAAATGTGTGCTCTACTGTATCATTAGAAATCATATGTACATTTGAAATTGGGAAACATAAATGTAATGCATAACTTGTGCAGGTAACCATAAGACTCAAAAATAATAGAAAACATAGAACAATAATACATCTTTTAGAGTTTTGACTAACTCTCTCACTGTGGGGGTCTATCTCATACATGTCAGAAACCTGTCTAACCATTTCACCCGAGAGGGACTTAGACAATTAAACTGGCTGACTTATTTTACTAGACCGGAGCTTCTGTTTATACTCCTGTTGCGGAGTTTTCTCTAACAGGGGAACTTTGAGTTCAGAGTCAAGTTCAGAGTCTGTTTTTAGGCAGTCTTTAGGAATAAGGCAGTCCTTAGCAAAAGTCTTTTTACGTAATCCATGGAATTTCTTTATATGGCTCAGATGGACCCACCCCTTCCTGCCCTCGAGTTTCACCGCGGTCCTTGTTGTTAGCAAGATCATGCGAGGCTCCTTCCAGCGGGGCTCCAGCGGACTTGAGCGATCAAAATTTCGGACGAATACGAAGTCACCGGGGACGACTTCATGCGCTTTCACCTCGGTGTTGTCTGGAAATGCGGCGGCAACCTGTGAACGACAAGAGTGTAGGGCAGTCATCAAGGAAGCTAGGTAATCTGTCAGCATATTACTGGAAACATCTGTAATACTGCGGGGTCTAGGTGTACCCCACATGTTTGGGGGGCGGCCGAATACGACCTCATACGGGGACAGACCTGATCTGGAATGTGCAACCATCCTCATATAAAATAAAGCAACTGGCAGAGCTACTAGCCAGTCTACACCTTTTTCTCTACATACTTTTGCTATGCGGATTTTCAAAGTTTGATTATGTCTCTCTACGAGACCGGCTGCTTCAGGATGGCGCACACAATGGAACTTCCACTGGTACCCTAACAGAAGGGAAACATGTTTCATAAGCTCGGATGAGAATGGCTGGCCGTTATCTGAATACACGACCCAAGGGAGTCCATAGCGGGGAAAGAACTCACGAACCAACTGCCTGGCAGTGGTCGCGGCTGTGTAATCTGGAACTGGATATGCTTCTGTCCACCTGGACAAAGCACATACAACTACGAGAACATACTTGAAACCTCGACATCGCTCCATCTGAATATAATCCATCTGGAGGACTTCAAAAGGGTGGTCAGGAGGTTGGAATCCACCTTGTTCCACCGGGACACTTTTACCTGGGTTGAACTGACAACATATCATACAGGTACGGACTTTCTGCTTGGCTGCAGCTCGTAAATGTTTGTTGAACCAAAGGTTCTGAATACTGTCTAACATAGCTTTTTCTCCTAGATGTGCTGGACTATGTGCGGTATTAATAATGACTTGAACCATAGAGTCGGGGAGAAACCATGTGGCTTTTACCTTCGTCAACCATCCTTGATCTGTCTGGACCCCTCCTTGTTCGGACCATTTCTTGATTTCTTCAGGAGTAGCATGTAACTGTATGTCTATGACATCTTGTGTAGGGTCCTTAACTGTCATACAAGTAGTCTGATCTGGAGTAAGTGTCGGTGTCGTGTTAACTGGAATGTCTGGAATCTGAGCTGTAAGCTTGGCTGTGCGATCTGCTAAATCGTTACCTTGGGAAATGATGTCAGTAACTTTCGTATGTGCCTTGCACTTCATGATAGCGATAGCTGTCGGTAAATGTATTGCATCTAACAGAGCTTGAATGAGGAGACCATGCTGAATCTTGGTTCCATGAGAAGTCATGAAACCTCTCTCCTGCCAGAGCACTCCAAAGTCGTGTACGACTCCGAATGCATAACGTGAATCTGTATATATGTTTACTTTCAGGTTCTTGGCACGTATGCAGGCTTGGGTCAGAGCTACCAGCTCTGCTGCTTGAGCAGACAGGGTGTCAATACGATGTGTTTCTATAACTTCGGTTTCAGTAGTCACTGCATACGCGGCTACTAGTTCTCCTGTACTTGTTCTCATACATGAACCATCCACATAAAGTGTCAGGTCAGGATTAGGTAATGCAATGTCTGTCAGGTCTTGTCTTGGCTTTGTCATAGTGTTAACAACTTCCACACAGTCATGTGTGGCAGGATTTGAAGTAACTGACGGTAACAGTGTAGCAGGATTTAGAATGTTGCAGCGCCTGATTTCTATGTGTGGCTGGAACAGTGTAAGTTCATAACCTGTTAAACGTGCAATTGTCAAGTGCTGAGTCTGTGTTCGGTTTAGGAGAACTTCCACGGAGTGTGGAACTTGTAAAAGGCTTACTGTAGTTGGGTGTTGCTAGAACAGGTGCTTGACATAAGGCTTTCTTTAATTCATTGAAAACAAGTGTATGTTCCTGGGTCCAAGGGAGGACAGTCGATACGGCTGCCTCCTGTGTCGTTAACTGTATCAGTGGCTTGGCTAGAAATGCATACTGAGGAATCCATTGTCTGCAGTAAGAAGTAAGGCCGATAAAAGCTCGTACCTCCTTCTGTGTCTTGGGCTGTGGAAGACTCGCTATTAACTGGATACGGTCTGGTGTCAACTGCCTACCCCACTTGGACAGTAAGTGTCCCAAGTATACCACTTGCTGGACACAGAATTGTAATTTAGAAGGGGACACCTTGTGCCCCTGCTCGGCCAGAAAATACAGAACTGTAAGTGACGCACGCTCGCAGTCACGTTCAGAACGGGCTGTGATCAGTAGATCATCGACATACTGGAGCAGGGCAGTGTCAGTTGGCATGCGGATATTGTCTAGTTGTCTCTTAAGTGCTTGACTGTAAATACTAGGACTTTCTGTAAAACCTTGAGGAGCTCGTGTGAATTTATAGCTCCTTCCATTTAAACAAAAACCGAAAAGGTACTGGCTGTCTAGATGAATGGGAACACTGAAAAATGCATTCTTGAGATCGATAACTGTGAAAAATGTAGCTTCAGAATCAATGGCTGTCAATAGGGAAGAAATATCTGGGACTACTGGATACTGAGGAATGATACATTTATTAAGCTCTCGAAGGTCAATCACTAATCGATATACTGGGGGTGCATTTGGATCAGTACGTTTCAAGACTGGAATGATAGGAGAATTACATACATTGGAGTCAGTTTCTACAACCACTCCTTGAGCAATAAGTTCATCAATAATTTTGGATAAGGCTGCTACAGCCTCAGGTGGCAATTTGTACTGTCTGATTCGTGGTAAAACTACACCTTGCTTGAGGGTCACACGATGGGGTGTGATATGCATACAACCTACATCAGTTGGACCTTGCGCCCATAAATGCTGTGGTACATTCAATAATCTTGGATCAAAATCACGTAATACATAGTGACCTTTAAAATCTCTCAAAAACAAACGGACCCCTTCTGGGGAACAGCAAATAACTGCTCCTAATTCTTTTAATGTCTTGATGCCTAACAAATTTTCTGGACATGATTTCGTGAGTAACAAATCAGTGGTTCGGGACAAGGGACCAACTTCTAGAGTAATTGGTTTCGAAATTTCATTAACAATTGGCTTTCCTGAAAATCCAAGGGAAACATTTTTAGAGCCTGAGAGCGGAGCCCCTGGAACCTCGTCATGACTGATAGTAGTCCTACTTGCCCCTGTATCAATCAAAAACTTTCTGTCTTTCCCTAATACTTGACTGTGTACATAGGGACCCTCTTGATCTACAGGTATCTCGATGAGAGGCAAGCCTACCTCCCTCTCTAGGCTGTTTCATGAATAAGGCTGATAATCTGGATACTCTGTCTGAGCATACTGGTACATCTGCTGTGTAACATGCTGTGTTGCAGCTATAGGCTGCGGTGCTGGAACTGTCAGTTGTGCATTCTGTGGTGGCTGAGAAGTCTGTGAAACTTGTTCTTGTCTAGGCGGACGTGGTCTTTCTTTAGTCTTACCAGTAGCTATGTTGTGTTTCAGAACTGCACACTCGTTTATAAAATGACCTGGCTGTTTACAGTAATTGCATGTCCCTTTAACGGGAGCTGCAGGATGACTGGCTTGATTCGGACCCCTCTTCTGACTGTCTTGTGGAACAGATTGTGCAACTAATACTTTCATTTTCGTGTCTTTCATACGTCTCCTTTCGTGTTCTTGCTCTTCCCTGATTCTGTTCTGGTGATACTGGAGCATTTGTAACATTTGTGTCGGAGTATTAGCTTGCCAGCTACTTTTGACTTTCAATACTCGATTTTTAACTTGTGGACTTGAATTCTCGACTAGTTTGGTAACAAAAAGATGAGGGTACGATTCACTACTTGTTTTTAGACCACTGTTAATAATAAAACATTTTTCGAATCTAGAATAAAAATCACTAGTGTCTTCATCCTGTTTCTGTTTACAAGCTGAGATTGCATCCCAATCTTCCTTTTTCGTGGCTAGTAACCTTGGCAAAACCTGTATCAATAACTCGGGTAATTCTTTAACTTTACCCCCAAGACCGGTACCTGGTACTCGTGATTTATCTTCAGCTTCTAGAGCTGTCCAATCTATCTTTTTCTCTCCCACCTCCCATTCTTTTTCCTTGAGTTTTTCATATACCCCTGCGGGCAACAGGACCTTTAACATTTTAATGATATCAGGATACGTATATTCTCCCATACGGAGCATGTCTTTTAATTCACGGTGGAACCCTGCTGGATCTTTATCGTGACAGGGAATTAACTTCTTCATCTCTAAGAGTTCCATCTTTGTGATAGGGGTGTAAACAAAAACTCGTTCTAGTTCACCACCCGCTGTCCTAACTGGGTGTACTTCTCGTAACGGATGCTGTCTATCTATGCAAAATGATTTACTTTCTGGAGGTGAGACATGAACAAAATGCGGATTCAAAAACGTTCGATATTTGTGGCGCTGTTCTAGAATGATACTAATTAAATCAGTACCTAAACCTCTCCATCTATACTGGAGTAACTCGTTCAATACATCATGTAACGGACCTGGATCAGAATGCTGTCCCTCATACAGTGTAATGAGGTGCTGGATCATATACATACCCACCAGTCGCTGCTCGGCTGGGGGCAGTTTCAGAAACATTTGTGCCACTATTTCGTCTGGAAAAGTGGTAGAATCAGTAGTCCATCGGACTGCTGATCGGGCTAGTTCTTGTTCATGCATGGTACTAAGTTCACTATAACCGATTCGCGATTTCAGAATATGATCGGTAGCTTGGAATACTTGCTCAAGAGAACCTTGTTCTGGTGCTGGAGGAGGGAAAACTTTCTTGTGATCTAGGCATGAATGTCGGTCGGGAAGTCTAGTTCTACCTACATACGCTATTCTGGAGGGATTCTCGTCGTCTACCTCTTCAGTAGAAGAGTTGTCTTCTTTCTCGGTTACTTGTGCTGCTTCTCGTTTCTCGTGTATCTTTATTATTTCCTTACGGATTTTCTTGTACATACTCTCTATACAGTTCTGTGTCTTGTGTCTTCCCTCGGCTATATGGTCACTCCACCTGGTCAGAACTTTCATTTCTTCCGGATCTTTATCCGGATAATCTTGTTCCCTTATTAAACAATTAATTAGAAACTTTAAAAGCATGAGTTGAATCTCGACTTTTCTTTGAATCATGGCGTCGCCAATACTTTCTGGATCTGCTCCTGTACGGATGAAACGATATATTCTGTCTAGATAACCTTTCATATTCGGTAGGGTGTCCAAATATTCGGTCACCCGTCTTACACGTAATGAATACAGGACCATATCATCATCGCCTGGGACCGGATCATAACGGCATTCGGTAAGTGCTCGCTTGATATCTGCGACTGACTGAAGTTTGGGCGAACGCTGTAACGCTCGTGCATGTAGCTCGAGTAATGTTACGCGTCTGTGTTGAGGCGGGGTTCCAGGAGGACTTCCCCCCGTGGCCCCTAGACTAGAATCGTCAACGGGTACTGTACGTGCTGGTAGAGTGACTGATGTAGCGGGTACATGTACTGTAGGCTGGACCGGGGGTACCGTAACAGGTGCTGTAACGGGTGCCCCGTTGGCTGGAGGAACAGGAATTACATTATTTACGGGAGCTGGCGGAACAGGATTTGCATATGCTGGGACTGTGTCGTCCAAATAGGACGAGAGAAAAATATCAGCTGCGGTCGGTTTGTGACGTAACTTAATCGGAACTAATGGCGGCGGAAAATTACATGGTGCTTCCGGGGTTGCTTTTGGCAAGCCCTCGGCAAGAAGAGGATACATACCCTTAATAAGAGCATTTCTCTGTCTGTCTGACTGTTCGGCTTTAACTCGTTCTCCTACTTCGATTAATTCCCTTTCTTGGGATTTTTCTGAGGATTCCCTACTTAATTCTGTTTTTCTGATTTCTTTTTCCGTTCTTCTATGAGATTCTTTGCGCCATAACTCGATGGCATCTTTCTGGGACTGTCTGGATTTCTTTTTCCATAATGCTTCTTCTACTCGCATGATGCACTCGGCATCCCACGTACCTGATGTGGGCCATCTATATTTCTCTTCTAATTCCTTGGTGTACTCCACCCATAAGTCTAGATATAATATGGCACTTAAGCCATGCTTATGATACATAAAATGACCTGGACTGTCCCTAGGCGGGACAGGAACTGCTTCCTCTAATAACCCTTTTCTGGTTTTTAACTGACGTAACTTGGAGAATAGAGGCATTGTCTAGGCTGGAATCTGGACACAATACAATACACGATAAACACAATAATAACTAGGAAAACAAATCACTCATACCACGACATTGAAAACACATTAAACGACATTTAAAATAACAGTTCGGACAGAATATTACCTGATATACTGAGAACAGAACACATGAATTTCTCGAGAACGGAACTTACTAGAATGACTAGATGCACTGCTAAAACAGCACGAAACTTACCGGTCCCATAAAGAGACACGTCAGGACCCGCGTCCACCTAGGTGAACACTTCGTGTTGGATCTGTGTACCCAAACCCACGGACCAGAGACAAATTAATTGACCCTGTCTAGATACTACCCCAGCAACGGTACTCACCGGGCAGCAAGAACGGAAGGCCTCGGACTGGACTGGACTGCTACGACGACGGACTACGAACTTCGGACTTCAGTTACAGGTGGGCCTCCGGATACCTCGGACTCTCGGCTTGGGCTCTGGTCGGGACTCGCCGCGTTCCTCACCGCCTCGTCTGGATGCTGGACCGCAACCTCCGTCTCCTCCGTGGGCCTGAGGGATACTTGAAGCAGAAATATCTGCACGTGCACGGTATGGTTCCGTCACGGCTGCAGAGGATCAGGGGGCCTGCGTGGCTTCGCCGGCGCGTGGGGAAAGGGCAAGTCCCTATTCGGGCGCCATTATGTGGTAAATAAATAATTAATTACCGGTACTATTTTTCATATGATCAATAAAACAGGTAGCTCAATAAATAAGAGTCAGGATTCGAGGTATCTTGAGTCGACAGGCTTTAATCAGGCATAAGGACAGGAACAGGACAGCCTGCAATAGTACGGGATGGCAGCTGCCAGGGAAGGGACAAGGGAAGTCAGGATGGCTAATTGGCAACTTTTAATATGGGTGCACAGTATATATACTTAAACAAATACATTACATTCAATACAGTAGGCGTAGCAGTAGGCGTGACTCGTAGCAGTCGCGAAAGATAAGGGCAAAATGATGTAACAAGAAGGCGTGTACAGGGCGTATACATAGACATGTGATGTAAACGTAACAGAAGTGTCATAAACGGGGCGGAAACATGGAGGGGGCTACCTGAGCAGCTGGGACCTTTAACCTAGTGGTGCGCGCAAACGGGCAATGACGTGTTACCAGGGAGAACTGGGGGCTATGGCTTCTGCGCTAGAAGAGGAGACTAAAGTCTGGAGTGTCAGAGCGACATGTACCCAAGGCATATCTGGTATCTGGTGTTTAGAGTACATGTTGATAGAATCCAAAAGTTATCAGGGCAAAGGCTACTAGACACTAAGACTGGTGCGTGCATAATTCTACATGTATTGCATGTACGAGGAATATTCTATGAATATTAATACAGTATTTCTTTTACATGGAGACATAAAGGCTAGACCATGACAGAAACTATTGATGCGATGCAGTAGCTTAGGAATGCAGAGAAGGAGGGCCGGACTGATAACTAGAAGCATAACATATTCTTGGCAGACTGGCAGGCAGAGCCAGGCCGGGCCGGGCACTGCGAGGCATGAAAGTAAGCTAGGGGTCAGGGATACAGGTGGGGGCTGTATCGCTCCTCCGAGTGGGTTCAGGAGACAGGAGCTGAATCTGGTGTCCGGGCCCTTTTGAGGCCTAGAAACGGGGACAATTCAATGAGTTAACGTGCACACTGTAAAATGTAGCAACGTAGGTTTACATAAGCCTAATATTCGTTGCTTTCACGAGAACTGGAAACTGACATACTAGAAATGGACACAACTGTAATTGCGTCTTTAATCGATCAGAGGGGAATACATGCATATCGATCATGCACATATAGCATAAGATGGGGAACACGTAGGCACATACAACATGGCAAGATTTACTTTTCCACAGTAGTCAAAATAATTTTGAAGATGCGAGTGATAATGATTGATTTTATTCATTAGGTGACACAAGGTTGAAGAAATTGTGTTAGGTGACACAAGGTCGAAGAAACTGTGTTAGCTGGAAAAATACATTGATGTATGATATAAGGTCGAAGAAAATCTGTTAGAAAAAAAAAAAAAGAAGGGGGTATATTTAGTAATTTTTTGATTTTTTTTTTCAAAGGCTTTTGTCTTGAAAGTAAAGATGCCTTCTACTAATAATAATTCGAGATGCTCAATTCTGAGAAGATGTTGCAAATTGTCTTCTATATGTGTGATTTTGTTAATTTTAGTCTGGTTAATTTTAGCTGTAATTTTTCCTTTTGGAATAGATAAAGAGATGTATAAAACTAATATGACTAGTAAAGTTGTGGTTAATGGCAAAATTGAAAAATCTGATAAAATCATTGTACATAGACCAGAGATTCATCAAGATAGATCTGTAGGAGATTTTTCTAGTAATACTTTTTCAAGACTTTTATATGAATATGTTAAGGTGATGGATGCGAAAGATTGTTACATTTGTGTAAAATTACCTACTTCTGTGTCCGAAGGTGTGACTTATAATATGCTTCCTCTTACTTATGGCATTACTTGTAGTGTAATAGCTAGTTTGTTTTATCAAACAGGTCGTTTAGAATATTTCTATTCAGATTTTGATGACATTTTTGCAAATTTAAAAATTGTAAATAGATTGAATAAATTGAAACATGCTAAACAGAAGAGGGAATTTTTCTTAGTGACTAATGAACTTACTTATGAGTATGCTTTTAGAAATAATTTACCTGTAAATTGAGAACTGAAGAGAAAACATTTTTAAATTTGGTTGAAGAAAGAAAGGCAATTTACAAACGAAATGAGATGTTGAAACATACTAAGTCTAGGTTTTGGCAAATGGAAGATGAAAAACTCAATGGTAGAATTGAGAATGTTGCAGTTCACAAAGATACACCTGTTATTGGAAAATTTCGTATTAGACGAGATAATACCTTATTTGATAATTATTTTGTTGGTGCAAGTCAATGTGAAGACACATATCGTATAACAGGGGGTTGGGGATTCAAAGGGGGCAAAGATCCAATTTTTTCTGGAATATATTTTGTGTGTGGGAATAAAGCTTATTATAATTTCCCAGACCACTGGTATGGGACATGCTATATAGGTTTAGTTTTTCCCAATTTTTTTCATGTGGATAGAAATGCAAAGGGTTCATTTGAAATTAGCAATCACCTGAACAGATTTAAAAGGGAAAGTTTTTCTGAAATAATGTGAGACATATTTGGTGCAATAATACCTGTGGTGGGTATAACCCTGAATGCAGTTAAGATCAGAAAAATGTCCACAATCGTTGATAGATTGTCAACAGATACAGCAAATGGTTTTCAATTAGTGAATACAGAGCTTATTGCCTTAAGAACTATGGTAATGCAAGATCGTCTTGCTTTAGACATCCTGCTAGCAAAAGAAGGTGGAGTCTGTGGAATTTTACATGTGCAACATTGTTGTACATATATTCCAGACAAAAGTAAGGATATAGAAATGTATATTAGAAACATAACTGAATTACATGAAGAGGTAGAACCAATAGAAGATGATAGTTTTTCAGAACGTTTAAGTAAAAGAATTGCATCAATTAAAAACTGGTTTCAAGAGATTGGTAGTTCAATTATAGGTAAAATAGTTTTTCCTTTAATAGTCATAGCCATAGTGATACTTTTGTTAAAAATTAGTTGCATTATACACAAGAGAAGGAAACATGTAATGGAAAAGAAAAGAATTTACAAACTGAGAAAAGAGAAAGAAAAAGAAATAGAATTGGAAGAGTTTCGGAGAACTCAATATGAAAGTTGCAGAAAAATAAATGAATCTAGACTTTAGAAATACTAATATTGAGAAAGTCCAAAACATGTTCAAGGGTTGAACATTTTTCCAAATTTTTTGGGTATAATTTGGTGATTTTAAAATCACCAGATGAGGGAGTTGATGGAGCAAGGTGATGAGCAAAATGTTGTTCAAACTTGCGAAGTTAATTTCTCATAATTATAACAGAGTTCATAAAGCATGTGGTGAAATAACTAATCAACTTAGTTTAAAAATGCATTTTATTAGTACACACGTGGGACTAATTAATGTGCTTTGTGTTGCAAACGCGAACAAAAATAATAAACCAACCTTGTCCATTGTCTTTGTCAGTATTAAATGCGGCTGTTTAATTAATGGCATGTGCTTATTTTGTGTGCTTATGTTATGTCTTTACTGTGATTAAAAATGCATAAAAGAGTTCCTGTAGTTCCTAAAGGAATGGTAGATATGATGCTGCTTAATTGTGCTTCAGCTAGGTAACTTAATTACTTAATTAACGGGTTTATTTAGTAAAGGGGGTGGGTAACAGAATGGGTTTCAGTTCTTTAATTAATTGATGTTTTGTGTTTGTTTAATAATAGTCTCCGAAGTGAGTCCTAGAAGTGATTTGGCAGACAGAGTCGCAGTTGAAAACTTGTCCAGAGTGATGTTTTGCACAATGCGCAGCTGAGAAGACTTTTACTGCAAATTCTTCATAATTTGGAAAAGCAGATATTCAGCTGAATCAAATGTGCTCTCGGAGAAAAACTCAAGGACAGGAACTTGTTATGACTGCCAAGGCTAGGAAGTGATTTGTGAAACTCCAGGAAAAAGTAACAATCCTGAGAAAGCTAGAAGTTGTTAAAGCGAGAAACAATAGGGCTTATGTGAAGCCTGAACATGGTCAAAAACGGAGGTGACCTAACAGTGGACTGACATAGCTTAGCCAATGAGAGGATCGGATTTACGTGAAAGAATGCAAAAATTGATAGTTTAGCTAGAAAGAAAGGTATAAAACCTGACCTTTGGAGTGGAGCAAAAACTCTCTTGCTTCCTGATTCCTGAATGGCGTGACATGCTGTCGGACTTTTGGCGCACGTAAGAACAGCAGGCTTTAAATGATTTTTCCTTTCTAGGTGAAGTAAGAAATAGACAGGGTAATAGGTTTAGGGACTGGCAACTGTTATTTTGCTAATATTCATGTTTCTGAGTTTGCTTTGAAAAATGTCAGTCTAATAATTCGTTTCCTTACTAAAATTTTGCTTTCTTATTTGCAATAAAGAATTTTTAAACGTAAATGCTTTTTCCTTATGAAAATAAAGCTAATAAAGTAGTTTTTGAAAAGACAAGCTGGTCTTGTTAATTCATGTCTAGTTTTCATCAGTTGATCCAATCGCCGTAAGTGGTGTGATTAAATGAAAAAAGTTAAAACCATGGTGAAAATAAATAAACTGCAGTTGTATATAATAGTGTAAATAGTTTGTGAATAGTTTTGTATAATCATACCACATGATTCAGCTGCTCAAAAATTGTCTCATTGGTGTCATGGGCCTTCATATGTGTTCATGATTAATGGTGAGTATTGAGGTAGTAGATAGTGTTATTGAGACAGTTTTTCAAACAGAGCGCTGGATCTATTAACGAAACAGTGGACTAAAAAGTCAATAGCATTCTTCATTAACTCTGAAGACTGTAAAGATGCTTTTAGCATACCATCTAACAAGTGGCAAGGATCTCTTACAGGGAAGCCCTTTAGCCCAGGTATCAATTGTGACAGGTCATCACACAACTTTTTTATAGATGTAGCTGAATCACTGCAAATACAAACAAAATCACTCCAATCTTTGTTGAACTTGGTAAGAACTTTTTGCAGCAGCATTCCAAGTGACACTTTGTTCCATGTTTTCCAAAAGTCTGGTGTCATGTTTTCACCAGTATCCCAGATGTTTGTAACTGCACTCTTTTCACACACATGGCTGGTTACCATCCAATGGCTTCTGCCTCGGACCAGGTTTGGTGGGGCGGGGTGGTCTGGGGTGGTCTGGGACTATTACCTGCTATTCGTGAGGAGCCAGACTCGTGCTGTGTGCTTCCCTGCTTCCTGGCATTTCCTGCTACTGTTCGCGACACCCGCTCCGCGGGTGCCGCTCACCGCCTGCTTGCCCCGTCCTCCCTGGTGTGAGCGGCTCCACAGTCCGTGGAGAGCAACGCGCTCCCAGGTTGAGGCTTAATTCACCAGATTGTGCGTGGAGCCTACCGGGGGACTGCGAGGTCCAGCAGCCTCAGCTGCACACAGCTGCTGCCTCTTCCCCCGGCGGCCACGCCCCCAGCCTCCGCACTTAACATCGCCTGGGTTCTCTGGTTGACTGGCGCTTCTGGGACTATTACCTGCTATTCGTGAGGAGCCAGACTCGTGCTGTGTGCTTCCCTGCTTCCCGGCATTTCCTGCTACTGTTCGCGACACCCGCTCCGCGGGTGCCGCTCACCGCCTGCTTGCCCCGTCCTCCCTGGTGTGAGCGGCTCCACAGTCCGTGGAGAGCAACGCGCTCCCAGGTTGAGGCTTAATTCACCAGATTGTGCGTGGAGCCTACCGGGGGACTGCGAGGTCCAGCAGCCTCAGCTGCACACAGCTGCTGCCTCTTCCCCCGGCGGCCACGCCCCCAGCCTCCGCACTTAACATCGCCTGGGTTCTCTGGTTGACTGGCGCTTCTGGGACTATTACCTGCTATTCGTGAGGAGCCAGACTCGTGCTGTGTGCTTCCCTGCTTCCCGGCATTTCCTGCTACTGTTCGCGACACCCGCTCCGCGGGTGCCGCTCACCGCCTGCTTGCCCCGTCCTCCCTGGTGTGAGCGGCTCCACAGTCCGTGGAGAGCAACGCGCTCCCAGGTTGAGGCTTAATTCACCAGATTGTGCGTGGAGCCTACCGGGGGACTGCGAGGTCCAGCAGCCTCAGCTGCACACAGCTGCTGCCTCTTCCCCCGGCGGCCACGCCCCCAGCCTCCGCACTTAACATCGCCTGGGTTCTCTGGTTGACTGGCGCTTCTGGGACTATTACCTGCTATTCGTGAGGAGCCAGACTCGTGCTGTGTGCTTCCCTGCTTCCCGGCATTTCCTGCTACTGTTCGCGACACCCGCTCCGCGGGTGCCGCTCACCGCCTGCTTGCCCCGTCCTCCCTGGTGTGAGCGGCTCCACAGTCCGTGGAGAGCAACGCGCTCCCAGGTTGAGGCTTAATTCACCAGATTGTGCGTGGAGCCTACCGGGGGACTGCGAGGTCCAGCAGCCTCAGCTGCACACAGCTGCTGCCTCTTCCCCCGGCGGCCACGCCCCCAGCCTCCGCACTTAACATCGCCTGGGTTCTCTGGTTGACTGGCGCTTCTGGGACTATTACCTGCTATTCGTGAGGAGCCAGACTCGTGCTGTGTGCTTCCCTGCTTCCCGGCATTTCCTGCTACTGTTCGCGACACCCGCTCCGCGGGTGCCGCTCACCGCCTGCTTGCCCCGTCCTCCCTGGTGTGAGCGGCTCCACAGTCCGTGGAGAGCAACGCGCTCCCAGGTTGAGGCTTAATTCACCAGATTGTGCGTGGAGCCTACCGGGGGACTGCGAGGTCCAGCAGCCTCAGCTGCACACAGCTGCTGCCTCTTCCCCCGGCGGCCACGCCCCCAGCCTCCTCTTTCTTTGCTGGCCTTAGCTCTACCGCGACGCGGGACGCGCGCGGGGCGGAGCACGGGGCGAAGACCGGGCAAAGAGCGGGCCGTTTAAGGCCGTTCAAGGACGGCAGAGGACGGCCCAGGCCCTGAATCCCTGTCTCATCGCCCTGAAACCACCATCCAGGTAGGCCGGCTGTCATCTAATTTTCTTCGAGACTCCTGCCATTCAATATCTGGTACAGCATTCGTCATCTTCATAATCAATCATGCGGCATAAAACAAGAAGCTGCACCAAAAAAGCTACGGAGGTAGCGCTAGTGACTGGGCCCATTGACCTTTTTATCTCTCGGGTAAATGAGACAATTGACAAGAGCATTGTACTCTTAGAGAAAAGAGTCTCCCTTGACTTAATGAATGCCAAGCGTTCTTCCTTGGGTTCTCTTGCTAACGCAAATTCACCTCTTCAGCAAGCTTCCACCAATTGCTCCTTGCCCTTGACCACTATAGGCACTATCACAGTACCGAGTGCTGTCGACCTGTCAGTTTCCTGCTCGGAGTCAGACCCGTCCTTTGTGGATTTGGAGGCGACCCCAGACCTAGAAGCCTGTCAGTCTCCTGGAGAGGTGGAGCCGAGCATGGACGATCTAGCTGCCAAGTCGACCCCTCATGTGCCTAGCGATCCCAGGGGAAAGGCTGATCTTATTCCCATAAAAGTGGTAAACAATTCTGTAAATAAGGAGCCTAAACCCAAGGAGAAGGATAAAGCCAAAACTAGTAATCATAATTTGGTAACACCTATCCCACATACAGCGCCAGGCATCCCATGCTGGGTTGATAATATGGTCACGGACCTTAAGCATGATCTTGAAGCTACAATAGCGGCCCATATTAAACCCTTGATTTCTAAACTTGATAGGTTAACATCGCTCATTAATACCAAATGGCCCAATAAAATTAATGAGCTTGGGCCTGTTCAGCAACAGGGGTATAGAGAACCGCCATCTAATTCCCAACAGCCAGCCAGGGTCACTAAGCCCATAACTGATAAAGCGAAAATCCTTTCACCTCCTAAGGACCAAGCTGTATCATACTCTCCCCACCTAGGGATAAACCCTGCTCAACCGCCACTTATTTCCAATGCAAAAGCGGTGAGCAACTCTTCATCTGTGCAGCAACTAGCCGCTGGTACTAAATCTAACACCTCCCAAACTACGGTTTCTAATAGTAAACCTACGAATACTCTAGCCTCTGACCCCACAAACAACTCTGAAGCCCCTAAACCAAGGCAGCCTCGTTTCAAGTCTATTAACCTGCCACCAGAAGTTTCTCCTTTTGTGGTTGTGTTAACTGCTGTCCCCCCTTTGAAGGAAGGAGTTAAAGAGACTTATGTGGAGTTAAGAAATAAATGTGCTCAGTGGCTCCAAATTCATAAACCCTTGCCTAGTAGTATGAGTGGGGAGATTCTAACTGTACGGAGAGGTGATTGGGTGGGTAGGAGTAAGAAAACAATACCAGGGGATGTAATTACTGTTAATTTTAGGGATGCGGGGGCTGCGACCTTCATTTGTAAATCACCTAATAGTGGTCCTGCCACCCAGATCAAACCACTCCCCTTATCTCACTTCCTTCCCCACTTGACAAAACCCAATTTCCATCGGCCAGCTAATTCAATTAATCAAGGGCTTGCACGTCCCCCTCAATATGTCCCTAACCACGGGCGACAGCCGTTTAACTTTCCACCCTTTGTCCCGTACCATGCTGGTCCCCAGTGGCAGCAACCATTCCCCTCTGTACCGCCCTTTTTCCATTCTACTGAGCAGTGGCAGCAACTTCCCCAGCAACCATCTATTGCCAATCATTATTGGCAACAGCCATGGCAGGACCCGTCTCCATCCCCGTCCCTTAACCCCTCCTATACACAGTTTGCCCATCCCAATAGGTACTGTGTATTGGATGAGGTTGATTGACTCCCTTCTGAGGGAGGTTTAGTCACTAACCTCCCTCATGCAAATGATGTAAATGAGGGAAAAAAGGATGCATCGTTGGGTACATTTCTCCCTACAAACCTAGAGGTGTCATCACCTATATCAGTTAGGGACAGTGTAGATTTATCTAACCCTCGATGTATTGCGGTTCCTGCCGGAAATCCAGCGCATGGCGAGTTAAAAATCCTTAGCTGGAACCTTGCTGGGATTTCAAGGAAGCTGGGCCTCCCGGAGTGGAATGCCCTGGTTGATGCCCACAATATCTGCATTTTTCAAGAGACATGGGCTACCGAGCCACTGCATAGGGTGGGGTTTGTCACTCTCTTTGTACCAGCAGTAAAAACCAGGGTGGGGAAGGGACGGCCATCGGGGGGGCTTATTATCTGGATAAGTATCCTGCTTAATTGCAGAATAACTACTAAGAAGGCAGGATCTCCGGATATTCTCTGTGTCTCCCTATTGGGTCTACGGGGAAGTATAGCCATTGACCTCTACAATGTTTATATTAGGGGAACAAAAAATGGGTGTATTTCACCCACAATGAAGGAGCTTGAGGTTCAGCTGGGAGAGCAGAGTGGTTGTGGACATATCCTAATAGCAGGGGATTTTAATTGTACATATGAACCACTCCCCTTAGAAGGAATTCCAGATTTAGGAGAAGAGGACAGCAGATGGGGTATCCCTATTCTCTCTATTCCACCCATTAAGCGCTGGACTCGCAGTGCAATCCATCTCAATGCATTTACTTTGGAGTTTGGATTAAGAGCTGTTAATGGTCGCACTCGATCCGATCTCCAGGGTGCGCCCACTTTCAACAGGGTTGGCCAATGCACTCGGATTGACTATATCCTGCTGGATAGGGCCCTCTGGAGTTTTGTTAACGATATGGTTATTACCAATACCGTAGAGAGCGACCATAACCCACTCTCCTTATCCCTAAAAAATCCTTGGAACATTGAAGCACTGCCAGTCTCTCTTGGCCGCCCACAGGGGATTACTGTCGCTACTTGTGGCAGGCGTCTAAAGTGGAGTAAGTTTATGTGCAATACCGATAAACTATCCACAATAGACGAAGTGGTTAAGGGCATGCAAGCTGAAATTGGCTCTATTAATCTGACCATAGCAGCAGACAAGGTCATCGCTGTTTTTGAAGCTGCTATAAAAACTATTGGGGACCTCTTTTGGGTACAATTGCCAGTAGGGAAACAGAAACCCAAACCAAAAGGCTCACATGATTGGTATTCGGCAAATTGCAGGAAGGCCAAATCACGCCTAATAGAGGCAGTTAAAGGGAAGTCTCTCCCTCTAATCCAAATTGCCAGAAGAGACCATAAAAAGGCTTTACTGGTAGCAAAAAGGGAGTGGGAGGATAACTATTGGCTAACCCTTAAGGAAGCCAGCACGAAAAAAGACTCTAAATCCTTCTGGGACACCATACGGGCGCGAAACAGACCGGATATTGATCTCGTAACCTGCAATATTCCGGGTCATGTATGGGAGGTTCATTTTTCCAAACTGTATTCCTGTCATGACGATATGGATGGAAGAGGGTCTGTCCATTCCTCTCTTCATGATGACTACTCCCTTTTCCCTGGCGATCCCGATTTTACACTGAAGGAAGTAGAGTATGCTATTAACTCCATCATCCCACAAAAAGCTGCAGGACCAGATGGCATCCCTGGGGATCTGCTAAAAGCTGATGGTGCTAATTGGGGCAAATTAATCCACTCCCTTCTCCTTGCCATCTGTAGGGGTGCCCCCATTCCAGTCTCTTGGAAGGGGGCAGAGGTGGTTCCCATCCACAAGAAAGGCCCTAGGGATGATCCGTCCAATTATAGGCCGATTAGCTTACTGGATGTAAGCCAAAAAGTTGTCGGTAAAGTCATTCTACTCAGGATACTCAACTGGGTGGATGAAAACAAAATACTTACCGATTTTCAGGCCGGCTTTAGAGTAGGCACTGGAACGATAGAGCAGGCCTTTAGGCTTATGATGATCCACTGGAAGGTGGTAGTGATAGGCAAGGGCAGTCTTTATCTCGCATTCATCGATTTAAAGACTGCCTTTGACCTCGTTCCCAGGGACTCGCTATGGAGGGTTCTGGCCAACATGGGGCTCCCACAGTACTTATTGTCCCTATTAGTTAGGCTCCATCAAGACAGCTTTGCCCAAATCAGGTGGGGTTCCGGAGGGGAGAAAACAGGCTGTATTCCGGTCGAGAGAGGGGTCCGCCAGGGATGTGTTCTGGCTCCCACCCTTTTCTCCTTGTATATTAATGGGGTGGTGGAGCACTTACTTAAATTTCCATCTGACGAACCATCCCTGGGGGGGGGTACGTATACCGACCCTCCTCTTCGCGGACGACACGCTCCTAATCTCCAAAACCCCTATGGGACTACAGAAACTCTTGGATAACTTCCAATCCTTTTGTACCGACCGAGGCTTGGTCATAAATACCAATAAAACAAAATACCTCGTCCTTAATCCCCCTAAACAGAAAGTGCGCCCCCCTACTTTAAACACCGAATCCCTGGAAAGGGTGAAAGAATTTGATTATTTAGGGATACGCATTTCTGACAAAATGGATTGGACTCCCCATTTAGATAAGATGCTGCTGAATCATAAAAGGATCACAGGTGCCCTATTAAGGGAGCAACGTTCCAGTTCGTTCAAACCAATAGGAACAGTCCTAGAGATCTATGCCGCCAAAGGTGTCAGCTCTGCGCTTTATGGAGCTGAACTTTGGGGCTTTGCATCTTCTCAAGCACTACAAAAATCTGAGAATAAATTCTGTAGGCAAATTATGTCGCTACCTCAAAGTACCCCCCTTTTGCCCTTATTTATGGACCTCGGCTGTACTCAGATCAGCGAAATTGCGAAATTTCGCCCTCTCCTATTATGGGCCCGGATTTGGCGGGTAGAGGAACTTAGTGCCTATGCGAGAAGTTTGGAAGAAATAATGGAGTCACCACACTGGGCCAGAGTCAAATGGTTAACTGATATGAAAAATCTATTGTCAAATTTGGGCCTATTAGACTTTTGGTTCAGCAGAACCTCTCCTCCAAAACAAGTTCTTAAAAACCTCTTTCGGGATTGGGCTTGCTCCCAAAGGCACTCTAGTCCATCCATTGGCAGACTCACAGAGGATTTTTTGATGTTTAAAGACTGTCCCAGGCGAGAACCCTATCTAGACACAATCGGGAAACCCTTTGCCCGGTCTTTGTATTTTAAATTCAGAACGGGTACTCTTCCACTGAACACTTTTACCAAAACATGGAAATCCTGTACAGACAAAACTGACCTGTGTCCATCTTGTTCAGCCCACCCAGAGACATTGGCTCATTTTTTATTTGTCTGCAAGGAATATGCCAATCCAAGAAGGGTGTGGCTGAAGAACTTGTGTCGGCAACTTGGAACTAGGAGCCATGCTGAGGCAACCAGGATACTTGTTTCGGACAGTTATGTACCCTATGCTTGTGCCCTAGCAAAATTTCTATTTTGGGCTTGGGCTATTCGAGCCAGAAAGCTTAAATACTCTGTTTAATTTTTTCTTAAACAATATTTATTCTAGTAAATGCTGTATTTCTTGTTATCAACTGGATATGTATCATTAATTTTATCATTACTTTTAAACTGCTTTTATGATAATGACATTTTATCGAAATAAAGCTTTTTGACTTTGATTAAAGAAAAACAACGTACCTTCTCTGCTGCGCTGCCGCACGCCTCTCCTCTGTCTTCAGCCTGCTGGAAGCACCAGAGGCACCCAGGCTTCTGGACTCTCTCCGCCAATCACAACGCTGCAGGAGCAGTGTCATGATTGGTCTGAGCATCCTGCTTGGACGCTCAGGCAGTGCCTGAGAGACTAGGCATGTTCTCGACAGGGCTGTGCAACACAGCCCAATGGAGAACATGCCAAGTGGACATGACAGATTAGCCGACCCTGGAGGGCCGGCCAAACCACCATGCGCACTTAGAGTGCAAACCACTTTGGCATTACAGAGCACAGCCCCACCTTGACTCCCGCATAGGAAGATAAAATAATAATAATGTCCTGTCAATATCAATTTATTTTTATTTTTTGCAATGTTGTAAAAAGCAGTGGGTGACACTCCTTCACCTTAGCGAAGGAGCTGCCACTGTTACCATCTTGCTTTTATAACAGGTTCAGGAGAAGCTGACTCCAAAAGAACTATTTTCCATCCTTATGTTAAATGTTTTTTGTTCAATCCTTGTAGAGTGTAATAATGAGCTGTTGCAATGCACCCGGAGAGTACAGCTTGGTCCATTGTGTCTCATTATATTGCAGATACCAAAGTTAGAAGTAAGTGTAGCGTAGCCTCTATGTAGTAGCTTGAGAAAATAAGGAGCTTAGTTATCTACTTGTGCCTTAATCAGATTGGTTCATGATTTCTAATGTCCATATTGGATAAAGGTGGCAAGGCTAATTTGATTCTATTTGACCTCTCTGGGTGTTTGGCATGGTTAATCATGACATCTTGATTGACCTGCTCTTTAACCTTGGCATAAGAGGGTCTGCACTCTGTCTGTTGAAAATCCTTTCTTTCAGAGAGGATCCAACATGTGGCAATGGGGAACTTCAAGTCTGAAACCTTTCACATGCCATGTGTGGTGCTGCAGGGCTCCTTAGTGAGCCCCATCCTTTTCACTTTGTATGACACCCCACTGGCAAAGCGTATTAAATCTTTTGGCTTCTCTGTTGTCTCATACGTCAACTACACTCAAAATGTGCTCTCGGTATCTAGCAATACAGAGGAAACAGCAACCAGATTTAATAACTTTATGAAACAGATAGATAAATGGATGAAAGTCAATTGTTTAAAGCTTAACTCCGGGAAAACAAAGGTCCTTCTTGTGGGCAATGACACCTCCTTTAGGTCTTCGGTTTGGTGGCCCAAGGAACTGGGCTCATTGCCCACTCCTGTGAGGAAAGTGAGGAACTTGAGGATCATTTAATAACAAATTAACCTTTGATAATCAAGTCAATGCCCTGGTGTCATCTGTTTGCTTCACTTTGAGAATTATCAGGAAGATATGTTCTTTCATTGAAATGGATCTTCAGAAAAATTTAGAATCTGCACTGGCCTTATCAAAATTGGATTACAGCAATGCTCTATTCCTGAATATCCAAAAAAGACTGATCCACAAACTGCAGATGTTGTGAAATGCCTCAGAACAACTTCCCTTTGAGCTTCCCACATAACAATCTGCCTCACAGTAATTGATTAAACTGCACTGGTTGCCCATAGAGAAAAGAATCAAATTCAAGGCACTGTGCATTGCCTTTAAGGCACTGAACAATGTTTGTCCAAATTACTTGCGGGTCAGATTTATCTGGTACTCCCACCAGGAAAACATAGATCAGGCATGTCTGGTGATTCCTAAGAACAAACAGGCCTCTTGTGGAGGCAGACGTTCTATTCAGGGAACTGCTAAGCAGTGGAATTTGTTACCAATGAATTTGAAATAAATCCAAATCTCTAGTCCTTCAGGAAATCTCTTAAAACCTGACTATTCTTCAACTAATGGAGCAACTCTTTCATCACGACAGACTTAGCACCAAGTCGCCTCCGGGCATTCGAGTGCTCTAGAAATCCCCCAAAATTAAAATCAAATTGGCAACCTGATCAGAGCACGTGGCATGTACACTCTCGGACTGTTGCCCGCTGCAAATAGTCCTACAATGGGGCAGACAGTGCTGGCAAATTCCTACATGGCAACTTCTGACCGAGTCATTGTAAGACCCCCCTTTCAGTGAAGGACTCTTTACATGCCTCACTCAGCAGTTACATTGATTTATGATTGGCCTCCCATTACCCCACCTTTTTCCACTCCAGAGGGCCAATCTGGAAGAAACCATTCGATTGCATGAAATAAAACTCCTGGCATGGATGGGTTGCCAGTTGAATACTATGCCACTTTCTCTGCCCTGCTTACCCAGCCCCTCCTGAAGGTGTTCAATGAAGCCAGATTGCAAGGCCGACTCCCAGATTATCAATGCAAGGCACTAATAGTGGTCCTCCCCAAACTGGGACTTCATCCATTAGATGTAAGGTTATACTGTCCCTCCTCAACCTTGACTACAAGTCCTGGGAAAGGTATTCGTAAGCAGACTGCTCTCCTTGCATCAATATACAGTGGCTCTTATGGATGATTCATGACACCCCTCACCCCCGGAGGCACACAACAGAGTTGTGGTGTCTTTTGACATGGAGAAAGCCTTCGATATCCTAAGTTGGAAATTTTTACTGACAACACTGTACTATATGGGATTCTGGTCGGGGTTTCTGGGGTGGATTCAACACTGCGCTCAAGCCCGATGGCTAGAGTAAGACCAGGGCAGTCGATATCAGATGGCTTCCCAGTTTTGAGAGGCACTAGACAGGGTGTCCGCTGTCACCATTGCTCTTTGTGATTGCCATGGTGCCACGTGCCTGTGGCTGTATGTGCAGAATTGGTGAGTCGAGATCTTAACATACATTACAGTGTGTCTCTTTATGTGGCCGATACACCAGTCTTTCTGCATGATATTGGGGCTTCTCTCCTGGACTTGATGTGACTATTAGACGACTTCAGAGCTATCTAAGGCCTCAGGATAAACTGACCCAAATTTGATCGGTTCCCTCTCACTCCAACCACTGAGCCACACAAAGATGCTTCTTCTGAACACTGACTTAAATGGTGTTATGACACATTTAAATACTTGGGTGCCCAAATATACTTCACTGATAGGGCACTGAAAGAAGGCACTGTGGATTTAGCAGTGCAGTCGTAATGTGGATCCCTCCATTTCTGGTGCTTGTACTCCCTGTCCCCACTAGGACAAGTTGCGATAGCTAAGAATCTAGTGCTTCCCAGATTGCTGCATTTGTTTGCTGCACTTCAATTTGTGCTCCCTAAATGCTTTTTCCGACAACTGAATGACCTCCTATTATCTCTAACATGGGGAGCGGGTTGCCAAGAATGTCCTTAGCAATAGCACTGCTCAAGAGAGGAACGTGCGCATCTAATTTTGAGTTATATTATGCAGCGGCGCAGTTGCAATGGACACTGCGCTGGCTGGACATGATGCCGGAGCTGAACAATTGGCTATCCCATCGAGGCTGGGTGGGATGAGTTTCTACGCCTGGCTGACGGACTGTACTTGTCTACCACAACCAGGATTGAGTCTCATGATGACAGTTCGAGTGTGTTGGTGTCGGTCTGTGTACAGGCGAAACCCTACCATCCTCTACTCACCATTAATTAACTTGGAACAACTTCCGGACATGTAAGAGCTGTCCAACTGACATGACCTGGCGAGTGGAGAATGGCAGGAATTGATAACTTGGGAGATCTTTTTCATGACGGATCCCTCATGTCCTTCATGGACATAATGGACAAATACACCATGAGCGCTGGCCACTTCCTAATGCTACCACGCCAATCAGCACATGGTGAGACCTACATGGGGAGCTAAAAAGGCAGAAACACCCCATTCGCCCATCCAACATTCACTCCTTACACACGGCGGAAGACGTCAATCCATCGCAACACTATATGTGACACTGACAATTTGTGCTGTGGCGGATGTGAATGAACAAACAGAATGCCAGTGCTGTCACCACTACTTATTTTTAGTTTGTCAGACCATAAGAATTGTGCAATATGGTCAAATAGCACGTAAAAGTTATGAATGAATCCACTATTTTATTTTTGAATTTTTCAAAGCAAGGATATTGGTTATTATTTCACCAATTCATTATACATTAAGCAACCTCTTCTCAATATACATATATTTACAAAATATTCACAAGAAAAACATTTACAATATTCACAATAGCATTAGTGTTAAAACAATCATACCCTCATACATTCACATCCATACATAACAAAAAGTGTTATCACAAAACCTGGAATCCCAAATATTCACAGTGCGCCATATACAGTAAATTTTCAATATTCACAAATTTTTGGGAGGATTTTCTTTCTATTACTCCTATGTTTTAGATGGCGAAAAAGATTGTCTACGCGTTTCGAACTCACACAAGTCGCGGAGTTCTCATCAGGACAAATAAGCTGTGGAGAAAGGAGAACAAAAAGGCCTTCCTTTAGGGTCATATCAAAAGATAATGTCAACCTTGCTTACGTCCCCTATTACTCAAGCCACCGTGTCTTACCTCTAAAGTCAAATAGAACGGTCTGCGGTTGCGTAGGTCACCCGTCGAAACACACCAGTAATCCAAATGACACCATCTGTGTTCAAAAAAACACTTTGTCATTCACCCATTTCCATACCAGTTTTCTTTCGCACCAGACAGAGTGGCAGTGCACTTACTTTAGTTTGGAGGTTGCTTGTGAAGCCTGGAGTGTGGCCAATCCTGAAAGGGAAATTTATAGTTTTGGGTGATTTTGCTAAGTGAGCGTTTCAAATGCTGACAGTGCTTACTACCAGGGAGATGGACCGTTGTTGCTACCGGACCATTTGGGAGGGAGCGATCATATGGACATTGTGCTCGTTTGTCCAGGTTCTTACCTAGTTCGGGGGATGGGTGGGTGTCCCCATTGCGCTGCAAGGCTCAGCGCTATGGTCAATGTCCGCGCGCTTCCGTGGTGAGGAGTTGCTGTCCCCGTTGCCCGCAGGGGGAGTCACATGGGGTTCGTAGTTCCTGAAATGTTGATGCACGAGCTGTTACTATACAAACTCTTTCTTCCACTTCTAAGGTGCCCCCTCCGTTGTACTAGGATCGCGCTTACCCGTGTGTAGTAGTATCTTAGTGTCAACAGTCGCGCAAACTGGAATCACTCTCGGCTGCACTTCCGGTTCCGGGAAGGAATCCTGGGAGTTGTGGTTCCACTCCAATCCAGCGCTCTTAAACTTGAAGTCATGTTATGTTATTACATTGTTGGTGTCTTTTCCGGGCGTTCTGTTGATATGACGTTAGCGGTTATACTATTGACAATCGCGAGTCAAACCTCATTGTGTGGTGATGTGTTTGACACATTTGGCAATTCTTATCGTGTGCTCGAAAGAAGCTACTGGGGTGGCCATATTGGAGTGGATTTCAAAGTAGCATCCAGATACCAGATTTGGACCGATCAGCTAATTTCCATGCGTTGTGCCTCATGACGGGGGTTGTATTTCAACCTAATTTATATATTTCAGAGAGCTCATTGAGGCCATGCGTGGCGGTGTTAAATTTCACAATTAACATAGCCTCCTGCTTTGATAATTTCAGGTCCTGGTCCCCTCCTCTTATATCTTTCTCTATCTTAGAGATCACAGTCCACATCACGTCTGATTCTTTATGATTATTTATGCGCCAGTGATTCACCAATGGGGCAGTCAACACATTGTTCTTGATTCTTGATTTGTGTTGTTGGATCCGAACTCGAACTTCTTGATTCGTCTTGCCAATATATATGAGTCCACAGGGGCATTTTATACTGTAGACCACATATCTTGATTTACAATTCGTGAAGGCATCATGTTTCCATCCTATGTTGTTATGGCTGAAAAATGACTCTTCCACGGTTGTACTGCAACAGTTGCATGACCCACATTTGTGATGGCCCTGAACAGGAGGTAACCTCAACATTGTTCTTAAATCTGGTGTTGTTGTTTGTGGCAGTGCTGCGCGAATCAGTTGATTGGCAATACTTGAATTTTTCTTAAATGCAAAAAGGGGTTCTTTGCTGAAGGATGTGTCTAAGTTTTTTAATAGATGCCAATTATTCCTAACCACTTTCTTCAGCATGTTTGAGTTCGGGCCCCAAGTCGAAACAAAGACCATCCTTTCAGATTCTTTTTTGGTTTTCCTTTCAAGCAAACATTCGCGAGGGGTCCACCATGCTCTCTTCATGGATCTTCTTAACAATTTCTTAGGGTAGCCACGTTGTTTTAAATTGGCAGTCAGATTCTCAGCATGTCTTTGGTACTCCTCTTTATCGTGACAATTCCGTCGGATCCTAAGTGTTGGAAATGGGATCCCCGGCTGGCCAGGGCTTTCGCCAAAGTCAGTCAGAGACCACCACTCCCAAGTCAGGGCAAGGGAGTTACACGCCAAGATAACCCCTACTCACCCTCTAGCTAACGTGGCGCGAGCAGCAAGGCTAAACTTGGAGGCGATGTAGGCTAAGTATTTGCGCACGCACCCCAGCAACAACAACCAAAGGCCCACCACAAAGGAAACTCCACACAAGGTTATATAAAAATAGCCTTTGTATTACACCAAAACACATTTAGATAAAACACACACTTTACAATGTGCCAGAGGCACGGGCAGAATTTACAAGGGATTATTTACAAGACAGGGCCACCTGGACCACTGTCAGGAATCAGAAGTAGCACTTCCAGAAATAATACTTTCAGAAATAAAGCAATACCTTCAGTAATAAAGCAATACTTTCAGTAATAGCACTTTAGCAATACCTTCAGTAATAAAGCAATACTTTCAGTAATAGCATACAACCAGTCATTACTGGTAACAGGGCCTCACTAGCACCACCTGTACTAGGGAGAAAACAACCACCTACACGTCACACTACCTGTAGGGGTGCAAAAGCAACACACATGATGTCGTAACATTCAGAGGTGTAAAAGGACAAAGAGAACACATGATGAATAATCTACCCATTCAGAGGTGTAAGCAAAACACATGATGCCGTAACATTCAGAGGTGTAAAGGCACATGACGCATAATCAATACATTCAGAGGTGCAGAACAAATACCAATTTCCCCAAACTCACCAGTCACCACCTGTGACTGTCCCGGTGTCCCAATGTCAGGGCCTAAACGTGGCAGTTGCCCACAAAGTGCTGGGCAACTGGAGCAGGGAAAGTTAGCGCAAAGTTGGAGCCTCTCTGGGCTCAAAGAACCACAACTGTGGCACTGGTGAGCCTCTCTTAGGCTCCCTCACCAGCAAGGGGGGCTGCTGAGCCTCTCAGGGCTCCAGCAACAGAAAGGTACAGCCTCGCTGGGCTGGGGGGTCCCTCGCTCTGGGGACCCAAAGCAATAATGCTGGCCAAGAGCCTCGCTGGGCTCTAACGCTACTGGTGCCCCCGGGGCACCTCGTGGCTCCACAAACGCGGAGGTGCTTTCTCTCAAAGTTGGAGCCTCTCTGGCTCGGGTTGGAGTCCCCCTCTTGGGGACTCGGGTCGCTCACCAGTGCCCCCTGAGCCCTCAGGCTCAAAACACAAAGGCGCGAGGTCGCGCTACAGAGAGGGGGCGGGGCGGACACCGGCAATGGGTCCCGACGCTCCCCTCTCTTCTGCAGGCACCTACCGGGTTCGCGCTGGGCTCTCCAGCGACGGCGGGTCTCTCCCGCTGGTCCCGGGGCTCTCCTCTTCACACGGGAGCCTCGGGGACCCGGCCGGCAGCTTCTCTCTCCCCGGCTCGTCGGAGGAGGCGGGACTTCCGGTCGGCCTTTCCTGGGCCGCGCTGCGATTGGCCGGGCCGCTTAACTACTTCCGGGTCGCCGCGGGCAGCGCGGCGGCCCGCTTCCTAGGCAGGCAGGCGGCTTCCCAGGATCCGAGGAGTGGGCTCCCTCGTAGATCAATAAATCGGCACAACACCACAGCAATAAGCGGGGTGGCACCCGCGCTGTCAACTCGCCACACGGGGCGATCGGATGCCGGGTGGGCACCGGCCTCTGCAGACCACAGCGCTCCCAAGCGCTGCAGGCACAAATAAGCGCTCGTAAGCGCTAAAACAGCAGCAAAAAGCGCTCCCAAGCGCTAGGCAGGCAATCTCAGCGCTCCCAGCGCTAGAGGGGCAACAAAGCGCTCTCAAGCGCTACAGGGGAAATCCAAAGCGCTCCCAGGTGCTAGGGCAACAGCAAGTCCTTCAGGGGCCCATCAGCAAGCCAGGGGCTGGGCAGGGCTCAGGGAGGCAAGCCATCCCTGAGCCCAAGCAGCAGCACGCCCCTGGCAGATTCAAGCAGCAAACAAGAACCTTTTCATGGGGTCACAGCCCCTCTTTTATACACCTTTTCCCTTTGTCTTTAGGTGCAGGGTGGGGGCAGAACCAGTCGCAGCTGGTTCTGGAGCACTCTTGATGGCCCAACCACCCATTCTATTCACTGGCAGGGCTTGGGTCATCAGTCACACCACAGGGGGGCGGAGCCAGCATTGTGTGGGGAAAACCCAGCCCATCCAGGACACAGGTACACTCCTCCCACACATCACTCATGCTAATCTCCCACTCACCACCGGGGCAGACCCACACAGACTTCCTGGAGCCTGGCATCCCAGCCAGCTCCAGCCAATCACACGCCAGCACCCTCACAGCACACGTACAGCCATGTCTAGAAATGGCGCTTCGCTACTAGACACATACATGCTGCATACACCATCTCGCAGCATTCACTCTCACGAGTTCACACATACCAGACTCAAGCCTGTACACCCCACGCATCAGGAACTACCAGGGACACATACATTCCCCATGCATTCCTATGGGCGGGCAGGCCTAGCTCAGCACATGCACTCAGAGTGCGCACGCACTTTCCACTGGGACACAGTGAAAGTGCGCAGTATCCAAAAATCACCATCTCCAGGTCACCATTTCAAGCAAAAAGTCTAGGGGTGAACCTGCCCTAAGGGCCAAAGTCCAACATAACCCCCTTCCAGCCAAAACGCAGGGGAGACCAATCACCACCGTGATGGACTTCCCTGCTTGGGGCGATAGAACACGGACGCAGGCCCGCAACTGCAGGGACACCCTCCTGTTCTACGCCACGGTGAACCCATGGGATTCCTTCTAAACACACTGTCTGGACCAACTGGGCTACCCCACTGGTACTCCCAAGCTGTCCACGGCCAGGACCAGGCCCTAGGCCACCCAGATACCACTGGTCCATGCCCATCCACAGAGTGGGGGGTAGTAACCCCTGGCCTACAATAGCCATTCTCCACTCCCTTTCTCAGTCTAGTTCCAACTACCACTGATCCTTCAACCTAGGGTCCGCACCCTCAGGCTGACCAGAGGTCACGGGCAGGAATGCCCCACCCTACCTCTATTTCTGAAGCACCCTCCAGAACACAACTCTCCCACCAGTTTAGGACCTGTCTTCCTCAGCAGCAGTGACCACAGTCAGACCACCACCAGAACGGTGTAGCGAGGCGTTGCACGCCGCGGTGCCCCCCAGTTGCGGTGCATCCTATGGCTCGTTGACGGCGTCGAGACGACGTCGGTGAGCGCAGAGGCGGCGTTGCTCGAGGGGGACGTTGCTCAGTGCGGTGCCTACAGGACACCAGGGTGGTCATGACTGAGTCACAGCTCCCTTAACTGGTTTACCACCTGGGATTCAAATTCACCGGATGCACAGGGGTCAGACTTCCTCTGACCCCCTTCCAGAGTTCTGCACCCTCCCACTGTAGAACAGGGTCCCTCCACTTAAGGTAGGCCCCACCTGCTCTCAGGGTAGTACCACAACACTCAGCCAAGAACCCTAAAGATCCCTGCTAGGCCTGTACCACCCCTTCTGGGAAACACAGGGTCTTCTTCACTTAAGATGAGCCCCACCTGTGTTCACAGGGGTACCCCTAGAAGACAAACCGGCCAGGACACTGGCTACAATCGCCCTGCCGTCCAGGACAGGCAACACCTGACCCTGGCTCCCCAACCTAGGGATGCTACCCTTTGGTTAGATGCCTGGCGCACCAGGACTTCTACAAGTTGGAAACAAAAATCTAAGACTTTCTCTCCTCCTTCAGCAGCAAGGCAACCACTGCAGGTCAATACCCCATACAGCTTACCCGGTTCCTTCTCATCAGGCAGGAGTTCCCTCTTGTAACTTCAGGACACTACATACAGTTGCCCTTACGTCCAGATCCGGAAACACCGGCTACTGGCTCCCCAACCGAGGGACGTACCCTTTGGTCAGATGCCTGGCGCACCAGGACTTCCTTGAGGGTGACACAACTAATGTGTCGTGTACAAGTCTGCCTGACACTCAGGACAGAAGTGGCATCACCATGGTCACTCACTGGCGACACAACCCTTCTGGCTGGCCCCTGACCCACTGGCTCTTCCACTGAGGAACCTATCCCCCTCGCACCCCTCCATCTGGACTTCTGCACCCTCCCAACTGGAGCGGTACTGCCAGACACCAGAACTACTGGAACCCTGGTTACAGAGGTTCCACGTTCTCCAGACACTCTGGAAGATCCTCCTCAAATGACCTATTGGTACAGCCTAGGCCCCCGACCTGATGTTCCCTTCAGAAACACTCCAGGCCCTGACACTGGGTTTCGGGCACCTGGAGACATGCAGTCCCACCCACTCCTTCTCCTCTTGAGACAGGACGTGAGCCCCTACACCGAGACCTAGCTGGGCTACACTGAACCTCTTCCACCACGCTGGGCTGGAAGACACCTCAGACACTCCTTTTGGAATCACTCCATCCCCTATGCCTCTCTCCTCCCAGAACATTACCAACTCCAAAATTCTGTCTCTCAACAGACCACAGAAATCAAAAAGCAGGCTCCACTATCTGCAGACGTTCTTGGGAAAAGTTCAACACAAAGGACTTAGGTATCTGAACAAAACTAGCATTCAGCAAGCTCCCCATCCAGAGAACTCACAAACACATCCAGTGCCACACACCATTCATCCACACACACCCCTCCCCAGACTGGTAAGGCAGTTTCTACCACCCCTGACTTCTCAACCTGACCACACTTGACACAGGTACCATTACTCCAGGGCAGGGACGGGGGACACATGCACTGGACACACTTATGCTGCCACCACTGGATCCCACCCTTCTGGTGAATCCAGAAAACACACTGCACTTAGGGGGATGATCTACCCTCCCGAGCTAGGGACACCTAACTCAAAGTGCACAAGAAACACATTTCCACAGAAATGACATTTTTAGCAAACTCCATACAATAATCCCCAAAATGTTTTTATCTAAAATGCAGAGTTTTGTGGTGCAGCCAGCTGCTACTAAGGTACAACGCAAACACAAATCCTTATCCCACCGCTTGCCGCCAATGTTGGAAATGGGATCCCCGGCTGGCCAGGGCTTTCGCCAAAGTCAGTCAGAGACCACCACTCCCAAGTCAGGGCAAGGGAGTTACACGCCAAGATAACCCCTACTCACCCTCTAGGTAACGTGGCGCGAGCAGCAAGGCTAAACTTGGAGGCGATGTAGGCTAAGTATTTGCGCACGCACCCCAGCAACAACAACCAAAGGCCCACCACAAAGGAAACTCCACACAAGGTTATATAAAAATAGCCTTTGTATTACACCAAAACACATTTAGATAAAACACACACTTTACAATGTGCCAGAGGCACGGGCAGAATTTACAAGGGATTATTTACAAGACAGGGCCACCTGGACCACTGTCAGGAATCAGAAGTAGCACTTCCAGAAATAATACTTTCAGAAATAAAGCAATACCTTCAGTAATAAAGCAATACTTTCAGTAATAGCACTTTAGCAATACCTTCAGTAATAAAGCAATACTTTCAGTAATAGCATACAACCAGTCATTACTGGTAACAGGGCCTCACTAGCACCACCTGTACTAGGGAGAAAACAACCACCTACACGTCACACTACCTGTAGGGGTGCAAAAGCAACACACATGATGTCGTAACATTCAGAGGTGTAAAAGGACAAAGAGAACACATGATGAATAATCTACCCATTCAGAGGTGTAAGCAAAACACATGATGCCGTAACATTCAGAGGTGTAAAGGCACATGACGCATAATCAATACATTCAGAGGTGCAGAACAAATACCAATTTCCCCAAACTCACCAGTCACCACCTGTGACTGTCCCGGTGTCCCAATGTCAGGGCCTAAACGTGGCAGTTGCCCACAAAGTGCTGGGCAACTGGAGCAGGGAAAGTTAGCGCAAAGTTGGAGCCTCTCTGGGCTCAAAGAACCACAACTGTGGCACTGGTGAGCCTCTCTTAGGCTCCCTCACCAGCAAGGGGGGCTGCTGAGCCTCTCAGGGCTCCAGCAACAGAAAGGTACAGCCTCGCTGGGCTGGGGGGTCCCTCGCTCTGGGGACCCAAAGCAATAATGCTGGCCAAGAGCCTCGCTGGGCTCTAACGCTACTGGTGCCCCCGGGGCACCTCGTGGCTCCACAAACGCGGAGGTGCTTTCTCTCAAAGTTGGAGCCTCTCTGGCTCGGGTTGGAGTCCCCCTCTTGGGGACTCGGGTCGCTCACCAGTGCCCCCTGAGCCCTCAGGCTCAAAACACAAAGGCGCGAGGTCGCGCTACAGAGAGGGGGCGGGGCGGACACCGGCAATGGGTCCCGACGCTCCCCTCTCTTCTGCAGGCACCTACCGGGTTCGCGCTGGGCTCTCCAGCGACGGCGGGTCTCTCCCGCTGGTCCCGGGGCTCTCCTCTTCACACGGGAGCCTCGGGGACCCGGCCGGCAGCTTCTCTCTCCCCGGCTCGTCGGAGGAGGCGGGACTTCCGGTCGGCCTTTCCTGGGCCGCGCTGCGATTGGCCGGGCCGCTTAACTACTTCCGGGTCGCCGCGGGCAGCGCGGCGGCCCGCTTCCTAGGCAGGCAGGCGGCTTCCCAGGATCCGAGGAGTGGGCTCCCTCGTAGATCAATAAATCGGCACAACACCACAGCAATAAGCGGGGTGGCACCCGCGCTGTCAACTCGCCACACGGGGCGATCGGATGCCGGGTGGGCACCGGCCTCTGCAGACCACAGCGCTCCCAAGCGCTGCAGGCACAAATAAGCGCTCGTAAGCGCTAAAACAGCAGCAAAAAGCGCTCCCAAGCGCTAGGCAGGCAATCTCAGCGCTCCCAGCGCTAGAGGGGCAACAAAGCGCTCTCAAGCGCTACAGGGGAAATCCAAAGCGCTCCCAGGTGCTAGGGCAACAGCAAGTCCTTCAGGGGCCCATCAGCAAGCCAGGGGCTGGGCAGGGCTCAGGGAGGCAAGCCATCCCTGAGCCCAAGCAGCAGCACGCCCCTGGCAGATTCAAGCAGCAAACAAGAACCTTTTCATGGGGTCACAGCCCCTCTTTTATACACCTTTTCCCTTTGTCTTTAGGTGCAGGGTGGGGGCAGAACCAGTCGCAGCTGGTTCTGGAGCACTCTTGATGGCCCAACCACCCATTCTATTCACTGGCAGGGCTTGGGTCATCAGTCACACCACAGGGGGGCGGAGCCAGCATTGTGTGGGGAAAACCCAGCCCATCCAGGACACAGGTACACTCCTCCCACACATCACTCATGCTAATCTCCCACTCACCACCGGGGCAGACCCACACAGACTTCCTGGAGCCTGGCATCCCAGCCAGCTCCAGCCAATCACACGCCAGCACCCTCACAGCACACGTACAGCCATGTCTAGAAATGGCGCTTCGCTACTAGACACATACATGCTGCATACACCATCTCGCAGCATTCACTCTCACGAGTTCACACATACCAGACTCAAGCCTGTACACCCCACGCATCAGGAACTACCAGGGACACATACATTCCCCATGCATTCCTATGGGCGGGCAGGCCTAGCTCAGCACATGCACTCAGAGTGCGCACGCACTTTCCACTGGGACACAGTGAAAGTGCGCAGTATCCAAAAATCACCATCTCCAGGTCACCATTTCAAGCAAAAAGTCTAGGGGTGAACCTGCCCTAAGGGCCAAAGTCCAACACTAAGGTATTGCCCAAATGGCAAATTATCTTTGAGGCTGCGTGGGTGGTTGCTTTTATAATGTAGCGCCTTATTGCGCTATAGTGGCGGATGTGAGGAATGAGCAGACCTGGTGGAACAAAGTTCTTTCTCAGCTATTGACGAATAATACCTGGGCACAAGGTCTTCAACACATAAAGGAGTTGTCCAGAAATCCATGGTTCTGCTTTATACAGTTTAACTACACACATCATGCACATCTTTCCCCCCAACGTATCAAGCGCATGTTCCCTACATCCACACCAGTATGGCAGAGGTGCAAGCTTGTAGAGGTCTGGTCATGTCCACCATTACAATCAATATAGGGGGAATTTATTACCACCACAGCTGAAATAGCAGACCATACATACACACCCACCCTCAAATTCTGCCTCCTTGGCCTCCGTCCCAAAGCGAAAGGAGATAAACACCTACACCTGTTTATCGACCTTAAGTTTGTTCTTTTTAAGCTGCAATTCGCAATGCAATGGAAAGCACCCTGGGTCCCAGACACTGATAACTGGCTGAAAATGTTACTACAATGGGGACGTGTGGAAACAAGCATGCTGAGCTCACTGCGTGCTAAGGGAATGGCAAGGGTGGGGGGGGGGTGAAAATTGGGACACCTACATTGGAAATACTGAAGCCAAGAATGACACCGCCCACCTTGAAGAGAACACTCTGCAGCCACGGAGACTATCACTACAAAAGTGTGTCATGACTGACCCACGGCCCCCCTATATAGTTAAAATCTACTGGACGACGGATACTAGACATATAGGGCCAGATGTAGGTAATCTCGATTTACCTACTCTTAAATACCGAATCATACCGATTCGGTATTTAAGAGTAGGTAAATGGGACGTAGGTAATTTCACTTTTGAAATTACCGAATCTGAATGATTCGGTAATTACCGAATCGGTATTTACCGATTCAGTAATTGCCATTGATTCCTATGGGCCTTGAGGCCCATAGGAATCAATGCCAATTACCGAAGTAAAATTACCGAATTTGCAAGGGGGACAGGGTGTCACTTTGACACCCTGTTGCACCCCTCAATTGTGCATGGGTGCACATGTTGCTTACATACATGCCCTTAGGGCATGTATGTGCAACATGGCACATTTTTTAAAGTAAAAAAAATGCTTTTTGAACGGTTTTCATTATTTACCGCCAACTTCTAGTTGGTGGTAAATAACGAATTCATAAACCCTTGTAGCACTGATTACAGTGCTACCTACATGTTAAATTACAGAATCGGTAATTTTACCGATTCGGTATTTTACCGAATCGGAAAAATTACAGATTCGGTAAAATTACCGATTCTGTATTTTAACATGCCCCTACATCTCAATATCCAAATACCGGTCGGAAACGGCCGAAACACATCTGGCCCATAGTCAGGACAACAAAATACATGGACGTTGAATTTAGCTCTGTATTCATCGGTTGTGTATACATGGTACTCACCAGGCCCACAACACTACTTGATGAGTAACTCTTACCCTACACCCCTCCCCCACAGGTGAATGAATATATCATGGGAATTGCTTCTATATTACTCTATGACTTTTTAAAGTAACTCGCACTATGACTGTAGTGTATACAGTATACATATGGATCTGCAATATATGCAATTTAACTGCCTTTTACTTTTGTTTTTAATGTGAAATAATAAAAACAAATATACAAAAATTAGCTCACTGTATTTGATGCATTGGGGATAGACCACATACACTACTTTGCACATAGCAAAGTACGCATAAGGGAATACTTTATTCAGGTACACTCACACAATGGGTCCTTATTAATGACCTCCCGTGAATGCTACATATTATCTATTTAAGACCATCTTACTTCATAGATGCACTTGGGCTCAAGTGGACCAGGCGGCAGTGAGTCCAGGACATGGAGGTATATGCCTTACTCATTTGGTCACTCTAGAGCTGTATATCTCCTTGCAAAATCCATGCCACACTAAGCAATCTACCTGTAACTGGGATTTTGTTGCATCACTTTCACTTCACATGTATCAACCCAAGCAGTTTACCAAACTGTGTGCACCATAGATATTCACACGCTTCTGAGATCATGACTAGCACCACAAGGTTCATTCCAGACCTCTATAAGATGGCCATTGGTTTGTAGTCCTGGCTTCTGGCAGTCCAAGCCTGTGCACTTAATTCTGTCATTCTATGTCAAGTTGGTTTTCAGTTCTGCTTGCTTGGATGATGGGTGAGCATGGCTGGCTGAAAATCATGACTGACTTTGTTCTAAATCTGTGAGCTCCAATCTTTCCTACAATAAGGGCTAGTCCAAAAGACTTTTATCAAAATGATGATACTCCTAACTGAGACATGACATGACATGCTCCTTGATAGGAGCCTCCATCACCCTGTTGGTGCAAGATGGGCTCATCTTGAGATCTTTCAAAGGGGAAACGTTAAGTTTTTATTTCAGTTGAGGTTCCAAGCAATTAGACCTGTGTTAGGGTAGAGGAATAAATAAGACTTTATTTGAAAAGTTCCTATCCTGTAAAAGATTAAAGACAGAGCCTGGGGAGTGTGGTAAAAGGAAACTATTAGGGGTTCTCCCTTACTCACCCATTACGGTCAATATGCTTCAGCCCTTTAGTGTACAAACTTATCCCTAGGCTTTCTTGAAGATCGAGGTGTAACCTTAATTATTTAACCGAACATATTAGGTTCCTACCAAATTAGATTCCTGGGCTTAGCTACTGTATTTATATAGCTTCTGGAGTTGGGGTGAGAGGGGGCAGAGGGTGGTGACAATATCTGTACCCACCCTGTGACAGATGCTGTGGGTTGTACTCAAGAAGCTGTCCTCTTTGTGGACATATGTTTCGTCTACCATTTCCATTTGTAAGCATCTTAGGCTTAAAGCAATGACTGATTCCTTGTTCTAGATGCCTGTGCATTTAAAATTCTCATCAACCATCCCACCGAGGTCCTTCAAAGGTTGAGGGGATGATGGACTGGGTATGGACCCCTCGGGCCTTTTGTTGTCTCAGGACTTAATTCAATGACCTCGAAATGTGATCTGCCCAAGGAACTGCTTCAGATAAAGCCGCAAACCGTCACTTATGATATCCATGTATTTTCTAGTGTTGTAGTTCTTATGATCTGTGGCAAGTAGAAAACAGATCTTATGACTTGCTGTAGCTGGAAGCTCATTTCTCAAGTTATATAACATCCCATACAGGCTAATATTTACACCTTCAGGACAGGAACATCACCTGGACATGATCTTTCAGTTGAGCCAGATCCAGTTAAAGCTCATAACAGGGTTACAACTACATCTGACATTACACAAGACCGAAACCTCATTTACAGTCTAGACAAACAGGAGGGGCAGCAACATCCACTGTTTGGACATTACCCAGGTCTCAAAATTATTTCTGTAGGGGTAAGAATGAATGCAGTTTGCTAACCTCAGGTCAATTATAGAGTGCATTCATCAATTACTTCTTGCTAAAAGAAAATTAATTCAGAGAAGGGGTGAAAAAAGCAATACTACAGAGAAAGATTGAACATTTTTGAAAAAGGTTCAAATAAGAAACCTCTCACCACAGTTGAATACAAATCACCGGACAAAGTTTTATATAAGACCTTATCCTCAAACAAGTTCAAGTTCAAGTTAATTTTTTATTGTTTGATTAATTAAAATCATTACAATACCCCACTGGAACAGATAAAAAGGATTACATGGACAATAACGTAACCATTCTGTATAAAAATACACATCATTTTTTTAAAAAGTCACTTGTCGTTAAAATTCATATGTAAGAGTTCTTACTTTTACAACTTTTTTTTTTTATGAAACTCAGAACAGCAGATTTACAGGAGTGTAAACCCCTTAGGGCGGATGATACTGTCAACATCTGTCCACTTTATGGTCTGGGGATTCAGCTTTTACGTAGTTGCATAGATCCAACTTATTTTGTTGGTTCTCCATCGGCTTGCCGTAAAAGTCTACTAACTATTTTCATGAATTTAACCCCCCGGGCAAGCCAAGATGATTGACGTGCCATCTAACAAGCGTATCACTGCTTGCCTGCTAGAGCGAATTTTCAGATTGTTAAAAATTAATTTCAGGTGCAGCCTCCTCTGGTCTAGGACGGCTGGACAGGCACATAGTAGGTGGATTAAGGATTCTTGTTTTCTTGATTCTTGTATCCTCAAACAAAGCATTTGTGCATCTTCTAATTAGACAGAAGAGGTTATACAAATTAGGCAACACGGCTGGGAAACTATTGGCAAGACTCCAGACAATTGGACCACACAACTGAGCACATACAGTCTAGACTGACAGGGGCAATAGCAGTGGTGGGGGACAGAAGGTTGGCTCAAATATTCACTGATCACCATTTCATGAAACCAAACTGCCTGTGCAAGGGGGTAGATGAGGGAAACTTTGTAACGAAGTGTCCTGTCCTGCGGCTAACTGAAGACTGAAGATAATTTCTGAAGACAGAATTATGACTCACGACGAGGCAGAAACTACTCTAATGCAGCTTCTAACAGGGAAAGCACAGAAACCTAGTGATCTATTGGCAGTTTTCCATAAGCAATTGGCATCAGTGGTAACTCCACTAATCCTAAAAATGTTTGACGAGGGAAGGGAAAGAGGAGATCCTGTGGATCTTCCTGTACCTAAATATTTTAGGTATAATCATCATACAGAATCCTCAACTGTTAATATAGATCTTTTGGTTGCATCAGCAACGTATTTCAATTACAGTGAAACCAATGTGGCTCCGCAAAAATGACAGATGATGGCTTTCAAACCATGAAGGTTTATTAGCAAAATTGAGTAAAGTTACAAAGAATTCATTTAGTAGGCCAGCCTATCCAAAAGCATGTATATTAACAAAAATATGCAAACTAAGGGGCTCATTACGATCGCGGACGGACACCCCTGAGTAGGAGGGAACCTCCGCATGGCCTGCGGAGTTCCCTCCTGTGAAATGAGGATGTGACCGCCACCCTGGCGGTCACATCCTCTATTTTTACCATTGCGGCGGGTGCGGCTTCAAGCTGCACCCGCCGCAATGGTAAAAATGCATACATTGCATTTGTATGCAGAAAGCGGCTGGCACCGTGCGGTGCCTGCCGATTTCTGCATACAAATACAGGGGGGGTACCATAGGTACCCCCCATGTGCACCCCCACCCCCCTATCACCCAGGGGGCCCGCAACGGGCCCCCGCAGTGAAGTTCCACATGCTTTTCCACGGCGGAAAACCCGCTGCGGAAAAGCATTTTTTTGGACACATCCTAATATAGCTGGCGGTGTCTGAGAGACACCGCCACCATATTAGAGCTTTTCCGCCGCGGTTGTAAGCCGACCGCGGCGGAAAAGCGGCAGACTTAAACCAGGACCCACCAGCCATCCTAATGTGGCGATGGGTCTTTGGTGGGTCCGCAGCGGTTTTCCCGCATCCTCCGGGCCGGCGGTGGCTTCCGCCGGCCCGGAGAATGCGGGAAAACCGCGATCGTAATGAGCCCCTAAATGTGTATATTATAAAGAAAAAGATGCAAGATATGCAGACAGAGGGCACAGAATAAGAAATAGTCCATAAAGGACTTTCTCTATTCTAAATAAGGCATCGAAAGTGACAAGGGGAAGTTCAAAGAGGACGGTGTCAACATCACCTTACAAAATAAATCTTACAGTACCAGACAGATTAGTCAAAGGACAAGATGTAATACTAATAGCCCTAATATGAAAGGACAGGCTCCCCTGAATAGCACACTAATTGGTCTTCGACCCATATCATGAACAGGAATCAAAAATGAATAGGCATGCTTTAGGCAACAAACGATATGCCCACGTATTGAAAACGGGATAGCCGGAAACACTACCCCCGGACCCTCAACTGGTAGTGTGGTGGTGGCACAAACTAACAATGGAAAAAGGGTGGAAAAAGAAACAGACACATAAAACACCATTATGGGCGGGAACCAAATTGCCGGAACCAAGTAATCTAGAGGAATTCCAGAGAAGGAACACCAGAGGTATGTCAGCACTGGGTGACATGTGGACGAGGTCAGGCATGACATTTTTCGACACTGCAAAGACACTCCCATTAAGAGACACGAGTATTCCATTCCAAAAAATTAAACATGCACTTCGCCCGCTTAGGGGGACAGGCGGCTAACTGAGAGTAGAGGAACGTCTACTGAAAAACAGACATATGGATTCACAAATGACAAAGACTGTCCCATGCATACATAACCTCCCCGTCCACACACAGACACCTAGTAGACCTATAAACACACTTGAAAGGTTGTAGGTGAACTGGAGGAAAGAATCTTGAAGAGGCTTTAAAATATCATTGGGAGGTCAGAATTGGATCAATTTTTTGACGAGTGTAATATAAAAGCCTTAACAGGACCTACTACACGAGGGTCCAGATTGTAAAAGTCAAGAGTGCAGGAATAATAAGTGCCTAAGGGGGTATAGGATGTAGGGCACCTTTAATGACACAATATGGTCCTGCTCCATTCTTGCTAAATACTGGACAAATATTCTGAGGGAAAGGCAGCTGGTATTGACAATGTAACAATCTAATGTAACTGAATCTAAAAAAATGTCAATACTGCTTGGAATATGGCAAACAATACATCACCAGGTATCAAATATTATTCGTTCACCAGGGTCTGGTAGTGGTGAGAAGATGTGGCACAAAAACAGGCAAGCCCAGAGTCAGCAACAATCAAAGGGTGGAGGAGTGAACTTATATGATGGTAGACACTCAAAAAATGTGAAACGGTATAGGGGGCCTTGGACAGCACGCCATCAAACAAAATATGAAAAGTTATAGGGAATTGGATAGCACACCATGGGTTCACTTAGAAAGACCATGTGAATGATACGAAGGACAAAGTAGGATATCTACTTTAACACAAGGGAGGCAGAAGATGGAATCTAGTGAGAACATTGAGACATACATGCTTTGATGGACCCTATATACATTTCGAACGATCACCTATAGGGCACTCAAACTCTCCACCAAACATAACGCGCCTTTACAACTGACTGCTTGTTAATCATAACACAATGACAAACTCTATATGGTTTGTGTTTAAACATTTTGTATATAAGAAAAAGAAAAATGTGGTTTAGAAAATATTATTGCTCATTTGGGTATGCCAATTCCCAATACACATTTCATCTTCTACCTCCATGACAAATTTTGAAACTTTTCACAAAGAACATGTGCAATCCATGCCTCTTAACAGGATCGGACTGGGGAAAAAAAATAGGACCGAGTGCCAAACTAAAAGTGGCCCTCGTTAGCAAACCAGTTAAAAAAGTGGCCCACATTTGAATATCAGGCCAGTTTTGAACTCATAAAGACACGCAGTATGTGTGGGAGACTGCATGCATTTGCATTGGCTGTAGGCAATGTTTGTGGCATTATTAGTGAGAACAGGTGTAGGAAAGTGCCTCTTTTGGACATGGTTAGCCCCCACGTTTTGCCTGGAAAATTATGTTGTTTTGACTGGAAGTCCACAGGGTCCCTGCCAACCAGGTCCCCTGTGCCAGATCTCCTTCCCTAAACTGTATCTTTTGTTTCCACAATTGGGACCCCTTTAGCTCACATATAAGTCCCTTGTAAATGTTAACTCTGGTACCAAGGGCCTTGTGGTTATAGAGGGCCTCAAGAGCTGCAGCCTGCATGTCTTGGTGCAGACAAAACTGAAGAGTTGACATGGCACACATCCCTGTATGCCATGGCCATGGCCACGGACACTGCATGAGATATAGGTAAGACAACCCTTTGCAGGCCTTAGCCCTAAGGTAGGGTACACTATAGCTCCTGTAAGCCTATATGCCCCTGCAATATCGTTGTCAATTCCTGGATATTGTAAGCCATCGTAAGTACATGAACTGGACACTCATCATTGCGAGTTCCCCAGATCTATGAAGGCTTCACTGAAATAGGGGATGTTTGGTACCAAACATCTCAGCATAATAAACCTGCACAGATTACAGTTTCAGATTTATCAAAAAGTGCACACAGAGGACCCCTTACAGGGGTCCCCTGGAACCTACCAGTCCTTTATGTGGTCACTGAATAGCCTGAGACAGTCTGCTACTACCAGAGAATTGTCTGGCCTCATGGGGAGAGTTCCTGTGCACTCTGAGGCCGAGAACAATGCCTTTCCTGGGTGGAGGTGTTCACACCTCTCCCTGGTCAGGAAAAGCCATCCCTGGCGGGGAGTTTCAAAAGCCTTGCTGACTTTGTATTGTGGCCCGAGCCTCTCCTTTTAGAGGGAGCAGGCCCCTTCCTGATTTCACCCCCTTTTTTGCTGGAAGACAGGAGGTAAAACGTAGACAGAATAGAAGGTGTGACCCCCCCCTCTGCTAACTCCATCCCTCAGGGGGTGCAATCTAGATGAAGTATACTTTTCAGTGAGATGGTGGGACTCTTTCAATCAGAGATAAGCCCACCCCCCACGTGGGGTGAGCATTGAGAAGTGTAGTCACCCTTATGGCGAGTAGCTCATTGGTTGCTACCTGGCACTTCCTTTAAATGCCCCTAAATGTAATATTTAGGTGGCACCTCTGAGCCCTGAATTTCAATTCATGATGACCTAAGAAGAACCGGCCACTACAGTGTCGCACCCAGCGGCAGCCAGCACTGATCAGAGGTAGGGGGGGCGGAGGGGGGAGGACGCTGTGGGAAGCGGGTATCGAAAAATCAAATAAAAACGTACCTTTTCGCCGCTTCCTCATCGCATCTCTCCTCCGTAGTCCTCCCTTGCTTGGCCACCTCACTCTTCACCCTCCAGTCATTTACCAAATGGCAGTTACAAGAAGACTAATTAACAGCTGTCTATATCCAAAGGAAAAAACAAGCATTGGCAAAACCAATAGGTCTTGCCTTCGACACTGTTGCCTCTGGCTTTTCCTTTTGTTCCTGTGGAGTGGAATTATTTGGTGTGGAGTGAAATTATGTGATGTGGAATTATGTGGTGTGGGGTAGAATAAGAGGTGTGGGGTGGAATTGTGTGGCATGGAATTGATGCGTTGAGTGTAATTCTGTGAAGTGTAATTATGTTGTATGGTGTGAAATTATGTGGACTATAATTACGTGGCATGGAGTGGAATTATTTGGAGTGACATTGTGGTGTGGAGTATCATGGATTGTAATTACGTGCTGTGGGGTTGAAATATGTTTTGGAGGGTGGAATTAAGTGCCGAGGGGTGGAATTATGTGGTGTGTAGTGGGATTACATGGTGTGGCGTGGAACTGTGAGGCATTGAATTGTGTAGCATGGATTTGTGTTGCTTCAAGTGGAGTTTTTTAGAATCAAATTATGTGGCGTGGAGTGGAATTATCTGGAGTTGAATTGTATTGTCTGGAGTGGAATTATGTGGATTGGAATGGAGTGGAATTATGTTGTGTTGAGTGTTATTATGTTAAGTGGAATTCTGTAGCAAGAAGCAGAATGGAAATATGTGGAGTAGAATTTGTTGGATTGTAATTATGTGGCACGAAGTGGAATGATATAGAGTGGAATTGAGTGGAGTTGAATTGTGTAACATGGAATTGTGAGATAGTGAAATGTGTTGTTTGTAGTGGAATTATGCGGTGTGGATTTGTATGTTGTGGAATTACATGGCACTTAATTTGTGGCATTGTGTTGTATTGTGTAGAGTTGAATTATGTCGAATGTAATTGTGTGGCATGGAGTGGGGTTGAATTATGCGTTGTGGAATTGTGCGGTGTGGAGTGGAATTATGTGGAGTGGGCCGGTACAGGATGGCGGGTGGGAGAAGATGAAGGAGGGACGGGTTCGAGGGTATGCATTCAAATGCGATTCTCCCAGTGCCAAAGAAAATACCATCAGCAATGTAAACATATGTATCTGCCATCTGATATCTGCAAGCAAGCCAGGGGAGAGAATGTGACATAACAGCCATAGCTGCCGACTTTACAGTTGAGGATCTTGTTCAAGTCTGGACGCCTGCTCAACATCTTGTGACTCTGGCCAAACCACTTAATCTTTCTGTACCTACACAAAATAAAGGTATCACACAATTTACTCCCAGGCAGCAGAGCCTGTTTGCCCAATATCAAAGCACTAAATTAGGTATTTGTGACTCTTGTGTCGCAAGAACTTGAATGTTGATTTTGTTATTTTTTCACCTGGTTCCATAGAAAAACCTTAAGATTATACAACTAAATTGAACATTGAATGCGTTTATTTGTAGACATATTCCTCCATAAAACTTTCAGGTAGAAATCAAATGTCAATTATTTTACAGAGAATCTTGTCAACTTGCTTCCCTGTTTCAACACATTTTTCCGCCATGAAAACGTAAACGAAAACAGCGTCAATTTCACGTTACGTCAACTACATTGCCCATGATGCAATTTACTAAAAAATTAACGCTTAATCTGCATTTACTAATTCCTTATACAGCATTTTGAAGCAATTGGTTTCGTTTCAATACATCCATGGGACATGGTGATTATAAACTAGATATGAATTGTTTTAAAGTCATTTCTCTTTCATTTAACACCGCTTCTTTCTCGAACCCAGGTGTTGCTCTGTCCGTGTGGATAGTTGGATGTATTGAAATTTAACATTTTCATGGCGGAAAAAGCTCATTATTGAGCCAATCAGGAGGGTTTGGCTAGGGTGGCTGTAGTTAAAGAAGGGCGGAATCTAGGGGCCAACAGACACTTATTGAAACGGAGAGGGTGATGGACTAGTTTGAACGTTGGAAGCAGGTATGTTAAATTGCCGGAATGTTTGTTTCGACTTAGGGATGATAGCGGAGCATCTGCTTTGAGTGGTGCGAGTCGTGAATGTTTGAATGCATGGAAGTTACGAGCACGCATGGGGGAGTCAAGCATTAAATTGAAATAGGGGGTTGTTTGAAGATAGGCAGTGACGGTTGTCGTAGCGGAGTGACTGATTGATTAATATGTATGGGGAGTGGAGATGTAATGTGAAGAGGGGGTGTGTGAGAAACGAATGTTGATGTAGCACAAGGGTACAGTGAGAAGTGATAAAATGTAAAGGGCAGATGTTTGTTCGGCGGAATGGAGGGATGTGAGCTATCTGGAATGTGTTTGAAAGGAATACCTGTTTGTCATGAGAACAGCGGGGGATCATCTACATTGCTTATAAAAGGGTTCACTGCACCAATTAAGGATGAGTTTAGATGTAATATTGGTATAAGTTAAAAGTGATTCATGGTGATGAAGTAACATATTGATTTATGGTCTTTATGGTAATGGATCTTTGTTTTATTGTTATTCATAGTGACCCCTGACGAAGGGCACGTGCTGCCCGAAATGCATTGGGTTTTTAAATAAACGCTGCTTTTGACGAACTTCTGCATCTGTCGTGTTTTGGCAAGATGTCCAGAGGGCACAGCCTCAACATGAGAAATTTGAACATGGCACAATATCCTGTGTGTGGATTTCAGAAAATGTTGAACAAAAGGAAAGGCTAAGAAAATATGGTCAACATGATTAAAAAAGGATGTATAATGGTGAAAAATATGAATTGTTGCTGAACTGGCGCGATGTAGCTGTGCTTTCGGTCTGGGGCAAGACGATGCCCCATCCCTTCACTTTTTTCATTTCTTGAAAGCCACATGCACAGGCCAATTGATGTGACAACCACATGCATGAGCTATCTGAATGTCTGGAGTGATTCCAAAAGGCCCTCTCCTAGAGCAGCGCATTCACGCTGCACTCTAGGCGAGACCTAAAAAGTAGTCCCAAAAGAGCAAGTATTGTAAGGACTCCAGTACTAGGGTCATGCTTCAGGGGATGGTCACATGTAAGAAGAGGGAACTGAGGACTGCAGAGCTGTCCAGCAAGAGCAAGCAATTGAGAGTGGCTTTGAAAACATCCAGTGGTAAGTAATGGGCTGCCTCCAAGCCTACTGACAGTTAACAACATGTCTCAAAGAGACAGCGCATATGCTGTTTACGCTAGACCTAACAACTTCTAAGGGAAAGCCTGTATACTCTTTCCACACTCAAGTGTCTGGTTTATGCCCTCTCATCTCAGGAATATCATCAATACACTTCTGCCGCCTGGGGAAAGTAAAGTCCCCCATCCTATACATATGCCCACACCAGGGGCTTCAAATTGGAACCCACAAGCCTGTATCATTCTGTCTCATTAAGACACTTATGTATGTATTTTACACTAACACATGCTCAGGATCACAGTACTATTATTCCAGGTTCATCGTGAGCAGCAGAACTGTGAGATGAATGGGCCTATAGGCTCACATGCATACAAATAGGTAATAAGGCTTGTCACTTTAGTCATTACAAAACATGGAATGCTGCCACCAGGGCAGTAAACAGTGAAGCCGGTGTCAGCAGTTTATCTGCCACTATCCGGCCACACTTTAAGCACCCTCCAGGTTTAGGGCACATCCAAAACCTATTGTCAGGTGGAGGCCTAGGCCTCCACCTACACACCAGATTAGTATGCGGTGAAGCCAAAAATCCAAAAACCAAGATTCTTGCACTTCTGGCAGGCAGGGCAGAGGACACGACTGTACATCAGGCAGGAGACATGTCCGTCCCAACAAACACAAATTATTTCACAAAAATTGAAAATTATTTCACAAAAAATTGAATTCATGTCTTAGGCCCTGCCCTTTTACAGTCTGAAAATATTAACACATCGTCACTATTTTACTCCAAGGTAATATTCAGCAACTCCTTTTGATCATACAGTGGTAACTCAGATCGTGGAGCAAAATGTTTTGCAGGTGGAAATTAAACCACGATCCTGTGGGGGGTAAACTGGACGAAGCCAATGATTTTAAGTGAAATTTGACAAAGGGGAGTCGTCCTTTGGACAAAGAGCCATTGGCACTGAAACAAGAGAAGTGCAGACCTGTACATGATCTGCAAATGCACACCCCCCACCCAGCTGCCCTCCTCCCAAAGCCGCCATTGTGAAATGGATTTGCATAGCACTGCAGCCGGGGGATAACGGAGGCACCGAGGCAGAGAATCTGCTGAGCCCTGACAAAGAGGCGCACTTGAAAAGGAGCGGGCTTCGAGAGCAGGCCCCGGCGCTGCTCTGTGAATTATGAGCGGAGGCTAAAGTTAGCTGCACCGGGTCTGCTTTCATTAATCAAAACAGAAGGCTGGGATGCAGATGATCGCCGGGTTCAGAACATAGGAAGGCGCCGAGAGATACAAACATAATTCTTTCACAAGGTGAACGGGCATTGGGGCACCGGGGTGAGGGGCTCGTTTTAACCCTGAACTGCAGCACTTGAAAAAGTTAGAACTAAACTTCAAGGAATGCATTTGTACCTCGAAGAATGGCAGGAATGTGTTAAGTGAGCCATAGTGGCCGGCGATGGGAAAAGGAGAAACCCAAACAGAATTCAGGTTACAAAATCGGGCTGGAGTGTATTTTCTGTGAACAGATGAGTCGCAATTGGAATTAAGTGTGTTTGTTGCCTGAACACTGTGAGGGCAAAAAAACGACAAAGTGGACACATAATTGTTAACTACTGATCCTAATTTCTCGCGTGGGTGGTTTCTGAGGGACACGCCATACACTGGCAGTGACAGCAGTGTTTTATCTCGTTGACAGGTTCTCATCTTCCTCGTGAGCGCGTGCTGGCGAGTGGCGGCGATGACGCGCTCAGTCCAAGAGTTTACGGTCAAAGACCTCCTGGGCCAAGATGTCTGCCTCGACAGGTACGGGGGCGTCGTGCTGCTGGTCACCAACCTGGCAACTTTCTGAGGGTCCACTCTGGAGCAGGTAAGAGACTGTTCTGACACACAAGGCGGAATGAATGACACTTTAGTGTGAAAGCAAGTGGTGTTTACGTTATGGGCGATGCTCTTGTTAAAGATGATAAATAGTTTTTTTAGCTGATAGGTTTCCTTTTGTGTATACTATTTTATCTTTAGCGGCTGTAACTATTACACCAAAACGAATCACTCTATTATAATAGCTACATTTATATCATGAGATGTAATGATAACATTGAAGCTCGCATTGCATTTTGGGTAGAAATGCTGGGAGCTCAGGCCACAACTGTTATTGAGTTAAATATCACACATATACGTCCCCCGCCACCGATTGTCAACATTTTCTTAGGAATAGGATTAAAAGACAACAAATAATAGTGCCGAAAACTGCATAGTAGTCGCCCTCGTAATGTGAGTGACAGAGCTGGGATTAGAATGCATAGAAAAGTACAATGAAAAGAAAGAAGAGGTGTCCTTTTACTGAGACGGGGCCTCATGTGGAGTACTGTGTCCCAGCTTCATGGGCTCACATGGATTTCAGAGGAGAAGCACAGTAGTTGGTACACAACGAGGCGTTCCTAGGAGCTCGGGGCAGCACAGTCAAACCTTGGCCGTGCCTCCTCAGATATATGACTGTAGCTGGACTATGGGGGCCGAGTATCAGCTCTATGCTGTAGTCTCGTCAGTCAGATATGATTGGAAGCAGTGTACTTACTTACTTTCAGAGAGCTACATGAAGTCATAATGGTTCACACACAACTCATTCAAAACACATCGATGGGAAATGAACTGCAAGAATTACTGTAGTTGACAAGCCTTCAAGAGTCATTGGCTAGTATACAAAAAGGGAAATGGCAACCCACCTACAAAAAACACGCTCTAAAAATAGAGTTGTAAATCTAATACAGAAACACACAAACGTAATACAATGGAAATATATATATATATTTCTATTGTTTTTTAAAGCATATAGACACGTTTTCAAAACAGTAATTTAAGCAAAAATCTATATAGTACGTCTCACCCCCACAAACAAAGAAAACATGTGTAACTCCACACAAACTGCAAGCACATCACTCATATCTTTCAAACCACCCTGACACAATAGAACCTTTAAATACATGCAAACTGCTCAACGAATTATCATAACTTAATGCAACCTCAAATGATACATATAGACCAGGCATATGAATTTACAGGTTGATCAGGACATCTGTTTCTGTACGCACATTATATTTACACTGTATTCACCAGACATAATAATGAGAGAAAAAACATATTTCACAGATACAAATTCAACTATTGTTTAGTGTCTGAAAGGCTGTAGCACAGGTGCCGATGCACGTTTCAGTGTAAAGTGGTAAGCCGACCACACACCTTCTTCAGGGCACACAAAGATGTTTCAACAATGAATAAAAACAGAGAAAAGGGGAGGGGGTGGCAACCCAACAGTTCTCTAAAAATAAAAATAAAAAACATATCAATAAAAACTCCTCACGTTTATGTAAATACCTCTTCTAAATCGAACATACAAAACAAAGAAAAGAACAAAGGAGAACACAGCATGGAAACACTTACAGACCCAAAATGTGCTCTCAGAAATCAAGTGCTTTAAAAAGCAGTGTACACTACCGGACACATCAGATCTATTTCAACACCTCTTTTAAAGGTTCTATTGTGTCTTAGGATGGTGTGCAAGGTATGAGTGTAATGTGGGTAGTTTGATTGTATGGAGTTATACATTTTTTCTTTGTGGGGTGAGATGGTCTACATATATTTATGCTTACATTACTATTTTGAAAACTTGTCTATATGCTTTAAAAAACAAAAGAAAGATGTATGTTTCCATTGTATTAAGTGTGTGTGTTTAGGTATTTGATTTATAACTCTGTTTTTAGAGCGTGTTTTTGTAGGTGGGTTGCCATTTCTCTTTTTCCTTAGTTTTTCCTCGTCCCTCTCCAATATCAGTTACTTTTTAGGGACCCACTTTACTCATATTATGGCTGATATATTCAGGGTGGGGCTGTCATGTGCGCGTAGGGACAAAATGCACATTTAGGAGCATATTTACAAGATAATGATGCAGCACAGCGCTGCAAGCCATCTTGCTTCGTGGAACAGCGTCACTGGGGAAAGTGCCGGTATGTATCGTAATTACAACAATATGACAAATCACTGTGCTTTCCTCTGTGCTGGTACACAATAAGCTGTGTAGCACCAAAGCAGGCACCCTTGCACCATGGGTTGGTTATTTTTGTGCAGGAAGGGACACCTTCTGACACAAAAACAATAATTGATGGTGTTTACCTCCTTCTATGTGTGCTGCAGAATGCAGCACATATAGAAAGAGGAACAAAAGTGGAGGAAAAAAGGTATTTCTCCTTGTTACACCACTCTAACCCCATGGGGAGGCATTCAAATCTGACACATTCCCAGGTTTACGAGATCTTGTAAATCTGGGAAATGAGTAAGAATCCATGGGTGTTGGGTGGGAACGCCCCTTTCACACAGAGTAATGCATGAAAGGGTGCCATTTTTACAAGGCCATGGAAAGCCACACAGGGTGACTTTGCTTGGCCTTGTAACTATGGACCAGCACATTGCGCCATCGGAGCATCAAAAAAAGTGACACTCTGGTGGCACAAGGGACTTGTATATAAGCCCCTTTTTTGCAGTTTTTATTGCACAGACCTGTCCCAAGGGTTTTGAGTGCTTTACAACAGATCCAGACTACACTACATACTTTTCTCATTGTTTTAGGCACATTGAGATATGGCAATTTGACCAGAATCACAATATGATGAGCCAAAGCTGGAATTCTCACATAGTCACAAAGTCTACACCTCAATCCACTAGCCCACCTCTCCCTCCATGTGAAGCATATAGTAATGAATTCATCCATTATTGTTATACGGCACCAAGAACAGTTAATTGAAATAAACATGGGTTTCTCACAAGGGCCCTCAGGTACTAAAGGTTTGAGCGAGCACTCATACATTTACCTATCATTTTAAAGGCAGGCTGGACTAGTACTAAATTGTGTTGCATCACACAAGCATCCCTGCTTACTTTCATGAATGAGGTACAGATGCGATTCACGTTTTGTCCGACTCTAGTCACATTTCGTCAGGGGTGTGACACAGACAAAAAAAAGCATTGGGAACATGTGAGTAGGTCTGATTATAAATTAAGGGGCCTTTTGTGTCATTGATGGGTTTAGGCTGTCAATAAGCCATCACGGTACAAAAGGGGGTGGTGATGGACGGAGCATCTGAACCAATCAAACACTCACACCCAGTCAAAAGATCTGGGTTTGATCCATCACCATTCTTTAGCCCACTCTGCCACCCCAGTTCAGACATGGCTATATGCAAATCAGTCTGACCCTGTTCCTCATGGGAACAGTCCAGCCCGTGAGTCCCTTGCTCACTTTGCCACGGGATTCAAGCAAGCCGGGCTGAAGACGGCTGTAATGCCAGAAACCGGTCCTCGGAAGCTTGTTTCCGGTCCAGGAAAGGCATGGCTTGGCAGTTCGGGCTGGACTGTTCCCATGCGGTACATGGTCAGACTGATTTGCATATAGCCATGTCTGAACTGGGGTGGCAGAGTGGGCTAAAGAACGGTGATGGATAAAACCCAGATCTTTTGATTGGGTGTGAGTGTTTGATTGGTTCAGATGCTCCGTCCATCACCACCCCCTTTTGTACCGCTTTGGCCGCCATAAGTGTGGCAGGGTATGCTCGGGCGTGAGTCCCTTGCTCACTTTGCCACTGGATTCAAGCAAGCCGGGCTGAAGACGGCTGTAATGCCAGAAACCGGTCCTCGGAAGCTTGTTTCCGGTCTAGGGAAGGCATGGCTTGGCAGTTCGGGCTGGACTGTTCCCATGAGGCACAGGGTCAGACTGATTTGCATATAGCCATGTCTGAACTGGGGTGGCAGAGTGGGCTAAAGATCGGTGATGGATCAAACCCAGATCTTTTGACTTTGTGTGAGTGTTTGATTGGTTCAGATGCTCCGTCCATCACCACCCCCTTTTGTACCGATTTGGCCACCATAAGTGTGGCAGGGTATGCTCAGACGCGAGTCCCTTGCTCACTTTGCCTCTGGATTCAAGCAAGCCGAGCTGAAGACGGCTGTAATTGCAGAAACCGGTCCTCGGAAGCTTGTTTCCGGTCCAGGGAAGGCATGGCTTGGCAGTTCGGGCTGGACTGTTCTCATGAGGCACAGGGTCAGACTGATTTGCATATAGCCATGTCTGAACTGGGGTGGCAGAGTGGGCTAAAGAACAGTGATGGATCAAACCAAGATCCTTTGACTGGGTGTGAGTGTTTGATTGGTTCAGATGCTCCGTCCATCACCACCCCCTTTTGCACCGCTTTGGCCGCCATAAGTGTGGCAGGGTATGCTCAGACGTGAGTCCCTTGCTCACTTTGCCACTGGATTCAAGCAAGCCGGGCTGAAGACGGCTGTAATGCCAGAAACCGGTCCTCGGAAGCTTGTTTCCGGTCCAGGGAAGGCTTGGCTTGGCAGTTCGGGCTGGAGTGTTCCCATGAGGCACAGGGTCAGACTGATTTGCATATAGCCATGTCTGAACTGGGGTGGCAGAGTGGGCTAAAGAACGGTGATGGATCAAACCCAGATCTTTTGACTGGGTGTGAGTGTTTGATTGGTTCAGATGCTCCGTCCATCACCACCCCCTTTTGTACCGCCTTGGCCACCATAAGTGTGGCAGAGTATGCTCAGACCTGAGTCCCTTGCTCACTTTGCACTGGATTCAAGCAAGCCGGGCTGAAGACGGCTGTAATGCCAGAAACCGGTCCTCGGAAGCTTGTTTCCGGTCCAGGGAAGGCATGGCTTGGCAGTTCGGGCTGGACTGTTCCCATGAGGCACAGGGTCAGACTGATTTGCATATAGCCATGTCTGAACTGGGGTGGCAGAGTGGGCTTAGGAACGGTGATGGATCAAACCCAGATCTTTTGACTGGGTGTGAGTGTTTGATTGGTTCAGATGCTCCGTTCATCACCACCCCTTTTTGTACCGCTTTGGCCGCCATAAGTGTGGCAGGGTATGCTCAGACGTGAGTCCATTGCTCACTTTGCCACTGGATTCAAGCAAGCCGGGCTGAAGACGGCTGTAATGCCAGAAACCGGTCCTCGGAAGCTTGTTTCCGGTCCAGGGAAGGCATGGCTTGGCAGTTCGGGCTGGACTGTTCCCATGAGGCACAGGGTCAGACTGATTTGCATATAGCCATGTCTGAACTGGGGTGGCAGAGTGGGCTAAAGAACGGTGATGGATCAAACCCAGATCTTTTGACTGGGTGTGAGTGTTTGATTGGTTCAGATGCTCCGTCCATCACCACCCCCTTTTGTACCGTGAATAAGCCATCATGCATGCACTCTGTCATTCATCTTTGCAGTCATTCATCTTTTAATCCACCAAATGATTTATTCTACCATTCGCCCTCTGACACCTCAAAAAAACCACTCACAAACTCAGCAAAATAAATTCAAATAATATAAGTATGGGAAAAGAAAGCATGCTGATGTCTAATCACAGTGGTAATATGCTTACAATAACATAACTAATCATAACAGCTTGTGTCCATCTTGCAATAGTATTATACATAGTCTACTGTTGTAAAGTTCCATCATGGGCGCCCTGTTTCAAAACAAAGTGTTAGCCACAATGGAATAGTAAAATAATGATACACAATGGACAACAGCCTTCCATAATGGTTGACTGGTTCAGGGAAAGTGAAAATGCAGGACCTGGCGAACTGCAGATAAAAAATTTAAATAAAAAAAGGAGAAGCAAATAATTCAAAGGGAAACTATAGAACAAGGAAACAAAAAAATAAAAGACATATCAACCTGCCCTAGTGCTGTAGCACACTTATACTAAGGTGGTTGTGCGCATGATCTGAAAATGACACAATTCACAGAACAAGACAGCCAATGACTGATGTGGGCTGAACCATTATCGAATGCAGTACACTGTCATAGATGGAAGCAGAGTGTGAATGGCACTCCTACAGACCAAAAGCTGATGAGTGCTGACCGAAAGGCCCTCTGTATCTATATGGATGTATGTATTGTTTAACTTTTTTTATCATAAGAACCTGGCAGACTGCTAAGCCTGTCAGGCCTTGCAGAGAGATTCTAGCAAGAAACATTACAGGGCAGATCTTCTACCCGTTGGGTTTGTCAAATGTGGTAACCAATTGCTTAAACCTTTTGTACAAAGGTAAGCTGTGAGATATCATGTTACAAAATACCTGACTGCAGGCTTTTAAATAGTGCAAAACAATCCCCCCATAAAGATCTATGGGCTTTAAGATATGTGTTACATGGTAAACACAAATTGGTATGGCCAATAAGTCTCACTTTTGGAACCTTCGGGCTTTGCTAATCCTTTGGAAATGCTGTCCTGCATCACCAAAGGACAAAAACAAAAAAGATAAATAGTGTGATGACAATGCTGTGTAAATGCTTGCATGCATGATGATTTATGCACGAACATGCATCACCATGCACGCGTTCAGCTATGCAATCACTTGGGCACTGAAGAACCGGACCTTTTAATGGCCCAGCGGCGCAGGGCACGCCTGAAATCTCTGAGTTCACCTGTCCAGGTATACAGCGACACGGAACACTCTATTCGTGAGAAAGAGTAAATATTTATTTGGCTGCAGCCATGAACAGTGATCCCAGAAGTAAAATACAGTAAGTTCTCGGGAGACTGCTGCTTCAATCTGCAGCGTACAATCTTTTATAGCGATAGACACACCCCATCCAACCCACACTCAAATAAATCTGAACCAATCACTAGCGACTTTCTTGTTTGCCAGAGTGCGGTGTGATCACTGCGTGTCTTTAGTTTTTTCTTGGTGCAACGTCTTTCGCAACAGAGTTAATTATAAACATTTATTAGTGTCTTACACCACCCACCACAAGGACAGCCGAGCCCAACGACAAACATGAGCCACAATACACAAGGACAGACGAACTCTACCACAAACATGAGCCATAATGCCGGATGGGTTTTTACACAATCCCCTTTGTGTGAAGGACTGAATCCTTCGAGCAGAGCTAACATAGATTAGTTTGTTTTCTTCAACGAGCGTAGCAGATGTTTTCAGGGACTAGGAGTGCTACGTGTTGAGCGTGTGACTCGGACAGCTAGGCCTGGGTAATGGCAATACAAAATGGAGTCTGAATGCAAGATGAACGCGGTATTTCGAGATTTTATATTTCCTCAGTCCTCCCTTTTGCCATACACAGGCAAATTTTAATCAGAATCTATATCGATGGCCATGAGTTGGGAGACTTGTTTTTGTAACATTATTTGTGTGCTCTTTTCTTTCTTATTACTTATCGGTCGGGGTATACACAATGTGGCACAAAGGCCGCAGATAGCCGGACCGCATTGTAGGCAGAGGCAACAAGTAGTTATTATAGCTAAAATGGCTCCAATAAATGTCATAATCCTCCAACCCCATGTGGACAGCATTCCCCAGAACCATCCTGTTAGTGATCAATTTCCCTCATCTTGATGGATAGACTCAGCTATTTTATGGAGTTTTGAGATGGCCTGGTATACCGTAGGGGCGTTATCAGGAATATAAATACAGCGGCTAGATCCGATTAATTTCCATACGCCTCCACGGTCAGCAAGGATAATATCTAATACCATCCGATTTTGGAGCGTGACAAGGCGGTCAGCAGCAAGCTCTGCTGTAATATTACTTAGAGCTCCAGCTGTTTCATTGACAGTTGCCTCTACAACTCAAATAAGTTGTCTTATGTCTCTACTGTTGGCTATTGGACCCCAGAATGGAAAGAGCCCTTTCAAGAAATCTCCTGCCTCTTGTCCTGTTGTGTCTACGGCAGATACCACTCCTCTTTTCTGTAGGTGGTGTTTGGCATCGGCTGTATATGTAGGGGGTTTAACCAGGCAATATAACAGGTGCCTTTCCAGTTACTGGGTAAAGAAGTGTAGGCTTTACTTCCACACACGAAATATGTGTTACGCGAGGGTTCCATGCGAGGCCAGTCTGTTCCATTGGGTGTTACAACATGCAGAGACTTACTAGTACCCTTGTTCTTTAATCCCCCCTTTTTAATACAAAATGGTGCCTGTTCAGACATTACTAAAAGAGTTTGTCCTTTGCGAGGTGTTTTATCAGAGGGCAAGAAACTGGTCACTCCATATACTCTTTTCCCATCTGGCCAACACAAATGGTACATATATAATCCAAAATCCCATACGTCTGTATTATCTTTGTTGGTATTAAATGCTTAACTCCCATCACGCACTACAGGAACCATTAAAAGAAAAGGGAAGAGGGATATATGGTATCCCCGTGCTTACAGATCTCAGCAGAAGGCCGCAAACCCAACAATTAATGGTGTTAATGGCCAGCTGGTGTTGATGCAACATAGAAACAAACATGTTGTTATGGAACTCGTTTCTTCTTGACTCAAGATGCGGGGATAGGGTAACATGGGAATGCATTTCACTAATGGTTTTTGTGGTAGGCTTTGTAAAAATTATGTGGAGCACCCATCCTATATAATAAATTACAATACATATTAGGACCACTATTATTAAAGTTATGATACAATGATTATGTAAAAATGTATAATATTTTCTTCGTTTCATTTGTCTTTTGTCCATTGTCCGAGAGACAGTCAGTTCCATTCTCTAGGTATTGCCCGCAATTTGGTGGTTGTTTCACCCAGCCGTGATTACTTGCAGTCCTATGTTCCTATAGGTCCTGCAGGCCTAAATACCACTACTCGGGTTCACGAGTCTGAAACTTAATCACGGCCCTGCAACTTGAGTCCAATCTCAGAATGTCATTGACAAAATAAAATTAAAAAAAACAAAAATCATGGACAAAATCATTGAGGTAATGCTGGAGTGTTCTTGCTTAATCTTGGCCTCAAATTGTATCTCTGTGAACCAGGTACAGTTTGGTCTTGAAAAAGGAGGTGAGGCTCAGTAGTATCAATTGTCAGTGAAGATGGCACTGCTGCTTGGAGAATCTCGTCGTCCTCTTTCTCAGATTTGGTGTGTTTTAAACGCGCATCGCTGAAGGGCACAAATCTTGGAACTTTTTCGCACTCAACGTCTCCTAGTCCATCTTTCACCCATTGATCATACGGTAAGGGCAGGGGGACCTTTTTACAATGTACCCATGCACCCAGTTCTTTCTTCCGGCAACCTTGACAGCTGTTCTAGTTGAAAGTAGGACCTGCTGCGGAGTCTTCCACCTTGGCTCGAGATTCTTGGTCCTCTGGAAATTTCTTATACAAACCCAGTCTCCGGGTTTTATGGAATGGCCCTGGTCAGTGGAAGCTGGAGGCAAAGCGTCATGCACCTGTTGATGAAGGACAGACATTCTTATAGTTAAATCATGCAAATAATCAAGTAATATAGGATATTCAATATCAGAATATTTTTTTGGTCTAGAGACGCCCCAGACATTGGCTGGACGTCCAAACACAATCTCGTAGGGGCTAAGCCCCATGCGCGAGTGTGTTGTAGTCCTTGTAGATAGAAGGGCAAGAGGCAATGCATCAGGCCATGCTAGGCCTGCGGTGGCCTGTATTTTTGCAAGTTTAAGTTTTAAGGTTCCATTATAGCGTTCCACTAAACCTGCTGATTGTGGATGGTTTGCTGCATGGAATTTCTGTCGAATACCTAGACCAGTACAAACTTTCTGCATGATTTGGCCAATAAATTCACTTCCATTATCACACCAGATGATTCGGGGTAAGCCGAATCTCGGAAAAAATTCCTTTAAAAGGGCTTTGGCAGTTGTCAGGGCTGTGTTGTCTTTGAGGGGGTAGGCCTCTATCCATTTGGAAAAGGCACATACCAACACAAGTACGTATTTTAGGTTGTTACACCTCTCCATGTGAATGTAGTCTATTTGGAGGACTTCAAAGGGACATGTTGGTTGTGCAAAGTGTCCTGCTGGAGTGGGCATTCCTTTTCCTGGATTATACATCAGACACACTATACAGTTTTTTACTAGATTGTCTGCATATTTGGGAATGTTGGAATTTTGCCAAACTGGTGCTAAAAGCTTGCATATCCCTTTGGCACTAATGTGAGCTGAACCATGTGCCATTGATACAACAGGAAGAACATGAGCATTGGGTAATAACCATCTCTGATGATCAGACAAATCTGTCCAACAACCGATGTCATCTAGTCGACCAGTCATTTCTCTCCATTTATCTTTCTCTTCTTGAGTGGCTTCTGCTTGTATGTTTTTCACATTTTCTAGGGTATCCTCACACATTCCTGTCTCCACAATCCACCGTGCTGGACCAGCCATATACATTCGGGTGGACAAATCTCTAGCTGTTTCTTTTGCTACTTGGTCAGCATAAGCATTTCCCCTTCCAGTGTCATCTGTTATCTTTTTGTGAGCACTACACTTAATGATTGCTACTTGTGCGGGCAAAGTAAGTGATTCAAGCAAGTGACTAGCTAACTGTCCGTGTTGTATTTTTGTCCCATGAGAGGCGAGAAAACCTCTTTCTTCCCAGAGGCGTCCAAAATTGTGCGCCACTCCGAATGCATACTGACTGTCTGTGTATATGTTAACTTTCTTTTCCTTCGGTAATTCACAAGCTCTCGTTAATGCTATTAACTCTGCTACTTGAGCTGAATTGTGTGGTATTTTAGCTGTTTCTACAGTTGTATGTAATGTTGTAATCGCATAGGCTGCTGTGGTATGGCTGTTAGGCAATTTAAAACATGAACCATCAACATATAGTGTTCCATCTGGATTAGGAATCGGAGTATATTTAAGATCTATTCTACCCTTTGTCTCTTCTTCGGTTCGAAAAATGCAATCATGATGTTCAATAGTGTCTGAATCTGATGGAAGTGGCAGTAAAGTGAGGGGAGGGGTGCGTGGCGAGCAATTCCACTGACATACAAATGAGTGCCCAATAAGGGATTGCTGCGAGAGCGCCATGGGTACGGAGATGCACACACATGACCAGGGGGAGGAGGAGAGTCGGTACAACAGAGACAGGGGATGAGTAACATGGAAAAAGGAGGGAGTTAGGGGCGGGCCTTGAGTACGGATCTGGAGGGGAACTTTGTACAGAATCCTGGTATTAATGCCGTGTTTAGATGTTGTTGTTTTCATGCAAATGTTTTGTTTGCGCCAGAGTTAAGCCTATACGAGTTGCCTCCCTATGAGGAACTGGGACGCACTGACTCTTGTATACTACGGACATGCCTGGGCGCCAAAGACATTGTCGCATTCCATGTGGATGTAACTGTAGTGGCGCTTCATAGGCTCACTGCACTGTTAGCGCATCGGCGCCTGGACAAGGTTGAAGACTTAGCTAAAAATAATTGATGTACCCAATGTAATGTTGAGAATTGAAAAATGCAAATAAACAGAGTTGACAAAAAAAATGGCAGTGGCAGTTAAGTGGCAGGATTTAATGTAATACATCTCTTTATGGTGATGTGGCTTGCTAGCAATGTTAATTCGTACCCAGAAAGACGGGCACTAGTAAGGTGTTGTGTCTTCGTTCTGTTTAATAACGTATCTACGGCATGGGGAACCATAACAGTAAGTGGAGAATCTAATACCAATCCTGCTGACTGGCGGATTGATACTGCCGCTGCTGCTGCTGCTTTTAGACAGCTTGGTAATGCTCTTGCGACAGGGTCCAAAACAGCTGAAAAATATGCACAAGGGCGTTGTTTGTCACCAAAATTCTGTGTCAATACTGATAATGCACAACCTTCTCTCTCGTGGACGTACAATGTGAAGGGTTTCGTATAATATGGTGTTCCTAGCACTGGTGCAGAACATAAAGAGGCCCGTAGGTCCATAAAACTCTTCTGACATTCTTGTGTCCAAGGGAGAGGGCGCGGTGTATCTTTTAGTGTCAAAGCTAATAGAGGCTTGGCTATCAGAGAAAAATTTGGTATCCACTGACGACAATAAGAGGTAATGCCTATAAAAGCACGTACCTCCTTTTGTGTGCGTGGGATCGTCATCTGTGAAATAGCTTGTATTCTTTCAGGAGTCAGTTTACGTCCTTCCTTTGACAAGAGATGACCTAAATAAGTAACCTCTTGTTGGCAATACTGTAATTTGGACAAGGAGACCTTATGCTTATATTGAAACAAGTGTTGTAGAAGCAAAAGAGTAGCCTCTTTGCACAAGGATTCTGAATCTGCTGCTACTAATAAGTCATCCACATACTGTATTAGGGCAGTGCCTTCTGGCAAGGATACTGCATCAAGCTGAGATTTAAGTGCTTGGCTGTAGATAGAGGGACTCTCGCAGTAACCTTGAGGAGCTCTACAAAATCTAAAACTACGACCTCCTAAAGAGAATCCAAAAATATCCCTGCTATCTTCAGCTATTGGAATGCTAAAAAATGCATTCTTGAGATCAACAACGGAGAACCATGAAGCAGTAGAAGGTATCATAGTTAGTAAGGCAGTAATGTCTGGCACAACAGGGAATTGAGGCAAAACCAACTTATTGATTTCGCGTAAATCAATGACAAAGCGATAAACAGGAGGCTGTGATGGATCTGTACGTTTAATTACAGGAAGAACAGGACTGTTACACATATTACCTCTTGTTTCTTCGACAACACCTTTCTGTATCAGATCAGATATTATTAAGAGCAGAGCCTGTTCTCCTTCACTAGATATCTTATATTGAGGAATGCGTGGTAACTTCATGTTACTCTTCAATGTGATAGAGTAGGGTGGAATTTGTAACAGTCCGACATCGTTAGGGCTTTGTGCCCATAGGGAGACAGGTAACTGTCGGAGCTCATGTGGTAAGGTATTACTGGACAAATATACTGGGGACACTATTCGTTGGCCTAAAGTCAAATGTACTCCTTGAGGAGAGCAATATAGTGTGGCATATAATCTCTTCAAAAGGTCAAGACCTAACAAATTCTCAGCACAACCAGTAGTAAGAATAAGAGGTGCCTCCAAATGACATGGTCCTACTGATATAGGCAAGGGGCTAGAAACATGATTCTTTACAGGTGTCCCAGAAAATCCTACTGATACATTTGTAATGCCAGACAAAGGTGACCCAGGGAGCTTGGAGAGAACAATGGAGCTTTTAGTTGCGCCAGTGTCCAATAGAAACTGTTCCTGTACCCCTAATGTAGTGACGTTAACATAAGGACCACGTTGATCCACAGGAATAGTCACGACTCCCTCACTTTGTCCTAGGCTGTCCTATTGGGAAACAAAAACCTGTCCTTCTTCAAAATAATCATCATTATAATAATTTCTTGTCTGTCCTAAAGATTGATCAAAATAATTCGCATTGGACTGTGGTAAAGGTCGCCGATCTTGTATCAACGTTCCTCGTCATCTGCCTTGTGGTACAGACTGATATCCGCCCCGGCCTCTAGGTACTAGTCCCATATTCTCTTTCTGAGCCAAGTGTGGCCATCTATTTTCCTTACAGTATGCACATTGATTAGGGCCAAGAGGTGGATGTGGAACATTATCTTCTTGACGTTGATACTGATACGGTTTCTGAAATTGAGGCGCATTCTGAGGGATCCTCTGTTGGTCCCATGGAGGATAAGCCTGTTGCAAAAGGACCTTCGTTTTGAGGTCTTTATTTTTCTTATCCAGTTTTTCTTTCTCCTCCAGATCCCTATTCTCATAATATTGGACCATCGTCTAAATCCCTGAGGGCGTTGTTACAGGCCATGCACTCTCAAACATTTTGAGTCTATTGGATAATTCCGGTAATAAGTTAGAAACAAATTTGTCCACAATTCCTCAAAACGAGTAAAGAAGTCGGATACCGACTCATCTTTCTTTTGTTTACATGCGGACAATTTATCCCAATTAACTGCTTGGGCAGGCATCAAAGTTTTCATAAGTGTTACTATTCTGTCGGGCAATTTTGTAATCATTGGTTCTGGTTTAGCTCCACCCACCTGCCATTGGTCTGCTAGCGAAATGGCAGCCCAGTTACCACCTAACTCAGCTGCGTGATCCTCTGTACGAATTTTATTCCATATTTTGGATGGGACTACTTGACCCATCAACATGTCTATATCGGATAATGTTAAAGTACAAGAGGACAATGTCTGCGTTAATTCCTTATAATAACCTGCCGGATTTTTACGTGGATCAGGTAATACTTGTTTTAATGCAATAACCTCTGATCTTTTCCATGGAACATGTACCCAAACTTGCTGGAAATAAGCAGCCACAGGGTTAGCTCCATCCACAGCATCACGCCATCATGGTTGTATCTCTCGCATAGGGTACGTTCTTTCTAATGCAATAATTCCTCCTGCTCCCTTATTTCTACATGACAGAAGGTCTCGAAATGTCACTAAATTTGCTACTGCATCTTGATAATCCTGTCCTACCACTGCTCCAGAAGCTACTTCCATTCGTAATTCCATTAATTCCCTAGGTGGGCCATCCTCGACTTGGTTCTCCCACATTCGAATTATTATTTCACACATGAGGTCAAAAACATAACGCTGAGTGGGTGGAAGCCATTGTATGGTCACAGTTTGGATATCGGATGACCCATACATGTTTCCATTTGTCATCCATTTTCGAGCCTGAGTTTGGAGCATTGCTTTTTCATGGAGATCAAGACGACTCTGACTCCGAAGAGTTCTTTTCATGATAGGGGAATTACGAACTCGGGCTATTATAGGGGAAAAGGCTGAAAAGAATCCACTCTCCTTTCTTCGAACCGTTTGTGAGGTAGAAGCTTGTGGCAAAGGAGTAGAGGTGGAGACATATGTCGATGCGGGAGGTATCACAGGGACTACAGGACCCACAGAAGTTGCTGGACCACTGTTGGTATCAAGGGCTGAGGCACAGGCGGAGGCACAATAGTTACTGGTGGGGGAGCAAGGGCTGGCACATAAGGCGGTGGAGCAGACAACATAAGGGACATTAAAGGGTCTTTTTCATTCTCCTCACCTATTGAAGGAGAAGTAGGCAAAGCCGGATAACACTTATCTATCTCCATTCTATGCTTCCTATCTACTATCTCTATGTTCTTTTCAATTTGATCGTTCTCATGTTTCTGAGCTTTTTGTATTACATACGAGCTTGCCTATCCTGAGATTTCTGTTGCTTAATTTCTTTCTGTTTTGATTCTTTTCGCCAAATGCGAAATGAATCAAACATTGCCGGCCGGGCTTTTCTTTTGTACAATCTCTCTTCTAAATTGTCCAATACACAGGGCTCGAAACTACAGTCTCTCGACCATTGTAAAATACCATCATTCTTAGTGTATTTTTCCCAAAGGTCCGAAAAAATGATAGGCCCAGTCCCATGCTTGGAGTAAACTTCATATTTTGGAGTTCCTACCGGAGGCACTGGACAAGTGTCTTCCAGTCGGGAGTCCCTTGAACAAGAACAACAACACCATTTATGAAATTTGCTAAAACCAGGCATCTTAAAAATCTCTGGCTCGAAAAACAAACATCAAGAGGTAAAATTAATCATGTACTTTTCTCAATTCAAGTACTTACCCCTCGGTTTCGCCTTTTGCAAAATGCGAACAAACAAACCATCTATAACTAAACCAGACAAGTAGGAGCTACCCACTCTTACCTGACCAAAATCTCTTCTCACCGATAGAGGTCCGTCTAATGTCTCGCTCTCTCAGCTAACGGGACCAAGACAGGGCGTCAGTCAGGGCGGCAGTCAGGCAGCCTTCGAGAAGGAGAAGCAGCGCTACAAAAACCTCGGGTCCAAAAAAGACATGCAGGGGTCTTATTAGATGGTGCGCTTCCTTAAGAGTTTGTTCACGAGACCTCTCACCAACCTCCGGCTTGACCGCAACCACTGAAGACGCCGCACGTTGGGCGCCAATTGAAGAACCGGACCTTTTAATGGCCCAGCGGCGCAGGGCACGCCTGAAATCTCCGAGTTCACCTGTTCAGGTATACAGAGACACGGAACACTCTATTCGTGAGAAAGAGTAAATATTTATTTGGCTGCAGCCATGAACAGTGGTCCCAGAAGTAAAATACAGTAAGTTCTCGGGAGACTGCTGCTTCAATCTGCAGCGTACAATCTTTTATAGCGATAGACACACCTCATCCAACCCACACTCAAATAAATCTGAACCAATCACTAGCGACTTTCTTGATTGCCAGAGTGCGGCGTGATCACTGCGTGTCTTTAGTTTTTTCTTGGTGCAACGTCTTTCGCAACAGAGTTAATTATAAACATTTATTAGTGTCTTACACCACCCACTACAAGGACAGACGAGCCCAACGACAAACATGAGCCACAATACACAAGGACAGACAAACTCTACCACAAACATGAGCCATAAGGCAGGCTGGGTTTTTACACAATCCCCTTTGTGTGGAGGACTGATTCCTTCAAACAGAGCTAACATAGATTAGTTTGTTTTCTTCAACGAGCGTTGCAGATGTTTTCAGGGACAAGGAGTGCTACGTGTTGAGCGTGTGACTCAGGCAGCTAGGCCTGGGTAATGGCAATAAAAAATGGAGTCTGAATGCAAGATGAACACTGTATTTCGAGATTATATATTTCCTTAGCACAGATCTGAGATTGTTTGTAAATATTAAAAAAATGAAATTTTACGTAGTTGCACTAAAGCCTTTCTCAAGGAGGATGGACCAGCAGCAATTAGATGCCTGGCCCTCCCAGAAAAATGATATGTTAGAAAAAAGGACGGAAGGCGTCAGAGGGGCAATGGAAGAGCAGGTGACGGTTTAAATAAAACAAAAGTAAAGCTGGGAGGAGGGGAGTAGCAGCACGTGAGGGAGACAACACCACACATGGTGGGGGTGAAGCACATGAAGGGCAGAGCAACATAGGAGGCTACTGGAGAATTCCACGAGGGGGAGAGCAACATTTAGTGTGGGGAAAGGGTGAGAAGTACAGAGGGAAAGAGCTAGAAAACACAAGAACTCTTTTGAAGTGCTTAACCAATAAAGAAAAAAAACGGATCCCTAAAAGTGAGCAGTGGAAGGCTACAAGTCAGCCAATCAAAAGGATAGTTAAGAGGCTATGCTCCATTGAAGGGATAAAAACAAGAAGAGGAATGGCGGCTTAATGAGGAGGTACTTGAGAAGGAGCAACATTGGTCTGCCATTGAATCGGCCATCAAAATGTACCTGGAGCATAACAAGAGGGGGGATACCACTGACTTGACCCGTTGGGAAGCCTTAAAAAGTACGGTCAGAGGGGTTATTATTAAAATAAGATCGGCCATTAACAAGGATCATAACAAGGCCCTAGAAGAACTAGAAAGAGAAATATCGGCCCTAGAGAACAGACACCTGTTTGATAGGAATGAGGATACACTGAATAAGTTGGCCAACAAGAAATATGAATACAATAAAATAGTAAATGAAAGAGCAGGGGTTTGGCTGAATAGGAGGAAACAATTTAAACTATGTGAATCGAACAAAGCGGGCAAGAGCCTAGCTGCATATCTCAAATAAATTTAAGGTGCAGAAAAACACGATAAATTCCATTCAAGACCAAGCTGGGGTGGCCCACTCAGATCCTGTCTAGATCGCAGATATATTTAAAGACTTTTATGAGCGACTTTATGAAAAGAATAAAGAGGTGGAGGAAACCAAAATCCAAAGCTAGACGCCGAGAAGGCATTTGATCGCGTGACCTGGGAGTTCATGTGGGCAGTACTGAGGAAAGCGGGGTGCGGGGAAAGGTTTCTGAAATCAATAAGATCAATGTACAGGGCTCCAACGGCATGTATAAGAGTAAATATGGAACGCTCAAGCTCAATTGAAATTTCGCGTGGCACTAGGCAGGGGTGCCCATGTTCACCCCTGCTGTTCGCACTATATATTGACCCGCTACTGGCTAAGCTAGATCAAAACGAGTTGATACAACCCCTGTCAACTAAAATGGGTTCCCTTAAAGTACTAGCGTACGCGGATGACGTTGCAGTTCTCACACCCACACCCATAGAATCTATCAGGGAAATAGAATCAGAGGCGGATCAGTTTGGAAGGGTGGCAGGGTATGCATTGAACAAAACTAAGACACAAATCATCTGTAACGTATACGCAGAATGTATCGACTCCCGGGTGGTGACAGAGGGGGTGTATCTGGGTGTGACCATCACGGCAGGTTTAGATCAATTAGTAGAAATCAACATTAGACCGATAATAAATAAGGCCAAACGAGATTTGGAAAGGGTACATAACATCCACATGTCTATAGTAGGCCGAGTGAATTTTGTTAAAATGAACCTGCTCCCAAAGTTCTTATATTTATTTAGAACAATCCCTTTATATTTTAATGTTAGCTGGTTCACTCTAATAGAACAAATGTTTAACCGGTTTATTTGGTCCCACGGTAAAACCAGAAGGGCTCTTAGATTTATGTCACTACCACGGGAACGTGGGGGATGGGCTATGCCGGACCTTAAGTTGTATTATTGGGCAGCCGCATTACAACAAATGACAAGTCTTCTGGGAGGATCTGAAATGGAAGCAGTACACCATACCGGATCTACCGAGATTTATGGATTGGTTTTAGGAGATGAGGTTGAGAATGTGCTACTGAAGCAAACGGAGCCGCGCTTTTTTAAAGATACTAAATCTAAGACAGTGGATGCAGCATATAAGATCTGGCAGGCGTTCAAGAAGAGCTTTGGCATGGGCAGATTTAATGCCCACACCAGACTGGCCAATAATCTCACATTACCACAGGAAATATTCGGAGACTCAACTTTTGGGGAGTGGGTAAGGCTCGGGATTAGGAACGTGGGGGACCTTATAGGCCCTGAGGGTATTTACCAATTCTCAGTACTGCAAGGGAAGTTTGGAATGAACTCAAGAAGCTTTTTCAAATATTTACAAGTAAGAAGCTTCCTCGCAGGCAAGACAGGGGGAGAGAGGGGTTTTGAACACAATATAATATTGCAGGTCATCGAGGCGGGGCAAGGATGCACAATTGGAAGATTGTATACAGAGCTGATTAACAATAGAGATGATGATTTGGAGAAGGTAGAACTGAAGTGGATTAACAGAACGGGGATAGAGCGGGGTTGTTTGGGAAATCACTAAAGTATGGCTATGAAATTCTATGCTCCTCAGCTTTGCAAGCACAGCACTATAAAACTTTGTATACGCTGTACTATACACCTGCTAAAATAGCTCAATGGGGGGAACACAGGGAATAACATGCCCCAGGTGTGATAGTAATGAGGGCGATATAATGCATATGTTTGTTGCCTGCCCAGCCTTACGACCACTGATAGAATCTATGGAGGTATTCTTGGATAAAACACTTAAATTGCAAATTAAGCAAACCCCAGAACTGGTCATGCTAGGGGTCACAAGCGATGACTCTTGTCGTAATCATGAATATTTTATATTCGTAGCAATGGCAGTTTATCGCCTATGCATTGCGACAGCCTGGAAAGATAAAACACCACCTCTGTTACAGCAATGGATAGCTAGGCTATTGCACAGCCGCAACTTAGAGAACTCAATTTATGCTAGGCGGGGAAAAAAAGGGAGAGCAATGGGTCAACAAATATGGGCTCCAATTAACAAATGGAAGGAAGGGGTGGGTTAAGACTAACCAGATACTATTGTGCTCTTGGAATGCACAGATTATAACTTTACATGAATATTGTTTCAACTTGACACCAGCTTCTCTCCCTCCCATTCTTATTTTTTTCTTCTTCTTTTTTCTCTTTTTCTTCTTTTTCTCTTTCTCTCTTTTTCTTATTTTAGTTCGTTTTTTATTCTCAATATACATGTCTTACATATTACATATTGTTTATCAATAACTGTGAATTGTGCAAACGAAGTCTGTTATGCAAAATTTATGGATTGCCTCAGGCCCGAACTCAAAGGAAAACTGTCCTTCGGGGGAGGTGGGAGGGGGCGGGGGTAAAAATGTATGAAAATTTTCTATAAAAAAATAAATAAAAGGAAACCAAAATCCAGGATTACTTAGGGGAATGCGACCTACCGTCTCTTTCCCTTGCTGACCAAGCCGACCTTAATAATCCAATCTCAATCTTAGAGATCGAAAAAGTTATCAAATCATTAAAATGCGGAAAGGCCCCCGGCCCGGATGGGTTCAGTGCTAGATTCTACAAGTGCTTCTCTTCTCTCTTATCACATCCACTCCTACTCCTGTTTCAGGAGCTCAATGACTCAGGGGAAGTGAAAGGCACACTAACTGAAGCTATCATTGCCGTCCTGCCGAAGGATGGGAAAGACCCAACACTGCCTAAAAACTATAGGCCTATTTCCCTTATCAACCTTGATTGCAAGCTATTAGCCATGATCCTGGCCAACCGCCTCCAGAAAGTTCTGCCCAAACTTATCCACCCATTTCAGGCAGGTTTTCTGAAATATAGAATATCCAGTGACAATACCAGGACATTAGCACATGTACTTGAAAAAAGCGAAGCTCATTACCACCCCCACTGTGGCAATCACGCTCGATGCCGAAAAGGCTTTCGATAAAGTGGACTGGAAGTATCTGGAAGCAGTGTTAAATAAATTTAACCTAGGAACGTCCTTCACGAGGATGGTCATGTCTCTTTATTCCTGCCCCTCAGCCAGGGTTAGAGCGGGGGGCTCGTTCTCCACATCATTCCGATTACAGCAAGGAACCAGGCAAGGGTGCCCCCTCTCCCCTTCATTATTCCTATTAGCAATCGAACCATTGCTTCACCACATACGAAATAATGAGGGTATCTCGGGAATCCCATTTAATGAATGTACGGTAAAACTAACTGCCTATGCGGATGACGCTCTGGTTGTCTCGGAAAAAGCTGAGGAGGTTATACCTGCCCTCATGTCTACTATTAGCGAGTTTTCGAGGGTATCGGGGTATAAATTAAACAAGGATAAAACGGAGGTTAAATTGCTGAATAATCTGGGCAATAAAGAGGTCTTGGGGGACTCTGGTCTAACTTGGCAGCCGAACTGCTTCAAGTATCTGGGGTTGGACTTTGATAAGGACTTAATTTCTACATTACGCATTAACGAAAATTTTACACTAAAGAAAATATCCAAACTGTTAGATGAGTGGTCTCCTAAGTATCTATCATGGTGGGGTAGGGCCGAAACCCTGAAAATGATGGTGACTCCACTGGTAAATTACCTGGCAAGTATGCTACTGATGACTTTCTCGGATGACTTTTTAACCAGGGTTGACAAGCTTTTTGGTACCTTCCTGTGGCAGGGGAAGAAACCCAGGATATCAATGACGAAGCTGCAGCTATCTAAAGAGAAAGGCGGCCTGGGTCTCCCCAGCTTCAGAAATTATCAAACTGCGTTCCTATGCAAACAAGGCGCACAATGACTAATTGAAGACTCGGCCTACACCCCGCTGTGGTTGGATATTGAGAAATCCCTCATTGATAATGTCCCCCTTCCTGCACTACTCACTATGGATCTCTTCCACCTTCCTCATTCTAAATACATTTTACTAAATACAAGACGTGCTCTCCTAAGGCTTGATCAATCCCACAAAACCGACTTGAAAATCAAAAAGACTATCTTGGTAGCCTTGTGGCCGAACCCCTTACTTAAGATTGAAGGGAAACCCCTCCAATGGGAATATTGGTCCAAGAAAGGTGTTAATCTAGTGAGTGACCTATATGATGGGATACACCCTCTACCGTTCTCCTTGCTCCAGTCCCTACATAACCTCGCACCGATAGATTTTTATGATTTTTTGAAACTGAAAGCCCTCTTATCAACATGCTCTCTTAAGCCCTATGACCCCTGGCTTAAGACTCATATACCACGAATCATGGCGGTTGGTCATTTTGTCTCGAAAGTATATAAACTCCTCCTCCCTTTACCTAGGAAGGCACACAAACAGAGTGAGACTAGGTGGGAGTCGGAACCCAATTCCACGGGCTTGATGTTTGACTGGGATACTATTCACACCACTGCTTTCTCGAACAAAGTCTCTCCGATACTGTCCCAAACCAAATACATGTTGCTAAACAGAACGTACTGGACACCATATAGGCTTTTTAAACTTCACCTGAGAGATAGCCCTAAGTGCTGGAACTGTGACTCAGCTGTAGGGGATCTGGCTCATATGCTTTTTAACTGTCCCTCCTTGAAAGAATACTGGGAGAACATTTTTGATTGAATAGAGCAGATTTTCGGTTTCAAATCTGCTAGGGAATTCGTTTATGTCCTACTGGGTGTCCTAGACCCGAACCTAGTCAATGCACATGAACGCCAATTGCTTGACCTACTGCTCACCCTAGCCTGTAAGGTAGTTTTATGTAAATGGAATAGCACCTCTGAGGTGTCTTTTAAGATCATAGAGGAACTAGCCAAAGCATTGGAAGAACTAACACAAGAAATTTCCAACACAAAGGCCGAGCTAACCAATGCCATGGAACCTGCAGAGCTCGCAAAAATCCTGGAAGACATCAATTTACAACTCCAAAAACATACACAAGAAACGCAAGAACGTAAGATACGCAAGTTTAAAGTTTAAACGAGACACCATAGACTATAAGCTCGGCGAGGTGTACACTTGGGCAGAAGTGTACGCCCGCCGACGCCCCAGTCGTACATATAACCCATACTCCGAAAACGAAACATCATCATCAGAAGGGGACACCAGACCCCAATCAACCACGCGACCAACTCGACAAGGAGACGCCACACCATCCACAGCGACAACATCTGCATCCACTGCAGTTCATTTTTTAGTAGAAGAACAGGCAGACCCAGGTGGGGCAAAACCCGCAGAAACACCAAAAGTACAATTCGAAACCAGGAACAAGAAGGGCAACAAGAGAAAATAACGGAAATTGACAATTTAGTCATCAATATTTCATCATATCCTTTGACTAAGGAAGAGACAAGAGCATTACAAAAAGGACAAACGTTTGTCCCCACGACCATGACTAACACTTTGGAATTGGAAGTCAGTGCATTTAAACTGACACGTAATATCAGATTAAGACACTATTTTCAAAATGTGGTTCCAACATCGATACAAGAAGAAGATATCTTGAGAGGTCTAAGACCGCATAGCACGTATATGGCACCGGTAAGCCATAAAATCATTGATACATTTGAGAACCTCATCAAACGAGACATCATGAACCTGAGTTTCCAACAGAGCACTAAAAGGAGGAACATGACTATCCAAGAGAGAAACATCCTTTCCAAACTGGCCAACAACAAAGACATCATATGTCAGAACGCTGACAAAGGCGGAGCCTTAGTCATAATGGATTCCTCATACTATTCCTCACAAGTTGAAGAACACACATCGGATACCAATGTGTACGGCTCACTAGAAAGCGATCCCACAACAGAGTACGCAGCCATACTCAACAACATCATTACTCAGGCATTTGAAAACGGTACCATCAATGATAAAGCTCAAAGATTTCTCATTCAAATCAACCCCAAACCACCAGTATTATTCATGGTACCCAAGATACACAAACACCCGACCAAACCACCCTTCCGACCGATTGTCTCCACCAGAGGAAGTATTCATGAATCAACTGGAAAGTTCCTAGATAGATATCTACAACCCTTTGTTTTGTCAACCCAATCTCACATCAGAGACACCACTGACTTCTTAACAAAACTCAATGCATGTTACACCTCAATTGAACCACAAGAAATATTGTTGTGTACAGTAGACGTCCGATCACTACACACCTCAATCCCGCACGATTCGGGCATAGAGGCTACTGAACAAGCATTGGTGAGCTCAAATCTAGATGGAGATCTTCAGACATTTGTCATGGAACTTTTGGTTTTCACGTTATACCACAGCTATTTTAACATCAACGACAAATGGTTCCAACAACTCTGTGGTACATCCATGGGCAATTGCGCAGCACCAGCCTACGCCAACCTATTCATGAAGTCATTTGAGGAGACACACATACTGACAGATCCCAACTGGTCAATACATGGCAAACTGTATCTGAGATTCATCGACGACATTTTCCTATTATGGTCAGGTACCGAAGTCACACTGAAATCTTTTCTACAAACATGGAATCAGAAAGACGACCGCATACAGTTTACCTGGGACACCAGTCCTCATCTCATCCACTTTTTGGATGTACAAATAGAACTACGTGAAGGGAAGGCAAAATGTCTACCACACTGTTTCGGAAGTCAACTGACCGCAACTCAATCTTGCATTACAACAGTTTCCACAGACCTGGTTTGAAAAAAAAATCTTCCTTTCTCTCAACTACTACGTGTCAAACGTATTGTTTCTAGCTCGGATGAATGTGAACAGGAGATGAACAGCATGATCGACAGATTTGCCTCTAGAGGGTACCCCCGTCAAGCCCTAGAAACATCACGAGAACGATGCAAAACGATCAACAGATCGGATTTATTGAAAGTGAAAGAAAAGACCACCGATACTAGACTAGTAGTGGTATCCAAATACTTTACAGCAAGTCATAAATACCGTCAGATCATACTCAAACATTGGCCACTTCTCAGTGGTGAACCAGACTTTCAAGGCATCTTTCAACAACAACCCATATTTGCTTACACGCGAGGTAGAAGCCTAAAAGAAATATTGACTAATCCCACAGAAACAGCAACATCAATCAAATACCAAGGCCTGAAACCATGCTACAATTGTAGCAATTGTAACAACATCATTCCAGGAAACTGCACTCAACACCCCATGAAGGGCACCAAGATCAAACTAAAAGTTAACGCCACTTGCAACACACCAAATGTGATTTACATGTTGAAATGCCCATGTGGCCTATGCTACGTGGGACATACAGAGAGGAAAATTCGTACAAGGATTTTGGAACATAAGAGCAATATACGAACAAGGAACGTCAAATCGAACGTTGCAGTCCACTTCATGAACAATAGTCATTCAGTAGCCCAACTGAAGTACTTAGTATTGGAAGTGATCAAACCAACTACGAACAACAAAAATATACTACTGAGAAGAGAAAACTTCTGGATCCGTTATATGGCCACGATGCAGCCTCACGGATTAAATGACAGGATGGAATTTATGTGCTATTTATAAACTGTGCAGCTTTAATGAATATGCGGGCACTTCACGCTTTTTGTTTATCAACATTCCACACATGTGTACTTAGAAATATTTGGTTTCCCAGCACTAGGTTATTTTATAATCATTATTTTTGTATAACCATGATTGTATAATTCTCGCTATGCAGACTATTCTTACACCACACACTAGAAGATATTTGGATGAGCACATTTTCACCATTCCAAGATGGCGCCCACACGTTCCGTCACTTTCTTAGTCCGTCATCGTCACTCATTATTTGTTTAACTCCCGGCAGAGTCACACACACCCACGACCCGGTTACACAAGTGAGAGATCCTTCAAGCGCACGTATCTACTTCACTAGTAAGTACCCCACGGGACCCCTTTATAACTCCTTACAGCCCTTATAACTCACCCGGTTAGCCTATACGTTAGCTATGTATTTATTTCTACAGGCGGAGGACGCCGCAGTGAACCGCCATGTAAGTGATCGTCTAACATCACCTACTTTTAGTTGGACACGGGGTCTTACACCGGAAAACACTTGCTTGTTTATTAATTTTGATATCTGACACTGACTAACGGTGAACTCTTGCAAGTTTATTATTCACTTTGAGCACAGTTATGATGGGATGCATGCCACTAAAAGCCCCGCACTTTTGTCGTTCCAGTTAATGCCTAGTCACCCATAGAGCACCCCCGGTATACCACTGAACATCCTCTCTCACAACGATAAGGACTACTCCTTAGGCACAGACCGATGTAACATATAGGATTCTTGAAGCATGAGCACACGAACATATAAACCATTTCCATCATAATTCTCCACACGGCAAGGTATGATTTCACATGGAATGTAATACGTGAGAAAATATTACATGCAGTTATACACAACAGATGTACTTTCTTTATTGTTTAGAGTGGAATCCCCTGACGAAGGGCAACAGTAACGCCCGAAATGCATTGGGAAAAGTAAACCCATGGCGATGTGATACAACAAAGATATTGACGTTTAAGGATTATGTGACCAATGATTGTGAATAAACAGCATTGAACATGAAGTCCTTCTGAAAAACTTTTTTATAAAAAAATTTAATTGAGACTGTTAAAAATACAAAACCTATTAAGGTTCCCCCACTGCTGTGCACGGAGGCAGCTTCCTCTACACTAGGGGTTGCCATTCATTTATATGTCTTTTAAGATGTGGCAGGAGTGGTTATCCTTTCTAAGGGGAGCTGACAACCCTGCGCTACATTCCTCCCAATGGCGCGCATCCCATAAGAAGCTTTGGAAATCTCTTGATGCATCATCATTTTCATTTGATCCTCTGTGATGTGCTATGGTTATGTGTAATATTCTGTAGTAAAGCGGTGCTTATGTATTATGTATTTGGGAGGGTAAATTGGTGTAACACGTGGGTAAGCACCCTCCCCAACTTAGCTCATGGTCGAATAAGTACACAGAATGTTGGATATAACTGGTAATTCGAGACCCAAGGACCTGGACAAGGACATTGTATATGTGGCATTCGCTTTAGATCCGGACTTCTTAAATTCGGACCTCATGGTATGAAGTTTTATGTAACAACACGAAACTGTGTATTACCCTGCCTGTTATGATTTTGTTATATTTTGATTTTGTTATGATCTTGTATGTAACTCATTTCATGTATTAGAGATTTTGGGTCTTTTATTTGCTTTTCCTTTCTTTTTCCTTTTCTTCTATTTGTTTTTCAATAAAAATGATTTGAATACAAAAAAAACAAGAAGAGGAAGGCAGGCCATTGAATAGGAAGCAAACAAATGAAAGTGATAGTAAAGCCAAAAAATGGTAAACAATGGGCGGGCTCTAAGTTCACCCTAAGTTCACAATTGGTCTTTGGCAATTAGCCAATTTATGTTTTCTAGTATGTGAGACCTCATAAATCAAGCCTACAGCCTTTGTCATAAATTTTCACAAATGATCAGACCAGCCATATGGCATCTGGAATACCTTTTCCCAGTGAACCAAGCAGATATATAACTGTTATCATATGGTTATCATCATAACAGACTCAGACTCAGGCCTAATGCATTGAGAATACATAGTTACAGTTTGCAAAGCAAAATGCCAATTCTCCTAGGAGGGTCTAACAAGGATTCTCACAATGTACATCTTCTATAACCAGGGCCACTGGAATTATGCGATAGGAGAGGGCCAAATTATGTGGCTGGGTTGACTAAATTATGTGCAAGGCCACTGGAATTATGCAATTGTGCAGCCGCAGTGCTTTTCACATTATTATGGATTTGCTGCTTTTGGCACATAATCCATCATCTGTTGCATAATCCAAATGTTTTGTTTCTATCTCAAACTGATCAAAGCTACTAAAAACGCAGTGACATGTTTTGTCCAGCAGTGAAAGGTCCTTTCCAAAGATTGACTGGTCACCTTTCTGTTGCTTAATCCTATATTTACGTTTGCAGCTGATAGCAATGAGGTGCAACCTATGCCTAGAAAGAGCTAGAAATTGTATAAATGACAAAATAATGAAATAATACCATCACAAAATATGACTCATTATGCCGCACAATTTGCCTTTTCTTGTTGGATAATTTAGGCACCCTGCCACATAATTTGGCCCTCCCATACAGCTTAATTCCAGTGACCCTGATTATGATGCAAGAAAAGGCAAAATATGCAGCATAATGCAGCACATTTCCTGATACTATTACTTCATTATTTTGTCATTTATTAGGGCTCGGGCCTCCGCCTCCACGAAGTGGGGAGGCGGAGCTTCCCGAGATCTTATGCTATCAAAAGAAGAAGGAATTCAGAAAGGGCTCTTGCCAGGCACATTCCTTAGATTTTTATGGCATCTGCCTAGTGATTCGTCTTCGCTGTTCTGTTTTTTTTGTAGCGTTGACCAGATAGGCTATAAGTAATTTACGCGTGGCCGATGTGGCATATTGTGTGCGCGAACGAGCACGGCTGAGTGATTAATCTTAATTAGGAGCTGTCAGAGTGGCCGTGTAATGCAATCCAGATGGTGCCGCTTTTAACATTTAAGTTCCCGTGTATGTTCGTTTCCCAGAGCCGCTCCTGACAGACACTGGACTGCGCGCGCCCTCACTACATTAGCATAAAAAACCACAAGTGTTCCTTCAACAGCAGAACACACTAAGCAATCCAGCACATATAAGAGAACGGATGTAAACATACAATTCAGGTCAGATTTATGCGCATGGAGTGATGTTTTCAGTATGACATACATGCAGTGCATAGAAGACCCTAAGATGCTGCAAAGACTAATCAATCGGGTGCCGTAGACCAGTGTTACATTTTCTCAAAGTCACATTTTAAAATCGATTTTCTAAGTTACATTGCAAGCCTGAATAGCAATATAAACGCCTTCAAGAGAGCACATAGATCATAAGGCATGCCCCGCGCTTTAAATCACACTTGATGGCACCAAGTGCCTCAACTACTTGGTCATCTGTCAATTGGAGATTCCATGGACAACTTTATGATCATATGCAGTATTACAGAAACCAATTTTACAGCAAAGATAATCGCTCTAATATTTTGTTTTGAATGCAACAGTGGAAACCAGGTACAAAAGGATTCGATGTGTGAGACGAGAATAGTAGGACCTTGCAGGAAACTGTCACATGTAAGCTGGCAATGGGGAAAAGTTTGCGCATTTCAAACTCCCACAGTACTGGTTTGAAAACAAAACAAAAACAACAACAAAAAAGAGCCAGAAGGGAAAAAAATTATAGATTTCTGACCAAAGGTGAAACAAGCAATATCCGATACCATCTAGTGCATAGTGGCGGTGCAGAGTGCAGAGTGGTGGTGCAGAGTGGTGGTGCAGAGTGGTGGTGCAGAGTGGCGGTGCAGAGTGACAGTGCGGTGGTGCAGAGTGGCAGTGCAGAGTGGCAGTGAGGTGGTGCAGAGTGGCGGTGCAGAGTGCAGAGTGGCGGTGCAGAGTGGCGGTGCAGAGTGGCGGTGCAGAGTGGTGGTGCAGAGTGGCGGTGCAGTGCAGAGTGGCGGTGCAGTGGTGCAGAGTGGCAGTGCAGAGTGGCGGTGCAGAGTGGCGGTGCAGAGTGGCGGTGCAGAGTGGCGGTGCAGAGTTGCGGTGCAGAGTGGGGGTGCCGAGTGGCGGTGCAGAGTGGCGGTGCAGAGTGGCGGTGCAGAGTGGCGGTGCAGTGCAGAGTGGCAGTGCAGAGTGGCGGTGCAGAGTGGCGGTGCAGAGTGGCGGTGCAGAGTGGCGGTGCAGAGTGGCGGTGCATAGTGGCGGTGCAGAGTGCAGAGTGGCGGTGCAGAGTGGCGGTGCAGAGTGCAGAGTGGCGGTGCAGAGTGGCGGTGCAGAGTGGCGGTGCAGAGTGGCGGTGCAGAGTGGTGGTGCAGAGTGGTGGTGCAGAGTGGTGGTGCAGAGTGGCGGTGCAGAGTGGCGGTGCAGAGTGGCGGTGCAGAGTGGCGGTGCAGAGTGGCAGTGCAGAGTGGCAGTGCAGAGTGGCGGTGCAGTGGTGCAGAGTGGCGGTGCAGAGTGGCGGTGCAGAGTGGCGGTGCAGAGTGGTGGTGCAGAGTGGCGGTGCAGAGTGGCGGTGCAGAGTGGCGGTGCAGAGTGGCGGTGCAGAGTGGCGGTGCGGTGGTGCAGAGTGGCAGTGCAGGGTGGCGGTGCAGAGTGGCGGTGCAGAGTGGCGGTGCGGTGGTGCAGGGTGGCGGTGCAGGGTGGCGGTGCAGGGTGGCGGTGCAGAGTGGCGGTGCAGGGTGGCGGTGCAGGGTGGCGGTGCAGGGTGGCGGTGCAGAGTGGCGGTGCAGAGTGGCGGTGCAGAGTGGCGGTGCAGAGTGGCGGTGCAGAGGTGCAGAGTGGCGGTGCAGAGGTGCAGAGTGGCGGTGCAGAGGTGCAGAGTGGCGGTGCAGAGGTGCAGAGTGGCGGTGCAGAGTGGCAGTGCGGTGGTGCAGAGTGGCGGTGCAGAGTGGCAGTGTGGTAGTGCAGAGTGGTGGTGCAGAGTGGTGGTGCAGAGTGGCGGTGCAGAGTGGCGGTGCAGAGTGGCGGTGCAGAGTGGCGGTGCAGAGTGGCGGTGCAGAGTGGTGGTGCAGAGTGGCGGTGCAGAGTGGCAGTGCAGAGTGGCAGTGCAGAGTGGTGGTGCAGTGGTGCAGAGTGGCGGTGCAGAGTGGCGGTGCAGAGTGGCGGTGCAGAGTGCAGAGTGGCGGTGCAGAGTGGCGGAGCAGAGTGCAGAGTGGCGGTGCAGAGTGGCGGTGTGGCGGTGCAGAGTGGCGGTGCAGAGTGGCGGTGCAGAGTGGCGGTGCAGAGTGGCGGTGCAGAGGTGCAGAGTGGCGGTGCAGAGGTGCAGAGTGGCAGTGCGGTGGTGCAGAGTGGCGGTGCAGAGTGGCAGTGTGGTGGTGCAGAGTGGTGGTGCAGAGTGGCCGTGCAGAGTGGCGGTGCAGAGTGGCGGTGCAGAGTGGCGGTGCAGAGTGGTGGTGCAGAGTGGCGGTGCAGAGTGGCGGTGCAGAGTGGCGGTGCAGAGTGGCGGTGCAGAGTGGCGGTGCAGAGTGGCGGTGCAGAGTGGCAGTGCAGAGTGGCGGTGCAGAGTGCAGAGTGGCGGTGCAGAGTGCAGAGTGGTGGTGCAGAGTGGCAGTGCAGAGTGGCAGTGCAGAGTGGCAGTGCAGAGTGGTGGTGCAGTGGTGCAGAGTGGCGGTGCAGAGTGGCGGTGCAGAGTGGCGGTGCAGAGTGGCGGTGCAGAGTGCAGAGTGACGGTGCAGAGTGGCGGTGTGGCGGTGCAGAGTGGCGGTGCAGAGTGGCGGTGCAGAGTGGCAGTGCAGAGTGGCAGTGCAGAGTGGCGGTGCAGAGTGGCGGTGCAGAGTGGCGGTGCAGAGTGGCGGTGCAGAGTGGCAGTGCAGAGTGCAGAGTGGCGGTGCAGAGTGGCGGTGCAGAGTGGCGGTGCAGAGTGGCGGTGCAGAGTGGCGGTGCAGAGTGGCAGTGCGGTGGTGCAGAGTGGCGGTGCAGAGTGGCAGTGCGGTGGTGCAGAGTGGCAGTGCAGAGTGGCAGTGCGGTGGTGCAGAGTGGCGGTGCAGGGTGGCGGTGCAGAGTGGCGGTGCAGAGTGGCGGTGCAGAGTGGCGGTGCAGAGTGGCGGTGCAGAGTGGCGGTGCAGAGTGCAGATGACAGTGCATATCTACAGGCTAGTGAAGCCAATGCATATCTACAGGCTAGCAACGACAGTGCATATCTACAGGCTAGCAACGACAGCGCATATCTACAGGCTAGCGACGACAGTGCATATCTACAGGCTAGCGATGACAGTGCATATCTACAGGCTAGCGATGACAGTGCATATCTACAGGCTAGCGATGACAGAGCATATCTACAGGCTAGCGATGACAGAGCATAACTACAGCCTAGTGAAGCCAATGCACATCTACAGGTTAGCGATGACAGTGCATATCTACAGGCTAGCGATGACGGTGCATATCTACAGGCTAGTGAAGCCAATGCATATCTACAGGCTAGTGATGACAGTGCATATCTACAGGCTAGCGATGACAAAGCATATCTACAGGCTAGCGATGACAGTGCATACCTACAAGCTAGCGATGATAATGCATATCTACAGGCTAGCTACGACAGCGCATATCTACAGGATAGCAATGACAGCGCATATCTACAGGCTAGCGATGACAGTGCATATCTACAGGCTAGCGATGACGGTGCATACCTCCAGGCTAGTGAAGCCAATGCATATCTACAGGCTAGCGATGATAGTGCATATCTACAGGCTAGCAATGACAGTGCATACACTCACAAGGAGACCACAGCCAGCTGAGGTGCAATCTTCACCCACTCACAAGAACGACATCACAGGCAGCAGCAGTGCAAGCTTCTTACACTCACAAGGAGACCACAGGCAGCAGAGGTGCAAGCTTCTCACACATAAGAAGGACATCACAGGCAAGTGGTGCAATATTGGCACATTCACAAGGAGATCCCTAGCAGTACACACCACATGAACACACTCCATAACACATAGCAACAATACATTGGCATTTACAATGCCATTAGCTCAAACTCAAATAAATCCGAGCCCGATTGCATTTCTAATGCTTGTTACACTTGTTAACACTGTCTGGGTATAGGTTGCACCTCAGTTTGATACACAAACATAGAAATAAGCAATAGAAAGGTGACCAGTCAACCTTTGTTAAGGATCTTCCACTGCACGGCAACACATGTCGCTGCGAATTTAGTAACTTTTGAACATTTGAGCTAGAAACAATTATTTACAATAAAATCAGCAGATTATGCAGCAGATGATGGATTATGCCTCACAATCACATAATTGCAGTGGCCCTGTCCATAACCAAGGTTTTTACAGAAACGGGGTAACCATCACCAAAACCATTGCCTGCCAAAGTACCTATCTGTAGGCTTTAATAGAGTAATAACTATCCACCCCTAATTGCCTATTGACTTTAACATACACTTACCACAATAAATATATCAGACCTATTGCCTTTATTTATCATATTAGATCATAGCAAACAACCAGCCCTATAATCTTTATCATTGGCTGATCATAAAAAGGATTATCACAGAGTAAATCTTCAATATCCATGGATTGTCAGAGGATAACCATCATCAAAACACTTGCCTACTACAGTAATCTGTGAGATTTCATGTAACAAAATTATGTTCTGCAGGCTTCTATACAGAGTAATAACATTCCACCCTTAAATGGATTGACGTTAACAAATGCTTTTCACAATAAATATGCCTAGCATACTGCCTTTATCATAACATTTCTTAATAAAAAGATCAGGCCTATAGGCCTATAGGCATGATCTTTCACTTTCCACAACAACAATCTCTGCCCTGCTGTATAAATATAAGGTTTATGACAAGCCAATACGTGCAGTGTAAGCACTGTTTTTCGTCGAAGCAACAAAACATTGGCCCAATCAGACCTTGTACTCAGGGACTCAACATATGAGTGGAGCCTAAGCCGTTCTCAGTAGTACTCTGAAAGCTCTTTTTTTAAGGCATACGTTTTGGTAACAACTGTTCTGTCAAGCCAGACCTAAAAAGCTACTTTCCTACGTGCTTGCCACATAGATATTTCACTAAATTGTTAGAATAAATGTGGGTCTTCAAAGAACATCCATTGCACTTAGATTGAGAAACATTTTTCGTGGTTTTCCATTTTTAAACTCTGTTGAAATACATATTTGCATCACTGATGGGCAGGAATCAAATCAACAACGGCACATCATCCAATGCAAAGTTTTTGCACTAGAATTCAACCAAACCCATGTTTCTTTGGGATAGTAACTTTTCAGAAGCGTATAGCTAATTGATATTACTAATTTGCATCACTTTTAAGCTTTGAATAACTTTCAGATACTTAGACGACATTTGTTATTTTCAGAGATGTGAACTCTGTAAAATAAATATACTCTTTTATCTTTGCCAGTTTCCTTTGCTGAATAGACTGATGACCACCTTCAAGGATTCTTCCTTCTCAGTCCTAGGCTTTCCTTGCAATCAGTTTGGACTCCAGTCACCAGGTACGTGGGTCAAAATGTGAAGTTATCTCACAGCACAGATTAACAAAATGACCCATACACATTTTGTACTTTTGTTATGTTAATTTGTTGAGGGCAGCTAATCACCAGTGAGGGTATCAAGGCGCTGAGTAGGGCAAGGTTTAGTGGGAAGGAGGAGATCATGCCTGTTTCGTCTGGAAGAGCCATGTCTTGGGGTTCCTTTGGAAGTCCATGAGGGAAGGAAAGCTTCTGATGTGTTTCTGGAAGGCGTTCGAGGTTCTGGCTGTGAGGTATAAGAAGGAATGTCCTCTGCTTCTGGTCTTCTTGATGCGAGAGAAGTGTGCTCTTGACTGGGACGCAGATCGAAGGTGTCTGGTGGGTTGGTAGAAGTTGAGGCTGTGGTTGAGGTAAGCTGGACCAGTGTTTTAGAGAGCTGCATATTTCCCACCATAATGACGATTTTGTGTGAGGCAGCTTATGTCTCTTAATAATGTTGCTTCACCCATCCTGGCGATAGTGTTTGAATGATTTGCAGGTTTACGGCTCCTCTGATAGTTCCATAAGTCAGAGTATATCTGTTCATTTTTCCTGAACATGAATCTCAGTTCACCTTTACTTTTTGTGTCTCATCTTGGTAAATTGTATTTTAATTATAGCAATATCATGCTACATTGTGTTGTTTTTCTATACTACTACTTTCATTGCTTTTATGAGTCTTAAACTTCTTTACATAGAGCACTTGTTATCCTGAGACATACATTCTTGCCAGCGACCTCATCTTATAGCATCATAGCCTTCTGCCGAGGGCTATAATCAGGGCTACTGTAATTATGCGACAGTGTTGAGTAAATTATGGTGATGAAATTCAAATTATGCAGCATATTGTGGCCCATTGTGGGATAGTATTACTGAAATATTTTGACTTTTTTAAACTTGTTAACACTGTCTGGGCATTGGTTGTACCTCATTAGTACTAGTAAAACACCCAAATATAGCAATTAGCAACAGAAAGGTGACCAGTCAACCTTTGCAAAGGGCCTTCCATTGCGTTGCAACATGTATCGCTGTGGTTTAGTAACTTTTGAACTGTAAACTATGAGCACATTTTTGTTTGTTAAAACTGCAGATTATCTGGCAGATGATGGGTTATGTGGCAAATGCGACAAATCGCTGCGGCCGCACAATCACATAATTCCAGTGGCCCTGGCAACTGTTTGTTAATGGACCTAAACCCGAACTATAGGTCCGAGCTGTAGGCAGGGGCCTTTAATGACTGGTATAGCAGATGCAGAAGGGCTATCAGAAAAAAGGGAGAAACAGAAAGACAAAGTATGGAATGTTGAAGCAGAAGGCCTGTACCAGACATTATTGGCCCGAAGAGGCTCTAATGTCTTCTGCGGCGCTTTCAACGTTCCAAAGATTTAATATAGGTTACAGACCTGGTTAAGTGATTCTGTCCTATGTGTGGCTGCAAGAGGGTATTTATTGTTTTAGACCAGAGAGTATAAATCACCCATCACAGACCTCAAGCACTATGAGTTTGAGGGCTCTGAGGGCAGTAATTTAAGATCTACTGTATTTTACATAGATTCCTATCCACTTTCAGACATTTTTCACAGAGTTCCATTGTTTGTAGCAACCAAGCATGAATCCAATGGTCTTTTGAATAAAAAAACCTAGAAGTGGTTCTTGAAGATCTAAATAATTTGTAATCTTCATTTCCTTGGGAAAATACTGGAAAGGCAACTCAAGGCTTCACTAAAGGTTTTTGGAACTGAATATCACTTGTTTTATTCTTCAGACAAGATTTAAGACAGAATTCAAAAATAGCCAATAATGCACATTGTGTTATAGACAAAGGTGACTCCTACTGTCCAGAAATGAATCTTCAATGAACAGCCTACATAAAAACGGTAACTCTTCTATAGGGCAAATATTTGACCAAGCATGACTAAAACACAACACAGATACTGCAGAAGGGGCGTGGCTTGGCAGCCGATGAAGATGGACGGGTGAGTGCTGAGCTCCGAGGCGGCCTCCCCTATTAATCCTGATAGCACTCATCCTGACAACCCTGGGACCCTGAAATTGCCCGCATCTCCTCCCGCAACCTTTGGGCCCTGATCGGAAGTGGAGGGATCGAGTCTGCGACCGTGTGGAGCCGCGCCGCGCCTGTGATCTCGTGGGCGGCGCCGGCCATTTTTACGGCCTAGGTGATCGGCCGCATCCCCGGCCTCGATTATACGGGAGGCCGGCCTGCGGTGGTGACCGGCCGGCCGCCAGCTACCGGGAAGGTCGGAGCCCCGGACTTGCAGGCGCTCTGCGGCGGCGGAGACTGGGCTGCCTTGCAGCGGTGCTCCGGAGGGGCCACTCTGGTGACGCCTGAAGGTGAGGGGGCCGGGCGCAATCTTCGGCCCCGGGGACCTACTGAGCGCCAGACGCGGATCGCGGGATCGGGGGGACCCGGTCCTGCGCAGCCTACCCAGGGAGTGATCGACCGGCGCTGCCCCCTAGCCGCTTGCCACCGGGGTGCCCTGCTGACGCCGGGAGGCCTGGCGGGCCGGCGCTGTGGACCTCCGGGGCGGCCCGATCTCTTGGGGCCCTGCTGACTGACTGCTGCGGCCGTGGGGAGCTGGGTCCCGGTCTGGGGCCCTACGGACGTGGCGGGGCCCGCTTCCCGGGACCTGCCCTTGCCAGGTGTGCTTCTCCCTGACTCCCTCGTGGTTGGGGCCTTGGACAGCTGCCCCTGAAGCCATACTGTGGTGACCGCCTTCACTATCGCTCCTAGACTCGGAGGAGCGGCTCGCCCGGGGGGGCCCCTCGCGGCCGGGGTCCTGGGCTGCGGAGCGTGGTGGCCTGGCGCTGACGGGGGGCTGCTGGCCTTGGGGGCCCACGGAGCCGGCAAGTGTGCGACACGGGGAGTGTCCCCTGGACTTGCGACCTTGTGAGCTGGACCTGGGGGTAAACGCCACTCCTGTTACCGAGGAGAAACGAAACCGGTTGCCTCTATGGGGAAGCGCCTAAAACCTCCCCCGGATGCTGCTGAGGGAGTGGCGGACAGCCAAGGCTCCACTCTGGACGCTGGATCGGCGACGGGCCTGCCGCAGGGCCAGCTGGAGCAGATCCTGAAGGCCATCGCCGACACCAGGGAGGCCTTGCACCATGACATTGGGCGGGTGTCCACGAGTCTGGGCCTACTGCGTGCGGACCACGGCAAATTGGCGGATCGGGTCAAGCAGGCCGAGGTACGGATGGACGCCTTGGAACCCATGGCTAAGGCAGCGGAGACCCTGATGGGGGAGCTCCAGCAGAGGGTGCAACTACTAGAGCAGAGAGCGGAGGATGCCGAAGGTCGCAACCGTCGCAATAACATACGCGTGGTGGGCCTGCCTGAAAAGATTGAGGGGACAGACATGCTGGGATATCTGGAGACCTGGCTGCGAGATGTGGTGGTACCGGAGGGTTTGTCACCGTTCTACACTCTGGAACGTGCTCACCGAGTGCCGGCTCAACCCCCAGCCGAGGGTCGGCCTCCTCGCCCGGTGGTGGCGCGCTTGTTGCACTACAGGGATCGAGATCTCATCCTACAAAAGGCGCGGGCACTGGGGCCCTATAAGGTGGACAACGCCCAGGTTTCCATATATCCGGACTATTCCTTGGAGGTTCAGAGGCAGCGGTCGACTTTTCTGGCGGTCAAGAAGGCTCTACGGGAGGAGGGTATCCGCTACTCTCTCCTGTTCCCAGCCCGCTTGCGGATCATGATGGATGGCCAATCTTCCTTCTACGATTCTCCCGACGACGTATGGGACTGGCTGGAGTTGTACAGGACCGGCGCGGATGCACATCAGACGTCTGGGGAATGGCGGAAGGCGCCACCGAGACCTAGACGGAGCAGGAGGCCCAGGAGACGACCGCCGAACGCTCGGACACCCTCGATCTCACAGACTGTGCTGGAACGCAGGGATGCTCTCCGGGCGGTCTCTACTATCTCCAAGACAGTGGGTTCGACGTCTGCAGTGGAGTCCGACGAGGTGGCATCGGAGGAGTCTGGGACTGGTGGCCCGAGCCGCCCCATGTCACTCCTGGAACTGCTGATGGTTTGCTGGACGAATGCTCCTAATGCTCCCCCGAAGTGGTATTGTATACGCTGCTGTGTTCCTGATCTGGGTTTGGGGTGGAGACATGTCACCCAGGTGGGCCCGAGACTGGTGTTGGGCGGCTAACTTACGCAGTGGCTTCTGCCATGAATAGGGAGGGGATGCGGGGCACATAGGGCGCGATGGGGAGAGCTGATTGGGAGAAGTGTGTTGCTTGCGGTCCGTTGGTAATGGCGACAGGCCACCCCCCCCTATCTCACACCTATTGTGGGACTCTGGTAGTTACCAGGGACTGTTCTTTTTGGGATTTAGTCATTTGGATGGGTTTCTACTGTTTGGGACCTATTCTGGGGATGGGTGGGATGTGGGACTGTTGGGAGGTATCAGGGTTCTGGTTTTGGGGTGTTGTCAGTGTGCATACGATTTTTGCTTTCCTTGGAACTGTATTTGTTACTGTGAATGGGGACCTTACCTGAGCTGAAGTGTGTGACCTGGAACGTGAGGGGACTGAATTCCATGCTGAAACGTCATAAAGTACATGCCTATCTTGTTCGCAGGGGGGTTCAGGTTGCCTTCTTGCAGGAAACCCACATTGACCGAACTGAGGGGCGGGCTCTACAGCGCAGATGGCGGGGACAAATGTTTTACACAACCTTCTCAGCCTTTGCAAGGGGGGCTTTGATTTGGGTACGGGCGGGGATTCCCTTCCAGCCTTTGGTAACAGTGGTCGACCCTGAGGGGAGGTTTGTGGCTGTACAGGGCCGCCTAGATGGGAGGGACGTGACGCTTTGCAGCATTTACGCCCCGAATGTGGACCAGCCTGCCTTCTTTGCGCGATTGTCTGGGAAACTGGCGACTGTCCTGGCCGGCACAGTCTTGCTCGGGGGGGATTTTAACTCTGTGCTGGACGTGGAATTAGATAGATCTCACCCACCACTGGCGCAGGCGACAGCTCACAGACTAGCGAAGTGTAGGAGAGAGTGGCAAAGTAGCTGGGGCCTGGTCGATGCATGGCGGACCCAACACCCCACAGAGAGGGATTTCTCCATTTACTCCCCTCCGCACGATCTGCATGTTCGCCTTGACAGCATTCTATGTTCGCCGGACGCTCAAAGCCTGGTCCGCCACAGCGAATACTTGGCCAGGACGATATCCGACCATAACCCTTGCTTAGTAAGGGTCCAATGGATGAGGCGACGCCAAGCTATCCCGACGTGGCGGTTGAACCCACTGGCATTGGAAGACCCGGCATTTAAGGCCGATGTGCGCATTGGGGTGGAAGGCTATTTCAATGCTAATGTGGGCACGGCTTCCAGTAGGGCGCTGGAATGGGACGCCTTTAAGGCGGTGATTCGGGGCGTCTGTATCTCGGCTACCGCGGGAGTCCGTAAGACCCTCCTACAGGATGTGGAGCGAAACGAGGGCCGCTTGCGCGACGAGGAACGACGCAGCCACGCGACTCCTGAGGCTCACGGAGCGGTTTCGGCCGCACGGGAGGAAGTGGCAACAGCTATGGAAAAGCTGCGCTGCTTTGACTATAAGGAGTTTCTTGTCCGAGCTCACGCCGAGCGTGACAAGGTGGGCTCACTGCTGGCGTGGTTGGCCAGCCCCGGGACCCGTGGCACTCCGATAGTGGCGCTAGCCACCCCAGAGGGACACATGGTTTATACGCAATCAGACATCAACGACCAGTTCCTCACGTATTATGCGCACCTGTACAGGAGCAGGATGCCGGATCCCCCGGTGGAGCTGGAGGAGTTCCTGTTGGCGGCGCAGCTACCCCGGCTCGACCCGGAACACGCGAACCATCTGGGCGGGGACATCTCCGAAGGAGAGATTAGGGTGGCCATCAAGCACATGGCCCGCCGCAAGTCCCCTGGCACAGATGGGCTGCCGATTGAATTTTATGCAACCTCCGCGGATGTACTGGTTCCGCGATTGCAGGCGGTTTTGCCGAGAGGCCTGGGACACCGGGTTCTTGCCGGCGTCTACTCGCGAAGCTTTGGTGATACCCTTACTAAAGCGGGAGGGTGATGCGAGCTGCCGTTCGGCGTACCGCCCACTCTCCATGCTCACAACGGACTATAAGATCCTGAGCAAGGTCCTTGCGACGCGGCTGCTGGCCCACATGCGCACCTTGGTACACTGTGACCAGGCGGGCTTTATTCCCCAGCGCACCACCGCCACCTGTGTGCGCCGGTTGCTCCGGATCATGGGGGGCGATGCCGCTACTCGTCCGGGTGCTGCTGTCCTCTCGATTGACATCGAGAAAGCATTCGACAGTGTTGAATGGCCATACCTGCTCCGTGTACTGGAGGCCTTCGGACTGGGCGAGCGCTTTGTGAAATGGACCGCCTTGCTCTACGCCGTGGCCACTGCCCGTGTCAAGACGGGGGCCACCATCTCAGCCCCTTACGCGGTGGGTCGGGGGACCCGACAGGGATGTTCCCTGTCCCCCCTGTTATTTGCGCTCGCTATTGAACCACTGGCAGCTCACGCCCGTATGGGTCGAGCGTATGCAGGCCTTCTTCTAAGAGCCGACACCCACTACATCTCTCTATATGCGGATGACTGTTTGCTGTTTTTGGCGGACACGGGCGGTTCCCTACGTGGGGCCGAGCACCTGCTGTCGGACTTTGGCCGCCTCTCGGGACTGAGAGTCAACTGGGGGCAGTCGTGCCTCTTCCCGCTGACGCCAGGGGCGGATGACTCCCAACCGGAGGGCGAATTACGATGGGAATACCATTGCCTCCCCTATCTGGGTACACACATTTACCATTCGCCGTTGGCCCTCTTAGAAGGTAACATCAACAGAGCAATTCGGAGCTTGCAGGGCTGCATGGGATTCTGGCGGACGCTACCGCTTTCGGTCGCGGGACGAGTGGCGTTACTGAAGATGGTGGCACTTCCCCGATTGTTATATCTGTTTCGCACTCTGCCGATCTGGATCCCTGCGTCGGTTTTTAACAGACTCCGCTCCCTAACCTCTGGGTTCATCTGGGGGTCGGGTAGACGACGAGTTGCGCTGGCCACGATGATGCGCCCCAGGGCGGACGGGGGACTTGCAGCCCCGGATTTCGAATGGTACAACTGCAGTGGCTTACCCAGGCAGTGGCTTTGGAATTCCGAGGTCCAGAGGGAGTAGCGGGCAGACTATTCCCGAGACACGTCATCTCCTTTATAATCCTGGGCCAGAAATTGGACCTCACCCAGCTCACACTGGAGGAACGCATGATTCGCAGCTGCTGGCTTCGTTGCCACAGGCGCTCCGGTGCCGCTCGCCCTTATGCCCCTGAAATCCCGCTGGGGATGTGCACGGCCTTTCCACACGGTGGCGACTGGTCAGCACTGGCGACATGGGAGGAGCTTGGCTTGCAGATGATCGGCGATCTCTACAAGGATGGATCGCTGCTCTCGTTTCAAGAGTTGCGGGACACTTATGGTCTCCCGAGGGGGGGCTATCTGCTGCACGCCTCATTAGTGACTGGTATTCGCCGACATTGGAAGAGTGGGCTCGCCGAACCGCCGACCTCGGAGTGCTGTCAATACGTGGTCATGGCTGCTGGTACTCACAAGGCCGTCACCTGCCTTTATCGGAGGTTGTCGACTGCTACCCTGCGACCCTTAGATGAGCTGCGAGCCAAGTGGGAAGAGGATATTGGGCGACCAATCCCTGAGTCGACATGGCCGCAACTACTGCGACGGGCATGGAAGGGCACTAGGAACGCCAGATTCCAGTTGATCCAGTTTTTCACCCTACACCGAGCATACCTAACACCAATAAAATTTCGCAATATTTCGAAGGTGCATCATCGCTCTGTCCTCGATGTAGGACAACGGACGCGGACTTCGCACACATGTTTTGGACCTGCAGTATGCTGGCGGGTTATTGGGAGGCGGTGATATCCTGCCTGAATGCTGTCACGGACCAGCAGATCGATCCCGAAATGGGCACCTGCCTCTTATTATGGTTCCCTCACACCCCCGTACTCGCGTTACCAGTAAATTTTACGATCTGGGCTTGATACTAGCCAAACGAGAGATCACCATGCACTGGAAATCTAGCCAGGGACCCAGCTACTTGCGTTGGAAGACCACTTTAGAGCGATGGGCAAAGGCGGAGAGTGCTTTGCGGCTGCGACAGGCCAGGAGCCTAGATAGTGACAGGGCACTGGAGGTGGCTAGAGCGTGGGAGGCCCTGGTTGTTGCGCTCCAGCAGTCTGAGGGTGAATTGAGCGAGGACGAGGGGGGAACGCCACGATAAGATCAACGCTTTAAGGGGTCCCTCACACCCAGCGAGGCACACACTACTTACAAGTAACAATAGCGGTTCTGACAGTTCTGATTCCCCATTGATATGCGCTACTTACCTTTTACTACGGTTTCTAACAAGGAAATGAATATGTTAGCACTTAACTGATTGAAAGAAAAGACTATGGCACACTGGCTAGGGGGGTGGGACACGGGGCGGGATCGCTCGGTTGGGGGGATTGTTCTATATAAAAGGTGTCTTGTTGGACTTGTACTGTTATCCTGACTTATCGGCTAACGCCTTTATTGTTTTCTCCTTTATACTGTACTTTCCGAACTTGACTGCCAATAAAAATTGTTTTTACAAAAAAAAAAACAGATACTGCAGAAGATGTGGCCATCTCACTGCTTGGAAATCATAAACGGCAAAGCACCAATCAAGAACAAAATCCTGACTGAAAACAACATGTAGCCATCCTGACACCACTCATCCTCAAATCAAAGTGCTCGCTCACCAATGCCACCTAAGCCCCATCATGCCTTCTAAACTTCCCTAACCTGAATCTGTCTCTCCCATCCTCAAATTTGACCACATCCGCAAAGGTCTGGTAATCACGTCCCCTTAGCCCCCATTAACTGTCAATCATGGAATCCCCACTATGCCTTGGGAGTGCCTTCCCTCCGCCTACTTTCCTGGCAGCACTGAACGATCAGACTCAGCATAACTGCAGTGAAAGCGTCCCTTACTCATTGAACAGGTATTGCGCCAGCATCTTCAGAGCTTTGGAGGCACATAGAGGCAAAAAGCTACTGTCCAGGAAGGGAATGACTAGCTTGGTGTGTGATGTGATTAATTTTTTTGTTTAAATCTGTTTATATTGGTTTCTTGTTTCATTTGTACAAATGCAACCATTAACTGGTGTAAGAGACGACATTACAAAGTCAAATATGTTGATTTTTGTTGGACATGCTCCCACTTTTCATGCATCCACATAAACACTTAAGAACTTTTCAAACATTTTATACATTTAACTGCATTAGTAGTGAGGAACAAGCAAGGGGTAGTGTATGGAAGATTGACTGGTGTAGAGCATGGTGGTGGACAGGGAGGAGAAGCCTCTTGTTGGTAAGTTGCCACGGGCTGCCCATTTGTATAAACAGTAACTTGTCATTTCTAATTAACCCTTTGCCTATCTGGAGGCGGGAGGGTAAGGTAATGGTTCTGGATGTATCCCAGCTAGCATAAGTCATGCGGGGGGTCTACGGGGTCTCCTCATCTTCCCCGCTTCCAGTACTGCACCTCCCACAGGACCCAACTCTCTCGGGAACTCACTCTGGAAGTTATGCATTATAGTGTCCCAGTTAGCATCAATAGGGATTTTGCAGAGGCAGACAGTTTCCGCTTTATGTAGGGTAAAACTTTCAACCTTAGCCCACACCAGTAGTGAGCATCTCCAGGCTAGTGCAGTAGGGGATTCAGGAGACTTCCACCACCTTGTGATTAAGCGTTTAGGCACCAGTAACCCAAGTCCAAAAAACGTGCTTACCCTCAGTCACTTACTCCTAGGAAAAAGGTGTAATATGCCTTTCTCCCAGGTGTGGGTCATGGTGATTCCAGTGCCAGGGGCGTAACACAGGCCACCCGCATCCCTGTGGTGCGGGGGTCCCCAATCTGCAGGGGCACCCCTCAGCACAGGACTCAGGCCTGAGAGCTCTGGATTAAATCCAGAGCGGTGCCCCTCCGTGCACCTTGCAGAGGGGCCCCCTCAACTTTCGTTACGCCACTGCTGGAACCCTAAATATTTGGTGAGACAACCACTGATCAGCAGTGCCTGGTCAACGCCAAAGCTATCAGTCAAGGCTTTCTATAAACAGAGTTTATCAAGAACCATCACTGAGAACTCTGGCATTGAGGCTGAAAGCAGTGCGCGTCTTATAGTGCATCAGTGGGCTAGACAGACTACATCTTCATACGTTTACAGGTAGTGCAAAATGCAGCAGCTAAACTGGTGTGCACCAAGGGCAGATATAGTTCAGCAACTGAATGCCGGAGGCTACTTCACTGGCTGCATATGCGTCAAAGAGAACAATTTAAGCTCTTAGGACATGCACACAGGGCACTCCACCACACTGGTCCCAGGATTCTGCAGAATAAAATTAAATTCTACACACCTCCTAGGCGCCCTTTGGTCGCACCAGCAGGCTCTAGCTGAGACCAAGAGGATCAGAAAGGCCAGGGCAGGTGGACACACCTTTTCATACCTTGCAGCTCTCCTTTGAAACAAGCTTTCACTGGAATTTCGGCTGATCAAAGATTACACTGCATTTAGGAAGAAACTAAAAACCCACTTATTCCCCAAAGACTGATGTAATCTACTGTAATAGCCCTAAACACCACGTGTCCTCTACTTCAGTGTCATGATATCCCTATTGGATGAATCTTGTGCTTTATAAATAAATAAATAAATAATTATAAAATAAAAATGTACTCACCCACTGCATGTGCTGGCTCATCTTCTGTCCTCCTGCTTCAGTCCCTCAGCACTGGTTTGGTCTGCAGGCTGCAGAAGTTCTCCACACCAATCCGAGCACTGCTCTCAGGCTGCTGATAATGTTAGCAGCATGAGAGCAGCAGCAGGATTGTCTGGAGTGGGCTGCCTCAACTCTTCCACAAGCACTGGGGACCTGTGTCTGTTCTCCTTCTAGCTGTCTTAGACAGCTAGGTGGAGAGGTTTCTACTGTGCATGTCAGGCTGGTCATCGCAAGACAGCTGGCCAAAGCGGCATGCTCACTGTTAACTGGTGGAGTGAGCACCACTCACCTGCTGCCCATCAGCAGCAGTGGCCCACCCCCAACACGTCTCAGAATGAGGAAAGGGAAAAATAAAATGTTAATAAATTCATTTTATTACCATTTTATTTTTCACCTTTTGCGGCGCTGGTAGCAGGGTTGCGACGCTCCTCTTACCTAATTGAGGTGCTGCCAATGAGTATTAATGAGACAAACTAATGGTAGCTAATGCTGATATGGAGGTCTGAGAGGAGAAGGTGACTTCCATCTCGGCGTTCATGTTCACAGAATGTCTTGTCTTAAAAGGACATGCGCCAACCATACGTAAATCACACTTGGTTCGTCACAAAATAAGTAGTCCAGGCTAAATTGCCAGTCTGTATACCCTCTAAACTGGAACATAAGCAATCCCAGGTGGCAGGGAAATTCAACTGTGAATCAATTGGCTGCGGTAAGATTAAACATCTCTCAATTCACACTGTAAAGGTGTGGAGCAGTTTCAAACATACCCTCCAGTCACAATATAGCCACCTACTGTCCAGGAAATAAATATAAATGAACATGATATTAGAACATTTCTTTGTTGGGCTGTGCCCTCAATTCCTCTGACTCAGAGGCAAAGGGCCAAGTAGCTGTAAGGATGCATGTGCTGCACAGCATGTAGGACATGACCAACTGAATCCAACATAACCTGCCATCCCATGCAGGCAGTAAGCATCCACTTAGAAAACACACAAGATGAAAGAGGCATTGTTATTCAGAAAAAGTTAATCAGGTTCAAATCCCACAAATAATGGAGGACAGTGATGACAGAAAAGGCCAGTCTTTCGGATAGTTGATTCTGTATATTCTTTTATTCACAATTAAATACACAGTAGCCAACGCGTTTCACACTTGCGGGCTTCTTCAGGGCAAGTAATTTGTGTTCACACTATTTCAAACGATATCCTAAAAACGATGGCCCAGTTCGATCAGCACTATTAAGTTTTTGTTCAGTTTCGGTTGAGGAGTCTTACAGAGTGTTTCCACTGTATATTGGTCCATAATAACTTGTCCCCTTCAGGAACATGTGTGTTTTGCGCGCTTAATCACCAGCCTTTTCATTCGGCCATATGGGAGACTCACGATGCTTCTAGAGTTGCAGGAAAAAATGCGTCCACTTGTTCAAGATCAAGATCAAATAAGCTTTATTCGATTTTAGTTTAAAAATCATAAAAGCAAAGACAAATAAAAACTGTAAACATTTCATTTCATAGGCACAATAAAAGATCATTACAGGATTATTAAAACAAGATTAAATAAATATAACGAATCAGCTGACAATTTTTGGTCCAAAGTTCAATAACCATTAAAGGCTAAAAAGTTGGTTCTATGTAATATGTGGGGAGCACGGGTAGAAATCGTACATATCCAAAATACGAATGGTGCCTTGTCTTTCTTTGGGGGGCAAAATCGTAAAAAGGGGGCAACATTCCTGTTTTTGAATTTGATTAGTACCAGGTCCCCAGCGATGTTTTTGGGGAGCGTCCCTAACCATCCCACCCTCCTGACACTCAAGATACCACCATCTAACTCAGGTGGCAAGGGTCTATTGTTTTTTAGCCAGAAAATGGACTTATTTAGCAGGTCCTGCTGGGATTCGCGTGTTCCCTGGGTGAGGGCAGGGACCCCAGAGAGAACAGACACATACGGGGCGGCCTCAGGGGGCAGGTTGATACGTGGCATTCTTACCAAAACAGATCTAGCCACTGTATGAGTTTTTGATGCAGGTTTTAAGATTACTTTGGGGCCTGTTGGAGTAGGTGTACAGGGAGGCTGTCTTTCAATGACACCGTTACCAGACTTATACTTTTCGGGGGCGATGGGAGGGTTAGGGCAGACGGCTGTGGCCATTATATTAGATGAAAGAGGATACTTTCTGATTACTGTCTCAATGTTAATCAGCCTTTCCCCTAATTCATTGATTTTTGTGACCAAGGGAGAGATGACAGCTAACAGCAGTTGCTCAATTTGAGCCAATAAAGTCAATTTGGGAGACAAAAGAGGGTCCTCTAATTTGTCCACGGCCGGGTCCTCCATAGATGCTGTTGGGTTAGCGAGAGATAAAATTGCGCTGGTGCACAGATTTTGTGTGCTTGTATTGTTCCCATTGTCATTGTCAATTTTGCTGTCGTGCTTCCCTCTATTGTTGGAACCCAGGGGCGCAGCATTTACTTGGTTGTTGTCTTTATATACGGAAGGAGCAAGGACCCGTGGGGAGCCATTTGACTTATCACAAAGCATGCCCACAGTAGGGGAAGTTATAACATCAGGGGCGTACTTTGTGCCACATAGGGCGTTGAGCTCTTCCCAAATGGACATAGTGTTTATGATAGTAAATACGCCAGAAAGGTAAAAAAAAAAAAAATAGCAGCACAATACCTCCTTCTGTGATTAGATCAAGTGGGGTGGCCCGTCCCGTCCTCCTTGTGCCTCTGAGGGCCACAGAGGGCCCGCCCTTTGCCCGTGTTTTGCCCCGCGCGCGATCCCGCGACGCGGGGGCTCGCGCTGACCTTAAGCGCACCTCCGGGGGCGGGACAGGATGCACGCCTTCCTAGGCGGTATACACCTGTTACAACGCAATTTTTACTCCGCACTACCACTACAACGCGACCATTACAACGCATACCATTACAACGCATTGCGCTGGGGGGCGCTCTAGGATAGGGAATAAGTTTAATTTTCTATCCAACACCTTCCCTAGTGTCCACGGGGACTGGAGTTGGAATAGAAAATTATACTTACCACTATCCAGCACCTCTAAGCGCTATGCGTTGTAACGGTATTCGTTGTAAATACCGCGTTGTAATGGTATGCGGAGTAAAAGTATGCGTTGTAACGTCATACATCCTCCTAGGCGCAAGCGGTGCTGGGGGATGTAGTCCCCGGTCCGCCGCCTCGCAGGCAGAAGGGAAGTGGAGAGCCTGGTGGGTGTTGGGTGTTGCAGCAATGCAGCGCTGGGGCTGTGATGGGGCTGTGGTACACGGAGAGCCCAAACGAAGACCTCCCAGGTCAGTGTCAGCCCAAGTCCCCCGCTCCCCCGGGGTTCGCGCTGACCTTAAGCGCACCTCCGGGGGCGGGACAGGATGCACGCCTTCCTAGGCGCAAGCGGTGCTGGGGGATGTAGTCCCCGGTCCGCCGCCTCGCAGGCAGCAGGGAAGTGGAGAGCCTGGTGGGTGTTGGGTGTTGCAGCAATGCAGCGCTGGGGCTGTGATGGGGCTGTGGTACACGGAGAGCCCAAACGAAGACCTCCCAGGTCAGTGTCAGCCCAAGTCCCTTGTTCCATTTTACACCTGGCTATACAGCACAGCTGCCTGCAAAACCTATTGTTAACAATTCATTAAAATATATTTTAATTGAGCTGTGGCTACACCCAGAGAGGTATTTCTCGCTTAGCTCATGCTAATGGCTATTTGGTGCATTATTCCTTCTCCTATGGATTCCTTAAATTGCAATTCATGTGGGACTATTTCACATGTCAAAAGTGCACAGAACCATTGCACAATACATTATTTAGCTCAAAGATTCATTGTTTCCAGAAAGCAATCATTTCTTTAGTTATTTCACTGCAGCTGGCATATGTTTTAATTTTTTCATTAGGACTCAGAATGCAAGCTAGGCATATTGCCTTTGCCAATGCTTCTTTAATGTGTCCTTCCAGGATAATTTGATTTGTAAAAATATAAATTACTATAATAATATAGTATAATAATACTTTATATTTTAGACATACTCACAATATCTCTTTTGATCTCTTTCCGGTAAAAGTGATCCAACTAGTACATCCAACCCTTGATAGAAATTCATGAGTAAAACTAGAGGTCGGAATATGCATATAATTCATCAAAACTGGCGGTAGGATGCAACACGGAAGTGCAGACACCCAGACACCTTTATATACTCTGTCTACAGATGGAAAAGGACCCTCCAATACGCTTTCACAGGGAGTGCGCCTAAGCTATGGAATTCCATCCTACCCACCATCAGAGCAACCATCCCAGAAAGCCTTCAAGAGGGAAATGAAGAAGCTATTATTCCAGTTACATTTTTTAACATGACCTATCACCTTTAGAAACAAAGCGTACAGACGCTGAATTGTATTGAGTTGAATGGTCTTGTATGTGTAGGAGCGGCTGGGCATGAAAGGGTCTCTTCTCATGAACATTCAATTAGCCTATAGCTGTATTACCTCATTTTGTAAATATTGCCAAAACATGTTAACATAATTGTATTCTTACCAGTGACAAGAGCTCAACGTGTTCAACTCGCATAAGTCATTGTTCTTTTTCTAACTACTGTGTAGCTTTTTAAGTTCCCAGACTGTAGTCACTTGTCCATTCATATTTCTTGGCAATGACTTGAATGTCTGTAATGGCCCTTCTTAAGTTTCATCTGTTACTGGCAAGTCACAAGAAAAAGGCAGCAGCTAATAAATATGGCAGTACAAATATACCAAGACACAGGTGTGGGTGGAGGCCACGGGATGCCAAATAAGCTAAATACAGTGACAGAGAAAAAGAAATTATGACTATCGGAGAACAACAAATGAGACCGAGCAAGAAAAATGGAAAGAAAAGAAATAATTAGGCAGAATGGAATGAATAAATAAGAATGGATAGAAGGGTAGAAATGGAAGAAAGAAATTAAGAAAATAAGGAAGGAAAAGTCGAATTAAAGAAGGGTGGAGGAAGCATAACAAAAAGAAAAAGTGAAGAACCAAAAAAGATGGACGAGATAAAAAGGAGGACTGTGGAAAATCGAATGAAATAATGGAAATAAGGAAAGAAATATGGATACAAGACATAAAAGATGGAAAGAGACGGGACGAAGGACATAAGGAATCAAAGATAGAAAAAATTAAGAAGAATAAAGAACATAACTTTTTTTGATGAATTCTGGTAACATCATGCTGTAAAATTCAACAGTTTGAACTATTTTTCGCAAACTTTCCGCGGAGGTAAATTCCCACATGCCTGCTTACAAAGGATAGTGGTCATTCGCTCACTCACTTGGTGTCCTCTGGTTCAAAGTGTGGGGTAGTTTATTTCTCTCGCTTCTCCCTTGTACACACAGTCTACAATCACCTTTATTTAGAAATAGATGTGTTCGAAATGTTTCATTAATATGAACTAGATTGGATATGTTTGCTTCTGTTTGTTAAATTATCAAAATATTTGGTCCATAAATAGGGAATCTTTTGTAAGGTCAAGATGTGTTACTCGATTTTATGCACTATGGAAGGGATCGTGTCTTTTTAAAGGAGGCTATTACATCCTAAACATGGTGTAGAATCTAGATTTGAAATTATATAAATGGCCAGCTTCATCAACAGTATATTATTTTGTATCGCAAGATATACAACGTTATTAATTCGTGGTTGGGGACCAGGGAGCCACAGATAATCATATGAGTGATCACCACTTTCAGACTTCCCTTGGCTCTTGCCATCGCAGGGCAAACAAAGCAATCTCAAAGGTGGAAGTTCAAAGGGCCTGTGGTGCTCATTCATCAACAGAGAGTTGGCCGCCTAAATCCTCTTGACTCCCAAACTGGACAAGGAGTGAAGACCATGATCAAGGAAGGTGGAATAGGTTGATCTAGGTACCAAACAACACATTTTACGCAGTTGCACTAAAGATGTTGACGTCCAGCACAATTATGCGCATGCCACACTTCAATAATTGCTCAAACACATAAATATCCTTAAAATACAAATAGGAGTTCACATAGTAAAAAATACAAAAATGAGCAAAGCACAAGGAAAACCACAGACTGTTAAAATGGTTTGCTGTTTGTGATCACTAAATGACAGTGATCTGCACTGCACTGCAGCGTTGTGATTGGTAATGGGAGCCTGTGTAGCGGGTGCTTCCTGATCCTCGAAGATCAGAGCAGGAGCAGAGATGGGGGACCCAGCAGGAAATTAAGTGTTTTGTTTTTTTTGCGACCCGCATGCCCATCTACTCCCCCATGCCTACCTATCCCCCTGCGCCCACCCGCGAGTCGTGCCAGCCACCACGGGCAGCTTGCGTGAGGGGGCAGGGCAGGGCTGAAGAGCAGGGGAGGCGGGTACAACCCTCCTAAGTGTGCAATGACTGTTTGGATGGCCCTTTTGGGCCACCCAAAACCGTCACACGCACTCTCCCTCTTCTCCATGCAGGCTGAATTACAGCCTGCGTGGAGAGCATGCCCACCCCTACAGCCCCTGGCTGAGCGCCGTGTCAGCACTCAGACCAATCACAACGTGATTGGTCAGGGAAGCCTGTTTGCCGGGTACTTCCTGTTCCTGGAAGACAAGAGCAGGAGCAGAGACGCGGGACCCGGCAGGAAGGTAAGTGTTTTCAAAGATGATGTGTCCCTCACGCCCCTCTACCCTTCCCGCACTCGCCTATCCCCTCCCACCCCCGCGCCCGCCCCAACACTCGCAAGTCGTGTCGGCCACGACTGAACATTGCAATTCAGAACAACATGCAAATTACAATGCACCTTTTTGTTTAACGTAAATTAGTGCGTTGCAGCCACAAAATAAGCTGTGCCTTCTATGTTAATGGAAAATATCTTTGAGAAACTGGCACAAAATGTACTAACAGGAAGGACAAAAGTATTATGCTTTGCACTGTCAAAGCACCACTTTAAACACACTTGGAAATACTGAACTAATTGCTTCTTGTTCTATATTTCAGAAGAGGATGAAGAAACTCAAAGTGTTTTACAATACGTCAGACCAGGGCAAGGATTTCTTCCTAATTTTCCAATGTTTGCGAAAGTTGACGTTAATGGACCCAAGGAACATCCACTCTACGCATATCTGAAGGTAAATAGGTCTGAAATTAAAGAAAAAGCAAGAGATGATGGTAAAACACCAGAGGGGGTGTGCAGATGTGTTTATCCACATTGTTGTAGTGCCCGGTGACTCCACATTAAATTAGATTATTGCTACACTGAGGAGCAATTCTACCACAAACACCCTAGCAAAAGGCTGAAAGTAATGCACATTGGTTACATGAGAACTGAATCAAATGTAACATTGTTACTGCAGGGATTTTTCCAAATTTTCCTCTAAGATCTAAACAGCATTCATACTGTCCCTTGTAGTAATTACAGGTTTTGTCTCACTGCTTGTAATTCTAGGTTTCGTATTCCTGCCGTAAATAAAGGCAAAGGTCCACAAACCAACAAATGCTCAGAGGAATTCATTGATATGTATGCTCCTAGCTTTAAATGATAGATACATTTCAGAAATTTTCAAATCAGCAGGACTCTGTTGTCATACGTCTCCAATTTGTAATTTTTTTATGTTTAAATGGCTTTCAATGCAATATTAATTTACATAATCAAATACTCAAATACATAATAACTAGGTAGATTTGCGAAATTCATGTATGGAAAAATGACTTCATGTAGTGCAAGTAGTACAAAATTATCTATGCAAAGCTCTAATCTCTTTAAGATATATCCTGTGTTAGATTTATCATAGAAATCTGTTAAAGCGAGCTATTGTCCTTCTACACTCCAGGCAGCCAAGAACATCACTATTAGGATTATTTGTGGCTTAAAAAATTAAGTCTCACCGCAGCTGACAATTGATAAAGTGGTTTACCATTGTTGATCAAATTTAGTAGCCTACTGACTTTGAGATAGAAAATGTTTTTATTTAAAAAAAACCCTGTTCCAGTACTGTTGCCAAAGGTACTAATTTTCGAGTTACTTGCAACCATCTTCACTTTAGCTTTGACCCAAAATGATCTGTAGCTAGGCATTCAGAAGGAACATTCGGTGATGGACGATTAATGGTAGCTGGTGCAAAACTGTGTAAAGTTCTGCCACAATGTTAAGAGACTTTCCATCTCAATATTAGGCTAAATTCTTATTTTTGCAGTTGCAGTGCTTTTAATTTCATATTTAGAGGCCAGTATAGCTATCTATCTGGATTTAAATTTGAATATGATTCGGGTTTCATGAATATAATGCATAGTTTTGTATAACTTAAAATGTATTTATGGCGACTCAACTGAGCTTGTCTAGGATATCTAATTGTTTAATTCAATTTAAATTGTTGGTGAAATAGATCTTAGAGTTATTTCTGATAATAATTCCACACGCTGTGCAATATTTTAATGTATGGTATGTTTTTGGTGGAGTTGGTATATTTAGAGATATTTTGGTGTGTATTTGATTTGTAAGAGCAAAGTTCTGTTTTTCTATTGGTTTATTCACTCTAAAGCCTATTTTCACTTGCAAAATTGAGCTTCATAAATAATATGCTGACGTAAACTAAATTCCTAACATCCACAGGACACAGATGTCTTAGTAGATTTTATCATGGTTCCCCAACAACAACAACAGCAAACACTGCCTCCAGTTACCTCACTAGCATTCTACTGGCCGAGTAAATGGCATGCCAAATAATCTAAACAGCACCCAAACAATCTCAGGCCACAAGCATCGAATGCTATAATCAACCACTTGCCAATGGTTAAGATACATTTACTGAAAATAGAAAATGAACCCCAAATGCACCAATGATGATTGAGCGTCACGAGCCACATTAGACTCTGTTCTGCCAAATAATCCACACCACTGACATGGGAAGAAACCTGAACCTGTTAGCGCTGCGAAGTATTACTAAAGGCAGAATGTGTTCTACACAAATGACTCAACATATCATACACTTAACATTTTGGTTTGTAGAATTCATTTCGATACGAGTTTGAAATTAACTAGAAATTAGAATTCTTGCATTTCTTGTCCTTTTAATCAGATACACATCTTGTAACACTCAATGGTGGTTTGGGAGGTTCCTAATATGTTCCGTTTTGAGCATAACAAAAGATTTTCCTACTCACTGAAAACCAACACTCCATCACAAACATGTATGAATGTTTTCTTCTTCGCCAGGGACTTCATGAGGCCTGGGTGAAAGTTTGATGAAACTAGCATGCAGAATGGAACCTTTGTATGGACTTCTACAATTCCTTTGGAATTAATTGTATGTCATTACATTTGGGTGGGAAAGGCTATATGGTGCAACATTTCTGCATAGTTTTCAATCTTCACCTAGCTGTAAACTCAGGTTGAGTGTGGTATTTGTGTTCCATACATTTGCTAATATTTCACGTCATGCTTATGTAATCAAGGATTTGCAAAGTACTGTATTGTTGTTAGAATAGCCTCACAGGTTCTGGTTCCTGCACATACTGGTCTTGAGGATTTCAACAGAGACCAGAGACTGTTGTCTGTTTTAGTAGGAATAACAGTTGTGTCAATGTGGTAATATTTATTCTGTGCGTGCGTTTCGTTGTAAATACGTTTGTGTTAGTTGGTATGTGTAGCTGGAGACCTTGATCGATTACATCTTCTAAAGGACTGATTTGTGCAACTCCCAGCTTGAGCTATGTGTGTGAGGTTGTGCAGGAAAAGCAAAGTGTACGCCACAAAACTAAGCATGGATCTGGAATAGAAGTCAAGTCCTGAATATTTACAGGAAGCTGGAAATTATTCACGGGAAAAGCCAAATGTTAAGGCTTCAGGGAAATGTAGGCCTGGGCATTATGCTGCCACAAAGCCTGATATGGATGCAAAATGAAAGGCAAGTTGCCAAAGAGCTGGAAGTTAGTACATGGATATAGAACAAGGTCAGTAGTTACTGGTACTACCAAAAGCCTTAATCTTCAAGTTTCAACTGGGGACAGCTGGTGTTAAAAGCATCTGCAATCCTCTGATTAAACACCAGATGAGAAAGAGGAATTACCAATGGAATCCGCCATTACATTTCAAATTCCCTTTGTAATTCCTTATTTCTCAATATAACCTCAGGATTCCATGTGTTACCTCCAGTGACTCTGCACCCCTGGAGTTACCAGAACCCCGAAACTGGAAACCCTAGAAGGTCGAAAGAACAGAGGATATATTCGCACACTTTGATGAAATCGAATAGAAGTTGTAGGGAAATTCAGTAGCAATCCTTAACAAGCCCTTCCTCTTTTCTCTGATCGTTTGGCTCCCAATCTGGATAGGTATTAATATTTCTACCAGCAGGGCCATGAGCAGTTGAGTTTAGGGCTGTTAAAATTTTTAGATTCACCCTATTTTATCTTTAACGCAGAAAGCAACTAACATTCATTGGACTCTTGTCCCCCTTAAACAATTTTCAAAATCTAGGTCCAACCGTAGGCCACACATTTGCAGATGTATGTCACCGTCAGGGCCCACTCTCCAGGTCACAAGGCAATGACTCCAATGGTGCATACCTTGTCCAGTGCATCCTGAGTCAGCCTGTATCCAGATGGTGCAATTCTATTGACTGGATTCGTTATATTAGACCAAGATGAATTGTATTTTCAGAACTGTGATGTCTGATACCTCTTCCATTCAGAGGCTATACCCAACCTGAAGCAAAATACCTACCTTGTTTGCGTTTATGCTGCAGTCAATTATTTCCTACAACCTGAAATGACAGGAAAAATAAAGCCAATTATATGTTAGAGCAGGCAGGGGGGAAAGTGAGCAAGAATGTATATAACACAAGATAGATCAACCCATTCCAAGCATATGAGCTAGTCTTAGAGCAGAAACAGATAACTCAGGCTTTTCAGCTTCTATCTGAAGGGTAATAGGCGCATGTGTTAGAGGGTTAGCTGACAGATATTCCGGATAGAGAACGGAGGAAAGAGGTCTCAGATTTATTTTCTCTTTGAATTACTAACAGCCGGGCAAGTGCGGCTCACACCTCCCTCCTGCTTTAGGACAGATTCATGTGTACCCCATGTCACTTGGAGGACCCAGATAAACTGCCTTTAAAATCATGATCAAAGTTTTTTAAATGGATGAACTGTAGTATAGTTAGTCTCTGAAATTCCTTTAATGGCAACCAGATGACAATAAACCTAGAGATTTCTCAAGTGAGTTTGGTCACAAAGTTGTAAACGTCAAGGGGTTGGAGTTGGTCTTGCAACAAAGTGCAGTGTGTGGCCTTTCAAAGAGGCTGCACCCTATATTGGGAGTTGCCTTCTGTTAGAATGGTGGAGTTTCTTTTAAGTGAGTACAGTCGCAAGGAACACATCTACGCCATAAACTATGTAATGGGGTCTAGTGTGTTAGTGGACTAATGCCTGCTTTCAGCTCCCTTCCTCATCGAGCCATGCTGGGCTCTGCAGTTCTGATCTGAAATGCACCTGAGAACAATCTGGCACAATTCTTATGAGAAAGTAAACAAGTGTTGGCACATGTTAGCTTGTGAAAGTGAAACTCAGTTTACCAGTGTAATATGTAGATATATCGCTGTTTAACATCCGGAGACGCCCGGTAAAAGGTTGCAGTGAATTTACTAAACTGCACACCTGGCAAGGACTCCACTTTAAACGTGCACTATTCCTTGAAGCTGATTCCTTGTATGCGGAGCCTGTTATGAGGCAAACTCATAGGAAACCATAGCCTGCCCCTCTCTAGGTGACCCCATCTCGAAACTGAGGGAGTGAAATGACCATTTGTCTTATTGCAATGGAAGAACTCTGTACGGCAGGAATGACCGGTACATTCAACCAATGGCTCAACCATGTGAGCAAGCATAGGACAAGCAATTGTGCCTGAGTTATATGTGCTAACATGTAAGTAAGCACCTTAATCACAGCAGGAATCGACAGAAAGAGCATAGATGTAATGTAGTCCCTCATGTAAGCACTGGAGTGAAAGCGGAAGGATACTTTCAAACTGCAAATAGTAATAGGTGAGAGAGGTAGTCCACTGGGCCGGCCGAGCCAAGATGTGATTGACAAAGTCTCAACCCAATCACTGAAATGCTGGTTAAAGAGAGCAAACGGTTGATAGAGACAGACCTAAAGTTCCCTCTAAGTATTGTTAGCAATAGGTTGACTGCACTGTCAAAAGCCAGACCTAAAAATGACCCCAAACACTACCAGGATAGGGGGGTCACATAATATATGTGTTGCGTGTAGTCACTAAAGCAGTCTGCCAGACCTAACAAACAGCGACTTATTTAGAGTATCATTAGCTGCTAATAAATACGCATTTTCAAAGAAAGTTAATTGAACAAAATCTAAAGATGAAAAGAATTTATTACCACATATGTGTAAATATGAATTTAATGCAAAAATACACAGGCACTCAATATTTTGATATTTTGCCATGAATGTATTACCACTAAATTCTGAATCAATGTACAGTTCTGGTAGAATGCCATCTGATATCTGTAATACTAGTGGGTTATTGCAGGCTATTAACATTAGTTGTAGCGTCACAAAGGAAATTTTCGAGCATTTAGTTAAATAAATAGAACAGGTCTTTCACAGTCAAATAGTATACTTTAATCAAAAACAATTGCTGTTGCCTTTGAATGTTAACTTAGAGAACGTGAAAGACGAGATGTGCCAAAAAGTGTAAGAATTAATTTCAGCAAAAAGATGGGATGGTTCAAGGTTTGTCAAACACTTTATTGGTGGATTTCAATGTGGTTGGACAGACTACTAGATCTGCCACCCTGCGTCTAGGGAAATGACTGCTTTTTCTTGTAGACAATGCTGAAAAAAACAGATTAAGGAATCAAGCTATCACTGAAAGTCTCACATGTCATTATGTACGAGGCAGATTTTTATATGTAATGTGAACTAACTTATTCAAGGTGGTTTGAATTCTAAGGGGTTTAATAATCTATTCAATCTTCCTAGAGATTTAACAGGTTCAGAGAACCAAAATAAAAACCCCAAATTTGGCTTAAGGCTATCAAAGAGGCGTGTTAGATAGCATGTCGATCACACTTTTTATATTTAATTAGAAAAAGTACCTAAAACTATGGCTTGTATTTCCTGTTTCTTTCTAGGAATCCTGCCCTTTTGTGAACCCCATCATTGGTGATACAGACAGGCTGCACTGGTCCCCTTTGAAAGTGAGTGACGTGCGCTGGAACTTTGAGAAATTTCTGGTTGATGCAGACGGCATTCCCATAAGGAGGTGAGGAACACCCCAAGGCAATAAGCTGATGGGCATTGCTTAAACATTTTTCTGCAAGTTCGCTCGGGCCTTAAAAACAACACAACGTCTATTCCATTTTTGAAATGTTGTTAAAGCAGATTCTATTATGATTCAGTGCTTAGTGTCTAGGGATCTGTACCTATAATTTAACCTGTTCGGCAACCTATGTCTCCTGCACCACTTACACCACATGTGCCAGACTGATTTTAAGACCCATTTCTGAAAAGCTCTAACTTAGTTCTTGCTTCCCACTAAACCCTTCGAAACTGGACGTGAGGTGTTACAGAAACGTTAACATCATTCCTACATCGCATACACGTTCTTTATTTAGGAGTGTTTTTTAAAGTGCAATAAATTGGGTAGGTTCAATGCATAGGCTTATGAACACCCACAAAGGTAACATTTTGGTGGAGATTATTAGTTGAAGTGGATGGCATTCCTCTTCAAGTAATAATGACACTATTCCTTATTAGGTCCAGTTTGGTCTCCATAATTTAAACCTGAGCTCAACCGTTGGGAGCTGTAGCACAGACAGGCTTAACTTAGAAGCAATTATTAACGCGTTTATAAGTTAAAAAACGGTTAAAAGGTAGAAACACAACAATACAATAAAAATCCCACTCCAGTTAATTAAAATAGAGAACATTTGAATGAGCAAATAGATACTAAAACAACAATAATCGGTTGTAGGGAACTGGAGACATGATTTTTCAAAGTTTTCGGTGTTTCTGGTGCCAAAAAGATCAAAGTGCCAACTGAGGGTATCTGATCATGCTAGACCGGTTCAAACTCAAAAGTTAAGGCCAACCTCGATAGAGAGCACGTTGGCTACAGGGACCAGGTTTGTCCAAGTGGAAGGTTTACTTTCTGACTTAGTCTATTTTCTGGAGCAAGTCCTCTTCGATGAGGTCATCGGCGGGTCGGGTGCCAGCTGGATTAGAAGAGGGACTCATCGACGAAGGCTGGCTATGGTGCAGGACTTCAGTGGAAGCCTCTATGTTGGCCAGAAGTTCGAGGCTCCTAGGGTCAAAGCTGAGAAAACTCTGAGCGGGCAAAGTCGAAAGATCAGGCCGAGGAAGATGGAAGCAGGGTACTACTCAGCATTGGTCCAGCCGAAGTCCTCTACTTTCGGACTTAAAAACGTTTTTGAAAGTGAAGATCCTTTCAGCGGGGTGAACCAGCAAGCTGAGATCGACAGGCAATTTGACGTTGGCTGCAGATCGGTGGAAGCCTTTTGTTCTTTTTGCAGAAAGTTTGAAAGAAGTTTCTGAGTGTCCAGGCTTGTCGTTTTTAAGAGAGTAAAGAATACTCTGTAATACCAGCCAAGGGTCCAGGACCTTTTGGGCACCACTTGGGGATTACAACTCAATGTCCCAGAAGCCACCAGGAGGGTCCAGGGGCAATCCAGTTGGATCTGGTCAGCTGGGCTCAGCAGAGTCTTGGGCTTGTTGCAGTTTTTGCATTCCTGGAGTTTAACAGGAGGTTAGTTAACTATCCTTGGAGGACACTTTTCGTTCCTGGGTACAAGTGGGAAACAGGTCCAGCCCTTGAGGTTTCTCTCCACAGGTTCAACAGCAGTCCGACTTCTATCTTCCACAGGTCTAGAGGTGTTCTGAAGAAGGTACCCATGGGTACCATTTTTATGTCTTGCATTAACTTGTGGGTGGGGGAAACTCCTTGGCCCAATAGGGAAAAAATTCCTAGGGGCAACCCTACCCACTGTGACATCATTTCCTAGGGGACTGGCCTTAAGCAATTTCACATTCCACTGCCGTAATGCAACATGGCAGAACCTTTATTTCCCTGGTAAGAGCTCTGAGCACACGTCTGAAGGTTGTCTAGGGAAATGAAGAGTTCCCTCTGCAAACCAGTTCTGGAACAGGTTTTCCCCAACTGGTATTCGTGCCACTCTAGCTACTGGGACAATGAAAGGGGTAGCTTTGAGTTACATCTGCCTTTGACAGGGGATGCCCCTTTGAAGCTTGTGCAGTTGTTGGGCATATCTTCCAGGCCATCCTGTAAGGAGGAGTTCACACCTCTTCCAAACATAGGTCCTTTTGTTCCCTTATCTTAGAGCTATTCACATCTGCTTACAGTGAGTCAGCAGGCTGCCAAGTGACAGTTGGAGTTTAACTCTGAAAAGGCTACCAAAGGCTTTAGGCAGGAAAATGGCAACCTTCTAAAAGTGGCATTTTAAAAATAGTAATTTAAAATTCAACTTGAACATTAGATTAGATATTAAGTCACTATTATTTTGAGTCTTTAAACCAGGGTTCTAGTCATCCCCAAACTGAATCTATCTATACTACTATAATAAAGTAAGAACTTTCAGGCTTTGAGGCGGGTAAACTCGGGAACCACGGCGCCAATCTACACACCCGATACACCGTTGAAATTGCCAGGGTGTGTAGATGGGTATAGGCTATATAAATATAAAAAATAAACGTTATTTAAAAAATTTATATTAAAAAAAAAGTAGTCCCTCCAAAGTAGCGCCGGCCGCAACGTGCGTGCTCACGTCAGGAGCACGGGGAGGAGCGGCATCCTAGGAGCAGCGGACATGGCGCGGGGGAGGAGCGGTGACGTGAGGAGCTGCGGACAGGCCAGGGACGGTGCGAGCAGCGGAGAGGCGGAGATGGCGTGGGGGAGGAGCGGCGGCGGACAGGCGGTGAGGAGCAGAGCGGCCAGGAGCGGTGAACTGAGGAGCGGCGGATGAGGTAAGGCTCCGGGGACAATGTCGGGGCAGGCGGGTGTCAGGCCAGGCGGGGGACGGGGAGTTAATGTCGGGGCAGGCGGGTGTCGGGCAGGCGGGGGACGGGGAGTTACAACACAGAGCGGCCAGGAGCGGTGAACTGAGGAGCGGCGGATGAGGTAAGGCTCCGGGGACAATGTCGGGGCAGGCGGGTGTCGGGCCAGGCGGAGGACGGGGAGTTAATGTCGGGGCAGGCTTTGTATAGCGCATAATCACCAGCAGGTCTCTTTAAGAAAGCTTTAAGAAAGTGGCCAAACCCACCAGCAGTTACAAACACAACACTTGGAGAGGTTTTATCTGGGTTTAATACACATGGCCTACTTTTTAAATGTCATGCACCCTGCACTATGGGCGTTTTGGGTCTTCTTTAGGGGTGACTTATAAGTATTAAAAAGAAAGGATTAGTCCTAGCAAAAGCTTTATTTTATGAAACAAAGGCGATATCAACCTGCACACCTATTCAAATGTGTGTAAGATAAGTTTATAGAATCTTAATCTTTGTTCTACATTGAACAACATTTTTGACAATGGTGCTACCCCGGAGTTCCCGGACTATCCCCTGTCAGGTCAAAAAATAATAAGTATAAACACAATGTGTTTAGAAACCGAGGTACACTGTTCAAATTTGCCCTTTAAGGTGCTTAATCTAAATCACAAATTTCTTTGAAATTTTTTGAAAATTTTTTAAGGAAAAAATGAATGAATGAATCTTCATCAGTAATCAATTTGCACTTATGAACAATAAACTTTCAAGTAACAATCTCAGAAATTCACAAATTACAACATTTGTAAATTACTATGTCAGCAACCAGATAAGCATAATTTCAGTGATAATACCAAAATAAATGAGAGAAAGAAGAAAACAACAATGCTTGTGCTGTATGCAACAGGCTTTATGAATAGAAGATATCTTTTACAAGGTTTCTCAGTATTCCAGGGTAATTCTTTCAATCCATCAATAATGCATCCACAACTTCCCAATGCATTTCGGTGAACAAAACACCTTCGTCAGGGGAACACTGCAAACAAAAATCATAACCATTCATGTTGGTAATTCTAAATAACTTCGAAATTTAAACATGAGTAATAAGACTAAACCATAAGTCAGAGCGAACATCTTGACAAGGAAGAGGTGCATAGATGACGTGGAGGTCATCTGGCAAGGCGACCTTGTGCCAGTAACAAATTTCATGACTTGGTTGAATGCCCAAAATACCTTCCTGAAGTTTACCAATTCTGTGTCAAACAAAACCATGGTATTCCTTGATCTCAATATCTACATTGAAGGGGGCTACCTAAAAACAATGACACATTTCAAACCGACGTCTAGGAATTGCCTCTTACGGTTTGATAGTTTTCATCCACGTCATTTACGTGAGAATCTTCCCTACGGCCAATTCCTCCATTTACGGAGAAACTGCAGTGATATAAGCCAGTACAAAGTACAAGCATCTGACCTAAAAGCCAAACTACAGAAAAGAAATTACCCAGATAAAATGATAAACTCGGCAATGAAAAGGACACGGAACAACCACCGCGATGCTCTTCTTGAGGACAAGGTGCCAAAAGACATGAACCCCAACAGGCCAATATAAGTGACCACATATAGCACACATTCAAACGATGTCACAAAAATGATCAACAAACACTGGCGGACACTAACCTGCTGAAAACTCTCTTTTGAAAAAAACCTTTTTGCACACAGACGTGGAAAAAATCTTAAAGACATCCTAGTGCACGCAAGGCCTCAAAACAAACTACCAGACGAACCACATTGCAAGACGTGCAGGGCCATTATCCATGTGGGAATTGTAGTAGTTGCCACCTCACCAAAAAAAGTAAACAATTGACTTTCAGAAATGGCAGTAAGTGGGACCAATGAAAATTCACAAATTGCAACAGCAAACAGGTAGTATACCTGATTACATGTCCCTGTGGCCTTGAGTATGTTGGAATGACCACCAGGGCCGTAAAAGTGAGGATCAACGAGCATAAGAGCAACATAAGGTGCAAAAAGAGCACCACAAAAATGCAAACCATTTTCTACAGGAACAACACTGTGTCAATGTCTTGACATGGACAGTTATAGAGCAACTTCCATCTGAGTCTGGCTTATTTGAAAAGGAGCAACGATGGGTTTTTCGTTTGGGCACTCACATTAATGGATTAAATGATGACATCCCTTGGGGACAACTGCGCTGAAATACTCTAAATAGAAACTATGTGTTTAAAATCTTTGTGATGTCCCTTCTACAGGGCTCAGTATACCAGCTGATGGAGTATTAATGATACACTCCATTATAAGAAGACACATTTTTTCTCACTTTCTTTTATTTTTACTTAACTTGCTCCAAACAGATTTGCTCTTTAAAGAACACTTGGTATGGGATTTAACACCCATATCTGACTCTGTAGCGTACTCCAACCAGGCACACTGAAGGGTCCAAAAAGATTGCGATAAAGATCATCCTTAGATCGTAAGAAGCAAGGGTAATCACTGTCAGAAAGAAAAAAATACCCTCTAGGGATGCGCATGTGCAAGCCCCGAGACGAATAAAGACGCCTGCGCACCTCTCGCGCATGCACGGCAACAGACACGCTATCAGGAACCGGGCACTCATGCGCAAAAATCACGGCGCCTGCTACAACACCGGAGTGCCCATATTTGGCCTTTTTCCGATTCCAATCATACAAGTAACAGGCTCTAATCAGCGAGAGAAAGGGTATTTAAACCCGAGCGCGATACTATCCCGCATACCCAGCGGAGCCGCGCAGGTGGAGATAAAGGCGGAATGAGCTCTTCATAATCGTGAGTAATGGAATTTTAGGAAGGCAACAACCAAAAACCTGTAAGCAGTACGCTTATGATCCTTTAAACCCTTACTCCCAACAGGATGCATAATGGCTCGATTCAGTCCCCTATGACGCATTGAGGCTCATGAGGCACAACCACGAGTATTAAAGAGTATGTAAACAACCTTGTACATAATACCTCTTTGAAAACCCACATTAACTATAATGCCAAAATACAAAGAAAAGCACGAGAACAACATAGATGCTATTTACAAAAAAGAAAGTGTGTGCTTTATGTTTTGTGTCATGTATTTCCTGTCGTTGTCCACTTTTTTTCCTTTATAGGCACGATTACTGATAGTATGATAAAAAATGTTTTGTCTAGGTACCATCGGCCTAACCATTTCAACCCTACACCTCACCCCTCCCCCTTTTTATTCTTAAGGTGATATTACCTGAAGGGGCATACCATTTGAGGATTGAGGTGCATTCCTTCTTTCTTTTTCCTTTTTTTCAGGTTAGCGAAATCGTAAAAACCTCTAATAATATAAATAACAATTAGGTACAATATAGTTATATTGTTCACTTTTCTGTAGAATACAGATTTATAGCATATGTGAGTAAGGTGGGGATTTGTGCCACCCCGTCCTGAAGAAGAAGTCTTGTACTCCGAAACATGTTGACGCACACCAGAGGTTAACGTACATCATACTGCATTAATAACCTCGATTCACACTTTTTAATAGCACCAGCCCGGGGGCTAATTAAAAAAAATTTGTGTCACCCCACGGGCCAGGTGTTTTTTAACTCTCACTTAACACGTCAAACCCCACTACTCACTGACCTTCACACAAAACCCACACACACCACACATAGTCTGTGTATAAGTGTTCCCACGTAGTCGCAGGTCGTAGCACGCCGCATCCCGTAGAGGGGTGCTAAGACCCCAATGATGAAGCATGACACCAAGGGTCTTTTTGGTGTGTGAGGGGTATTTAAAAAACAAACAGTGCTCCCCACCACAGTAGGGACCACCCTGGTAGATTCTACTTTGTTTTTGATACACCTGAAGACATGTTTTGCTTTGTCACTTTAGTGGTGGCACAATCATTACTGCAGTACACTGATGGAGGGATTCTGCTTGGAAGCAGAACTGTGCCTTGGGATAACACAATGTCAGAATGTAGGGACTGAATCTCTCTACATCATCAGTAACTTTAGGCCCAACTCCAATGAGCTCACAGTGCCTCACCCGAACTCCTAACTTTTGCAGAGTAGCAGGTGATTTTGGCAAACCTGGTACAGGAAGCTCTAGTCCCCAGAGGAACCGTGGAGACAGATCATCACCTTTCGTTTCTCACTCATGCATGTCCATAGTACACTAAAGAAACACACAAAGGAAGTTTACAATGTATTTATTTAAACTATTGTAGTCTATTTTGAAGCAGGTGGGCTGCAATAAATAAACAAATTGAACTGAGCAAAGTGATCAGCATTACTGGCATTCTGTATACAATGAACAACCCAACCATGGCAAGTAATGTATCTGTCTAGGCCTACCCTCACTATGTGAACACAGGGAAATATTAGTTATCTCTGGGCTGCAATAACTAAACAAATTGAACTGAGCAATGTAATCAGCATTACTGGCATTCTGTATACAATGAACAACCCAACCATGGCAAGTAATGTATCTGTCTAGGCCTACCCTCACTATGTGAAAGGGAAATATTAGTGATCTCTGGGATGAACAACAGCCCCCTTACATGGTGTGCATAGTTAGGTGGTCTGCATCATAAGTGTAAACTGAATTTACACTAGGCTGCTGCCTCCGTTCCAGCACCAGACTCTCTGCTGAAATTCTCTGCTCTGCCCCCCAAGGGGGCGTGACACAGTTTATATGATAAGAAATACTGCTTTAGAAACCCGCCACTGTGCTACCGTGTTATGTCTTAAAACGTTAGTAGATGTTGCTGACCGTGCACAAGAAAACAATACACCATGTTGCTCGACCTTGTACAAAATATTCAGACTAAATCCCAAGAAGAGGCACTGAATAACAAATTACATCTACAGCATATTTCTAAAATAACATAATGTTACAAAAACAAATGTATGTGTGGCTGTTCAAAGCAGTGGCAGCCTAAATTACAAAATACGCAAAACTAAGTGAGAACCAAAGTGGGCCTAAAAGGGAAATCACTACAAAATGTGACATTTAACTTACAGGCCCTGGGTACACTGGGTACCATATTTTATCGAATGAAAGGTAAGTTACGTGTGCTAATTAGGACTTTTAACCAATTCAACAAGTCTTATGGGATATGTACTGGACCCTGGTTATAAGGGTCTCAGTGCACAGTGCCCAAAAACCAACTGCATCAGTCCAAACAAATGGAGGTGATCATTCAAAAAGAGACATTTTCTTACACCTATTCATCCAAATAGAAGATCAATTGGTTAATGCAACAGCTACATAATCTGTGCTATCAGGGTCGCAGGTTTAAATCTAAAATGACAAATTTGCCTTTCACTCATCTGATAAAAATAGATACACTGACCCACTTGGTGCTTGACACCAAAAAATGTCCAGTGTTTTATTTTCTTCACTCTTCCCATACGCATGACATGGTGCCACATTTCAATGGACAGAGCTTCCTTGTCTTCTTGCTTTGTCTCATTTGGCTCCAGGCACCAGTGACAAAAGCACAACATTAACTAGATCTTTATTGGCTGACTGTATTGCCATGTCTGCCGCATTTAGCAGGTCCTTTTTCTGAGGCACCCGAAGACCCATGTGATCCTATGCATGGCATCTGTTCTGGTTAGATGTGTCTTTCCAAGGCAGGCTCTCACTAAGTAAACTCTGCTGGCAACAGCTTCCATAGTGTGACTGCCACTTAAAGATACACACCCATCTTGTTGCCCAAATTGTTTTTTTGCCCCTCTAGCCCTGTCCTTTGTAATTGCTGTTCATAAGAACTCGTGCACATAATGCGACGTCCCACTCACCTGATATGAACTATAGGAATGGGGGATGTGAAAAGAAGAGGAAAAGTATTTAAAAAATAGGGATAATAATGTTCTTCAATGGTGGAGGGGTCAACTCTTAAACTGCATCCCTAGGCATTTATTCTAAAGGCTTTTTTGTATTCTTCTTTTACAAAAAAGCAATGTTCTCAATTTTATGAGGTGAGTCTGTCCTTTTCTGCTAACCTAAAGTTAAAAATACATGCTGTGTAATCTTGCAGTCTTGTTGTTTTAGACCCACATCATGATTTCGGTTATTCATACTATCAGAATGATAACATAACTCTACCGTCTTATGTTTTGCAAAGAATGTCCGCTTATTAACAACAATTAGTTTCAAACGGATCAAGTGCAGCCTTGTAAAGCAATATGAATTGAATACAATACAAAACATTGCCCAGTGCTCAGACAAGCCTCAAGTGCAAAAACGGAATCCATCACATGATGAGAACTATCATACACCTAAGTCTGTTCAGAAATTAGAAAGATAGATTAATAATGAGACCTGGCTTACACTCGCGCCCACACAAGTTACACACCAATTTGGGGGTGGCACTAGAGAGCTGGCAAGCAAGATGGCCGCACTTGTGTGAGGCCCCTGCTGCCTGGAATCACTGTCTGGCATCATCCTACATCGGCGGCGGCGCTAGCTGTCAAAAAGTCACACCCCTGTCCGGCCTAATATGCAGTGAGTCAGAATAACCAGGCCATATGCGGTGGGCGGCTGATGGCGATGGCGAGGATCAAGCGTGTAAAGCTACCGAGCGGTAAAATGCACTTGAAGATAGCGGCACCAACAGACCAACCTGTGGAGACGAGGAGATTGGGGGGTGGGGGGGCTAAGCGGAGAGCCCGATGTAGCTGACTACTGCCTGAATGGTTTCACTGCATCCAGTAGTTACACTGCCGTGCTGCGGATCGAAGGAGCAGGTTGGGATGGTGGTGGACACATTTGTGAGGTGAAGCCTGCCAAACCGTGGCACCACTGTACGCGGCCCTATGCTTCACGGCCCCTGATGCACGAAGAGACACGCCATCTCCTGCCAACATCTGGGGGTGAACTGGGGCGTCAGCGCCAGTTACCTGCTGAGCCCTGACCCTTCGTGGACATTGCCCGGACGCGGACGCTCTCGCCGACTTCAAAGTCGGACCCGCGGTGAGTGAGGCCGCGCTCCCAAGGGCCGACATGGGGAGAGAGGGCAGCGGCTGTGGAAGATGAGCTGCACGGGCCCCCCTGTACCAGTGCTTGACGTGAGCGCACCACCATGTCCGGCTCAATGGAAACAGCCCATTGACCACACAGCAGACACACTGCGGGCCCCGGCATTACTACGTAAGGCTTCGCTGTATTAGAGTCACGCAGGCCTCTTTGCTGATTGTCTGGCCAAGAGGAAAGCAATACCAGGCTAAGCACAGGCACCAAAGCTGGGACGACAGCGATTGGTCCCTCTGGGATTATACCCACTGCTATAGCGGGCCTCCGGCACTGCACATCGACAGTTTCCTATTTGCCTTACTCCTCGCCCAAGCAGGCTCCACCTCGGTGGTCTGGGCAACTAGCTGCCTTGAGCTTAGTTCCTGCTACCGCAACTCATCTGTTACAATGGGTAGAAGCGAAGGTAAGCAAGCCAAACTGCCCTTTGAATAACGTAAGTCTGTGTGAGTCCCAGCCGGGGATACAGACTTCAACATGATGGAGGGTCCTCGACTGACATCACAGTTGGTAGACACGGACATGAAATCCCTCTTACTGACCATGCGTCGAAGTCTCACATCAATCGAGGCCAAAATGGACCCATGTGCATGGATTTTATCATGCAAAAAACACAGTTGATGGACAGAATGTAGAACAATGTCATACATTCACCCCAGTACAAGGATCTGGGCCTAAATCCATCGGTTTTTTGCACTCCACACCACCCTGGGTTAGACACTGGCTATATGCAAATCAGCTCTGACCCTGTGCCTCATGGGAACAGTCCAGTCCGAGATGGATTTAGGCCCAGATCCTTGTACTGGGGTGAATGTATGACATTGTTCTACATTCTGTCCATCAACTGTGTGTTTTGGATTTTATCATACAGCGTCTAGAGAAACACGACTGTCGCATAAGTGAGGCTCAGTACAGAATATCGACCCTAGAGGATGAGTCCACAATGAGAGGAGAGAGTATGCAAAACATGGAGAGGCTCCTGAAATGTATTTCTGCAAAAAACAAAGATTTGGAGGCGTCTGTCGCACAGAAATAACATTAGAATTTTAGGAATCCCTAAATCCACAGCAACCGGACTCATGGAGGATTATGTGGAGGGCCTATTGTTGGACCTGTTCGAGCCACATCCCTCTCCAAACTATTGGTGTTGGAAAGAGCTCACCTCTCGCTCTCTGCCAGACCTCCCGTAGGTGCCTCGCCTAGGCCTATAATTGCTCACCTGCTCAACTACAAAGACCGAGATACATAGTGCCCACAACGTCATTCGCTCCCGCCCCGCTTCCCACACATCCAGCCCCAAAATGATACACTGGACACGTGATTATGGGTAAGAACTGCTGCAGGTTTATTTTCATACTACAAACGTATGACGTTTAGGTGGGTCATTTGCAGCGCTCAAGCGGGCGGACAGCAGGAAAAGAGGCCGAACCAGGGGCAGTCGGGGCTTAACTATTAGGTACGCCCCCCCCCCCCCGGCAGGTAAGCCCTCCCCTGGCCGCGTGATATGGCGATCGCGGGGAGGGGCAAGGAGTCCTGCATGCCTCCCCTCCACGCCCCCCGTATACCGGCGAGGAACTGTGACGAATGGCCACTAGGGAGCTGCCTCGCTGATGTGAGTTAGAGCGGAACTTCACAGCTTCTACACCGTCACGTTCTTAGTTCCCATCATTCGGCATCCTTCACCACCAGTGGGCCATCACCTGGCAGAACTGCTCATAATGTTACATGTTGTCTCCTTCAATCGTTGCCTTCTTTCCCATTTGAAACACTGTTGAAACCAGAACTGTTGCCAACCGCCATCCTACTCCCGAGCACCCTCATATAAACGAGGTGAAATTCCCTGTCCAATGTTATGGTTTGTGTTTTTACTCTCTTGGACTTCCTTTATCTACACTGATGTCTATTCTGGTCTGTCCATTACAGTATCTCTCTTCCCTCCCTCCACTTCCATAGTCCAATTTTCTTTTCTTCTAGCACTGCAATCTCTTCTGAACAAGTTTCCTTTTGTTTCTGGTATTGTTGGGCTCTATGTGGGCAGCCATTTGCCTACGGGTTTGAAGTGTGGGTGTGGGTTGGGGAAGGGGGAGGAGTTGTCCGTGGTTACAGTGGTACAGCACACAGTTGGCCACAGATACGCCAATGCATTACTGCATACAAACACCAGACTTCATTCTTTACGATACACATAACCATCACGCGAACGGGGGGGGGGGGTTTGGGCCCCTGGGGGCCGTTTTTATTACAGGGCCGTTTTTGCAGCATAGCTGCAAAATCGGCCCTGTACCAAAATCGGCCGAAAACCGGCCCCGTCAAAGAGCTCGGCGGCACCTCCAACTCCCCCGAGTGGGGAGGGGGGCCGGCCAAGCACTTTGCCGGGGCCGGTTTTGTTTCCCAATCCGGCCCTGAATGTAGGCACATACTTGGCTACCTAGATAGACATAATATCCAAATACAGTCCACTGCCTTGCTAGATGATAGCTTTCGTGAAGAGATAAAGCAGGAAATTTGTGATTTTTTCCCCAGGAACCTAGATACTGTCCCAACCCCAGCTAGTGTCTGGGAGGCCTTCAAAGTTTCTATACGGGGATTATGCATTGCCAAAGGGTGGGGAATCCTGCGGGACATTTGGGGATCGCTACAGAAACTACAGCAAACGATGAAGGACACAGAGACACACATCGCAGAGGCCCCAAATTACTCAAAGACAGGTGCAGCTACAGGAATTAACAACAGACTACCTAGCCACGGCGGAATTTGAATCTCTCTTCCACTCCAAGTATCATCGGACTCACAGGTTTGTGGAGGGGGAACGACCGGGGAAAGCGCTAGATGAGGTGGTGCGGATTCCCAGATTCACCAACAATATTTTCGGGTTGGTGGAGACGGCAGGCACCTTACAAACAGATTCTAGAGAAATACTTTGCACTTTCACAGATTACTACCGACACCTTTATGGCACACGCAGAATGCGTCAAATTGACATGGCATCCTACTTCGAGTACATTGCCCGAGGTTGACTCAGTGATCCTCACAGGGAGTTTCAATCTGCAGATATTGAGGAGGAGGAGCTCCGCGCAGTTATACTGCAACAATGCTCCGGCGAAACCCAAGGCCCGCCGGACTGCCGGCAGACTTCAATAAGTGTTACGCTGAAACGTTAATTCCCATTTTGAAACAGGTCTATGAGGAAACTAAACAGACGGGCACTCTCCCGTTGACTATGCGGAAACTGATGATTATCTCGCTCCTCAAGCCGGGAAAATATGCTGTCCAGGGCCGTTTCTACCATTAGGCAAGCCTAGACAGCCGCCTAGGGCGGCAAAAGGGGGAGGGCGGCAAAAAACATTGTTTGGCTCTTGACTCCAGAGACGCTGGGGTCACAGAGACATTTCTGATTTCTGACGTGACTGCTTGTTATGTGATCTTCGCCCAAGAGAGTGTTAAACAAAGCAGCACCTTCTTTGAATGGCTCAAATGAGGGACTTAATTGGGGGCCAGTGACGTTTGTGCCAGAATGAGACACAGCAGCAGATCCCAGTGCATGGGATTCACGGGTGAGACGCCCTCACACTGCTCCTATGAGACAGTTAGTGATTTATTACCTGGAGGAAGAGATGGGCATGAATGGGGTCCCTTGGTGGGAGGGGGGGGGGGTGGCAGAGCAGCCTGTCACCACATGCTTCTTCCCAGTGCCCAGAGAGGCCAGGCTGTTCCCAGAAGGGTGGACGCAGCCCAGGCCTCTCTTACAGCGGTACAAAGGCCGGCAAAGGCCGGCTGCCTTTTCCTGCACTCGTAAATCCTAACATGCAGTTCAGGCACACAGTAGGAGGCAAACTTTGTTGTTGTCATGATATTGATGTAATATTTGCTGCGGATGCTTAATTTAGGCAACTGTCTCATAACTGTGTGCCCCCAAGCCCCCACCCCCCACAATGAGCCAGAGTCTAATTCACATAATCAGAAACTGATTATTCTGGCTTCTCTTTAAAGTTACAATCCTTCACCATTACTACCCCCCTCGTTAGCATCTTTTCTTCTCTTTTGCCGAGTCTTCAGTTCTCCCCTTTTAACTCACACAACCTTTGTCATTGTCAGCCTCCCTCGTTTCCCTACATCTCTAATCCTCCTGAAATGGGAGCCCTACATAGCAGCAATGCAGAGTTTCACTCAATCATCCACTCAGCCAACGCCTTACCTTGAGACACAGACAGTCCCCACCCTACTTAATAAAGCAAGCATTGGCGAAGCCAATGGGTGTGGCTTGCATTTTGAAACCTGACTGATGTATTTTTAAAATGCCTATAGTAGTGCAAAACAAAGATAAAACGATTGCTTTTCTTATACAATGCATTTTGGAGAAAAATAATTTAATGCGACATGATGTCAAAAAGCACAGTGCCCATCGCGTGGAGTGTGCTCTGTGTGATCTGGGCCCAGTCGGTGGGCCGAGGAGGAGGGAGGGAGATGGGCGAGTGAAAGCACGCCAGTGAGATGTGGCTTCGGATGTTGTAGGTACACACACTCTTTGCCACCTAAGCTGACGACTGCAAAAAGAACAGAAGATGGACGGAATGCTGAGCCAATCAATCATTGCCCCAGTCAGTCACAGATCTGGGTTAAATCCATCGATTTTTTTGCATGCCACGCCATTCCACTTTAGACACAGCCACATGCAAATCAGTCTTGACCCTGTGCCTCAGGGGAACAGTCCAGCCAGAACTGTCTCGCCAGTTCCTCCCTGGATCAGAAACAAGCATCCTGGGACCTGTTTCGGGGCATCACCCCTCATTAGCCAGGATAGCTTGAATCTGGTGGCGTAGCGAGCATGCGTCCCACTTCTGGGCATACCCTTTCCACTTAGGATGACAATTGCAAAAAGAACATGATGGATGGAATGCTGGACAATGCAAACATTCACCCCCAGTCACAGATTAGGATTCAAGCTAGCCTGGCTGATGAGGGGTGAAACCCCGAAACCGGTCCAGAGTTTTACGTTTCTGGTCCAGGGAGGACCTGGCCTGGCAGTTCGGGATGGACTGTTCCCAACAGGGGCAAGACAGATTTGCATATGGCTGGGTCTAAAGTGGGGTGGCACTGTGACCCAAGGAACGTCAAATTTAATCCAGATCTCTTGACTGGGGTGAATGTTTTCATTTATTCAGCATTCTGTCCATCACCTAGGCAGTATGGCCTTGAAGGTAGGGACACGTTCCTTGGAGAATAAGCACTCTCAAAACCGTAACAGGGCTTTGGCTGCACTGAGAGTTCAAATCTCAGCCCATGGGAGGGTGGGACACAGTACATTCGGAGACTCTCGTTAACACCCAGCCTGTGTTCTCAGACCTCCCATCGCCTAGTGGCTCTGGGCTTCTTGGAGATCGCTGCATCTAGCAGCCCCCTGCCCTTTGGACCATCCACTGCCCCGGGAGAGTCTCTTGGAGCTACCACCAGCACTCTCAAGGACCACTTCCTCTAGCTGCTGCGCCCCCCCCCCCAACCCTCCCAGAGCCTATGTCTCCTTGCAGCCCGTCCTCTTAGTTCTCGTCCTCAAGCAGTCCTGGTCTTCTCGAAACCCTTTTTGTCTGTACAGCTCCTGTCCTGGCCGTTAAAGGTCCCACACTCCAGCAGCTCCAGTCGTATCAGAAATCCCTACCCCCTGGCAACCCAGGCTTTCCCTGGAACCCTCGGCATTCTTAGCTCCTGCCCCAGAGTTTCCGATCCCTCAGACCTCTCATCCACTAGCAGCCTCAGCACCTTCAACTCTCGTTCTCTAGCAGTCCCAGCCCTCTTAGAGCCCCCGTCCCCTAGCAGCCTCATTCCTCACAGAGCTCCAGTCCCGAGCTCCCAGGCCATTTTCATCTCTGCTTCAATTCATTTTCACCCCAAAATATGCTGTTTAAATATTTACTTTTATATTGAAAAGCCTGGATGACAGGGGGAGAGAGTGATGGTAGTAAAAGGGAGGGGGCAAAATTTTTCAATTCTCGCCTAGGGCGGCAATACACCTAGAAACGGCCCTGATGCTGTCATGCACAGCTTAGAGGCCCTTGTATTTAATTAATAGCGATGAAAAAATACTAGCTAAAGTACTGGTCAAGAGGCTAAGCTTGCTGATAGAGGGCCGAGTTGTGCATGGTCAATCAGGATTCATACCTGGTAGAGCCACTTCTCATAATTTACGCACTATATTTGCATTGCTGCAGGATATTGACCCTGATTTGTCAGCAGTACCGTACCATACAGTTTTAGATGCCACCAAAGCCATTGGTTCGCTAGAGTGGGATTGTATGTTCGCTGTATTGCGTATAATGGGCCTTCCATCTCCTTTCTTATCCTGTTTCTCATTACTCTACAGTCAACCACAAGCCACAGTGCAAATCAATGGGCACCTTTCCGGCCCCTTCCCCATCTCGCGTCGCACTCGGCAGGGATGCCCCCTCTCTCCCCTGCTCTGGACATGAAGTTATACTTTCTATACACACAAGCTCACTATGCAATATACTGGTTTCAGCCCCCTCCATTCATGCCCCACCTGCCCATCGAACAAGACTATATGGCTCCTTTACCTACTACCTTCTTCCTCGGGTCACCTGTCCTTGGGGAGGATACAACCCACTCCATGGTGGCATGCACTAACCGAGCATGGTACCAGCTTGTCAGGAAACTACGCAAACCACTAATATACTTGACACTACTCCCTCGTTCACCCAGTGCTTAATTTGTAAAAAATTAAGTGCCAAGGGCCTTCTCTGTAACCCTCTGCAGCTTGCACCACCCATACCCTGCCAGCACTGCCAACGGTAGCACCAACATAACACCTATCCATCTCACACTCTTGCAAGTTTGAAATTCACACCATTTCAGGCCACACAAAGCTATAACTAGCTAACCCCGGGCGTAGTGGGCATAGCAGGGCTACACAGAGGTCCATGGAGTTGCGAACAACCTCAGTGGAACTCTGCTAAGCTACGCTACGCCACCCGCCTCCACCCCCCTATATTAACAATTAATTCTACATGACTTAAAATTAAATTAAAACCACTTACCTGACATGCAGCGTCCCCGGCCTGCCCTCCTCCCCGTCTGGGTAATTCTTTGAGAGAACTGCACATGCGTGCATGCCCACGCCTACGCCTACGCATTTCTTGCGAGAAATGCACATGTGCAGTTTTCTCAAAGAATTACCCAGACGGTGAGGAAGAGGCGGAGTGCAGCCCGGGGACGCCACATGCCAGGTAAGTGGTTTTAATTTAATTTTAAGTCATGTAGAATTAATTGTTAATATGGGGGGGTGGAGGCGGGGGCTGGCCAACTCCGCTCCGGAGTGTGTGGAGATTTGCCTTCTCTGCGTTCTCAGTGGAACGCGGAGGAGGCAAATCTCCGCACACTCCGCGGGCAGAGAGGAGGTATCCACTCCGGGGTTAATAATAACGGCATGAGAGGCTGATATTACTCATTTTAAAGGTATATTGACTTACTAAACAGGGTTGTTGTGCTCATCTCAAAACAGCGCCACCATGTGGTAGACTGTCACTAGAGCCTGTGCTGACAATTAAGTTCTGGTGCTGATCACCGGAAACCACCAGCACAAATTAAGCACTGCTTTCACCTCATGCTGGTCACTCATGAAGCCATATGTCGCAACATGCTTCGCAGGAGAGGAATAAATATCTGGTGTGACCTCTACAATGAGGGAGTGTTTAAATATCGAGAAACATTGCTAAACTGAGGAGCCGCCCACCATTGGATATCTTTCTCTATTGTATGGTATCAAAAAGGAGGAGTAAAGGGCTATTACTACTTGATTACGAGTAGAAGGTCCAGCCACAGCGTGCCCAAAAGGATACGTCTTTGCAAAAATTACCGTGCTGTTCCTAAGGGAAAGAGGGGATTGGTACAGTCTGTGATGCGAATGATTATGGCAGGGTGACACAAAGGTAACCCTGGGAATCCATTTTGTTGGATTAATGCCCTCACATACCCTTTCAGGTGTCATGCTTCATCATTTGGGCCTGCTCCTTGTTGGGTCGGCGATGCAATACCTAACGGGCAACACCTCATAGAGGGGCTCTTTGGCGGAGATCTTTTTCCAACAGCCGTATGGATGAAGTGCGGGTATGGGGCCAGAAAAGAGGGTAGACGTGGAGGAGTGAATTAAAATAAAACTAGTGGTACCGGGAATGATTTATTCAGAAGGTCCACTGCTTTAATTAAAAACTGTTTTCTAGAGGAGAGTGCAGGAAAATTCTGTTTCCAGAAATCCTCCAGAATTTGTTATAGTCCGGTCAACATGTTTCTCGCTAGTGTGAATTTAACAAGCGATTCTTCAGGACCCAGATGACTGTTTAGCAAGTATCTAAATGTGAACACTGTCTACTCTAATTCCCTAATGTGTAATGTATGTATACTAATGTGAATACAACAACACTTAGGGGTGAATGGGGGAACAATACTATATTACCCTTCTTCTATTGTAACTGCCAATACCTGTTAAGGAAAGAGGAAAAGCAGATCACAAACAGCTTAAAAACAATCGCATCGGTGACTGTATTCCTTGTGTGGTTCGCATGCCATTATATATCAGGCGTGTCACCACAACAATGCACAAGTGTAACATGCACTCTCAAATGTGAAAACTTAGTGAGAGTGGTACGGGATAGACCATTAAAACATATTCAGAGAGAATAAAAATACCAAATTGGTATGGTTAGCAGAGAGTTATCCAAAACTCACCTAAGGTTATTAACAGTCAGATAACAACAGTATCCAGCGGGTAAAGCTTCAGGTAGATCTTCCACTGCAAGGCTATGTATAGGGAAAGATCTTAGTGCCTCATGAACAGTGTACAGTGACATTGATAGTTGTATTGTATGTGTCAAACAGCGTTATGCCAATCTTCAGAAGTGCCTCTGACGGCGCTATATTATAAACTAAAAAGTCTGACTGATATATTTCATGTAACTTAGTACTCAAGACAATGGCCCACGTAGTAATCGGTAAAAAGGCGTGTACAAAACGTGTGGCCCTGCGGTCAGAGTATGTAAAGAGGTTAGGTTATATTTCATGTATCTTAGTACTCAAAACAATGGCCCACGTAGTAAAATAGGTTAACAGGCGTGTATAAAACCTGTGGCCCTGAGGTCAGAGTATGTAAACATGTTAGGTGGTGATGCATACACACTGGATCCATGGGGTGATTATGTGGGGGACCATGGCTCGCTGGTTGCTGGTGTCGGTAAGCCCTTCTCCTGCGATCATAAGTGGGCTAGTCTAACGTCAGAGGGGAAGAAGGGGAAGCTCTGTGCGGTGGTGTGACTGCTCTTGTGAACGCAGAAATAGTGATAGACGAGATTCAATCCCCTTATAACTCGCTGTCTGAAATACTGTACTGGGTGGTCTCAAGGTTAGGTCTGGCTGGGAGGCAAACTGAATATAAACGCCACCGCTGTTATATTCGCTGCTGTTCGAGTTAATGTAAGGGCCAGCGTAGGAAGAGAGATGGTACCAGTTGCCATGTCAGTTTAATGTGAGTTAGTGTCAAAATGACGAGCGGCGAGGAGAGAAGAGAAAAAGAGAAAACAGACTAAGTATGTATCCGCTGCCATGACAGTAGTGTTTATGTCAGTGCCATATAGGATAAGTGCGGGTTAGTGTCAAACTCGCAGAAGGCGATGAGGTAAACAGGAGGAAAATACCTCCGCTGCTGGGACAGTGCCAAGTAGTTAAGGAACCGGAAAAGAAAAGAATAACTCCCCGATAATGAACCTGATCTAACGGGACACACTGGTAACATAAGTGGTTGACATAGCGGAGTACACGGTCTCTCCTAGGAAGAAAGACCAACGCTTCCGAGTCTTTTTGTTGCGCTGTTGCTCACTTACTTGGTAATCCCTGAGCTGCACTTCACGCACCTACCCCTCGCCGCTGGATCCGGGTGGAGGAGGAAGGCGGGGTCAGAGCCGGATATAAAGGAGTGAAGACCTCCACGTGATTAGTACACGAGCGCGGGGGCCATCTTGTAGGGTCTAGCCTGTGGTGAACAAATTGGCTGGCTCGGAATAATGTCAAAAATAAACTTAAGGGGATGATACCCAGAATCACTAAACTCCATTCATGAATAATGTAAAGGTGATAATACGTTTTTAGGGCTCGGCCTCCGCCCACGAAGTGGGAGGAGTTTCGAGCTCCTAATGTTAAAGAGAAAAAAAAAGTATCTGTAGGGCTTTGGCGAGACACATTCCACACATTCCTTAGTGTGTTATGTCATCTGGCCAGTGATTCGTCTTCGCTGTGGTGTCTTTTTAATAGGCTTGAAGTGATAGGCTAAATGTCGTTTTGGTCGGCCATGTTTGGCATTTTTCGTTCGTGTGCGCGCAAAGAAGTACATTAATTATAATTAGGAGCTGTCAGGGTGCCTCCGTAAGTGAATCCAGATGGCCGGGCGCGTTCACCATTCAGCAGCGCTCAGCGCGCAGCTGCTGCATGCCAGGCCGGGAAAGGGCTTCATTAGTTCAAGAACAAGAGTCTGACGTTCTGTCATGGGCTGTAGAAAAGAGAATTCATTTTACAACTTGTAATAATGTCATGCCTTTTGTTAGGCATCACCTAACTCGTGTTTTAGTCATCACAGGAAAATTGTATTATTTTGTTAGTGGGTCCAAAAAAACAACCACGCGCCTTCTACACACAAACTCATTGCACGAGTCTTCTTGAATAGATGCAAATGTTTTTCCAAAACGTTCTCAGAAGAATTTCTGTGACGTCTAACTGTCTGATGTTGCTTCCTTCCTTCCTTTATTCATTGCATATTAATGTTTTCTTATGAGCTATGTACAGACCAGAGCCGTGCAGTGGAAAGATCGTTGTGTGGACTTCTGTTGACATTTAATACTAACAACCAACCCTCCAGACCCTCTTTTTTTCCATGCCTTTCCATTCTGTTGATGTTTTTCTATTTTTTTTATCCGATCCAGCGACTATCGTTAAAAAAAAATGTTAACAGTTTTTTAAACTTTGTTCATAACTTTTTGTCAAGACGCAGTTGAGTGCATAGTAACTTAACTAAGGCTATTGAATTACTATTTCTTTCAGTACTGCTTCACATTCTATTTTTTTTAATGCAGCATTGGTTTTCGAGAAAAATTATTGTTTTTGTGACATTCGATTACACCCAAGAGCTTTTCCTACACAATACGGAACTCCCACCCGCCTTTCACAATTCCAATCCCAAACACAAGTGCACAAGTTCTTGCTGCTGAATTTTGAAAAGGCACGTGAAGTGGGAATCAGAGTGCAGAATCAGAGTGCAGTTTGAGAGTGCAGAGTGCAGTTTGAGAGTTGAGACTGTAGTTTGAGAGTGCAGATTGAGAGTTGAGAGTGCAGATTGAGAGTGCAGAGTGCAGTTTGAGAGTTGAGAGTGCAGTTTGAGAGTTGAGAGTGCAGTTTGAGAGTTGAGAGTGCAGTTTGAGAGTTGAGAGTGCAGCATGAGAGTTGTGAGTGCAGATTGAGAGTTGAGAGTGCAGATTGAGAGTGCAGAGTGCAGTTTGAGAGTGCAGAATCAGAGTGCAGAATCAGAGTGCAGAATCAGAGTGCAGTTTGAGAGTGCAGTTTGAGAGTGCAGTTTGAGTGCAGTTTGAGAGTGCAGAGTGCAGATTGAGAGTGCAGTTTGAGAGTGCAGATTGAGAGTGCAGAGTGCAGATTGAGAGTTGAGAGTGCACGTTGAGAGTGCACTTTGAGAGTTGAGAGTGCAGTTTGAGAGTTGAGAGTGCAGGTTGAGAGTTGAGAGTGCAGTTTGAGAGTTGAGAGTGCAGCATGAGAGTTGTGAGTGCAGTTTGAGAGTTGAGAGTGCAGTTTGAGAGTGCAGTTTGAGAGTGCAGTTTGAGAGTGCAGTTTGAGAGTGCAGTTTGAGAGTGCAGTTTGAGAGTGCAGATTGAGAGTGCAGAGTGCAGTTTGAGTGCAGAGTGGAGTTTGAGAGTTGAGAGTGCAGATTGAGAGTGCAGTTTGAGAGTGCAGATTGAGAGTGCAGATTGAGAGTGCAGATTGAGAGTGCAGATTGAGAGTGCAGTTTGAGAGTGCAGTTTGAGAGTGCAGGTAGAGAGTGCAGTTATAGAGTGCAGATTGAGAGGGCAGTTTGAGAGTTGAGAGTGCAGATTGAGAGTTGAGAGTGCAGATTGAGAGTGCAGTTTGAGAGTGCAGATTGAGAGTGCAGATTGAGAGTGCAGATTTAGAGTGCAGATTGAGAGTGCAGATTGAGAGTGCAGTTTGAGAGTGCAGTTTGAGAGTGCAGTTTGAGAGTGCAGTTTGAGAGCAGATTGAGAGTGCAGATTGAGAGTGCAGATTTAGAGTGCAGATTGAGAGTGCAGATTGAGAGTGCAGTTTGAGAGTGCAGTTTGAGAGTGCAGTTTGAGAGTGCAGATTGAGAGTGCAGATTGAGAGTGCAGTTTGAGAGTGCAGTTTGAGAGTGCAGTTTGAGAGTGCAGTTTGAGAGTGCAGTTTGAGAGTTGAGAGTGCAGTATGAGAGTTGAGAGTGCAGATTGAGAGTGCAGATTGCCTACACCCACGAAGTGGGAGGAGTTTCGAGCTCCTAATGTTAAAGAGAAAAAAAAAGTATCTCTAGGGCTTTGGCGAGACACATTCCTTAGTGTGTTATGTCATCTGGCCAGTGATTCGACTTCGCTGTGGTGTCTTTTTAATAGCCTTGAAGTGATAGGCTAAATGTCGTTTTGGTCGGCCATGTTTGGCATTTTTCGTTCGTGTGCGCACGCGTGTGTAGTTTGAGAGTGCAGATTGAGAGTTGAGAGTGCAGATTGAGAGTGCAGAGTGCAGTTTGAGAGTGCAGAATCAGAGTGCAGAATCAGAGTGCAGAATCAGAGTGCAGAATCAGAGTGCAGTTTGAGAGTGCAGTTTGAGAGTGCAGTTTGAGAGTGCAGTTTGAGTGCAGTTTGAGAGTGCAGAGTGCAGATTGAGAGTGCAGTTTGAGAGTGCAGATTGAGAGTGCAGAGTGCATATTGAGAGTTGAGAGTGCACGTTGAGAGTGCACTTTGAGAGTTGAGAGTGCAGTTTGAGAGTTGAGAGTGCAGTTTGAGAGTTGAGAGTGCAGTTTCAGAGTGCAGCATGAGAGTTGTGAGTGCAGTTTGAGAGTTGAGAGTGCAGGTTGAGAGTGCAGGTTGAGAGTGCAGGTTGAGAGTGCAGTTTGAGAGTGCAGTTTGAGAGTGCAGTTTGAGAGTGCAGTTTGAGAGTGCAGATTGAGAGTGCAGTTTGAGAGTGCAGATTGAGAGTGCAGAGGGCAGATTGAGAGTGCAGAGTGCAGTTTGAGAGTGCAGAGTGCAGTTTGAGAGTTGAGAGTGCAGATTGAGAGTTCAGTTTGAGAGTGCAGATTGAGAGTGCAGTTTGAGAGTGCAGTTTGAGAGTGCAGTTTGAGAGTGCAGTTTGAGAGTGCAGATTGAGAGTGCAGTTTGGGAGTGCAGTTTGAGAGTGCAGTTTGAGAGTGCAGTTTGAGAGTGCAGTTTGAGAGTGCAGTTAGAGAGTGCAGTTAGAGAGTGCAGTTTGAGAGTGCAGTTATAGAGTGCAGTTTGAGAGTGCAGTTTGAGAGTTGAGAGTGCAGATTGAGAGTGCAGATTGAGAGTGCAGATTGAGAGTGCAGATTGAGAGTGCAGATTGAGAGTGCAGTTTGAGAGTGCAGTTTGAGAGTGCAGATTGAGAGTGCAGATTGAGAGTGCAGATTGAGAGTGCAGTTTGAGAGTGCAGTTTGAGAGTGCAGTTTGAGAGTGCAGTTTGAGAGTTGAGAGTGCAGTATGAGAGTTGAGAGTGCAGATTGAGAGTGCAGATTGAGAGTGCAGATTGAGAGTGCAGAATCAGAGTGCAGAGTGCAGATTGCAGTTTGAGAGTGCAGTTTGAGAGTGCAGAGTGCAGTTTGAGAGTGCAGAGTGCAGTTTGAGAGTGGAGAGTGCAGATTGAGAGTGCAGATTGAGAGTGCAGATTGAGAGTGCAGTTTGAGAGTGCAGATTGAGAGTGCAGATTGAGAGTGCAGATTGAGAGTGCAGATTTAGAGTGCAGATTGAGAGTGCAGATTGAGAGTGCAGTTTGAGAGTGCAGTTTGAGAGCAGATTGAGAGTGCAGATTGAGAGTGCAGATTTAGAGTGCAGATTGAGAGTGCAGATTGAGAGTGCAGTTTGAGAGTGCAGTTTGAGAGTGCAGTTTGAGAGTGCAGATTGAGAGTGCAGATTGAGAGTGCAGTTTGAGAGTGCAGTTTGAGAGTGCAGTTTGAGAGTGCAGTTTGAGAGTGCAGTTTGAGAGTTGAGAGTGCAGTATGAGAGTTGAGAGTGCAGATTGAGAGTGCAGATTGCCTACACCCACGAAGTGGGAGGAGTTTCGAGCTCCTAATGTTAAAGAGAAAAAAAAAGTATCTCTAGGGCTTTGGCGAGACACATTCCTTAGTGTGTTATGTCATCTGGCCAGTGATTCGACTTCGCTGTGGTGTCTTTTTAATAGCCTTGAAGTGATAGGCTAAATGTCGTTTTGGTCGGCCATGTTTGGCATTTTTCGTTCGTGTGCGCACGCGTGTGTAGTTTGAGAGTGCAGATTGAGAGTTGAGAGTGCAGATTGAGAGTGCAGAGTGCAGTTTGAGAGTGCAGAATCAGAGTGCAGAATCAGAGTGCAGAATCAGAGTGCAGAATCAGAGTGCAGTTTGAGAGTGCAGTTTGAGAGTGCAGTTTGAGAGTGCAGTTTGAGTGCAGTTTGAGAGTGCAGAGTGCAGATTGAGAGTGCAGTTTGAGAGTGCAGATTGAGAGTGCAGAGTGCATATTGAGAGTTGAGAGTGCACGTTGAGAGTGCACTTTGAGAGTTGAGAGTGCAGTTTGAGAGTTGAGAGTGCAGTTTGAGAGTTGAGAGTGCAGTTTCAGAGTGCAGCATGAGAGTTGTGAGTGCAGTTTGAGAGTTGAGAGTGCAGGTTGAGAGTGCAGGTTGAGAGTGCAGGTTGAGAGTGCAGTTTGAGAGTGCAGTTTGAGAGTGCAGTTTGAGAGTGCAGTTTGAGAGTGCAGATTGAGAGTGCAGTTTGAGAGTGCAGATTGAGAGTGCAGAGGGCAGATTGAGAGTGCAGAGTGCAGTTTGAGAGTGCAGAGTGCAGTTTGAGAGTTGAGAGTGCAGATTGAGAGTTCAGTTTGAGAGTGCAGATTGAGAGTGCAGTTTGAGAGTGCAGTTTGAGAGTGCAGTTTGAGAGTGCAGATTGAGAGTGCAGTTTGGGAGTGCAGTTTGAGAGTGCAGTTTGAGAGTGCAGTTTGAGAGTGCAGTTTGAGAGTGCAGTTAGAGAGTGCAGTTAGAGAGTGCAGTTTGAGAGTGCAGTTATAGAGTGCAGTTTGAGAGTGCAGTTTGAGAGTTGAGAGTGCAGATTGAGAGTGCAGATTGAGAGTGCAGATTGAGAGTGCAGATTGAGAGTGCAGATTGAGAGTGCAGTTTGAGAGTGCAGTTTGAGAGTGCAGATTGAGAGTGCAGATTGAGAGTGCAGATTGAGAGTGCAGTTTGAGAGTGCAGTTTGAGAGTGCAGTTTGAGAGTGCAGTTTGAGAGTTGAGAGTGCAGTATGAGAGTTGAGAGTGCAGATTGAGAGTGCAGATTGAGAGTGCAGATTGAGAGTGCAGAATCAGAGTGCAGAGTGCAGATTGCAGTTTGAGAGTGCAGTTTGAGAGTGCAGAGTGCAGTTTGAGAGTGCAGAGTGCAGTTTGAGAGTGGAGAGTGCAGATTGAGAGTGCAGATTGAGAGTGCAGATTGAGAGTGCAGTTTGAGAGTGCAGATTGAGAGTGCAGATTGAGAGTGCAGATTGAGAGTGCAGTTTGAGAGTGCAGTTTGAGAGTGCAGAGTGGCAGTGAGTGCAGACTGAGTGCAGAGTGACAGTGAGTGCAGACTGAGTGCAGAGTGACAGTGAGTGCAGACTGAGTGCAGAGTGACAGTGAGTGCAGAGTGACAGTGAGTGCAGAGTGACAGTGAGTGCAGAGTGACAGTGAGTGCAGAGTGAGTGCAGAGTGAGTGCAGAGTGAGTGCAGAGTTAGTGCAGAGTGAGTGCAGAGTGAGTGCAGAGTGGCAGTGAGTGCAGAGTGGCAGTGCGTGCAGAGTGGCAGTGCGTGCAGAGTGGCAGTGCGTGCAGAGTGGCAGTGCGTGCAGAGTGACTGCAGAGACAGTGTGTCAGGGTGCACATTGTGTGAGTGTGCAGAATGAGTGTGCAGGGTAAACAGTGTGTGACTATGCAGGGTGACATTGGGAGTGTGCGGGTGAGCAGTGTGTGAATGTGTAGGGGCAGTGTGTGAGTGTGCAGAAAACACCACACACACATACACCACACACACATAACGCACACACAAACCACACACCTCAGTCTCTCAACACCACACACTTGTCACCACTCAACACAACACACTCACCACCACACTCACTCCCCAGGCTCACCCCCACAGACTCACCACCACACACTCACCAGCACACAGAAAACAACACACACAACAACACACCCCAAGCCGTCAATGAATGCTTTCACCATGCACAAACACCAACAACCATCATCCATCTGTGCACGCTTTTACCAAGCACACACCCACCAGCCGTCAGTGCACCCTTCCACCAGGCACACACACCTCCAGCCGGCAGTGCACTTTTCCACCAAGCAATCGCAGTATGGTACACCTTACTTTTAAACATATTCATATAAAGCACAGCATGCCACCATTGGTAAAATTACAATTCAACCAACATACTTCCACTACACACCACATGCACACACTCCATAACACATGGCAAAAAGACATTGGCATTTACAATGCCATTAGCTCAAACTCAAATAAATCCGAGCACGATTGCATTTCTAATGCTTGTTGAATGGGCAATTACGTATTGAAACTGAAATTTAGGCATGGTAGGGATATGTGTCGGCCATCTTGTAGTGGCTAATCCAGGGGATATCTTCATTAAGGCCACGACTGTCAGAAGATAATCTGTGGATCCAACGTTGTTCTTTGTAGAACAGGCCCTGTTTAGATATCTTCTGGGTTGCTTCAAGGATCAGCCATTGAAGAGAGTCTGGGGTGTGGTTCATTTCGAGGAAGTGCCTGCACATTTTTGTATTGTGTTTCTTGCACCTAAAATTGCTTCGGTGCTCCGAAATTCTTGTTTTCATATTTCGGGTCGTCATGCCAATATAATAAAGATTACAAAGGCATATAATCAGGTAAATACAGTTCGTGCTATTGCAATTGGCGTGGCCTCTCATTTCCCACTTGAAAGAGTCTGTCAGAGTAATACTTTTGTATTTTTTAGTGAAAGGGCATGCTGCGCACCCACCACAAGGATAGTGGCCAGTAACTGCTGGCAGAGTCCACAGTGTGGTTTGGCGATTGGTTTCGCTTGTCTTCTTAGGTCTAGTGTGTATCAAGATGTTTTTGATATTTTTAGACCTCTTGAAAGCGAATCTACGTTGGTCTAATGTGAGCGACCCTGTGTTGAGTATAGACCAGTGGCGTCTCACGATTCTTCTCAGATGGGTAGACGCCGTTGTGAAGGTTGTCACACAGGTCATGGGTTGGATAGCCAGGGGGTTTCTTTCTTTAGGTTCTAACAATCCCTCCCAGTTATTGTTCTGTGTTTTTTTTTACATTTTTTGATTTCTCTGGTAGGGTAGCCTCTCTCTCTTAAGTTCCTTGACAGGATAGCTGACTCAGTCTTGTAATTTGCCATTGTGCTGCAATTACGTCGTATCCTGAGGAATTGCCCAAACGGCAAATTGGATCGTAGGGCCTTAGGATGGTGGCTGGTATAATGCAACAGACTATTGCGATCTGTGCTCTTTTTATATAGAGTGGTGCCAAGGGATCCCCCTTCGATACTTATTTTTATATCTTTCTCTATACCAGGATTAGACATGAAATCCGAGCTAATACCCGTGACTTCCCTCAGAAACCTCCCACACTTAATGTCCCACACACCCTACTATGGACAACAGGGCAAAAATATGCAGTATCTATCCTCTATCGTACTGCTCTACTAGAGCGGCCAGGTGCGCAGAATGGGGCTAGAGCTGGGTAGGATTAACATTTAGACACTCTACTCACAGATAAACAGTGGGTCTACTGCTGCACACAAACAGGCCTTATAACAGCCAGCAGCCCCCTACACATTATACATTTAAAATGTATACATTGGGTATACTATACACCAGCAAGACTGCACAGATATAAATTAAGACCAGATGACTGCTGAGACAGATGCCGACAGAACGGGGTGAGCTTCCTCCATCTGGCGTGGCAGTGTGAGTTGATACACAGGTATTGGGTAGAGGTGCTGTCCTCTTTATCTAAGATGGTCGGCTCTCCCATTCCCGTCTCCCCGGTTACGCCATTATTAGGTTATACTGAGGAGTTGCAGACCGCACAAAGGAAAATCATTGTACTGGGTCTGAGAATTGCAAAGTAAAGGGTGGCATGCAGATGGGGACGAGGGCGGGCCCCCGAAATTCAAAGAGTGACTGACAGATCCCATAAGTTGTTAGACCAGCTAACAACGTATGCAGAATTGTTGCCAACGACGTCCCATACATGGGACTTCTGGGACCCCCTGCTAACTTATTTGCGCAAATACCCAGACTGACGGGTCCATTATAGGATCAGTTGGCTTTGACCACTTCTAATTGCAATATAAAGTGCTGATGGCACAGGGGCGGGGCAGATACTCTAGGCACAAGGGTTCATCTGAATGCGTCAAAGTAACTGGCCACTCTTATAGCATGCCACTTCATATCATTAGAGGCCACATGATAGCAGCACTAGACCCAATCTAACAATTGCAAGTTAAAGCCCTGGATGTATGCGCACTGAGTCAGAATGCAAATGTCCAAATGTTGATATTCCAAGACTTCGATATACAGGAATAGGGCTTTTTATTTGTGTGTGTGTATGCATAAGCAAATGTAACCAATAATCAACAGGCTGTGAATGTACTGCTGTGTTTTGTTGGAACAATCAATAAAAACATTAAAAATTAAAAACATACAGACCAATTTAATTTGCAAGGACAAGCTCTCAAGTTCTTCAGGGTGCAGAAGCATGTTTGTTTTTTAATATAATTTAATCCCTTCGCTGCTAGGCCTTTTGCGCCCCTGTGCAATGCCATTTTTTTGGCTATTTGGGGTAGTTGGCACTTAGGCCCCTGAAACTTTTTGACAACATAAGGTATCCACACCAAATTTTCATCATTTTTTCCAACATCATGGGGATTCTAAAGGTACCGAGGGTTTGTGGATTCCCCTGGAGGGGACCCAGAAGTTAGTCAAAATACAGCTACATTTTGTTTTTTCTTGGAAAATGGGAACAAAGGGCTACAGATGAAAGCGTCTGGTTTTTTCCCTGCATTTGGTATCAAAAAAGGGGTTGTGGTGCTGAAATCACAATCTTCCCAGCTTTCAGGGAAAAGCAGACTTTTGTCAGAAAACCAAACATTCTTATACAGTTTTGGCATTTTTCTGGGACATAGCCTATTTTTGCTCTTTTTTGTGCTTTCAACCTCTTTCCAGTTAATGGTAGAAATAGGTATAAAAGCAATAATTGATTCTGAAAAGGTATACATTTTAGAAAAGTGGGCAAAATTCTGAATTCAACAAGGGGTCATTTGTGTAGATCCTTCAAGGTTTCTTTATAGAAACTAACCGTTGAATGAAGGAAAAATTGAAAATTAGTTGAGAAAAATAGCCATTTGTGTCAACGTTTTCACCTGTAACTTCTTATAATTATGACAGCTCTTTGAAAGCAATATACTGTTACATCCGCTGGACCTTTCTAGTAGTGGGGATATATAGGACTTGTAGGTTCACCAAGACCCCGACGAACCCAGAGCCAATAACTGAGCAGCGTCTCGCAATTGTTTTTTATAATGTACCGGGTATATAGTAATTCATTCGGGAAAATATATATATGGAATAATCGGTATGAAATACACCTATGTATTTCTGAAATTGGAACAAAATATAGAGTTTAGAAACAGTAAATATTTGCACATTTCCCATACTAGCATGAGAATTATAGCTCATTTTTCAAAATGACTTCTTTTTTACACATTGTCTTTCATTTGGAAGACAGAAATACATAGAAAGTCAATAGGTAATAACAATTGCTCTCCAAGTCTGTGTTACCCTTTGTCTCCCGATAAAAATGGTACCGCACTTGTGTAGGTAGGCCTAGTGCCCGCGACAGGAAACGGCTCAAAACGCTACGTGGACACACTATTTTTAGAGTGAAAACTGACCCTTTTTTTGTAAAGTGCCTAGCTGTAGATTTTGAACCCTAGCTCTACGGGCACCTAGGGAAACCTAGCAAACCTTTACATTTCTGGAAACTAGACACTCAGGGGAATCCGGGAAGGGGTGATTTCACTCGCTCTTACCAGGTTCTATTACCCAGAATCCGTTGCAAACCTAAAAAATAATTTTAAAAAAACACATTTTCCTCACCTTTCTGTGGTGGAAAGTTCTGGAATCTGTGTAGATCCAGAAAATTCCTCCCACCCCGTGTTGACCAAAGTATTCTGAGAAAAATTGTACCTCACTTGTGTGGTTAGGCCTAGTGCCCACGACAGGAAACGGCCCAAAACGCAACATGGATGCACCCCATTTTCACAGATTTTGAACCCTAGCTCTGCTGGTACCTAGGGAAACATAGCAAGCCTATACACCCAGGGAAATCCAGGATGGGGTGTCTTGACTGGCTCTCACCGGGTTCTGTTACCCAGGATCCCTTGCAAACCTAAAAATATGTCCAAAAAAACACATTTTCCTCACATTTCTGTGGTGGAAAGTTCTGGAATATACGTGGATCCACACAATTACTCCCACCCTGCGTTTCCCAAAGTCTACTGAGAAAAATGGTACCTCACTTGTGTGGGTAGGCCTAGTGCCCGGGACAGGAAATGGCCCCAAACGCAACGGGGACACACCACATTTTCACAGTGAAAAGGGACCCTTTTTTTACAAAGTGCCTAGCAGCAGATTTTGAACCCTAGCTCTGCTGGCACCTAGGGAAACCTAGCAAACCTATACATTATTGAAAACTAGACACCCAGGGGAATCCAGGATGGGGTGACTTGACTGGCTCGCACCAGGTTCTGTTAACCAGAATCCCTTGCAAACCTAAAAATGTGTCCCCAAAAACCCACATTTTCCTCACATTTCTGTGGGGGAAAGTTCTGGAATCTGCATAGATTGACAACATTCCACCCACTGCGCGTTCCCCAAAGTCTTCCGAGAAAAATGGTACCTCACTTGTGTAGGTAGGCCTAGTGCCCGCGTCAGGAAACCGCCCAAACGCAACGTGGACACACCACATTTTCACTGTGAAAACTGACCCTTTTTATACAAAGTGCCTCGCTGTAGATTTTGAACCCTAGCTCTGCCGGCACCTAGGAAAACCTAGCAAACCTATCCATTTAATAAAACTAGACAGCCAGCGAAATCCAGGATGGGGTGACTTGACTGGCTCTCACCATGTTCTGTTAACCAGAATCCCTTGTAAACCTAAATATTTTTATTAAAAAAACACATTTTCCTCACATTTCTGTGAGGAAAAGTTCTGGAATCTGCGTGGATCCACAAAATTCCACCCGCCGCGCGTTCCTCAAAGCCTTCTGAGAAAAATGGTACCTCACTTGTGTGGGTACGCATAGTGCCCGCAACAGGAAACGGCCCAAAATGCAACGTGGACACAACACATTTTCAGTGTGAAAACAGACCCTTTTTTTGCAAAATGCCTTGCTGTAGATTTTGAACACTAGCTCTGCCGGCACCTAGGGAAACCTAGCAAATCTATACATGTTTGAAAACTAGACACCGAGGGGAATCCAGGATGGGGTGACAGTCTACTAGCAATAGTCTTATTCCAGAGGGAGAAATTCCTGTACCCTTTGACCTCGAGCAAGAACCATCCAATGGTGCCCCAGGAAATAACCCAAGCATAGATTAGGTGCCATTATCTGTCTATGCATTAGAATGCTGCACGGCAGAAACTATTAATACCCCCTTGCCGTATCCCCTTCCCCCATTCCAGAAGACCTTATTGCTAAGCTGGAACATTGTGGGAATTAAGAGTAAGCTAGGGGACCCTGACTGGGGTACTTTTGTCGACAGGCACGACATATGTTTATCCAGGAAACATGGGCACTAGAACAAGTGAATAGGTGTGGCTACAAAAGCTATAGAGTTGCATTGACCAACTCGACTGCTGGGCACATTTCTGGTTGATTATTAGCTTTGGTTCACTACACCATATCTTATGTTGTTACCCCTCTCCATGTGAATAACTCCGATGTCCAAGGGATAATTCTTTCCTGTTTCAACACACATCTCCTCATGATAATTAATATTTACAACCGGAGTAGCACTTACAAAGGGGAATCAAAAACACTGCAATTATTGGACAGTGTACTAGGTAATCACTCTAGCACTCACCATGTGCTTATAGCAGGGGACTTTAACCTCACATTTGGGCCGAATAGCCTGGCATGTGAACTATTCAGGGATGAGAATTTCATTTGAGGTATCCCTGACCTGGTCTGCCCTACTAGGAGGAACATCTCCCGAGCAGCACTCCAGGTTTGGACCTTACCCTATAGCATGGAATCCGGGCATGTAACTGGTATTCCCCTTCGGACAAACTGCTTGCACCAACACTTAGATGAGGCATCTACATGAGCACAATCGACTATAGTTTTCTGGATGTAAGATTATGGAGTAAGCTAATCAATATGATTGTGGTGGAGCGAGAGGAAAGCGACCATAACTGTTTAGCACTTAATATAAAAGTATCAATGAGCCTCTGATGTTTGACAGCTATCAAATATCCGTAAATATCAAACAGAGGGAAGGAGAAGCTAAGGGTAAAGAGGTCCCACTCAGCTCCCTAGCATGTGTCAACAAAAATCAAAGGTGAGTGGAATCTGTGTTTTAGAGGATCCCTTTGAAATAAATCTGTGAGACCCTCAACAACTGCTTTCGGTCAGTGGTTTATGCTTTGCCACTAACGTACTAGTAGTTGATAATATCATCATCGGTCTTCCTTTCTCCAACCAGGAGGTGATCTCTTGTAATTAAAGAGATTTTTTCATGGGGATCCACAGCAGACTGAGTAATCTAAAATTACCCCTTGTCTAGTGCTCAAAATTTTAATAAGGGTTATACAAGGATAAGAGTAAAAGAAAAATGTATGGGTGTAATGGACGTGTAATGTATCCTTCGCATCTTGTAGTGAGGTCAAGGTCTACATGTTTCAGCCTCTCTGCGCCCATAAAGGGTTGGCGGCTTTTGTCAGGATCATTCAAAAAGTTGTATTTGGAGGATGCCTTAATGTCAATTAGGGCAGGTGGAACATTATCCCCTGAGTAGTCAAAATAGGTGGAGCCCTGCCCCCTAGATTCTTGTATGGTATAGTACAGCTATTTGGCTCCCGAATGGAGAGAACAATGTTGCCATCTTCGTTATGTTCTATTTGGGCCCTATAGGAACAGGAGAAAGACGTGGTTGCCGCCCTCTTGTTGCGCAGCACCTCCGATTTGCAATTGTTCCTCCAGTTTTCCCACACGCAGCTTGTAGCTACGAACAATAGGAGGAATGTGAAATGGGAAGCAGTGGGTTCCCCACCCGAGGGAATTGGGGCCTATCCTTAATCCTGTCCACCCACATGGATAATATGTGTGTCAATTTGGCGGGAAATGATATGATACTAGTGGAGCACAACATGGTATTCTCTACGTTGAGTTATCTCCTCACCAAGGAGTCAAGGGGACACCCAAACTTATCGCAGGCAAAGGGATGGTTTAATGAGCAGTGTAAAAAGGCAAAGCTAAATCTCCTCTAATCCATAAAAGGGGGGACACATCGGCCTTAAGGGATAACAGGGCCTTCTACCGGGCTAGTCTAAGAGAAACAAAAAGAGCTTGGGAGGATGCCATTTGGTCTGATTTACTGGATGCCTCTGTAGCTAACGAGCAGACGAAATGTTGGGCCCTGGTCAACAAGAGTGATGAGAGGCTAGGCAATCCTGCTGAAACATCTACCTTAACCTGTGACTTTGATGCACATTTTGGGAGCTTGTATTCTACTACCCACGCTCCTGGGCTTGGCTCTGTGCATGCTGGTCACTATGGACCAAAGATATAGCCTTTTCCCCCAGTAGTTTTCACCATGGAGGAAACCGAGCAGGTGGTGGTTTCATTCTAACCCAGTAAAGCTCCGGGGCTTCTTGAAAAAATCCTGGCAGATGTGTTTAAATCAGACCCGGGAGTGTGGATCCCTTGCGTCAATGTGGTCTCCAACGCTATCACGATGGAGGGAATGATCCTTCATCATTGAAAGGGGGCAGAGATAGTGCCCATCTTCAAAGGGGTATTCTAGTGTGTCTTCCAACTACCACCCTATCAGCCTGATCGACAACCTGCAAACAATGTTTAGCAAGCAGGTGTTTGGGCAGCTGCTGTAATTGATGTGAGGAAAACCACATCCTTTCAGGACTACAAGCAGGGTTCAGGCAAAACAAAAACAGTGTGCTTGACCAGACCTTCCACTTTTTCCTAGTAAAGTGGAAGACGGTGGACCTGGCCAAGTGGGAACTTTAAATGGCGTTTATTGACCTTCGCGACACGTATGACCCCGTGCCCAGAGAGAGATTATGGGAAGTGCTTTGGCAGATGGGGACCCCCCAGATCTTTTCCACTTGGTTCAACTGCTCCACGAAAAGAACTTTGCCAAAGTGCAATGTGGTGTGAAAGGAGAATTAACTGAGGCCTTCCCTGTAAACCAGGGAAGCGTCAGGTGTGTGTACTCAACCCTCTTTCTTTTATACATTAACAGTTTTATTGCTTACTTGTTATACCAGCACTCCTCTCAGCTGTCCAAAACTAGGAGGGGCCTACAAAACTTGATTGACAGCTTCAATCAGTTCTGTGGTGATTTTGCTCTCAAAATCAACATGCCCAAGACAAAATATATGATTTATTCCAAGAGAGGCAGAGCAAGAGGGGTTATTAAGGTGGGCCATGAAATCTTGCAGAGTCCAGGAGTTTGACGATCTGAGTATAAGGCTGGATGACACTGGATGCTGGGACCTGCAGACCAAGAAAGAGTACTTTAATTGTGAAGCCTCGAGCTGCAGTTATATATACATTTGCCAAAAATGCAGCTTGGTCCTCTGTCTGTCCAGAAATTTAAATGTATGAGACCCAAGCCAGGGAGCAGCATTATACGGGGCATAGCTATTGGGCCCTTGCAATAGTTCTGCCCTTAGCACAGCAGAAAATAATTTCTTAGGGGCCTGGGCTTAGGAGAGGTTACATCCCTGGTCCCTCTTCACCTCGATCTGGGATTAATGAAATATCAGCGGAGATAAGGCTGAGACCTTTATTGTTCTGGGTTCGTAGATGGAGGACCCATGAACTGTGTCACCTTAGCGAGTGCTTGCAGGTAGTTATTAAGGCCAATATGACGGGGAAAATTAGATGGCTTTTGCTGCTTAAAAATGCGTGGCTGGGGAAATTCTGGAGCATGTGCCCTGTTTCTTCAATTTAGGTAAGGGACTCTCCCAGTACCAACTTACACTTTTAACTGGGGAAAGCAGAAAAAGGTATCTGATCTTTGTTTCCGTTGCAAAACTGTGCAAGTGAGTGGCAAGCACCTTCTGTTCTTTTGCCCTCTCTTTGTCAATCCTAGAATTAAATGGTGTGTTCCTTTGTGCAGATTCCTCAGTCTACAAATTCGATATGAATCCTACAGCGTATCTAAAAGTGATACCACCTCAACTGTGGTTATGGCTGTTTCCAACTTTCTGTACATAGCTTCGGCAATTAGAGTCAAAGCATCTGGCACAGCCAAACATCCATGCCCTAAATGATCCATACATCACCCTGATTTTTTTTTTTTTTTTAGAAATCTTTTTATTAATTGTGCTCAAGGTCTCATACAATTCATAGCAGTGATCAGAAGACATACAGAAAATCAGCAGTACAATTACTTGAAAGGACACACCAAAAGTGAAATGGGCAATTAATACACTCCTCCTTATCCCACCCCTGCCCGCTCGGCCCGGTATCTGCACCAGGGGTCCCACACTTTTTTTCCATTTCTTCACACATCCTCTCAACTTATATATAGTCTCCTCCGCCCTCTGGCACCAGTCCAGGTCTCTCATCCACTGATCCCACTGAGGGGGCGCCCGCGCCCCCCAGCTACTGGCTATGTTCTGTTTCGCCACCCCCGCCGCTGTTGCTAACCAAATCTCGTTGTATCCGGACCAGTCAGTAGCTCCTTTAATCATTAGCAATAGCCACCTAGGCTCCACTGGTACCAGCGACCCCACTACAGTTGCCATTGTTTGGGCTACTTTCGTCCAATAGGGCACTATGTACGGACAGCTCCACAGTATATGAAAAAAGATCCCTTCCTCCTGACAACCCCGCGCACACAACGGAGTCAGGCACCGCCCCACAGGAGAACAGGTGGGTACGCGGATAGTGAACCCAATACAGGATTTTCAATTGCACCAGGCGGAACCTGATTCTAATCGTTATTTCGCGGGGACTTTGCAGGGCATCCTGCCAATCCTCATCCTCAAGGCTAACAATGTCACCCTCCCATCGTTCCCGCAGAGTCATCAGGGGGTCCGGCATATTATTTATGAGCTTGCAGTAGATGGTAGATATGGGTTTCTCAGGGATTGGGTCTGGAAGGAGTCTGTCCTCTAGGGGAGAGTATACTGGGAGCAAGGAGTCCTCGTGTATGTGTGTCCGTGGGGCATGTGTGAGGCGCAGGTAATGGTAGTGTTGAGAGTTGCACAGTTGATATTCTTTTTGGAGATAGGCAAAGGATCTGGCAGCGCACCCCTTCCACACGTCGCCCAGGTAGTCAATCCCAATGAGCCTCCAGCCCTTGAAGCCAGTTAGTCTGGAGACCTGGGCCAGCGTGTCCCTGAACCAGAGCGGAGTCCTGCCCGTTAGAGTGCCCGCCCAACCCAGGAATTTGTTAGCGTCCCTCCAGCACTGCAGGACTACTCGCATATGCGACGGAAGATCTCTGCGTCGCCTACACTCGTATAAGAGAGGCTCACAGTAGCCCCCCGGCATGACATGCCTTTCGACCCCGTAGGCAGGCTCCAACCACGAGGCGTAGACCCAGTCATTAACCACCTGCAACTGGGAGGCCCAGTAGTAAATTGCACATCCGGGAGGGCCATCCCCCCGTCGTACACCCCTTTCGTTAGCTTGCGCATCGCTATTCTCGGGTTCCCCCCCTCCCAGAGCAGCGTTCGCAGTGATGAGGCGATGCGCTTATACACCCCTGCAGGGATCAGATAGGGTGAATTCTGCAGGATATAAAGCAGGCGTGGCAGTGCCAGCATCTTAAAAAGCGTGGCGCGCCCCATCAGGGATAAAGGCAAGCTTCGCCAATGGGTAACATCTGATGCCAGACGCACCAAGTGTGGCTCCAAGTTCTTGCTAAAGAACTCGGCCCTGTCCCTAGTAACATACACCCCTAAGTGTGTCTCTATTTGGGCATTTTGTATGAACTGTCCACTTTCTTCGGTTCAGAGACCACTTCCTTATTTTTTTGTGCGCTTATAATTCTGTGTAGTTGCACACCAGAGTCACTATTTTTATTGATTACACTCTTTTAGAATGATTGGTGTCACATGTTTAATTTCTATGAGACTCCAATGTTGTGTCCATCTAGTTTTATAAACACTATAAATTAGAGAGAACGATCTGTAAGAGCATTGAAATCTCTCCATTGGAATGTTTTAAACTTTTATATTAAAATGATTTTATGTATGCTTTTGTTAATAGCCTTGAGAAAGTCGCGACTAGCGATGAAACACGTGTCGGCTGTAGCTGTAACAATCTGTATTCAAGAAATACTTTGATGAAGATTGCTTGCTGAACAAGAATCGACTTTATGAACTTTACATTAAAATAATTTTGCTGATTAGGCTTGATCAGCTGTTTACATTTGGACTGTTGTGCTCGGTCTTTGTTTTGATTGAGTGATATATTCGGGTTGGTCCGTTTTATATTAGATTATACTGTGGGTGGCACGGTATAAGACATTGAGCATGCTTAAAAGAGGAAGTTATGAAGAGACTTTGATGCAAACTTAACAGAGTTGCTGGCTACGTTGCTAATTTTCTACAGCCACCTTTTCCTTCTATATACACCCCTAAGTATTTAAATCCCTCGGTGACTATCGAAGCAGGGCATCGGGATGGGATCCTCGGGGGAGGGCTGGAGAGGGGGTAGATCAATGATTTGGCCCAATTAATTGTATACCCTGAGTAGCTGCCAAAAAGTTCAAAAAGATGGAGCGCCTGTGCCATCGAGTTATATGGGCGAGCCACATAGAGGACAATATCGTCGGCGTATAATGATATAAGGGAGGGACAGGCCCCAAAACGACCTGTCCCTTCCGGATCCAGTGGGCCAACGGCTGCAGGGCCAGAGCAAAAAGAAGCGGGGACAGTGGACATCCCTGCCTGGTGCCTCTGCGCAGGGGGAATGCCCGAGACATCGCTCGGTTATGACCCTGATTTTTGGCGATTTTAATTGTTTGCTGTCATTTTTACATGATTTTGTAACTATTTATCGATGTTTTGTTTGAACATGTTTAATTTTATTATGTATTTTTGATAATGATACTGATGTTTCCACTGCAGACCTCATAAAAGGTCTGTCAGAAATTAAAGGGTTTGTGATGTTGCTTATCTATGGAAAATGACTGATGATTTGTAACGTATACTTACCTTAGGGTTAATTCCCCTACAGTTCAACTGCTAGGTTATATTTTTCATTCATTGTCTTCTACTGCTTCTCTTCCAGATATGATCTGAAGACATCCTTTGATGTCATTGAGAATGACATCCACATGCTTGTTAACAAGTACAACTCATCAACAGACTTAGCTAACTAGACTGCAAGACACCCTGAACTGTCCTTACCCGAAGACTCAATGAAGAATCTCCAGTAAAAGCTGGGTACCAGCAGCTGGAAGTTTCCGACAAGGTGTGAGAATCTTATTCTGCATCGTCTTCAAAAAGGATTACTTTGGGCTACTTTAAGAATTAAAGCATCAAATGGGACGTTTTACTTCACAAAGCACTAAATAAAACAATATGACTCAGTGAGATGTTCTAAACTTTTTTTTAACTTCTACGGATGCATCTGCCTTTATTGGTCTAAATTATAGACTCTACAATAGAGAAATTGTTCCCGAACTCCTTCCCGCAGCGAAAACCCCCTCAAATATTATATTATTTTTCTGTGCAGCATTCATAAATTACTTGGCCGCTTATGCTGAGGGACATTTGGTTGGGTTGTCATTTTCAGATGACACAAATAGCTAGATCCTCAGTGCACTAAAAGGTGTGTAGTCAACTGTTTGGTAACTTGTTGGTGTGGGTGTGTCATACAGGCAATCTCTCTTGTGGGTGTCCTTGGGAAGCTGAGCCTTCTAATGTCAGGTTGTGGCTTGGAAGATTTGGGTACTGTCATCTAGATGTCAAAAGTCTTTCCGAAGAATGAATGACACCGCTGGTCACCTGGGGAAAACCTATAGGGCCGTGCAAACCTGATCGGAAACTAAGACATCATTCCAGGGGGTATTTGGATTTAGGACAATCAAATAGAGTTTGTGTTTGGGTTTCTGAAACACACTACGTCGACTTCTTATTGTAATGTTGGTAAAGACTGACTGAGCCAGACAAACACCATCTGTGTGAGGATCATGACACTAAGAGGGCCGGTTCTCGAATGTATAGCTATTTTAGAGCTAGTGCTTTTACAAGGCATTAGAATTGCATGTGTGTGTGTCATGGTCATATTTTCTCTGTCTGTGGTTTGTTGTCTGATAGATGAAATTAAACTGTACTCACTTGCGTCAGGTCAACGTGGAGCAGATTATGTGTGCATTGTGTGATAACATGCCTTGAAGAAGAAGACAGGATGCAGCCCTGCCTTCTTAAATTACACTTCAAAAATATTTCATAGGAGTGAAATAGTAAGAAAAAAGTTTGATATATGGATCTTGGCCAGAGTTTACAGTTCTTTCTTTAAAATAGTGAGAAGAAAGTTTGATATATGCACCTAGGCCACAATTATGAGAGGTTTAGCTCACATCGTATTATAGGTACTTTGCTGGGCACAACACCACGTGTTTACACATACTTTGTAGCTGTTGCTCGACTTACCACCCACTAATCACATATCAAAAGTGGTCTCCGTTGGTTGTTTATGTAGTCATTGCTACAGGTCTGCAGGAGGAGCTAGCAAAATGGCCTAAAAAATGTTTGTACAGCTGTATTTACGACATTTTTTCATATTTTGAAACATTTATCTCAAATTTAAAAAATGTCCCATATTATTTTTCTTCTGCAATTAATCGTTGCTTCATACAAAATGAAGGTAGAACAGGCGCAGTCCCAATTGCAAGGACATTTCCCAAGAAAATCACCCCAAAATATACTGTGATGACCAAGATTAGACTTTCTCTCTGGCATTGAACTTCTCTACAAAAGCAGGAGCTAAACAATGCAGCCAGCAAACGCATGGTTTTCTATTTCACGCATGCACCATCCAGTTCTGCTTCAGAATTTGCCAGCTGAATGATATTCATCCAGTTTCAATTTATTTTCTGTACCCAAAAATTCAACCTAGATTTCTCTTCAGCCCTAATAAAGCTATGGGAGGCAAGGAACAGGTGTGAGCATAATGAAGTCTTCAGTAAAATTCTCCAAGTCTAAAGAGTGTATAGCATGATGCCACACAGTGAGAGGAATCAACAAAGAGGCCTGTATCTCATGACATCTTAAGGGTCTCTGCTCTCTAACTAACAATCTAACACCTATTGACACACAAAGTATTCAGGGTAACCAACGTCATCATCTTCAGTACATTTCCATCCTTCTCTTAGAAATTGCCACATTCCATTCCGCTCTTCTCCCACATCTTTAGTTGAGTACATTCGATCGAACTTGAGCATCCATTCTCCACCATTTGAACTCGTCTAGCGCGTCTTCTTGCAAAAAAGTTCCTCCAGTACCTTACTATTGTTACAAATAAACAGTGCCTTCTCACTAACTAAAGAAGAATCTGCAGAGAAGAGAACATTTAGGCAAAACAATTCCCACGTGAAAGTTAAACATTGAAAGTCAGAAGGTTAAGTAAGGCCTCTGGTTACGCTAAGTTAGCACACCAGTTTTAGTGCCTTGACGTTTGAATATATGTGCATGTACAGTTCGATTTTGACATAAACGAATGAATATTATAGGTAAAAAATCACGATTATATATGACTAAATGCTAGATCTTAATACATTCAGTTAACAATGAACAAGAACTTCATTTTCTGTAGACATCTTTCAAATTAGCACTCACCCATTAAATGAGTCTATAATTCTATTATGGAACATTTCAGACATACCTTGAAGACTCCATTGTTTATTTAAATGTTAGGCTACACAAATATAGGAAATGTCAATCTGCAGAAATCAACGCATACATGTGGCGTATAAGAGCAGAGCCAAAACTAAGCTGTTCCAATTCCCCCCCTTGATGGCGAATCAAGCCATAACGTTAATCTCTATTCTTATCAAAGAACTGATTAAAACCTTGTTGTTTTAATTGCCTTTCGTCTAAGTTCTTCTAGTTTCATGTCATCATAGTAATTGCTCTGTTTCTCTTCTAATTCGACATCAGATCGCTTTCTTTTTACTCCCTTCTTTGCTTTCACTGTTTTGTACACCTTAAAAGACACCACTACAACTATTGCACAAAGAGCAATGATAACAAGACATTTCAAGATAGAACCCACTATTCCACTTCCTAAGTTTCCAAACCAATGTCTTACTGCACTAAGTATGTTTCCAATGGCTTCCCATACACCGGTCACTGTCAAACCACTAAAATCTCTCTGTAAATCCGTAATATTCCTGATATACTTCTGCAAGTCCTTGCTCTTACCAGGAATGTAAGTACAAAACTGCTGAACTTTCGACATTCAGCAGACTACGCTTTCTTTTGCAAGAAGAATGTCTAACGCAAATCTATGCAGCAAAACCATTTTAGTATCTACCAGTAAAAAAGCTCCTTCTGTACTAGTAGATAGCTTATCAACTACAATGGGCAATTTCCTAATCTTAAAGTCATTCAGTATCACACCTTCATTTGGGACAATTGCACCAAAATTATCTCCCACTATTTCTTCTGGACTAGCTCTACTTTTGGGTCTATTTTTCTGTTCCCATGCAAGATGAATACAATTCTCTACATGATATATCTTGGGAAAATCTATACTTAAATAACATGTGCCATATCTTTTCTTGGGAAATTTGAAATATTATTCCCACAAAAAAATAAACCCCAGGAGTGACAGGAACGTCTCCATCTAAATATAATTCCCATCCTGCTCTAGCTTCAAAAGTATGATCACATTCACTCTTTCCTACAAACAAGGTATCCAACTTTTTCATGACCCATCTCCTCTTATAACCATTTGGGTATTCTCTCTAATCTAGTGACATTAGCTGCTAATACTGCTCGGAAACAATCTTCTACTAAATCCAAAAATGTATTTTCAATATCAAGTCCACAAGCAAAGTAAATGATGTCTATGGGTGTAAGCTATATCTAAGGTTTTAATAGGGACAAAGATCTACAGACAGAATAACTTATTTGGGAATATGCATGTTTATTCAAATGTTTGAACATAGGAATTTCTGAAAGGAATAAATGGTAATTTGAATAATAGTACAGAAAATTACCCTGTCAATAGAAAAGAATCAGACTACAAGAAACACTATACATCCAAGGTATATGGTGAAAAATGATGCCTTCAGCCAACCGAAGAAGGCAATTCCATATACACATAGCAATCCCTTGCATCCATGATGTCGACATATTCATAAAACAATCTAGTGTATGCGTTCAACATAAACCCTTCTGGTAAATCTGTATGTAAATCCGGATCGTCTGAGTAAATGTTTCTAACAGCTACATGTGATGATTTGGGTTTAGACTTAGCCTTCTCATATACTGCATTACATGTAGGAGAATATAATCTTACAAGCAAGGAAATTAATACTGCGACTATCACTAAGAATGTAATTCCCTAATATATATCTACATCTACAGTAATATGGTTAGTTTCCATAACTTCACTAAAGCCAGACCAGTGGGTGGAGAATAGCAGCAGCAGAGTCTACTCTGTCAGTCTCCACATGTGCAAAAGCAAAACCAACTCTTGTGACATGCACAGGCGATATATACAAATCTTCATGAAACTGCTCTAACCCTACTCCACGTACTTCTCAGAGCAACCCTATTTTTATTCTTTGTCCACTCGGGCCTAGGTAATCTGCAATGACTTTAACAAAGTTCATTCAATGTCTCTCAAAATATAATGTCCGTGTTCAGTGATAACTAGCTCCAGTATGAAATGTTTCAGTTCTTCAACTAGCACAGGGAATTCCCTTGAATCCAGAAAGGAAAATTCAGCTACAACCAGGAGAAGGTGTCTGAAAGCACTTAGTCTTGTCAACAAAGGAAGTTTTAATGTAAGAGGAATCTGTAGATCAAGTTCCAGAAGTTTCAACCGGATGTTCGCTATTATCCCAGAACTCCCAGAATTCTCTCTCTCTCTCTGTCATTCGCAGCAAAGTATGTCCACTCAGGAGAAGAGTATCTCTAACAAGGCACCCTCGATCTATTGGATCTCCTCAAAGCAGGCCCTCCTTCTTCATCAACACTCAAATCAGACTCTTCAGAAGTTTCAGGAATAGTTGAAAGTTCACTTTCAGCTGACTGCTTCAGTCGTCCCCTTTCTTGCCTTCTGGGCCAGGGTTCTCTTGCTGCCACTCGTGGATCCACAACACTAGGCCCTTCGCTAGGGTCTGACTCAGTCTCGTTTACCACCACAAGATAGGCTTCTCCAGCATCATTACCACCTGTCGACTCATCAAGACCCCCCTCAGCCCGATCAAGTGCTGTTTCAGACTCTGGCTGGACCCTTACAGCTTGACCAACCTGCTCTGTGGCTTCTCGACATCCACTGGTGCTTCTGGAAGGGGTGTTGTAATTTCATAAAGGGGACACTGAACTCTACAGTTATGGGCAGCGTGCACCCAGTTGGGGTGACCTCGGCACTACACAACAGATGTGGTGACAAGAATTACTTGGTTGGGACCAACCAACAAGGTTTCAGGCAACTCTTCCACACACGTTTGTTTCACCAGGACCCAGGATCCGGGATTAAGGCCATGGCATGGCTCCTGATAAGACACAGAATGCACCACATCAGTCAATCCTTTGCAGTAATCAAGAATCATGTAATCTGTGATATTGACAAGCATATCTGCAGACACAACTGGCAATCGCATAACCCTTCCCATGATAATTTTGTAGGGCAACAATCCTGTTCTCCGATCGGGAACAATGCGAAGACTTATTAACACAAGGTGCAAAGCATCAGGCCATTTCAGAGATGATGAAGCACACACTGTAGACAATCTGGGTTTCAGGATTCCATTGACTTGTTCCACGATGCCAGAAGCCTTAGGCATATACCTGCAATGCAGTCTCTGCTCCAGTTTCAATGCTGCACACAACAGTCTCGGGACCTCAGTATTAAACTGAGTTCCTCTTTCTGACTCCTGAGAAGGCAGAAAACCAAACTAGGGGATGAGTTCCCTCAACAACAACTCAGCTCTCAGCTACATTGAGACTGTCATTTCTCCTAGTCGGGTATGCTTCAACCAGTGAAAAAATGCAGACTACCACCAGGACGTATCTTAGTCCATTGCACATAGGCTTTCTATAAAGCCTAGCTGCATCTTCTTAAAGGGACCTCCTGATCTCCGTATGACACTCAACAAAACTGCATTCCTTTTCCCTACATTATTCTGTTGGCAAACGACGCTCCTGTGACACAAAGTTTCTGCCATTAATCTGAACTTGGCATGGAACCATGTCTGTCGAAACAACCTAACCATGCCATCTCTTCCCACGTGCATTGGCCCCTGATAATGTCTCGCCATATGTGGTAACAAACTGTTAGGCAATACAGTTCTACTATTTCCTGAAACCTAAATGTTGTCCTCTCTTTTCACAAAACCTGCTTTTACCCAGCTCTGCAGTTCTGTCTCTGTCACTTCTTCTTGCAGCCTCTTACATTCCTCCCAAGTATCAGCAATTGTTAGCAAAAGATTGTACTTGATTTCATCTGCTCCCTCATTGGTATACTCCCCATTAAAGGTAAAAGAATTATGTGCACAGTATTTTGCGACTTAGTTGGCATATCTGTTGCCAACGGTCACGTAATCCTCTGCCTTGCAATGTGCGGAATATTTCACAACTGCAACTTGTGCAGGCTGTAGTCTAGTTCCTATATTCCCAATAGGCTCTGCGTATTGGAATGATATATCCTATAGATTTGACGTAGGACTGAGGTCAACTAGGTCTCTATCGAATATACTAAACTTAATTGTGTGTGTGCCAGCTAACTCCGAGGTCACTAGAAACTTTCTCGAATTCACGAGAAGAGATTAGTTTCTGACAACCGCATCAACATGACAACTTTGTTTCCAAAGAATAAGAATATATCTCTCAGAGTCGTGGAAACAATAGATAAGTATTTCGCTCAGTCAATCGTGCATGCTTCGTTTCTACAGAGTCGCAGAGAAATAAAGAGACGGGCGTTTTCAATAAAAGGTTTTATTGAACAGTCTTCTTTCTCATGCAAGAGAAGTGAACTGCTACAATCGTTAGGCAGACTGGAAAGTATAATGCGTACAGCAAGAATAGTGTTATGAAATAATACTGTAAGAGCATTGTATGGTTTCTAAGCCATATAAAAACACATACATAAATAACATTGACTAAAATACTCAACTGGTGCTTCTAAAATACGCCTACCCCAATGTACCTAACCTAAGTCTAGTATGAGGGAAGAAGTAAGTATTGCGTAGCATAGGTTTAGTTTTTGCCAAAAATCTACCAAAGGTTTCTCTAGGTTCTAATCAGCTCCATACCTTGGTTTAGAATGAAGGAGGTCTGGTATCTTTGTCTCGGGACTCGATTTCCCAAAACCCCGCAAGGGGAGCCGGAAACACTGGAGCTGGATTTTCGTCAGGAGAAGGGCAGCTTCCTGATCAGTGCGTCAGCTGGAGAGTCGGCTTCCTTCTGCACTTGCTGTAGTGAGCTGCGTCGGGCAAGTAGGTCTTCGAACTGCTCCGAACCACCGTATCTTGCTAGAGCAAGTGAAGATATATTTATACCTTGAAGGTGTTTAGGAATGCTATAGTTTGACGTAAAGTCGGGCATATGAACGCCAGGAAAGAACCCCTATGGAATAGTTGTTCTTTGTAAAGTAACTGAGTTCTTGGACAAATCAATATTCAAGCAAGGGGAAGTTCCCTAACTGCTTAAGCTGGTTTTCCAAGAACTCATTGTGACATTTGGTACGGGTGGAACTAGCCATGCCTGTATTTGGGTAGCATGGGATATGCCTAAATAAGGGCTTGATTTATATGCCTACATAAGGGCAATGTGAATTGTACCTATATAAGGGCATGAATTGGGAAAATTCACTCGGAGCTTAATACGCCACACAACACCCACTCCACTTTCTTATGTACGACATTACTAAGTTCTAATCACATAAAAACATATTTAAACATGATGTGTTAAAACCCACCCAAATACATAAAAATGCATTGGTAAAGGTTGTACATGAAAAGCATTTGTGCTGTACGCATTTAAAGCAATGTTTCATTCAAAGCATATAGATGACATTTGAAAATGCTATCCAAATGAATCACAAAAATACATTTATGAAATGGCTCTTAAATACAGAAGAAAAAATCAAGACCATTTCATGGCAGATTATATAAACTGTTTTTTTATTGTGGACAAGGTCAAATATTGTCTCTTGGAAGTTTCCAAAGAATTCGAGTTCTCTATTAATAGTTCTACTTTAAGCAGATTACTTTGTGCCAAAAAATGAAGAAATACAAATTTGGAAAAACAAAAGTTTGATCATAGAAAAAATAGAGTTCCAAAGTTAGAAACTTTGTTTTGAAAAATGAAGTTCTAATTCAGAGTCTCTCAAAACACTGTGTGCCAAATCAAAAGTAAGTGTTGTTGTTTGGAGAAAACATCAAATCTTCTAAGTCTGTAAAGAATTTGTCTACCGTTGTAGGTGAAAGTTGGATTACCTCGTTAAGAAGATTAATTGCACATAGATGTGAAGCATCGCTGTCAGCGTTGGTCGCATTAGCAATGTTCGAATTGGAAGGTACCTGTGTGCCACTTTCCTCTCGTACCTCACCGTCAGCATTTTGCGTCTGTGAGATCTCAATGAATGCAGTCATCAGAATTGGTAGCTGCTGAGGACAACACAGTGCATGAGCCGTCACTGGTACAAGCAAAGTATCAACATCCGTTGGCATGACTGATGGGAGTGTGAGACAGATGTCTAACACGCATTCTTCTCCGCATAGCAGGCATCGTAGAACAGGTAAGATGTAATCTTGCCAGATTGGTCTAAATGACAAACCATGTGGTATTCAATTCTCTTAAATTAGTTAATCCCAACATTTGGACTATGCGCTCACGTCACTTCATCACCAGTAGAGTATTTTCCACAGTGATCTGGGTGTCTGCTGTGGATTGGCTTGCCATATCGAAGCAGTACGAGCAAAAATAGTATCCCTGCAGCGAGTCTCAAAATCAGAGGCAGTCCGCCAAATACAGAGTGCACGTAGTTTGGAAATATGCCTAGGACTGCTTCAAAAGGTGCTAACAGTCCCGAAAAAATCATCTTAAATACATGTACAATACCACTCGTACCAGACATCTCTAAGATATGACCTAACATTTCTGAGCAATGTACAGGGCAGTTTGTAGTTAATAAGGTGTGTATCTCTGCAGAAGTCCTTGAGACTTACAGATCATAGGTCTCTTTGGCCGAGGTCAATGGCACATTTTTCTGTAAAAGAATGGCTTTCATTCTGCTTAAAGTATCAATTTGTTTAGAAGAGATATTCGGTGAAGGCCATAACATAGCGGTCTGTCTCAGTTTTTGGAAACAATACTTGCATACAGCAAGTGACCCTGGCTGACACAGTTATGAGATAGGCTAAACCTGGCAACATGCCACAGCACCTGTGATCATTCAACATAATGTAACTTCCATTAGAAAGTTGCCTAAAAATTGGATCAATCACTGCAGCTGGTGAACCTTGCAGGTGGCAGGATAAATTGTTAGAGGAACCATCGCAGGCCAGGTGTAAAATAATACCCTGACAAAGGAGAGAGACACTTAGTGCGTTTTCACAATTTTTACCACTATGAAACACTTCTTTCGCCCCACTCCAATATCTGTGTGTGTATGGTAATTCCCAGGATGTCTTGATGAATTATTTACCCAACCTTTCATATATGCCTGCTGGAATATGTTCTAAGCAATACTGAAAATTGAAAATTGTAACAGGCAGAGTGATTGTTCCATGTCTTATCCATTGAATGGCTGGCTTTTCAGCGAGAGTAAATGGCAATCTTTCCAGTTTTTCAATGCTCAGCACCGTATAGTCTGCTCCCCCTCTGGGCCAGTTTGATCTGTTTATCAGTGAGATTGAATTCTGAAAACAGTGACGTGGTGTTGATTAAACGCCAAGGCACATAGCCTGAACGAAGGTTTTGTAATGTCCAGCCTAATAGCATTATAGAACGTAGTTGCGACTGACCATGTTGCAACATGACCAAGTCCTGTTCCATTATGTCTATGGCAGAGGATATTATTATGCTGTCCAAAGAATATATCCTGGACGACAGAGTCGTTAACCCATTGTCAACTACAGAGAGAGATTTTTCTAAATTAATACGATCAATTTCTCGTATTCGTTCTGCAGTCTCTGCTTGCGTAATCTTCCATGCTTCATTATAAGCAGCATAGATACCGGTATATATAAAACGTTTATGACACAGTTTAGTAGGTTCTTGTTAGAAGTCCCTCAGATCAAGTAAAGATAAGTGTTGTTTTACTTCCTTTATTGTAGACTTGTGTAGCCATTCAAGGCACAGTTTCCCTACACTGTAGGTTGTTACTATTCCTGGATGCTGTCTCTGAACATATCTTGGATATGGCCTAGTGAATGTGAATCCTTGTGTCTTATTCGGGAATCTATCTTGACAGTTGTGTGTGTCTGTGGGCCAGATTAACCATGTTTTCCAATCTGGATCTGTTTTGTTGTGAAGTAAAACAGTATGTACGTCGACCAACCCCTCTGAAGTGTTACTGCTATCAGGTGTAGGTGTAGGTATAGACGGTTTGTTTAACTCCTTGATCTTAGCTAACCCAAGACAAGATGTCTGTTGGACAGTGTCATTCAAAAACATTATTTGCTCTGGGATGATGCAGGCTCTAAATAAAGCTTCTAAACCCTGCACCTTCCAGTCTTTTGTGCCCCAGACAGTTTTTGTATTAATGTTGTCTTTCCAAAAGTCAAAACCTAACAAAGACAGCTGAGCATAAAAGGCCGCAGACTAAATTTGCTTGGTATTTGTCAACATGCTTTTCATTCCTGTCCTATTAACATTGTTAAAGTAAATTGATTCTGGATTTGAAACATTAAAACCTGAAAAGTATGGAAATTTGCCCAAAAATGTTTTTGAGCTACCCTTTGGTGGCGTAGGATAATGTTCCCATTGGTTATATTTGAGTACATTTCTAGGATTTGCAGATCTGTGCAAGAAATGATGACCATAGTGATTATAACAATACATTTGTTCATAATCTGATGAACCTTCTAAGTATTCATGATTAGTGAATTTTGCAGACATTTCTAAGTCTGACATCATATTATTAATTGTCTCGAAGTCCCAATCATCAGAAAAGGTACTAGAAGAAACAAAGTCATTCAAGGAAATCTTGAACTGGTGTGGAATCTTCAACAGCTCCGCCGGACCGAAAATGTCATAATAGGAACGGCTGTGATGACCACTGATGACAAGTCTCTTTGTTCACGATGAGATGATTTGTGCGCCTTGTGGAGTAAGTTAATGTTCTTACTTGCTGTGTCCTTTTTAACATATCTTCCATTTATCAGCATTCCCAAAGTTATTACAAGAGTCAACCAAAGTAGAAGAAAAAGTACACCCAACAAAATCCAAAATTCAATCCATGGTGAAACCAGATAAGTCTTTTCCAGTTGATGAAAAAGTTATGTTGCTTGTTCTTGAAAGTTCTTTTTACTGGCGTTGTTTCAGGTTCGCTGGGATCCTCGGAAAACGTATCAAAGTTAATGCAATAGCCAGAGGCAGTTCTGTCAAATGTTGGGATTGCTTCCGGCTTCGTTGAAATCGCTGGAACCACCTGATCACTTGTTACATTTGTATAGTCAGATGCTATTTCATTGTAGACAGGCGTTTCTTGACGAACTGTTATTTGGGTCTCAAGAGGTACAAGTTCCATGGCTTTGTTGCATTGTCCTTCTTTTCCCACTGCAGATTCTTCAGAGGTGATGAGTCTCTAAGTTTGAACCTCTTGGATAGTAGCCAGATTAGGGCGTCTGCTACATCTTTGGAGTCCACTTGGCCTACTCCTTATGATCAGCCACATGATGTGGTTTTACCAGGTCGATGGACACGAACCTGTTCTCCTTTTTACCAGCAAGGGGCGGCAGTAATACTGTTCTTGATCCATGGATGGCTAGGACAGGTACTGGTTGTCTGTAAGAAGGCCCAAATTCCTTCTTGTCCGCGATCTTTCCTCTAACTATATCCCCAATCTTTGGAATCCAGACAGGTCTTGCTGGGACAGTCGGTTTTTCTTCAGTGGTTGTTGGCTTCAGGAACACGTTACTTTGGCTTTTTCTTATTTCATTTAAGTCCTGTAAAACAGCCAACCGATCTTTGACATCAAAGGGTTTTTGTTCTACCACTAAAGTCTGACAATCGAGATCCGAAATAATCATTCTTCTTCCAAAAAGGGTTTCATATGGAGTGATACCCCCTAGAGAACTTCTTGGCAGATTGTTAAGACTACGTTGGACACTTATTAGATGTTTAACACACCCGTCACCCGAGCCTAATACCCTAGCTGTTACAGATTGCTTTATGTCCCGGTTTTTTCTCTCCACTACCGAATTTCCCTCAGGACGGAATGGACTAGAGTACCGCAATGCAGCGTCCAATTTGGCCATGGCCTCCTTGTAAGCTCGAGAGCTTAACGCAGGACCCTGGTCAGAATGTAGCGTGCCGACTCTTTATGTGCCGATAAAGACTCGCAAATCTTTTATAACAGTTAGAGCGTCAGCCGAGCGTTGAGGTCACATCCAAATAAATCTTGAGCATGAGTCCACTGCGTCCATTATATATTTATAGTTACCATCCCTCTGTAAGGGACTGCAGTGGTCCAAGTGAATGCAAGCTAATGGTTTATCTGAAATTAACAGGGGCATCTGCGCAGGATGTTTCACTGTAGACACTTTAATCTTTTGGCAGATTTCCCATTCCAAAACATTGTTTCTGGTTTATATCCTCATGCGCGGCCACCAGTATCGCTGTTTTAATAATGACACTGTGGTGGAAACACCTGGGTGTGCGGAGGCGAGCCCTTCATGTGCTACTAAGATTAGTCCTAATCTATGTTCCATGTTTGGAATTACTCTACCCCCCACTCCAGGGATTCGAGCAAACAGAACATTATTTGTATCAGTTATGAATGAGTATTTGAGTGGAAAGCCTTTTGGTAATGTTTTACCACTGTCTTTGCTCGAAGCATTGACAGCCTGCATTATTTCGCTGTCTATTTTCATTTTTGAACGAGTGATTGTAGCTATGGAAGCCGTTTGCACAGCTGCCTTCGCGGTGTCATCAGCCAATGAATTCCCTGCAACGTGAACGCCATCACGTTGATGACTCAGTGTACGTATCACATGAGTCTTTTGTAGTTCTTGTCGTAACTGAACTACTTGTTCACAAGGCAACTTATGCTTGATTGTGCCACCTTTTGCATCTTTGTAACCATTTTGAATCCAGTTTTGCAAGTGTTCATTGTAAGATTGAACACAATAATACGAATCGCACACTATGACTGTAGGGAATTCACGATGGGTATTTTCAAGCGCCATCTTGAATGCTTGTAGTTCAGCTCGCTGAGCTGTACAATCTCTTAGAGATTGTGTTTTAGTGGCCATAGGTCGGAACCATCGCGCCAACGACCTTTAACGTTCGCGCTTCGCAGCACTATATGCTTGTTTCCCCCCCGTAGCTGGTTGAGCTGATCCGTCAGTATAAATTATACATTCATAATTCTCTAGAGGCAGAATATCAGTATGCAGAGGAAATTCTTGTTCGTTTTGTAGAAATGCTTCTGTTTTCAAATAAGGGAATTCACCCATTGTATCCATCTCGGATGTAAAGCTTTAACATTCGGAATGCTCGCCTTTGTCATTGCCTCTAAGGCAGGTACAGGAGTAACAACCATAATGTGCTTACCCTGTGCGAGGGATCTCCCTTTTGCTACTGCAGTTTGAACCGCTGTCAGATTTTTTTCTGTTGAAGTTAATTTAATTTCTGCTTGTGTATACAAATGTGATTTGTAAGCTATTGGTACTTTTTCTCCTTCATTAAAGGTTAAGTATGTGAATCCGCACTGTCCTGGAATGATTCGGATTACTAGGTTGCGTATGTTTATGCGTGTTTGTAAATGTTTTGTTGCTAACATGTCTGTTTGCAATAAACACAAAATTTCAGTGTGTTTTTGAGTCCAATTAACTGTTTTAAAATCAGGTTTGATTAATTCTTAGAGAGGTTTAACCCTTTCTGCGTAATTTAGAATGTAAGTTCTTCCGCAATTTAGGAAACCTAGAATGAACTACGTTTTTCAGCATTTTTGGAGGTTGGAGCAGCGCGCATTTCTCTAGAAAGGTTGCTGCCAGGCTTTTGCCTTCACTTGATAATTCATATCCTAGGAAAAGGCAGTTTGAATGGGCAATTCTCAATTTTTTTAAATTGAATTTATACCCTTCAGAGGCGAATCCAAGTATGATGGTGTTCACCCTGCTCAAGTGCCTATCCAAGTCATTGTCCGTTAGATAGATGTCATCGACATATGATAATGCCTCATCATCATATGTTTGTAGTAATTCTGTTACTCTGGCTGAAAATAACACTGGACTATTCTTAAATCCCTTGGGGAAGACAACAGAATTGACGCTGTGTCCCCATAATTGAGAAAGCAGTCAAATACCTACTTTCTGGTGCAATGTTTTGACAGAAGAAACCGTTAGAAATATGTAATGTGGTTTTATACATTTTCGCGCAATGTTATTCATTAGTGCTGCACTGTGTGCATTTTGTACTACAAAAGGTGTGCAACAAGAGTTTAGATGTCTGTAATCCCATACTAGACGATATGTATTGTCTGGTTTGGAGACAGGAAACAAAAGATTGTTCATTGACGATGTGCAAGTTTCAATCACCCCTTGGTAATCAAGTTGATCTAAGATCTCCTTGACCTGTTTTTAGGTCTCGCCTAAGCCATCGCGTCCACCACCACCATGTCCACCACCATCACCACGTCCACCACCACCATGTCCTCCACCACCACCACATCCATCCCCACCATGTCCACCACCACCACGTCCACCACCACCACGTCCACCACCACGTCCACCACCACCACCATGTCCACCACCACCACTACCACGTCCACCACCACCACGCCCACCACCACTGCGTCCACCACCACCACTGCGTCCACCACCACCACGTCCACCACCACGTCCACCACCACCATGTCTACCACCGCCACTACCACGTCCACCACCATCACGTCCACCACCACTGCATCCACCACCACCACTGCGTCCACCACCACCACATCCACCACCACCACGTCCACCACCACCACAACATCCACCACCACCACAACATCCACCACCACCATCACATCCACCACCACCACATCCACCACTACCACGTCCACCACCACCACCACCACCACCACCACCTCCACAATCACAACCTCCACCACCACATCCACCACCACTACGTCCACCACCACCATGTCCACCACCACCACATCCACCACCACCACATCCACCACCACCACACCCACCTCCACCACCATCACGTTGATCTAATATCACCCTAACCTGTTTTTTAGCTTCTTGCTCGGTACTGCCTTTGTGCAGTTGGTTGATTTTTTAACTGGATTTTATGGTGAGGAGAATCCTCATCCCATCCTACATGATTTTTATATAATGCAGGAGCCTGGGCTACTGCCCATTTCCTGGCATAAGTATATTATAAATGAATTGGAATGTGGTTGGAGAAAGCTGGCATAAAGATGTTTTTGCGATGTGGGCACTCCCTGACAAATTCAGGTGGCCAGTCTTGTTCAGCTAGAAGAATGTCATAACCCTGAGAGAGCCGCTCCCAAAAGAGTGCTCTTATTTTTCTAGTTATGTCCCCACTTCATATAACTTATGTGGGACACTAACCCTGGTATCTGCAGTTTCAACTTGGATGTACTCATTCAAGTCCACTGTCTCCAGATGGTCCTTCAAGTTCTTGCGAGCTATGGTGACTTCTGCAGCGCTGTCCAGCATTGTTTGATAACATTCCCCGTTCTTGAGTTGTGTCCTCAAGATCCTCGGCATGTCTGATTTTTAGACCTGCTACCTTCTTTTTAGTGAATTGAGTTTTCTTATTTTTCTGAACATGTTGATCGTCTTTGGACTTCACGCATTCTTCCTTTTGTTCTGACCGTCCTCTTCTTTCGGATTTCTGTGACAAAGTCTGAAAGGTACGAGAGGAACTTGTATCAGTATCTTGATATCTATCAGGTTTTCTCAAATTATCCCCATTCCTGAGGTTATACCTTTTTTCAGAGGGCTCCTTTTGAGGAGACCTACTTCGGAATTGAGAATGCTTATCTTTAGAAGTTTGTTTAGTGTTTTCCCACTTCTTTATAGGAGGAGCAGGAGTGCTTTTAATAAAGACCTTTAACTGTATAATTCTACTAAATTTTGTATATTACCTAGTAATTCATCGTCTGACATTGCTTCAATGTTAGGGTCAGGGCTGTAGTTGGCTAAAGCTAGCCATGTTGCTCCTGGTCTACCTAGTTGACCGAGCCTGGTAATGTGATTTATATGTTTTAGGGTGCCTCTACCAGAGCGCATGCTCTTGGTATGTTAGTGGAATTTCAATATCCTCGAAAGGAATGTATTCCTCAGGTGGTTCATCTTTGTAGAAGTGAAACACTTTCGTTCCTGGATTTGCTTCAGGGAAGACTATCCAAGAATAGAATACACCTGTCTGATAATATTCATGTGCCTCAATCACAAAAACTACCCTACCACCTCTCGATAATAGGCCATTTTTTATAAGTTTCCTAGTGATGGCTTTCCTTAAAGTTTCTGGAATGCTTATAGCATCATTGTCGGTCTCTTGGAACCTGTAAAGTTTAAAGCTTGTAGGGCGTTGTCGCCTGTAGCTCCACCGGCCTCGGTGTTGTTATCCCCGTTTAGGGACATTTTTGTTTAATGAAAGTTTGCAGAGCAAGTTTCAAGGAAACAAAGTTATGACGCAAAATATTTTGGAACATTGTATCCTTCAACAGTGAAAAAAACTAAAACTAATACATAGGATTTTCGTCCTACTCGGCTATGGCGGATATTATGCTTTTACCCACTCCAGACGTCTATTGGAGTATTATGGAAACCGGGGTCTCGGAGAAAAGCCCGACTAAGTTACTTTAGTATCTAGTGTTAAATTAGTGCCTTACCAAACGATGGGCGCCATGTAGTGTAGTTCCTATATTCCCAATAGGCTCTGCGTTTTGGAATAATATATTCTAAAGATTTAACATCGGACTGAGGTCAACGAGGTCTCTATCGAATATACTAAACTTAATTGTGTGTGTATCAGCTAACTCAGAGGTCACTAGAAACTTTCTCGAATTCACAACAAGGGATTCATTTCTGACAACCGCATAAACATGGCAACTTTGTTACCCCGTAATAAGAATATATCTCTAAGAGTCACAGAAACAATAGATAAGTATTTCACTCAGTCAATCGTGCATGCTTCGTTTCTACAGAGAAATAGAGAGACGGGATAGAGATTCGTTTGCAGAGAAATAGAGAGACGGGTGTTTTCAATAAAAGGTTTTATTGAACAGTCTTCTTTCTGATGCAAGAAAAGTGAACTGCTACAATCGTTAGGCAGACTGCAAAGTATAATCTTGTACACCGAGAACAGTATTATGAAATAATACTGTAATAGCATTGTATGGTTTCTAAGCCATATAAAAATACATACATAAATAACATTGACTAAAATACTCAACTGGTGCTTCTAAAATACGCCTACCCCAATGTACCTAACCTAAGTCTAACCTTTGGCATGCTGTGAATAATGCTATTTAACTTGTACAACAGATCGCGTCCCAACAAACACAGAGTGCTGGAATCGTATGCCACAAATTGATGATTTTCAGCAAAAGACCCTATTTTTACAAGTACTTCTTCTGTCGAGGGACTAGATAATTGGGGCCAGATATTCGACGGATTAGCAAGTCACAAGTCGGTCGCAAATTGTGTTGTGAATGCAAAAACAGCAATACTCTATGTACAACAAGCATTCGCAAAATGAAAATAACAATGCCACCGTCTTGCGACTTGCTCAAGATTGCACCTGGATTTTGCAAGTTGCAATTAGGCAATCTCTAATTGCGAGTCGCAAACGACATGTACAAACAAGCCGCAAACTGCGATTAGTAGCAAAATGACCCATTTGAACATATAATATACCGCCAATTAAAAACAGGTGGTAACAATGCTCAAGCTATAAAAACAGCCCCAGATGCATCTGGGACTTTCCCAAAGGTTGCTCTGTATGTGATAGCGAGGAGGATGAGCATACTGGCTGCTCAGCAGAGGAGGCGGACACAGGAGAGGATATTCCGAGCTGACCATGTTTGAGAAGACAGAGGAAGAGATAAATGAACAATACAGGCTGAGTAGCAATGTGATCTTGTAACAGCCATCTTAAAGCCATACCTTGAAAGCAGTAGGCAACACAGCAATGTAATCCCCACCCATGTCCTGGTTTTGTGCTCCCTCTTCCTACTAGCCAGGGGCAGTTACCAAAATTTGATAGCTGGGGCGGAGGAGTGTCGCAGAGTGCCATTTCACATTTATTCCACAATTTCCTAGTTGCCATGCTCTGCTACATACACCAACACATCCACCTGCCCAGGAATCATGTGGAAATGAAACTGTGAAAATGCAATTCTACCGAATAGCCAGATTCCCACAGGTCATCGGGTGCATTGAAGGGACCCATGTGCCCTTATGTCCCCCATCCCATCTAGAATACGTATTCAGGAACTGTAAGAACAGTCATTCCCTGAACATCCAAAATGTCTGCACTGCACACAAAAACATCACAGATATTGTGGCCAAATAACCGGGGAGCAACCATGACTCCTACATGTTCAGTGGCATATACCAGCTGCTAGAAAGAGGAGATTTTGATGAAGGTTACCTACTAGGTACTGAAATGTAATGTCCAAATGTAAAAGTATTTTCCCAATCATCACTCCCTGTATGTTGTCTCACCCTTATACTTGCTTTACCAGGTGATGGTGCGTATACCCTCAGGCCATGGATCCTCACACCCTACCTGTCTCCCAACAACCCACATGAAAGGTGGTAAACCAGTGCACATAGGCGCACCAAGTGCCATGACTGAGCGCACAATTGGCCTCCACTAATTTCGCTTCAGGTGCCTGCAGAAGTGTGGGGGAGCCTTGCAGTATGTGCCCGAGACTGAGTGCAAGATTACGGCAACCTGGCCATACTTCACAACATTGCCTGCAGAGAGCTTACCCATTGAGGTCACCGGATCAGACTCAGCGGATGATGACCCTGGCCCTCCTGCTCAGCAGCCAATTGAGGAAAGCAGAGCAGCCGAGAGAAGAAGGAGTCTCCAGTAACATAATACTCATACGAAATGCTGCAACAAGTAATTGAATGCTCCAAATGTGCTCCCTCTAATGCCAGGGTTCACAAACACATTGATTGACAACCTGTTCATCAGACAATAGATATGTCCTTTAGTAACAGCAAACAGGAAATGAACAGAACAAAACACAATGCCACACTGTCACTGTGCATTCATTTTTTTAAGTACTTCCTGTTTTGGAGCTAGTGCCATGTGTCAAGACAGGTGGGCGGCTGCTACTCCTGCGCAGCACAGGGGTATATGATGCTGAAAGACTACTCAGGCTTGATACCTCGCTGTCCAGTGCCTCAGCACTAGTCTCACTGGCAATATGGGCTGTTCTAATAGCCTCCACAGCTGCTGTAACCTGTGCCAGGCCCCGTGACACATCACCACTGTAGTGGCCCATCTCGACCTGTATGGCCACGGTACCCCTGTAAAGAACTGTAGTTGCCTGTGCAAGCCTCCCTAAGGCTCTTGTCATGGCCTCAAACCAGACGCCTCGGCTTGTCTCCCTGCGCCTTTACAGGCTCCTGTCCTCAGCCAGCTCAGTGCACAGTTGAGCAAAGGCACCTGTAAGGGCATCAATTTTAGAGTCCATGAGGACTTGGTTTGCAGCCAACAGCTGTGTCAGGGTGTTGAATCTCCGGGCAAGTTTTTGGTTAATCAACCATATCTGTTTCTGCTGAAGGTGCTGAACCTGCAGCATTGCTGCCTCCAGCCCGCCACACACCACCTGGTCGTTGGATGCCGCCTTGAGACAGAAGTCTTGCCTGCTGGCGCATTGTGCCTGTTGAGTGGAGCGCAGCTGCTGGAACCCGGTGACTGGATCGTGTCTAGGAGTGGGTGGCTGTTGGATCTCCTGCAGCTGCCTGTGGGGAGCTGGAGAAAGACTGGCCCGGTCATGTTATGTACTTGGTAGACTCACAGGCACCTCACTCTCCCCTTCCTCCATCTGGCCCTGATCTTCTCCCTCATCTGAAGCTCAAGCCTGTACCTCCACAGGTGTATCTATGTAGCAAATTGGGAGACGAATGAAAGTGACGTGTTAAACACGATCTCATTGGTCATACAACATTATTTAGCTGATGTCTGGCAGTAACTTCACTGTTTATGTATATGACTACATTTCCCACAATGCAACATGTGTTACATTTTGATCAACTACAGGGACTAGCCAGATATGTGTGGGTAAGGGTATGTTGCATGCATGTAAACACCAGGTTTAAGGGCATACATGTTGTCATAGTAGTAGTATAGCACTTACCTGCTGATGGGGGAGGGGCAGACATGTTGAGGTTTCCAAATCCTGCCACTGCCTCAGACTCAAGGTCATCTCAGCCATAGCCTCGCAGTTCTGGGTAGGGGGGCACATTTGAAGACCTCCCCCTGTTCCCCGAGAGTCCTGCAGACGTGTTGCCACCCTCTATTTTGCACAAGAGCGCAGATCATGCCACTACTTCTTGATTTCCTCAATGGAACGGTCTGCAACTCCCAGGGCATTGATTCTTTGCTGCATGCCCCTCCATATCTTCCTTTTTTCAGACCCAGGCACAGTCATGGAGGCACAACCGAATGGCTGGTCATGATTGTTACAGCATTCCTCTGTGAGGATTTTGAGTTCCCACTCAGAGAACTTCAATTGTCTGTGCATCTCCCTTGCTGCCTTCTCAGACTGTGGGCTGGCCATTGAAAAGGTTTGTTTGCAATCTGTATGGGCTTCTCTGCTCAGTTGGTATGTGCTGCTGGTTATCCATTGCACTCTGGCTACTCTCCAGGATTAACCAGGGACACCACTTCCGGTCTTTGGGGTCCTTCACCTAATTCACGAGTTGAAAGGCATTTTTCAAACTTTGCAGTCGCTAATTGTGACCGCTATTGCAAATTGCGACTGCAGTCGCTACCTGCAAACTCATACCAACTCGCTAATAGCGATTTTGGTACTTGCGATGTGACTCGTTAAAGAGCCGCTATTTCGGGCCCGGTTTTGTGCGTACACCAGATTTTGCGAGTTGATAAAAATTGCTTTTTGAGTTGCAAAATCTGACCGTCGTATTTATGGCCCGTGCTGATTTGCTACTTCTACAACTTGGATTCTTCTTCCAAGAGGGGTAGGTTTGGAACCTCCACTGTTCTCACAGTAGACCGGGTAGCACCAGTGTCAATCAAGAATGTGACGGGTGGCCATCTATTTCAGTATTAACAAATGTCCCACTCTGGCCTACCTCTAACTCTGCACCAAGTGCACAATCGTCCTCCCCTCTCAGGCGCAGTCAGGAAGACTGATCAGTGCCATATTCTTCTGCCTTCTCAAATACAGGAAACTGCTGAGTTATATTTTGGGTCTGGAAAGAATTTTGATTTATGTTCAGAATCTGATTTGAATTCAATGTAGGGTTATTGAGAGTCTGCTGTTGCATCAGGGGTTGTGGGACTTGAATCATCAGACCTTGGGGCGCATTGAAATTCTGTGACCTCAGTCTCTGTGCATTTTGGGGTTGCACAGAGTTAATATTCTGAGGCTGAGCAAACCCTATATTTTGTACTTGATTAGCTATATTAAGATGATATTTCTACTTCCAATACCCCCTACCTGTTACTGAAGTGACATGGAGTAGACTTTTTCAAAGTGGCCACATCAATCCCAGGTCAATGGGAATACCTCTTCCTCTACCTTGTGATCAAAAACATCCATCACCTTGCATCACAGAAGCTTAATGCTGAGAAACACACTGCATTGGGACTACATTTCCCATATAGTGTTGATTCTGGTTACCCCTCTGAGCAGCCTTCATCTGCACAATCATCAACTTTTCCTTGATCCTCTTCTGTTTAATCTCAATCTCGTCATGACAGAATTGTCATAATGTAAAATCTCATCAATAGACTTATTCTGCCAACATATCAAATGCTGTTGAATCATCATACTGATTTCAGATCTCAATCCTGTCACAAACTTGGACACAAACTGTCCCATAACCTTATGTTCCAACGTCTCCATTCCACTATACTGCTTAACCTCATCACTGCGGCGCAAATTCCGCCACCGTGCTGAACATTCCTATTGCGGGCGTGGTCATGACGGCTCCCGGCCGTCATTAGCACACGCCCACCGTGACTCATGACGGCCAGGAGCCGTCATGAGCATGGAAGAGGTTAAAAGCCTGCAACAATCTCTCATAGAATGCATGAACCATCTCTTTAGATTCTTGGGTATTCCTATCAATAATAAACTCATCAATATCCTGTGGCGGCACCTTAGCTTTTAACCAAGCCATCCCTTGATTGTAATTTTTCTTTATAATAGCTGATGGGACATGTGTCAGGGCATCTCTTTCCAGCTCCCTGTCAGACCAATCCATGGCTATTTTGCTTGCAGCCCACAAATCACTTGGAATAACAATGTCAGACAAGGTATTCAAATCAGTACACAGTACTTTTGAGATTTGCACAAATCGATCAACCTGCTTATACCATGCCACATGTTTCTCTCTCAGTCATGGCAAATCATTTGTAAATGATGCAAGATCACTGCAACTCCAAAGCACATAAACATAACCTCCACTAGGTACTTCTCATAAGGAGAAACTTGTGGTACTGGCTCCCTTTCCTACTAAAGGAGGCGGTTCCCCCATAGATCTTTTGAGACGCTTCCTCCTTGACCATTTGTCTTCCCATTTATCGAATGTATTCCAAATACTCTGAATCAATTCTCAAATCTTCATTTTCAACCCTGGTACTCTCATACTCTCTATATACTGATTAAAGAAAGAGAGTCTATGGCTCTTTTGTAAAGCCTCTGTCTGTTCTAAATCTACAGCATACTTCTTGGCTAGGTCAATTAGCCTATCATGAGCTTGCCTTGCTCATCTAGTAACGTCCTTGCTCATGAACAAAAGTTAATTTTGCTGTAAAACATCTATTCGAGCTAATATAAGACTCCTGCTTATTTCATTCAGCTCTAGTTTCAATTTGACTACATCCACCAAATGTACCTTCCGTGTTGTCCTGTTCGTTCCCCGACTCAACTCTGTACTTCCATTTCCATTTGACGCTTCATTAAAAGTTTTCAACCACTCATCCAATTCTTGAACACTCAAGTTCCCTGCAAAAGTCATCGAGAAGACCGTCAACAAGCAGCTGGCCGCCTTCCTCGAGACGAACGGATCCCTCGACCTCTCGCAGTCTGGCTTCCGGGCCAACCACAGCACCGAGACCGCCCTGATCGCAGCCACCGATGACATCCGAGCCCTGCTCGACAACGGAGAAACGGCGGCCCTCATCCTCCTGGACCTCTCCGCGGCCTTTGACACTGTCTGCCACCGTACACTAGTGCAGCGCCTCAGCAACGTCGGAATCCAGGAGAAGGCACTAGAGTGGATCACCTCCTTCCTCGCCGGAAGGACACAGAGAGTCCGACTCCCCCCGTTCAGATCAGAAGCCACCGAAGTCATCTGCGGCGTCCCTCAAGGCTCCTTGCTCAGTCCAACCCTCTTCAACATCTACATGAGCCCCCTCGCTAACATCGCACGCCAGCACAACCTCAACATAATTTCCTACGCCGACGACACCTAGCTGATCCTCTCCCTCACCAACGACCCCACCACCGCCAGAGCCAACCTTCACGAAGGGATGAAAGAGGTAGCCGAATGGATGAAGAACAGCCGCCTGAAGCTGAACTCGGACAAGATGGAAGTCCTCATCCTGGGATCCTCACCCTCCGCCTGGGACGATTCCTGGTGGCCCCCCGCCCTAGGCAGCGCACCCAAACCAACAGACCACGCACGCAACCTGGGCTTCATCCTGGACTCCTCCCTCTCCATGACCAGACAAGTCAACGCCGTCTCCTCGTCGTGCTTCAACGTCCTGCGCATGCTACATAAGATCTTCCGGTGGATCCCCACCGAGACCAGGAAGACGGTCACCCAGGCCCTCGTCACCAGCCGTCTGGACTACGGCAACTCCCTCTACGCCGGAACCACCGCCAAACTCCAGAAAAGACTCCAGCGGATCCAGAACGCCTCAGCACTACTCATCCTGGACATCCCCCGTCGCAGCCACATCTCCGGACACCTGAGAGACCTGCACTGGCTCCCGGTCAACAAGAGAATCACCTTCCGTCTCCTCACCCATGCACACAAAGCCCTACACAACCAAGGCCCAGGATACCTCAACAGCCGCCTCAACTTCTACGCTCCCAAACGTTAGCTTCGATCGACCAGCCACGCCCTCGCCGCCGTCCCCCGCATCCGAAGAGCCACCACAGGGGGACGGTCCTTCTCCTACCTCGCCGCCAAGACTTGGAACTCCCTCCCGACCCACCTCCGCCTGACCCAGGACCACCTCTCTCAGGAAGCAACTCAAGACCTGGCTGTTCGAACAGTAGCGGACCCACCTCCCCTAGCGCCTTGAGACCCTCTGGGTGAGTAGTGCGCTATATAAATGCTATGATTGATTGATTGAAGTTAGACTGCCCCCCCCCCACCCTAGGAGCTTTAGGCATTCCTCCGTCTCTAGGTGTACTACTATTTGCATTTAGAGATGGCTCCCATGTAATCATGTCAATATACGGTAATACCTGGAATGTCCTTAAAGGTCCAAATCCAGTTTGATTCATCAATGGGTCTACACTCTCACTACAAGGAGATCTTGCATTGATTGGAACTAAAGGAACAAAGACTCCCACACCTGATTTTCTAGGAGTATTCCCTGAAACCTATGGTTAGCCAGAAGAGCCAAATTGTGTCTCACATTTCCTGCCAAATTAGGAATGTATATAGGAACCACTGGACCTATAGTGACAGGAACAGTAAGGGCATCTGGAGCATTAAGAGCTGTAGAGGTGTGAGGGCACATATCCCTGAGCTCCCTCCCATCATATTTCAATTCACATTCACAGGAGTAGCCCCCATCATATAGGAATTCACATTTACTGGGGCGGTAGCCAGTTCTGTCTGACCACTCACATTAGTGCTTCCCCCACCTATCATGTGAGGTGGGCGTTCTGACCATACCACATCCAACAGACTATAACTTGTGTCACTATCTCTATCCTCTCTCCTCTCTTTGGATCCATTTGACTTGTCCGTCTCCTCCTTCTCTCTCCCTGTCCCACTTTCTTCACTGGTCAATGCAGGGTACAACTTCGCCCCATCTATCATGTCTGATCTCTACCTCTTCTGCTCTGAATCCCATCCAGCATCAATGTATGTGCTCACTGTCTTTTTTAGCTGAGCTTCAAACTATATAGGTTCTTCCTCAAATTTTCAAGGATTCTTACATTAAACCTATATTAACGTGGAAACGCCAGTGCACCTTCTTTCTCTGTGATCTTGTGCCATTGACTAAGTCAAATACATGTGAAACCCCACATTTATCGCCATATAATGACCTGCGGTGGCCTCAGGTGGGGCCTCTTCTCCCTCTCTAACAGGTATCGTCACATCTCCCCGTCACCAAATTACGTAATATTTTAAAACATTTAATTTTCCAACAAATTTAGCAATTGAAATCAGATTATTTTCAACCTTGAAACAATATATTTCTCCACAATTCTCGTACCAATCCACTGACCAATAACATTGCGGCACTCGATGTATACAACTAATTACAGTGCCGCTTTACACCGTCACACCAATCCCAACGCGGCACACTATGATGCCAATATAGCTCCTTGTCGAGGCTCACCCACCTTTACAATTTCCACGAACACTCTCTTTCCATCAGTACACATAAACATCTATAATACAAATAACAATCAATAACAATCGTCTGCTTTACTACAGAAATCAAAAGAATGCAATCACCCCAAAAATATTTCTATTCTAACACACATTCAAAATGTATCCTTGAGCTGCGGGGAATCACCCTGATCAGCAAAAATTCCATCTGCGCAAAAGGTTCACAGTACTGATCATACCTCACTGTCACACATAAAGATAAAGTCCCTATCTCAATTGGGCTATTGACGATGCCTCACGACAAAACCCACAAACCCTTAGCAGACAAATTACAATACAGTGTCTTCTACATTTTTAATATCATCCCCGGACCTTAGGTCATGTTGGACCTGATAATACCTTCAATTTACCGCCACACTCATATTACATTCAAACAGCTCCGCTAGACATCACATCATTTTCATACAACCCATAAGCTACGTATAAGCCACCGTGACAAGCAACCCTATAAATATTCACTCCTCTGCTGCTCCCATCACACTCTTCCGATCCGCTGGAACTTTGCTGATCCTTCAAGTTGGGACATGGACTCTAGGGGCCGAGGTTTGGGTCTAATCTAGTCTAGGAAAATTTTACTACCTCCTTCTACTTCAAGAACTAACTATGCTCACACGTAAAGGCGTTCAAAATTGATGACGATTTTTATTTTACTTCCGACAAAATCCCTGATGACTTGATGTGATAACTGCTGACAATCTTAGATGGATGGTCACAACTACACTACTAATATGAGTAGCTCGGAATGGTTTTCATTAAACATAAGTAGCTCTTAGAACTGAAGAGTTTAGAGACCCCTCAATTAGACACAATTCTAGCAGAATAGTTCTTTATCTTAAACAACCTTCACAGGAGTTTCAAAGCTAAACCCACAATAACACCTTGTAATAATCCAGAATGTTACCAACAGCGTCTCTAAGCAAGAAAACAAATTCTTAAGTCTGCAGGGTAAACTCATGTGACAAATTTAGTTCTTCGAATCCCCGCTAATAAGGTGATCTCTAAAAAGTTCAAGTTCCCAAGTACCTCCCCAGGCTTCTACTTTTTACAGAGTGGGACTTCTACCATCTTCCTTGTTCCTAGGATCACATACCCACATCTAATTCTCACTGCACTGAGCAGCCCATGTCAGCACTGTGAGTTGATTAAGAATAAAAAAAAAAGAAAAAATTGGGGGAGTGACTCAACGGTTTTAAAAATGTAGTTTTACTTATTTTTGAAAGACTTCAATCCCAACAGGCATTAGCAGAGCCAATAGCATTGGTGTCTGCCTGGTGCATACGACCCTGCAACAATTACACAATATAGAGGGAAATAGTGAAATTAAAGACTGGCAAGTGAATGCCCTGATCCAGGGATCTTAATGACTCCGGCAAAGAGGAATTATATGCAGACAACATCCTGATCTTCCTAACAGACTCCAAGCTAATGGACCCGAGAGCTTTACAAATCCTTAAGATATTTGGTGGGACTACAGGCTTACACCTCAAGGTGGCTAAATGCTCGGTGTTCCCAGCTAATTCCTACCCTCAAAACCTCGGATGAACAGCAGATGTTTCCTCATGCCTGTGGGGGATCCAACAATTCCACGGGAGCGAAGATGAATGTTCCACACCCCTCCTGAAAATAACACTTGGAGAACAAATACAAAAAAGTGCTCACAAGTAATTATTCCCCAAAGGTGTGGGGGAATAAACCAAAGAGTGACCACCACTCTTCCCCAGATGATGTTGTTGAGGTATTCTGCAATGAGCTGGTCAAGGATGTCTTGTACTGTAGGGAAATAAGGAAGTACCACAACATCTATTATATACCCTTTATAGAGACTCTTAAGCACATTGATAGAAACCAAGAATAGCGTCTCACTCACCCCAAAAGTCCTCAATGTGGCCCCAAAGATTAGCCTCCTCTTGCCGATGTCGAGGAACAGATGCACCCCTAGACTCAGAGGTGACAACCATGAGAGAAGGCAGGAGGGTAAGTAAAACAGGACAGCTTTCACTCAGAATATGAATGGTGGAAGATTCCAGGAACATAAAACCCCCCCAGAAATTATTTGTTTGGGCACGAAGTACAAAAAGGGGGGGTCACCTGAGGTAAGGGTAACAGCTGTGTGAATCAAGTGGTGCCCAGGAAAAAAAATAGGGAAGAGGTAGGACCGTCTTGCTCTAGGGAGAGAGAGCGGAACAGTGCACTACTTCAAGGGCAAAATTGAATAGTGAGACGAGTTGTCCGGCCAAATGGGGGAGAGCGGAACAACCACGTTCTCAACAAGGAAAAGTAACAAACAATGAACTAGCGAGGTGTGTGGTCCGGCTCTGTGAGGAAGCGAAAGAGCGGAACAACAGCATCCTCGCAAAAAGAGCTCAAAACTTAAAACACGGCTCTCAAATACACAGGACCTAAAACATTAATGCCCTCCGAGAGCGATGCAACAAAAAGTGCCGACAACGCGGCCTGTGGCTCAGCGGCTCGCAGAAGCGACAAAGCTTATATGCGCACGTACCAGGATACGGAAAACAGATGGCAAACAGGAGAAGTCGCCCGTAAACAGGCGCGAAGACAAGGCAGGATACGAGAGACGCCAGAACAGAAACAGGAAGTGTTAGGAAGGGGGGCGTGGTCTCACCAAGGGATCAGTAAACCAAGCAAGGCGTCATTGTTAAGGCGGGTGATAAAAGCTCATAAACTGATAAGTTGTAGAAGGAGCTTTATTGATACAACCATTAACAAGTAACAGCAACAGCAAACTGAAATCTCAACAATTGCAATGTCATCATTCTATTTATGATGTAATCAACCAGGTGACTCTTAAAGATACAGTAAACATAACACATCCCCTATATACAGTAAAAGAAATAAAACAAGGCTTGAAAAACAGTGTAGAGCATCAATAAAGAAAAGAATACAAGCAATAAAATAAACTAACACATTACATAATTATTGAATTTCCTAGGAAGCTGTAAAGACCTCCTAGGAGTAACTCTTTGGTAATTAGTAGAAGAAGCAGTACTAGTAGAAGGAGCAGAACTAGGAATCCTGGAGAATCTGGGACTATTATTAAAGTGATGCTTGACATCATTGCACTTGGTTAATTTAGACATATTCCAAGTGCAACCATTATCCAAAGTAACAACACTTTTTCTAATGGAAATAATGGTGAAAGGACCAGTGAAGTTCGAAACACCCTTGTGACCAAATTTCGTTTTTTACACTAGAACACTGTCACCCACGTTCCATTTCCTAGGTTTGACAAACATCTTAGTATCATAACGTTGTTTATATTTCTGCTGATAATTTGTCAAAGTTTCTCTCCTTCTTGCTACCTTTTCAACACTGTCACCACTAACTCTCTCTGGAAGCCAAGTAGGATTGAGCTTAGAGCAAGCTAATCTCCCCCTCAAAGCTTCAAAAGGAGATCTCTGCATGACAGCATTAGGAGTAGTGCGATGTGCCCACCACGTCTCCCTCAAGACACTGGTGAAAGAGACTTTGGATTCCAAAGCCCTCTGCGCACAACTCTTCACTACTCTATTCACTTTACAAATGTGGATTATTATTATTATTATTATTCATCCTTTCTGTGAGACCATTCGCTTGAGGAGAGTAAAGAGCTGTTTTCTGATGAATGATCCCTTAACTTCTCAAAAAACAACTCATCTCATTGGAGGTGAATTGTACCCCATTGTCAGTGAGTAAAAACTTAGGTAGACCTTCAGACACAAACACTTCTTTCAAAAATTCAATTACAGTCTTAGAATTAACAATACTCATGCATTTGGAAACCACCCATTTAGAAGTGTAATCCACCAACAACACAACAAATCTCACATGAGAAGGCATAAGTTCAAACGGACCTGCAATATCCAACCCCAACTTGGTCCAGACAGAAGTAGGAACCTCAACGGGTGAAAGTGGAGTTTGACTAGTGGTGCGTGATTTGTCATTGACAGCACATAAATGGCAATCTTTGACTATAGATTCCACCATCCGATCCATACCAGGCCACCAGTATCTTTCTCTAATCCGAGCCTTCGTGAGATTTCTACCCAAATGCCCTTCGTGAGCAAGATTAACAACTCTTTCTCTTAGATCACTTGGGGGCACGATTCTGTCACCTCTCATCAAATTGTCCTCGAAAAAAGACAAATCATCCTTCACTGTCTAATAAGGCTTCAAATCACACTCAAGAGTATCATAATTTGGCCACCCATTTTTGATGACATTCTTTAACAACCGAAAAATGACGTCATTTTCGACACACTGTAACCATTCCTCCTTGGATATGCTAGACTCTAATACCCAATTTATACATGTAGTGACATCATCAGCAATACAATTTCTTTGAATGGGAAGACGTGATAAACAATCAGCAGGCTTATTATTCTGTCCTAGAATATACTGCACCTTGAAGTTATACTCCTGTAAACCTTCACTCCATCTTTTTAATCTAGGTGTCATATGATCACTCTGATGACAAGAGAAAATTTGAACCAAGGGACGATGATCAGACTTGACAATGAACGGTATTCCCCACAAATAAAATTTAAAGTGAAGTACAGACCAAAATACTGCCAACTCCTCTCTTTCAATACACGAATAATTAAACTCAGCTTCCCTTAAGGCTCTTGAAGCGAAAGCCACACCAACTTCTTCTCCATTTACAACTTGGGAAAGTACAGCACCCAGACCTTTAAGACTGGCATCAGTTGTAAAAATAGTCTTAAGTTTGGCGTCAAAATGACCCAGAGTAGGCATTTTACCAATTTCTTTTTTTACTAATTCGAAAGCTTCCTCACAATCAACAGACCACAAAAAATGTACACCCTTCTTTAAAAGAGATCTTATGGGCTCAACAAGACTGGCAAAACCCTTAACAAACTTGGAATAAAATTCCGCCATTCCTAAGAATGACTTGACTTGATCTTTATCTACGGGTGTTGGTGCATTTAAAATACTCTCCGCCAATTCTAATTTGGGTTGAATCCCGCTCCCAGAAATAACATGTCCCAAATACGTGACCGACTCTAAGCCAATACGACATTTTTCTCTCTTGACGGTAAGTCCACTAACATTTAACTTATTTAAAACTGATCTCAATACTTTGTCATGTTCACTCTCATCCACTCCATGAACCAAGATATCGTCTTGAAAAAACATTACATTGGAAAGACTGCCTAGAACCATTTTCATTACTCTTTGAAAACATGCAGCAGCCGAAGCTAGACCAAATGGCATTCTTAGAAATTGATAAGCACCTAAAGGTGTGACAAAAGATGTCAGATGTCTAGAATCTTTATGTAACATGATTTGGTGGTAGGCTGAGGAAAGATCAAGTACACTGAATATCTTTGCTCCTTTCAAAATACTAATGCTCTCCGCTATGTTGGGTAATGGTTGTCGATTCAAACAGATCCATTCGTTCAAACCACGCAAATCCACACACATTCGGATCGATTTCCCACCATCCTTGGGTGCCAAAACAACTGGACTTAGTCATTCAGAGAATTCAATCTCTTCAATCACTTTCATTTTTAACATTCTTTCAATTTCATGCTTCAGTGGCTCCAGCATCATGTTAGGTACTTTTCTGAGTTTGTGTACACATGGTTTGGCAGATTTCTTAAGAATGATCTTGTGTTCAAATCCCTTCAAACACCCCAAGGTGTCAGAAAAAACTTTAGGATAATCAGTAAAATATTTATCAGACCCACTCACAAAATCTATCTGAGAGGGAAGAAAACTAGAAAGAAAATCTTCCATCAGCATGACTTGGTTCTAGGGATCTTCAGCCCCAGGATTAAGAATAATACCTAAATCATGCTGATGTCGCCATCCAAGAAGATTGTCACCTCTGACAGCAACATAAACCTTGCCATTAATACTCTTATTTCTGAAAGAGATGTTGGCTACAGTGTATCCCAAAATTTCTATTTTGGACTTATTATAACTTTGCGGAGAAATGTCAGCAGGTAAAAGTTGAACATTTTCTAAACCTACAACTTCATCCCAAATCTTGTTCCCAATTAAGGTAAAAGGAGACCCTGAGTCTGCCATGAGTTTAAATTCAAATTTGTCAATTCTTATATCACAGAATGGCATAAAAATATGTTCTGTGTCAACCATTTCATCTCTAACATTAGAAACCACTACTGTATGTACAATGTCAGAATTAGACTCATTTGTGTCTCTCTTCTTACCAGACCTACACACACGTGCATAATGTCCTTTGATCCCACAGTTATTACAAATACTGTCTTTTGCAAAACAATTAGGAAAATTAGAAGTGTGGGAAAAACTTCCACACCTAAAACAACGTATTTTCTGGTTACTAAAAGGACGTTGTTGACGAAAATCACGTTCCTTAGACAAAGCAGATTCTTTAGAAGAAGAAGGACGATTATCAAAAGAACTTTTCTGAGGCACTGAAGTTTTTTGAAATGGTTTGTTTTTAGAACCAACACTGACTTTGGCAATTTCTTCATGACACCCACCAGCAAATTCCTCTTCTTCTAACATGTGTATAGAGTCAGAAACTTTCTTTTTACTATCACTAATAGTATGACTTTCATCTTCTTTATTTTTTCTTATTTCTTTGACCCATGTAGAGGTGTTCTCCATGCCCTCTACAATATCTACAGCTTCTTTCAAAGTGGGATTCTTAGACAATAACTTCTCTTGGACCCTAGAACTGTTCGTGCATCGAACAAGTTGATCTCTGACAAGAGATTCGGCTAAATCTCCAAAATCACAGGTACGAGAAAGGGTCTTCAAAGCAGCAACATATGTCCCAACACGTTCACGAGAACCTTGGACACGAGTAAAGAACCTGTGTCGTTCCCACACGACATTAATTCTCGGACCAAAATATTGTTCTAACATAGTCATTGACATCTCAAAAACATCTGCAGGTTCACCATCAGCCCCACCAACAGGTATACTGTCGATACTATCATAAGTGTGTCTACCTTCAACACCCAAATTGTGTAGCAAAATGGCTTGTTTTCTAAAAGCCGAAAACTTCTCTCCTCCAATTGCAACTAAATATGAGTCAAACAAGTTCCTCCATCCCTTCCAAGGAAGAATGGGTTCACCTTCCTCTGAAAGAAAAGGTGGTGGTTATGACATGCTAGATGTAGTGGCCATAATGAAGCTAGGATTAAGTAAACACTAAAATAACGAGAAAGTTTTAAAATGAGTTTTGAAAATGCAATGATAACAAGAAAACTAACAAGTTGTGTTAAATATCTATAACTTACTCAATTTTGCAAGGTAAAACTGTGTACAAAACATAAAATACTAATGTTAGAATTGCTAAATCTGAATTAAGCAATGAGTAGCTGTGCACATCAGCGTAGAATAAGTAGTTCAAATCTTAAAATAAGTTGATGTGCAGTTGTGCAAATGAAGATTTATCAATGCACAGCCGTGCACATCGGCATTTCAATGTGTTGTCGTGCACATCGACGTTGTAAAAATAATACACTGCTGTGTGTATTAGCGTTGTTAATTTGAATAATATCCGTTGTTGCGCATTAATGTTATCGTGATTTCGAGGGATACACTGCTGTGTGTATCAGCGTTTAAAAGTTAAGTAAAATGCGCTGCCGTGCGCATCGGCGTTACTATGGCAATCAATGTAAAAAAAATGGCCGCTGTTACGACGTAGTGTGCGTGGCAACGTAATGATGCTGCACGCGAGGTCAAAGTTCCACAATTCAGTAGGAGAGCGAGCAGGAGAACGAGCACTCAGGCGCTGCAACACTCGCGCAATGGCACACGCGACGCCTCACCAGGGTTTTAAAGCAAAACAAAGTGTAACGGTAAGCGCCGAGCAGGCGAAAACGATACTTGTTTTCGACAATTTTGTCTTTTCCTTGTTGAGTGCGATGTCCAAAAGAGGTTCAGCAATACTCTCCGAAGTGGAACAAAAACAGTGTGATTTCCAATGTAGTCCAAAAACGATAGAAGGAACAGTCAGCCAAATTCATACACAGTCTTTGTAATCCAAGAATCCAATCCAATCTAAGAAAGTAAAATAAAGATAAATCCAAGGAAATGTCTGAAAAATAGCAATCCAAATTGATTGAAACCAAGTCCAAATTGAGTATCCTGTGTCCAATGTAATCCAATACTCAAAAATGAAATTTTTGAATAAATCCCGAGTCCAATACGAAATTCCAATGGTAGGGGAATTGATGGTTGCAGATACTTGTCCCCAATCACGCCTTGACTCTCGTCGCCAGTGATAAAAGCTCATAAACTGATAAGTTGTAGAAGGAGCTTTATTGATACAACCATCAACAAGAGCAACAGCAAACTGAAATCTCAGCAATTGGAATGTCATCATTCTATTTATGATGTAATCAACCAGGTGACTCTTCAATATACAGTAAACATAACAGCGGGCTTTTAAGGAATCTCAGGGAGCGTCTCCAAATAACTGCATGGAAAAGGGTCTGAAGGGTATTAGGGAATGTCTCAAAATTACGGCTTGAGGAGGGGGTGGAGACACTATCTCGTAACATCAAGGCTGGTCTCTATGCCACTAAGTCCGTGTCCTAACAATGCCACAGAACTGTCCTGGGTTGGAGGATCCCATTAGACCCCAAACTGATTTTGCTTCACCCAAGCGAAGGCCTAGGCAGAAACAGATACAAGTGGGCACTACTGCTGCTGGCGCTGATAATGACTAAACGCAAGGCACCCCAGCACAGGAAAGATGCAGCTCCCCCATCGGCTGGGGAGTGGGAAAAGGGCCTGGATCACTGCCTGGATATGGAGAAGCTGGTATATGTGGCCAGGGGCTGCATCTGGAAATATGGCAATATCTGCCAGACATGGGCTGACTACCAGGCAATATGCTTGGAGCCGATACGTCCCATGGCTGAGTCAGTAGATTAATAAATTAGAAAAGTATGAGGAGCATATGTAAAATGGAGCTCACTGCGAGGCTCCGGCCTAACAGGAGGCGGTTGGAGGAGAAGAGATGGCCTGGGAAGGAGGAGGGAATCTCAGGGAGCGTCTCCAAATATTTGCATGGAAAAGGGTCTGAAGGGTATTAGGGAATGTCTCAAAATTACGGCTTGAGGAGGGGTGGAGACGCTATCTCGTAACATCAAGGCTGGTCTCTATGCCACTAAGTCCGTGTCCTAACAGTTCTCCCTCCCAAAGGTCTTCTCACAGGTCAAGGTTTTGTGGGGTATAAAGCTTGAAATCTACGAATTAATCTAGGGGCATGAATTTTTTCTGCTGGCTCCCAGGATCTATCTTCCGATGCATATCTGTTGTAAATAAAGGAAGTCCTAGAGCCAGGTATATATCACACGGTGGTTTTAATGAAGCTTAGTTCCAAGTTCAAGTTCATAAGTTAAGATGATAACAAATACCCCACCAGGAGCAGCCTCCCTGCTGCTCAGCCTGCATCCACCAACTGCCACTCCACACATCTCCAGACCCCCAGGCATCCCATGACATCACACACATCCAACATTCCAAACATCATCAAGTACACAAGCACTCACTCTGGCTGAGCAGTAGGGAAGAGACGCGTAAGTTATAACATATCCCCCTTTCTTGGAAAAAGTAAAAACAGAAATGATGCACAAGAGTATGGACATCATTAAATACATTACATAAGAAGTCATGGAAACAACTCACAAAATGCATGCATAAAATTGAAATGATGTAGATAAATGAAAAACATCATTAAATAGAAGACATCAGAAATATTTTTACCAATACATGCATGAAAGTTATGGAATAGACCAAATACGAAAAATAAAACACTAAAAGAGATTAACCCCCATTCCCCAATAAACACACTAATGGAGATTAACCCCATCCCCCCCCCCTTAGGGAAACAAAACACACCTCACCAAACATACAGGGCGGTGAAACATAACTGGGGCACAAACCACCCCATAACTGCAACACATACTACCAACCCACAAACTAACCAAACTCACCAACGTAGAACACTCACCACCCTAAAATAAAAATAACAGCACTGGGGCACTGACCACCCCACAAACCCACCACGGTAGGACACTATCCACCCTAAAAACAAGCACTGGGGTACTCACCACCCACAAACTGACCTCCATAGGGCACTCACCACCATAAAATAAACAGCACTGGGGCACTGACCACCCCACAAACTCTCCACCGTAGGGCACTATCCACCCTAAAACAAGTACTGGGGTACTCACCACCCCACAAACTGACTTCATAGGGCACTCACCACCCTAAAATAAACAACACTGCAACACATAATACCAACCCACAAACTGACGTAGGGCAGTAACCACCCTAACCAATCACTTCAAAATACACAGCACTGGAAAACTCTCCACCTCACCAACTCACTACTATAGGGAACTAACCACCCTAAAATAAAGTGCATTGGCCACACACCACCCCAGGAACTCACAAATCACCACAGGATATGATACACCACCACCATGACCTCACCAAAGCACAAACTAGAACCAAAACACACACACAACACAAAACATGCATTATAATGACCAGCAAAATAATGAAATGAAAAGTCCCGTGCTCCGGTGAGCGGTCTCTCACCCGAGGTTTTCAATGCAGTAGAAAACGCTGTCCTAAACTTGCCAGTAGCTGTAGTATTCCGAACCAGTAGTAAAACACCAAGAAACAGTTAATATGAAGACTGGTTTGGCCGAGTTGCTGACCGGAGAATCACCAGAAATGAAGCCAGAGTCAAAATCCTCCCACTACGTTACACAACCTCATAAAATTGAACAGGGGCACACAGCTCCCACCACTTCACACACCACCACCCCATAACCTGTGAAACAAGGAACACCTCTCTATGAGGGCAAAACTTGAGCACTAAACACCACCAACTTTACAGACCAATCAGGACAATAGCTCCCTAACAACAAAATTCACCACATTGCAGAACACATTCCGTTTTAAATGCATAGTAAATAAACCGACATAGACTCTGATGAGCGACACCTCACCCGAATTGAAAGCAAAGTCCAGTGTTCTCCATGCGTGAACCCCTTGCAATGTCCACCTGCCGAAAATAAACATCCTCCATTGGTTGGGACATCTTCATGAAATAAGCTTGCATGTTGTTAAAAAAAATTGTTGTCAAAGTACATTTCATTCTCCCACATTGCGATTATTTACAAAAGCTTTGGTAGTTGCTCCGGATTTGAGACTGGCAAAACAAAGTCTCTGACATGAAGCTGATGTTATCCACAAAATGGTGGGACGCATCACACGTCGCACCGGGTGGCTCTCGGCACGCTGGTGCTTGAAAACGTAAGAGAGGAGCACTGTTAATCTCCCCACAACGTCAGAAAGGCAGAGAATTCTTCCTCGCGGCAGACACAGCAGGTAGGTTCTGTGCGCGTTACCATGCTCGCGCACACTTAGCAGAACATGACCGTTAAACTGCCAACACCTGCGCACTCGAAATAAAATCAAAATGAGCATATGTTCAACTTTCACGCAGAAAATATGTGCGCTGCTGGTAATTAATTGTAACAGGCTCTCCGCATACCTGCACTTAGTTGCAGAAAATCTGTGCGCTGCTCGTAATAAATTGTAAAAGTACTTACATTCACCAAACTGTAGCACTAGTAATGTCTACTCCGCAATGAGAAAGCTGCTTGGATAGTCTTTTCAGGTTCTCCAAACGTCGCCAAAAATGTTGTAAATAAAGGAAGTCCTAGAGCCAGGTATATATCACACGCTGGTTTTAATGTAGCTGAGTTCCAAGTTCAAGTTCATAAGTTATGATGATAACAAATACCCCACCAGGAGCAGCCTCCCTGCTGCTCAGCCTGAATCCACCACCTGCCACTCCACACATCTCCAGACCCCCAGGCATCCCATGACATCACACACATCCAACATTCCAAACATCATCAAGTACACAAGCACTCACTCTGGCTGAGCAGTAGGAAAGAGACAAGTAAGTTATAACATTATCCCACCCAATCAATGAGATATTGTAATTTGCCTCTGTGTCTACGGGAATCAAGGATCTTGTTCACTTCATACTCTTCTTCCCCCTCTATTATTAATGGTGGAGGGGGGTTTTCAGGTACTGGAGGAGGTATGTATCTTTTCAGTAATGAGCAATGAAATACTGGGGGGATTTTCATGGTGTTAGGCAATTGCAGCTTTAGGGTGACAGGAGTAATGACTTTTAGTATAACAAAGGGGCCAATAAAACGAGGCTGTAGCTTTTTTGATCCCTCTGATTTCAGGTTTCTAGTGGATAGCCACACTTTATCGCCCACTTCATACTCTGGTTCTGATCTACGATATTTGTCTGCTTGTCTTTTCATGGATTCCTTAGTTTTAACTAGTTCTGAGGATGCCTGCTCCCAAACGGGCTTGAGTTTTTGATGGTGTTCCTTTAATGCAGGGATTCTATCTAAACTTTCAGGTAGATCCATAGGTAGAAATTAAGGATGATGTGCCAGTGTAAAGAAAAAAGGAGAAACACCAGTAGAAGAATGAGTGCTGTTATTGTACGCGAACTCCACTAAAGGCAGAACCTGCACCCAGGTACCCGTGATCATGGTGAGTAGACAGCGTAGGTATTGTTCTAAAGTTTGATTAGTTCGTTCGGTCTGCCCGTCTGTCTGCGGATGGTAAGCAGTAGAGAGACGATGGTCTATACTTAGGGTGGCACACATACCCTGCCAAAATTTGGAAACAAACTGGGTACCCCTGTCTGAGATAACAGAGGTAAGTCTATGGAGACGAACAATATGTTCAATAAAGATTTGCACAAGGTCTTTAGAGGATGGTAACTTCTTTAAGGGAATAAAGTGAGCCATTTTCGACAGCTGTGTACCACAATGTATATAGTAGTGAACTCTTGACAACTGGGAAGATCAGTAACAAAATCCATGCTGATGGAATGCCATGGTGAAGGGGAATGCTTGTGGGCTGTAGTAAACCAGTGGGGGCACAATGAGAAGCTTTTTGCCTAGCGCAAGTTGTAGATGAATTTACAAAAGAGGAGATGTCTCTTGTCATGTCTTTCCACCAGAACCATCGTTGACATAGTTTAAGAGTCTTGTGATTTCCTGGGTGTCCAGACAGAGTGCTGTTATGACACCACTGTATAAGTTGTTGTTGAAATGCTACAGTGGGAATATACAGCCGGTTTTCATGATAATATAAGTTGTCTTTGCAAGTGTTTAATGGATCTTGTGTCCATTCCTCCCGAGGGATACTGACATACTGCTCTATGAGATTGTCAATATAACTCTTTGGTACTTTGGTTCCATGTTCCTCCACTCCTACGATCTTATCTTCTGGAATAATCGGAGGAGGGGATTCACATGTTTCCAGGGAATATGATCCTAATCTTGACAAGGCATCTGCTTTGCCATGTAATGGGCCAGGCCTGTAGGTAATTATGAAGTCATATTCACTAAAGAAAAGGACCCATCTCATCTGGCGAGGAGTGAGAGCTCGGGCTGATCTAAAAAATTGGAGATTTCTGTGGTCAGAGTAAATTGTGATTACATGGGGTGAACCCATTAAATACTGAGGCCATTCCTGAAAGACCAATTTAATAGCCAACATCTCTCTCTCTCCTATAGTGTAGTTTTGTTCTGCAGGTAGCAGGGTCTTGGAAAAGTAGGCTACAGGATGTAACTGGCCAGTGTTCCTGTCCCTCTGAGACAGGACTCCCCCTACTGCATATTGTCATGCGTCAGCTTCCACAAAATATGGTAATGTGTTATCAGCATGTTTGATAACTGGTGCAGTAGTGAATTTCTCCTTTATATTTCGAAAGGCTATTTCAGCTTCTTCTGTCCAAATAAATGGGACCCCTTTTTTGAGAAGGCGAGTTATTTGGGAGAAGAGTTCTGAGAAATGATCTATAAACCTTCCATAAAAGTTTGCAAATCCTAGGAAGGATTGTATCTTTTTCACTGAACTGGGACTAGGCCAGTTAATTATGGTTTTGATCTTTTGAGGATCCATTTTTATCCCTTCTGTTGATATCATAAAACCTAAAAAATCTACTTGGGTGGTATGAAAGGTACTTTTGTCTAGCTTGGCATACAGATGATTTTCTTGTAATTTGTGTAAGATTTTTTTTACATGACAAACATGCTCTTATTCAGTCTGAGAGTAAATTAATATATCATCAATATATATGATGACAAAGAGGTCAAGATACTCTCTAAAGATGTCGTTCCCAAAATATTGAAAAGCCGCTGGGGCATTGCAAAGCCCAAACGGCATTACGCAATATTCATACAAGTCAAATTTTGTACGGAATGCCGTTTTCCACTCATCCCCCTCTTTGATTCGGATAAGATGATAGGCTCCCCGCAAATCGATCTTAGTAAATATTTTAGCCCCTCATATCTGATCTAATAACACCGGGATGAGTGGTAGAGGATACTTGTTTTTAATGGTACTTTTATTTAAGGAACGATAATCCAGGCAAGCCCTTAACCCTCCTACCCTCTTTGGTATAAAAAAAGAGGGGAGGATACAGGGGATGTGGAAGGACGTATACACCCTTTCTCAGTCATTTCATCCAGATACTGTTGGAGATATTCGGTTTCAGGGGCTGTGAGAGCATACACGCGACTGACCGGAAACTCAGCACCTGGGATGAGGTCTATTCGGCAGTCATAGCTACGATGTGGGGGTAAACTGGTGGCTTCTTTCTCATCAAACACCGCATGATATTCCTCATAAATGTCAGGTAAACAAGAGGTCGCCGCTACGGAATGGATCGCACAACATAGAGGTGGAATGTTTTCACTGGCCTCCTGATAACAGTGTACCAGACAATACTGAGATTTTAAAGTCACTGTTCTCGCTATCCAATCAATCTGTGGATTGTGGATCTGCAGCCACGGAACACCTAATATGGCCCCAAAATTGGGAGTATCTATGAGATCAAAAATGATGGACTCTGAATGCCCTTACCACAAACCATAATCATAGCCGGTGTTTGATAAGTGATTAATCCAGATGACAATTCCATGCCGTCCACTGCGCTTGCTGGTTCGGGATGAGCTTTTGGCAAAAAAGGGATACAGAGGTTCTTGGCAAGTTGTATATCCAGAAAGTTCCCAGTAGCCCCCGAATCTAGGAGGATATCAAGATTCTTTCTATTTTGTAAAGACACTATGAGGGTGATGGACAACGTGAAATGTCTTGGTATCAAAGGTACACATTTTCATGCTGTTGAGACCTTACAGGTAACTGTACTTGAAGAAGCGGTCTCTTCATTCTTCAAGTGTTCTAGTTTTCCTCTACGTAGGAAATACTTTGACTACTGGCCACATTCTTTGGTGAAACGCGAGGTCTTACTGGGCATTCTTCGGCATAAGGACCCCCTTTTCCACAATAAAGACAGAGATTCTTTTTCCGCCTCTTGTCTTTTTCTTCCGCAGATAGGGGTCCTCTTACTCCTCCAATTTGCATGGGTTCAGACGTATCTTTGGGTTCTTTCTTTTCATTGCGTATCATGAAGTATCGAGGAGAGCTGAGGCGATTTCTTTCTCCTTTGCGTTCATGTATTCTATGATCCAATTTAACGGTTAAGTCTATAAATGCCGCACAGTCTTCTGGCGGATTCACTAATTGAGACAGTAGATCTTTTAACTCATCATTCAAACCCCGATAAAATAACGAAGTCCTCTTATCCTCAGGCCAATGGATTTCTGTATTTAGTCGTACTTGTACTGTAGGGAAAAAAGGAAGTACCACAACATCTATTATATACCCTTTATAGAGGCTCTTAAGCACATTAATAGAAACCAAGAATAGCGTCTCACACAGCCCAAAAGTCCTCAATGTGGCCTCAAAGATTAGCCTCCTCTTGCCGATGTCGAGGAACAGATGCACCCCTAGACTCAGAGGTGACAACCACGAGAGAAGGCAGGAGGGTAAGTAAAACAGGAGAGCTTTCACTCAGAATATGAATGGTGGAAAATTCCAGGAACATAAAAAAAAAACAGAAATTATCTGTTTGGGCACGAAGTACAAAAAGGGGGGGTCACCTGAGGTAAGGGTAACAGCTGTGTGAATCAAGTGGTGCCCAGGAAACAAAATAGGGAAGAGGTAGGACCGTCCGGCTCTAGGGAGAGAGCGCGGAACAGTGCACTACTTCAAGGGCAAAATTGAATAATGAGACGAGTTGTCCGGCCAAATGGGGGAGAGCGGACAACCACGTTCTCAACAAGGAGAAGTAACAAACAATGAACTAGCGAGGTGTGTGGTCCGGCTCTGTGAGGAAGAGAAAGAGCGGAACACCAGCACCCTCGCGAAAAGAGCTCAAAACTTAAAACACGGCTCTCAAATACACAGGGCTTAACACAATAATGTCCTCCGAGAGCAAAGCAACAAAAAGTGCTGACAACGCGGCCTGTCGCTCAGCGGCTCGCAGAAGCACCAAAGCTTATATGCGCACATACCAGGATACGGAAAACAGATGGCAAACAGGAGAAGTCGCCCATAAACAGGCGCGATGACAAGGCAGGATACGAGAGAGGCCAGAACAGAAACAGGAAGCGTTAGGAAGGGGGCGTGGTCTCACCAAGGGATCAGTAAACTAAGCAAGGCGTCATTGTTAAGGCCGGCTTTTAAGGAATCTCAGGGAGCGTCTCCAAATAACTGCATGGAAAAGGGTCTGAAGGGTATTAGGGAATGTCTCAAAATTACGGCTTGAGGAGGGGGTAGAGACGCTATCTCGTAACATCAAGGATGGTCTCTCTGCCACTAAGTCTGTGTCCTAACAATGCCTCAGCACTGTCCTGGGTTGGAGGATCCCATTAGACCCCAAACTGATTCTGCTTCACCCAAGCGAAGGCCTGGGCAGAAACAGATACAAGTGGGCACTACACCTGCTGGCGCTGATAATGACTAAACGCAATGCACCCCAGCACAGGAAAGATGCAGCTCCCCCATCGGCTGGGGAGTGGAAAAGGGCCTGGATCACTGCCTGGATATGGAAAAGCTGGTATATGTGGCCAGGGGCTGCATCTGGAAATATGGCAATATTTGGCAGACATGGGCTGACTACCAGGCAATATGCTTGGAGCCGATACGTCCCATGGCTGAGTCAGTAGATTAATAAATTAGAAAGTATGAGGAGCATATGTAAAATGGAGCTCACTGCGAGGCTCCGGCCTAACAGGAGGCGGTTGGAGGTGAAGAGATGGCCTGGGAAGGAGGAGGGAGATTGGGGGTTTGGGGGAAACAATGCCTTGAACTTTGTTGGTTGTTTCAGCTGTTATGTAACAAAAAGTCTGCAGAATCTCCTCCACAGCTGCCTTCAAACATGAAGTAAAAATAATTCTAATGAACAAGTTCTTGCCTTAAATGGTCATGGCTCGTCTGTTTTCTCAAAGCCCCTCTAACTACGTTTTTTTTATCGTTCTGACAACGTGAAGCTCAGGGTTGTGTGATATACCCTATTAAGTATTGTTTTTTCTCCTCCTAGTACACTATGGTATTAGCTAAATATGATATTCTTTGTTAACCCCTTTGCCATTTTCCCTTTATTATTTCCTTGCCTTCCAAAATGTGAAGCGCGTGGATACCCTTCTGGGTCATGTTCGCGCTATACAAAACTTTATAAATAAAGAAAAGAAAACACCTGCAAAGATAGTGCAGATTGCGGTCATAAATCAATATTAATAAAACATGTTTTTTTAAAGAGACTTGGCAACTGAAAAAGAGTAAAGCAATTCTCATATTGATTGCTAATCCAAAAGACCAGTGGGAAACAGCTTCACATCAACATTTCATCAAAATTATACTGTTTGGTGGCTGTATTAGATCTTTTAGCTAATAATGCAACGTGTTAAATGTTTCTGTAAATTATATGAAAATAACAAAAACAGGATATACTGACATTCTGAATAATGTCCAAAAGCTAGAGTCAAGCACAAATAAAGATACACTCAGAGCATAGGTTGGAGTGACGTGCACTCCTAAGGATACATCTGAAACACTAAGGGGTCCATTAGGTTTGCTGGCGGATCGCGGATCGCCACCGCAATGTCAGGAATGCAGGATGCACCCGCCAGTGTGGTGGGCGCATCCTAATGTCTGCAATGGGACCCCCGCACCAATGGTGGGTGGTCCCAATCCCTGAAAGGATGGTGGGAGGACAAAGTCCGCCCGCCATCCTAATGACGCCCTAAGTGGGGTACAAGGTTGCTGTGTATATATTAGACTCTAAAGTCCTTTCTCTTGGTACTACTGTTCATCAGAGAAACACAGGACTAAAGTCTTTAATCCTTGAGCAGTGGCAATTTTAGCATCAAGGTTCTAGGGAGGGTCCACAGTATAAACACACAAGAAGGGCTGTAGTAAATCACAGAGAGAAAATGGAGGAAATGTCTATAGTCTTTGAAGACGGAGATAGTCGGCCCTGTTTACTACTGTGGGAAGTTAAGTGCACACTAACTTAATAAAGTACTTAGCCTAGTTCTTCAACTTGTCTGAAGTTCGAAGAAGATCTCATAGCCTTGACTCAGGGAGATATGTGGTTCAGAGTAGCTGTGCAGGAGAGATCGAGGAGGAAGACGGTAGAGGGAGTGGATGCCATGAGAACCACAGTTTCGGATGGAGTTTAAGGAGACTTGAACACTTCTTTGTTCCGGCAGGATTCTTCAAGTGAGTGGGAAGGGTGAAGCTTGTTTGGCAAGGCGCGAGGCCATGCCATGATTTAGGTTGAGGTCTATATACCCTCTTGAAGGGTGTAGATAGATCACGTGAAGTATGTGGGGCACTTGGTCATCTGGAAGGTTCTTAAATCTTGGGGAAAACACGTTTGTACACTCTATGACCTTACACGATGAGCTCCCAACCCTTGTTGATCAGAGCCAAATGACAGGAAACAAAGGTATATTTTTCGCTCAAATATGCATAGTGGAAAACAACACTAAGGGGCCATTAGGATGTCGGGCGGATTGCCCCCGCCAGGCTGACGGTAGTCACCGCTGTCCTTGCGGGGGCAATCCGCCCGACATCCACTCCCAAATGCCCCCGCCATACTAGTATGGCGGGGGGACCGCGGCAGGCGGAAAGACCGTCGGCCGCCTTTCTACTCCGGTCGCCTTGCGGCCGGGGCGGAAAAGGATTAATATGGTGGCGGTGTCTAATAGACACCGCCAGCCATATTATAACAGGCCAAATCAGATGCCTTCCCGTGGCGGGGATGTCTTCACTCTGGGGACCCCCAGAGTGAAGGAGGGGTGGTGGGGTGCACCTGGGGGGGTACCAGGTACCCCCCAGCATTTGCATAAACAAAGCGGCAGGCACCACGCGGTGCCTGCCGCTTTGTTTATGTAAATGCACGCATACATTTTTAAACATTGTGGTGGGTGGTGCAGTGAGCACCGCCCGCCACAATGTTTTCATAATGTAATTTATAAATACAAGGAAATTTATCAAAATAATTTAAAAAGTCTGATTACTTTGTTCTGGAAATGTTTTTATAATTGGGGATAGGTTAATATATATGTATAATGTGTATTATTTTATATGTGTTTATGTAATTTATTTGGGAATATTACATTTTATGAGAATATTGTTTTGCACTTTCCTTGAGTAAATATAGTTTGGGGTGGAAATAGTAAATTATATATGTTTAATGTCAAGTACCTTCCCTGAGTTAATACAGTTTGGGGTGGGAATAGTAAATGATATATGTTTAGTGTCCACCACCTTCCCTGAGTTAATACAGTTTGGAGTGGGAATAGTAAATTATATATGTTTAGTGTCCAGCCCCTTTCATGAGTTAATACAGTTTGGAGTGCGAATAGTAAATTATATTTGTTTAGTGTCCAGCACATTCCCTGAGTTAATATAGTTTGGAGTGGGAATAGTAAATTCTATATGTTTAGTGTCCAGCACCTTCCCTGAGTTTATACAGTTTGAAGTGGGAAAAGTAAATTATATATGTTTAGTGTCCAGCACATTCCCTGAGTTAATACAGTTTAGAATGAGAACAGTAAATTATATATGTTTAGTGTCCAGCACCTTCTCTTTTTAGGTCTCGCCTGAGCCAGGGCATGCGCTGCTCTGGCGAGACATTTAGTGAGTGGGCTTTTGAAATTCGACTACAAGCTTCTGCTTGTGGCCTAAAGCTTGCGAATACGCGCATAGCTGCCATCTGGCTTTTCTCACTGCACCTTACAGTCAGGTGCCATCTGGCTTTCCTTTTGCTTGCTTTCCGAAGCGCCTCGCTCCGCCCCTCCCCCACCACAACTTTTAGGCAAATGAAAACTCCCAACATTTCTACCCATATCACTTTAGAAATAGGAAATCACCAGGGCAGTGTTTGTTAAAGCTGGTTGCTTACTGACTCCTACATCCTTTAGTATTCCCATTTCAAGCCTCTGTCTTAAATGTAAATTCCAACACAAGCTCCTGTGGCATTTCTCACAAGATTTTGTTTGTAGAACTAAATGTCTCCAGTTAATAGCAGAATGGCATTGACTTCCGAGGTTGTAAGACACCGCACTACAAAAACCTCTGCGCATTGCTGTTGAAAATATATAAAGGATATTAAGTTTGAGAGAGTGGGGTTGTGGAGGTGGTTCTCAATGAAGTTAACTTACCTCCAAACCATGATTGATGAATTGGTTTGAATATTAAGATATCACGTCTGATGCCTATGGAATTTGGGCAATTTAGGATAACAGTAGCTGATAGCTTCCACTTCTCTCCATGTTAGGCTGTAAGCCGTACCTTTCCAATCATTCGCCTGCATTAGCTATATGTACAGCACGAGGAGCTCCTATTGCCACAAAGGACTGTTGCCTCCAGTACCCTAAATAACTTTTAACTGGCACTAAAGCATACAATTAGGGAAGAGCCAGCTCACTGTCTGCGCTCTGTCAGTAATGCACAGTGTCTAATAGTATGTGTACAATTCATGCTGAGCCACACAGTAACACTATAAAATGCAGAAATAAAATGATTTTCCCTCATTATTTTAGTAACCTGCTTCTATTTACAGTTCATGATTATAATAGTACTTTTAATACAGCTTTAAAGCATCCTAAAGGTGCCTTCAGCACAGCTTCTTTACAGAGTAGAACATTTTGCATGTGAACATGCACCAGGTGTGTCCTTATGTGATGCTGGATGACACTATAGATCATAGAGGTGCAGGCATGCTGGAAAATAATAGCATTATGTCCTGCCATACTGATGTATCTGAAACACCTTCAGGTTGGGGCACATTAGAACAGATACAGGTGTCTCAAGTGTATGACTAGCTCAGCCACAGTCGACTGGACCTTTCACAAGCATACATATTGTATGCAAGTTAGCAGCTTGAGCTATATTTGATGATGGGTCAGTGGCGTTATCAACAGCCCTTTACAAACTTGAGTCAATAGAACCAACTACTATCACAGCATCACTCAGCACCACCACAACATCATTCAGCATCACCACAGCATCACTCAGCATCACCACAGCATCCCTCAGCACCACCACAGCATCACTGAGCACCACCACAGCATTACTCAGCACACAACAATATCGCTCAGGGCCACAACAGCATCACTCAGCGCCACCACTGCATCGCTCTACACAACCACAGCAATACTCAGCACCACCACAGTATCACTCAGCACCACCACAGCATCAATCAGCGACACCATATCATCACTCCGGGCCAACAATGTATCCCTCAACAACACCACAGGATCCCTCAACAACACCGTAGGATCACTCAGCACCGCCAAAGCATCACTCAGCACCACCACAGCATCACTCAGGGACAAAACAATATTACTCAGCGCCACCACAACATCAGTCAGCACCACCATAGCATCACTCAGCATCACCACAGCATCAATAAGGGCCCGAACAGCACCGCCACAGCATCACTCAGCGCCACCACATCATCACTCAGGGACACCACAGCATCACTCGCCTTCACCACAGCATCACTCAGAACCACCACAGCATCACTCAGGGACACCACTGCATTACTCACTACCACCACAGCATCACCCAGCAGCTGCACATCATTAATCAGCATCAACACACCATCAGTTAGCCCCACCACAGCATCACTCAAGGCCACCACAGAATCACTCAGGGCCACCACAGCATCACTCAGGGCCAGCACAGGATCACTCAATGCCACCACAGCATCAGTCAGCACCACCACAGCGGCACTAACAATCACCACAGCATCACTCAGGACCACCACAGCATCACACAGCACCACCACAGCATCAGTCAGCACCACCACAGAATCAGTCAGCACTACCACATTATCACTCAGCACTACCACAGCATCACTCATAGCCACCACAGGATCACTCACCTTCACCACAGTATCACTCAGCACCACCACAGCATCACTCAGAGACACCACAGCATCCCTCAGGGACACCACAGCATCACTCAGGGACACCACAGCATCACTCAGGGACACCACAGCATCACTATGCGCTACCACAGCATCACTCTGCAGTGCCACAGCATCAGTCAGCACCACTACAGAATCACTCAACGCCACCGCTGCATAACTCAGAACCAGCTCAGCATCACTCAACGACACCACAACATCACTCAGTGCTTCTTATACTTTTTAATTACAACTTCTCAACATGTTGCACAGCAGCCACACTTCTCTACAATACAGCTTAGAAACATTGGCAAAGTCAATAGCTCTACCTAAACACTTATAAGCCCCCCCAATGCATAGCCAATAGGTCTCACCTTTGGGACATTATAAATGTTTAGTTATCCAGAAAAATATGCTTATTTAAACAACATCAAGCGTTGTCTGGGTATTCACTTATAAGGTCCCAAAAGTGAGACCTATTAGCTATGCCAATGCTTGTTTCTAGTTTGGAGTGGGAATAGTAAATTATATATGTTCAGTGTCTAGCACCTTCCCTGATTTTTCTAGCTTGGAGTGGGAATAGTAAATTATATAGCTTTAGTGTCCAGCATCTTCACTGACTTTTTCTAGTTTAGAGTGAGACTAGAAAATTATATATGTTTAATGTCCAGCACCTTCTCTGACTTTTTCTAGTTTGGAGTGGGAATAGTAAATTATATATGTTCAGTGTCTAGCACCTTCCCTGATTTTTCTAGCTTGGAGTGGGAATAGTAAATTATATAGGTTTAGTGTCCAGCATCTTCACTGACTTTTTCTAGTTTAGAGTGAGACTAGAAAATTATATATGTTTAATGTCCAGCACCTTCTCTGACTTTTTCTAGTTTGGAGTGGGAATAGTAAATTATATATGTTTAGTGTCCAGCACCTTCCCTGAGTTAATACAGTTTGGAGTGTGAATAGTAAATTATATATGTTTAGTGTCTAGCACCTTCCCTGACTTTTTCTAGTTTGGAGTGGGAATAGTAAGTTAAATATGTTTCGTGTCCAGCATCTTCCCTGTGTTAAAATAGCTTGGAGTGGGAATAGTAAATTATATATGTTTAGTGTCCAGCAGTTTTCCTGAGTTTATATAGTGTAGAGTGGGAATAGTAAAAAATCAGGGGCTCATTATGATGGCGGGCGGAGGCACAATCGCGGTGCTGGTGAAAAATGAACGTTTCCTCACTCCAGCAGTGGTTTTCACGCCCGCCATATTACAATGGCCAAACATAGCCCATTTTCCATCCCCCCCGGAGTGCCATGAACCACCAGAAATGTGCACCTGCCACCGCGGCAGAGGGAGCCAATATAGACCCACCGCCGTGCCGAATGACGTCCCGTCCACCATACAAATATCAATGCCCCAAACAGCCCATCACACCGCAACGGAGAATCCACCCACCCGGAGACGGCAGAAGCATGACAGCGGAGCGCAAAACCAGACTCCCGGACCCCTCCACCTGGTCCAGACCGCAAAGGCTCCAGCTCTTCAAACCTTTCTGCTTCTGTACTTCATCCACTACAAGCAAATAATGCACCATCACGGACAACGCCGCAGGTACGCGAATACACAACTCCGCACACAACCACAACACATAACTCCTGTGCTGATTTACGGTTCCTGTCCACTTCAGACACTCTAGTGGGGACATGAACACATCCCCAAGTGTACCCACACATGACCTACCTGTCAGAAACTCACCCATCCGCATCCAGGTCACCCCTCAACCACGAAATCACAGCAATGCAGCGGTGAAGATGTGTACAATGTTGTAGGTAGGAACGGCACCAGGCATGGGCAGTCCACAAAGATTTACAGGGCCCCACCTCCACCCTTCACACATTATGCTTCCCACGCCTATTTGGGAACATGCTGTGTGCTCCTCCTGTGCACCCCCTGCACAATTCATCTGCCAGGTGTAGCCAGACCTTGCACCTCACACACCATAGGGCAAGGGAGCCAATCTTGGAAGGTGGGGGTAAAAAGGAACACCCTGCACAGAAGCTCTTGGTCTGGACAACCCTCCTCCTCACACCTACCTTCCACTCATGTGAAGTAAACTGAGTATAATTCCAAAAAGGAGACTCTCACTGCTTATGAACATCCACTGAACTGTTCACACTGTCTGTCAAGTCACTCACAGACACCCCACACTGACACTCTGCCACATACTCATGCCAGAGGTCAGCAACAATTGAGGATGATAAATGGACCAGCCAAACGTGAAGTGGACAGAGCTGGAAACCATGGAGCAAGCCACATAACATCTGTACATCACATGCAAGAGAAGAACCATATCACACCACCCTTAGGTCATCAGAGCAGACATGGGTGGCACAGTGAATGAAATTAAACCAACGTGACCTCCATGCAATAACTCAGGGAGACATCAAAGCAAGCCATGCATAGGCACAGGAATTATAGGAAGTGTCTGAAGTCAAACCGTGATCAGCCACACATCTGTGTCAACTTACTTGATATGTGTATGCCATCAGCACAACACACATGGCTCATTGTCACACTCCCTATCAAACACAAGTATGATCTTCACACATGCCCCTCCTCTACCCACCTCACACCAGCAACACTCAATACCTGTGTGAAACACACAGAATGGTGCAAATGATGTCCTGCGAGTTCAATGACAACCAATAACACTCCCTGGGGTGCATCCACAAACATCACACTCACACTCACACTCGGGGATGCCTGAACCAATGCTGACACAAAACCAATAGCCAAACACAAAGCTCACAAACAACATACACAGAAGTCCAACAAGCCCACACATGGTCAGACAAACTGTGGAAAGGCAACATGACCCTAGACAGAACAGGGATACACAACATTGTCACTCAGGGCCAATGCACAGACACCAAACCTCAACAATAACAAGAAGTGCATCCTCAAAACCATGAACTAACTGGGATCAGTGTGACAATCAGCTAACACAGACAGAGATACCACGCCACTCATTAAGTGGACAACATGTCATATTGTACCACAAACATGCACATGCACAACCCTGACAAGTGTCAGGTCAAAAATAGGAGGACAAACCACCAATGTGCACTCAAAACAAGCCCAGCAATAAGAATTCACCTTGCTGCATGTGACAGACACACACGTAATGCACACCACACCTGCTAAAACATCTGAATGTATCACACAGCAACAACTACTCACACACAACGTCATGCAAATAGAACATCACACACATAGCATCTGTCAGTAGAAAGATCCAACACAAGCCAAACACTGCATACATCCACAGCAAAAACACAACAGATGTGCAGAACAGTCCCTCACATTGTAAACTCAGCTGGACATCAGGGGGATACACACCAGGCAAGTACAATGCAACATACACTGACAGCGCTGCATGCATACCAAGCAGTGTGTGCACACCAACCAAATCAGTAGCACACACATCTGAGTGCCACACCATGTACTCCCAGAACAAAAATCAGCACAGCACCCAGATAACATCACACTCAGGAAGGGTTGCAGTACCTCAGCAAACACCTTAGCCATCACCCACAGATGCACAACTCAGGGACACCCATGTGCAAACAACATGAGCAGAGGACTGTGCTGCCCAAACATTTGCACTGCACATAATGTTATGTTATGTTAATATTATTTTTATAGCGCGCAGCTGCCCCAGAAAAGGGGCGTCCTGGCGCTTTAGACAGGTACTATAACATAACACAGAAAAGGAATAGGAAAGAGAAAAAAAAAAAAGGGACAACTACTCAGAATCAGGAAACAAGAAAGTTTTGATGGCACGCCTGAAGGTGAGCAGATCATTCAAAGCTCGGATGTGCACCGGGAGCGAATTCCACAGCCCCGCAGCAAGCACCCGGTAAGAGCGGCCACCCATTCGGCAAAGTTTAAAGCGAGGGCAAACTGCCAGATGAAGAGCCTCTGATCTTAAGGATCTCAAAGGGATGTAGGGAATAAGCAAGTTAGTCAGAGCCGGCGGCGACGAAAGTTTCATGATTTTAAAGGCCAGACAGAGCGCTTTAAACTTGATCCTCTGCCTGACCGGTAGCCAATGTAGGGCCGAGATGGTGCCCGAGGCGGAACAGTGTCTGGGAAGACCAACAATGGCCCGCGCCGCGGCATTTTGTACCCTTTGAAGTCTGGATGCCTCAGCTTGATTCACCCCTAGCATCAGCGCACTTCCGTAGTCCAGCCGGGATAAAACTGAAGCTTGGACCACGAGCTGCCGAGTGGGAGGATCGAAGTATTTCAGGACTGGCCTTATGCCACGCAAGATACCATAACAGGTGGCTGCAACCTTCTTCGTGTGGCCTATGAAGGTGAGTGCGGGGTCCAGCCAAATTCCTAGATTTTTCACTTCTAAGGCTGGGATAGGAGTGATGCCCAGCTCTGGAGGCCACCACTGGTCTCCCCATAACTCAGCATGTTTCCCCAAGACAGCACTTCAGTTTTGGTGGCATTCAACTGTAAGCAGTTGGTACGAAGCCAACTCGCTACTGCCACAAGTCCGGCTCGGAATCTGGGTCCTCCACTTCAGGGTCTCCACTTAGTGTCACCGCCAGCTGCGTATCGTCAGTGTATGAGGTCATCGTCAAACCCCACTGTTTGACGACTGCAGCTAGCGGTTTCACATATAGGTTGAACAAGGTAGGGCTCAATGAGGAGCCCTGTGGGACCCCCAGGCCCAGGGGATGGATGGTAGATTGGCAGGGTGGTATTGCCACTTTAAAGGTTCGATCTGAAAGGAAAGATCGAAACCACTGAAGAGCGGTGCCTGCTAGTCCAGCTCCCTCTAGGCGTTGAATCAGTGTATAGTGGGACACAGTATCGAAAGCAGCGCTCAGATCTAATAGCAGGAGCGCTGCCGTACGTCCGGAGTCAAGTACCAGGCGTAGATGCTCGATAATATAGAGCAAGGCGGTCTCGGTACTGTGTCCTGGCCGGAAGCCGTTTTGGCTGGAGTCCAATATCTGGTTACGGGCCAGGTGAGCAGATAAGATTGAATTAACATGGGCTTCGGTGACTTTGGCAGTCCATGGCAAAAGAGATATGGGGCGGTAGTTCTCAGGCAATAGGGGATTAGAATTTGCATTTTTCAAGATAGGGGTAACTACCGCCAGCTTCCACGCAGAAGGGACCGTTCCAGTGGACAGCGACATGTTAATTAAAGTAAGAATCGGTGCTCGACACAGCGGGGAAAGCGTACTAATAAGAGCTGGCTTTAGCGGATCCAGGGGAGAGCCTGATTTAACGCTAAGGCTAAGTTTGTCAAAAGCCTCAGCAGACAGATCAGGTAAAAAAGTCAACATCTCGTACCCCAAAGAATTAGGGTCAACTGGCTCTGGATCCGGTCGGCACGGGTCAAATCCTCGACATATTTTCTGCACTTTCTCCAAGAAGAAAGTTGCCAAATTCTCACAGTGGGAGTCAGTGCAGATCTCTGCCGAGGTAGCTCTTTTATTCATAAGGTCTTTCAAGACCTTGAATATTAGTTTAGAGGGATTACTACTAGATTGAAATTCCTGAGCATAGAATGTGGCCCGTGTTCTGCAGATTGCCCTGTGATAGTGCTTGAGTTTGGTATAATACAAGGTTTTCAGGGCAGGATCATAAGATCTTCTCCAGTCCCTCTCCGCTTTCCGGCAAGTTTTTTTAAGCTCGGCGAGAGAATCATTATACCACAGGCTGGGTGACTTTGAATGACCTTTCGACCAGCGCATAGGTATAAGGGAATCAAGAGCGCCTAAAATCCATGTGCAAAATAGATGGTAACCATGGTCCACATTCAAAAAAGAGCTCAGGGGTTTCTGCTCCAGTAGTCTATAGAACTCTTCAAGTTTAAGCTTGTGCCAATGCCTTTTGAAAATTAGCCTATCCACAGGTTTAAATGGCTTATCGTGAATAGGACAAAAGACTTCCACTAGCAAATGATCCGTCCATCCCATCAACATCGGGTCAGACACCTTCACCCTCTCAAGAGTGGAAAAAAAGGGATTGAGGATATGACCTCCAGTGTGGGTGGGAAGAGTAACTAACTGGACCAGTTGAAGAGCTTCAAGATCCGCTAGCAAGGTGTTAACTGCAGTGGACGACCTGTTGTCAAAATGAATATTAAGGTCACCCATGATGTTAAAATTCGCACAGTCAAGCGCTAAGGAGCTTACCATATCGGCAAGAGCGGACTTGAAGACAGAGTCATTGCCAGGTGGGCGGTAAATAAGCAGACCGCTAAACGTAAAATGATGGCTAAAAGCCACTTTAAAGAGGGCGCTTTCACACGCAGGCAGCCCAAGAGCTTTCCATTCAGCAGGGAAGCAGGATTTAACAGCCATGGCAATGCCACCTCCTCTCGTAGTCCGATTCAGAGTAAAGATCGTGTAGTCTGATGGGAAAGTGAGATTCAGAATGGCGGTATCCGAATCCTGGAGCCAGGTTTCGGTAAGAAGAAAAAGATCAGGATCATCTTTTTCGATGAGGTCACGTATAAGCTGGTAGTGTTTGGCCAATGACCTCACATTTAAACTCCAGATCCGGAGGCCCCGGTCTGCATTAATATTGCGCTTGGTCGGGATGACATTTTCCAGTGAGCGGATCTTAGTCGGGCTCTCTATGCACCAATCCTTACAGGCGCAAACATATGGGCCAGATAGAGGGTCCACAGGATCACATAGGCAGACCGCAACCCTTTTCCCAATTGTTAACAGATCAGCCCGAGTGTACTTAAACATTGGTAGGGCGTGCCAAATAAAGTAGCAACCAAAGAACAAAGGAACAGAGCCCTACCACGTCTCGCGCCTCCTCGTCGCTGACGGGCGCAGACGGGCAGGACTCTGGCACGACTCAGGCTAAGCGAGGGCGTCCCACCTGCGCGGGAGATGAAAGCTTTAAGTAGGCGGCCCAATCCCAGCGCGAGCGCGAGAACGCTCCAAAATGGCGCCCGTAGATAGAATAACGAGCCCAAGGCAAGATGGCGCCCACAAGGACCACTCCCGGGACCCGGACCCGCCAAAACGGCGGTGATACAAACTTTTAAATGCAGTGAGAGGGAGGGGGACGAAACCCAGCCAAATCCTGCTAAAAACAGGGGAACAAATAAGAAATCAGAATCAAATAAAATACAAAATCAGGGCAGTTTTAAAAAGCTAGATCGCCAGCAGCAGCGCGAGCGCAGCAATGCTACAACCTGTCAAGGCTGCCTGGAAGGTGAATCCGCCTTAAGTAGGCGGCCCAATCCCAGCGCGAGCGCGAGAACGCTCCAAAATGGCACCCGTAGATAGAATAACGAGCCCAAGGCAAGATGGCGCCCACAAGGACCACTCCCGGGACCCGGACCCGCCAAAACGGCGGTGATACAAACTTTTAAATGCAGTGAGAGGGAGGGGGACGAAACCCAGCAAAATCCTGCTAAAAACAGGAGAACAAATAAGAAATGAGAATCAAATAAAATACAAAATCAGGGCAGTTTTAAAAAGCTAGATCGCCAGCAGCAGCAGCGCGAGCGCAGCAATGCCACAACCTGTTACAACATAAGTGACCATGACAGAAAACAAGTAGAAGAAAATAACACATAACTAATTGGAAAACTGTCCTGAGTAGTACATTGGTCTTGTACACAGATCAGCATCACAAAGCATAGTGTAACTAATGAAGCGGTGGGGAGGCTCACACACTGGCAAGCCAAGGGGAGGAAGACATGAGATTGAAGTGGTGTGTACGTCAGTAGTGGGCAGGTGAGGAGTGTACTGCACACAAACACATAGAGGAGTCACTCACAATGTATAGGCATGGGAAGCACATACAGGGGATGGTATGATTCCACATTCCACATACCATACTGGAGCCAAAATGGGTAAAGTGACAGCAATGCATGAGAAAACTCCCAAATAATGTCAGTGTGGCTGAGCAGGTCTGCACAGTGAGCACAAACAGTGACAAGACACATGGCTGATCAACAAATTACAACACAGACTTGTCACACACTCTACATACTCATAACTGGCAGAAACAACAAGTAGGTTTCCCCCAGGAGTGCAAGGACACACCAACACACAGCACAGTGCCCAACCTACAACTCCTACATGTGCCCACAATATGAAGCACATGGCAGACAATTGAACCAAACAGGCACTCATCTTCTGGGCCATAAATGTGTGCAGTTGGCATTGCAGGGGCACATACACATCAACACTACTGACAATGTCACCCCTTCACACTTTATGACCACTCAAGGACACACATTCAAATGTACCCATGTGACTAGGAAGACAGGCCATCACAAGATGACCATACATCAACACTGCTGTTTACACATCAAGAAAGATGACACAGATATAATGGACCCTGGCCAGCCCGCAAGTAATCCTGTGGATAGAATTCACCTCTGTTGCGGTATTGCATCATAACATGACATGTGTACAATTTAGCAAACATGACCATATGATGAGTATGATAATAGTAGATCATGACAGACACCCATCAATGCACCCTCAAGCCTCAGAGTCAAACCCTGAACAAGTAAAAGAAGAAATTGGCAATGTTAAAGTGGCATACAGAGCATTTGTCACATGCCACCATACCCATACAGAAAACACTTTTATTCAGCAAGGACACTGACAAAGCAGACAACAGGAGTAACTGTCTTTCGTACATATCACCAAGATAGGCATCAAACGTAGTCAACAGCAAGGCCAGTGGCCAGTCCATAGCTCAAAGGAGGGACATGTGTGCCTGTGTGCATGAGAACCTACACAGGGAATGGGCATCCAAAGTTACAAACAGCAAGGCCAGAGGCCAGTTCAAAGGAGGTACATGTGTGCATGAGAACCTGCACAGAGAATGGGCATCCAAAGTTACAAACAGCAAGGCACAGGAAATGGGTGACACCGTACACTGCCATGGTAAGCAACACAGCCAGGGGCATAACAATGGGCATTCCAGGCACCGCTGTGAGATAGATAGGTTTGAGAGGGGGACTTTTCCTCAGACTTGGCTGTCGTTCAAACTGGGAGGTTGCTGATTGTCAGGGCCAGTTGGAGGACTGGACCTGGGAGAGAGAGGACCAGCTAAGGTAGAGGCATCAGTGGCTTTGGGAGCAAGAGGGCTGCTTGGACCGGGTGGTGTGGTGGCACGTGGAGGCAGAGACATGCTGCCGTGAGACACAGTGTGTGAGGGTGAATATGGAGGGCTGCCTCTCCTCTTCTTGGGGATTCGATAGGTAAGAACCATGTTGGTAGGAGTGGGAAGTGGGGCGGGCACAACAGGCACACTCTCCACCAAAGGTGCATCAGGTGCAAGTGGTGGCCCTCCCTCTGGGTTTCTGCTGCATCTGGCGGTACGCTTGGCCTGGCCTTGCCTTTTCCCCTCCATCCCCTGTTGACCAGGTAAACCCCCCATAGTACCCTCCTGTCTCAGCCTCATAGGGGTGTGAGTGGGAGTTGAGGGTGAATCTGCCTTAGAGAGCTGTTTCTGCGGACTCTTTGCAGGCACCAGCTTCACAGCAGGCACGGCAACTGTTTTCCTGTCTTTGGGAGCAGGTTTTGGGATGGAAGTGTCCTTGGATGGGGCTGATTTTGATGCATGTGAGCCTGAGGCCTGCTTCTTGGCTTGATGCCCCTGAATGTCCCCTGAAGGGATTTTGCCTTTGCGCTCCAGTGTGACTTTTGTTTGATTTGGGGATGGTGTCTGCGCTCTGGTCCGCTTGGAGTGCTGCTGTTGTGTGCTGCGTGTGGAGTACCTGGAGCCTGAGGGCTGTAGTGTGTGGTCACTCTCGTCAGATGTTGCCACTGGCAGGGTGGGTGCCGAATGGACTGAAGCTGAACGCTGAGCCTGTGACAGCTGAATGGCTGCCGTCATTGTGGATGACAAAGACTGGACTGTTCTGTGTAGCCTACCCACGTCAGAATGAATGTCCTCCATGAAGGCAACTACCTGTGCCAACTTCTTCTCATGATCCTGGAAGGCATTCAGGAGAGTACTCTGACCAACACACAGCTGGTGCAAAAGGTCCACCACCTCAACACTGAGAGCAGCAGGGGAGACAGGGGCAGTGTTGCCTGTGGGGAAGGACACTCTTCCTTTCTTACTGCTGCGGGCACGTGAAGCTCTAGTGGAAGTAGCTGGGAGGGTGGGCACTGGATGATGTGTGGTGGAAGAAGAATCAGATTTCCCACTCCCTGTGCACGCCAACATCGAGGAGTCACCGCTGGCGTCAGATGACGTTGTGGTTGGTGTTTCTGGGCGTGATTCATCTAGGACACTCCTGTCCCCCTCCGAGGCGCTGGTCACATCAGTGTCGGTGAGATCCTGTGTAGCAGTCATGCCAGAAACTTCACCACTGGTGTCCGTCCCCTGTCCTTCTGTGCCCACGGTAGATGCTGCAAGAGACAGAAACATAGGTTCAGTTGAGTGCCATTCTAACAAACATCATATGCAAACCAAGCACAAAACAAGATGATGATACCCCCAGGTTGCACATCCCCCTGTGCAGTCTGCATATGCAACCTTAATGCAAAAATCAAAAGATGCATGGTAACAAGCATGCTTGGCATTAATGACCCATGTGATGTTCACACAGCCAAATAGCTTGCCCGTGCCTCCATGTAATCTGACATACATATTCCTGTAAGCATACCTACATGCCTGTAGGTGAAAAAGATGTACATCTCAACATGTTGTCACAGTTACATATGTAGTCACTTTAAGGGGACAACACAGATACAGACTCCCAAATGTCCTTTTGCAATGGCCATAAGCTCCTGCTAGCTACCATGTTGTGCTTTGAAGCACAACTACAGTTGCACATTGGTGTCAGATGTGTAGTTCTCACAATTTCGGGGTCAGGCACTGCACACATCGACGAAAGCACACTAAGATGAGGCACATTGCCGTTCACTGCCCAGTGATGTCCATGACTCCCCCAATGCAGCAGATGCCATAAGGCCACATCTCAGCACACAATGTCAAGGGCCATTACATGAAAGACATTAGAAAGTACATGTAGCGTAAATGCATGACAGCTGCACTCAACACAGAGGCCACTTACAAGCCATGGCATCACACTAGAAACATCACAGGGCTCCGCACTGGCTCAGGGTTGGGATAGATGCAGTCACTCACAACCAAAGTCACACTTCGCAGAATACTCACCCCAACTTGCTGCTGATGGGCCCTCAAACATCCATCCAGCTGTGGCTGTGTCACTGCCAAGATGCGGGCCATTAGTGGTGTCATCCTACTGCACTCCAACCTGCCAGTCCGAGTGAGCAGCCAGACGTCATGTCACGTTTTTACTCAGCTGGCAGATGTCATCCCACCTCTTGTGACAGTGTGTGTGCCATCAGTTGGAGACACCCAGAGCCCGCACCTTGCGTACAATGGCCCTCCATAAGGCCTTAAGCTGGTGGACTTTAAGCTGTGGCCATGGGAGACAAGAGGAGGAAATTTCAGTAACACTGGGTTATTTACCACTGTGTCTCAGTACAGAAGCATGCACAAACTTAGCACAGCTATTCAGATATGTTTAGCAGAGGCCATACAGCATGACACATAGTACATTAGCATAGGACAATCTTACCTATATGCATGCAGGTATGAGGATGGACACTGTACCTGGCCATCTCATGCACATGCAGAATGCCAGCACAGAAAGCAATGTAAAGAAGGCCTACATCTGCAATGCAGTTTGCAAGTGAGCAAGACATACATTAAATTGTAAATGATGTTTCAGGGCAGATTCACTGTGTCCAACACTGCACACCCCTTAATGTCCTTGGCTTGTGAATGGCTTCCTCTGTCATGGAGGTCACATTTAGGGACATGATCTTACATTCTCACACACTTCTCACAAGGTCTGTCTTGTGCAATCCACAGGCCTAAGATAGCTCATGGGGGAATAGGGTGGCAGACAACACATATGTCTCACTCTGTCCATTCAGTGATGGGTCCCTGACAAATTGGATAGTAACTGTGCAGGCCAAGGGGGCTCATACTGAGGTTAAACGTGGGCCATCAGAACAGTCACATGCATGTATAATATGAGAGGGCAAACAGTGCCTACACATGCGAGTCAGAACACATTATGAAAAAATGGAAGGGGGATGTTCAAGAGTACAACAATCTGCTGTGTCATATGGGAATTTCCACCAAGAGTGTCACCCTCAGGCATTTCACTCGTGCATACTGCTCACATATCCATGGTGGCAATACAAAGTAAAACACACTTCCATTAGTACCCACTGGATGAAAAGTCTGTGTAATGTCACAAATGAGCATGTGAAAAACCTCATGGACTCAAACATCCATTAGCACAGGCAATGTCTGTTCTGACTACCACTTTCCAAACCAGCAGTGTCACTGTATGGCTGCAAAAACACTGCATGTCCCTCCCATCCTGAAATACAGCCCGGGATATGTGTAAAATAGGCTAGAAATCCCATTTTCCTGAACTCAACATGCTAGGTAGTGTATCACACAAACCCACACTCTCATGCACATACTGCAGCAGATCAACTTCATGTGTGCACTCTTTGCCCTCTCCTACTTTCACTCTGAAACATGACATCAAGAGCATCATATAGCCTCCCATACTGTGAGAGCATCTCGTCCACCAGGACCTCCAGCTCCTCTGTGGAGAAGAGACGGGCCCTAATGCTCTCAGTCCTCGCCATCACTGGGTCCATGAGACAGGAACAGCAGCAGTAGGTGGTGAAGAGCATCAGTCAGCAGTGTCTGGATGCAGTGGAAATGGGTGGCTCTCTCCCAGACACATATAGCCTCCTGGGGTTGTTTCAGTGGTACTCAGCTGCTGCAATTGGTGTTCCAGGTCAGCTTTTTTCAAATGTGACCAATGACCACCCCCGCGGCAGAGGAGCACGCCACCGCAATTTTCAAAAATGCATTGGTCTACCGCTATTGCGGTTCCCATTGGCTGTAAGGACATGGGCATTGGCAGTGACACACAGCAGGGCAGGCGGTCGCTACCGCAATCGTGAATCTTTCAATTGCATCCAATGACTGGCCCTGCAGTAGCGTAGCACGCCTACAGCAATTTTCAAAAGTGCAATTGTCTACCGCGATCGCGGTTCTCATTGGCTGTGAAGGCATGGGCATTGGCGGTGACACACCGCAGGGGCCAGGCGGTCGCTACCGCGATTTGGCAGGTTAACATTGGTGCCAATGGCTGTGATTGCTGTGGAGGAGCATGCCTACTGTGATTTTCAAATGTGTATATCACTACTGCGATTGCGGTTCCCATTGGTTGAATGGGCATGGGCATTGGCGGTGATACACCAGAGAGGACAGGCGGTCGCTACCGCGATTTGGCAGGTTAACATTGGTGCCAATAGCCGTGATTGTGGTGGCGGTGCATGCTAACGGAACCTATGGACACATCATGCTGTAGCAATGGCAATGGCCAATTCTCAGCATTGAACAGTAAACAATTACTTTGAATCATACGACCAGATAGTGTAATTCAATGCTAGTGTGACATTGAACTTACTGATGACTACACATGCCATGACAGTGCATAGGATTACATGCATTAGCTTGTACTCCCTCACATGTCACTTATGATATTACTGTGCATGTACACATATCTGTGGTGTGACTCTCAAATATGTACACATGTCAATGTGTGAGATGGCTAAGCAACACACAGTAATAAAGGTCTGACTACATAATGTGCCTCTGCTCACTGTGTAGATTGCTGAACTCATATTTATACTTGATCTTTCTGCACACACTGTGCTCATTGTGTTGTTAATGTGTGCCCTGTCCGACTTAGGCATGAAGGTCTGGAATGTACAGCAGCTACGTAAAAGACAGCAGTGTTGCAGTTTCACACATGTGCTGTGTCAACTACTCTCAGGGCTGGTGACACAAGATGTTGGAATGTACCTTTTGGTACACATAGTCTGAATCTGTTTTGGGGGTACTCAAGTGTAACTACTGGACAAGTGCACAACTACTTTAGATCAGTCATTTTTGGCGCCGTGTCAATCAAAAAGTAAGATGTTGGGGCGTGTCCAAGATGGCGATCGTGTAGGACGTACTTCCAGTCTCTCCGACGCCGTACCCGCTTAAGCATTGTCCAGCACCCCTCCGGGTCCTACATAGACGAGCCCACCGCCCTGTGTTTTCTGCTCCGGTGCCGGTGGTGAACATATTGAGCCACCTGCGGACCCCGGGGGCCTCACCTGAGGGGAGTTCGGTCCCTGTCCAATTGGAGGCCTACAGCGTGGCTGGACTGGTGAAGCCGGGGTCTTGCGTGGCTCGCCGTGGCAGCTTGGGGGACCCTTCCGGCTACGACCTCGGCGGCCGCTGCCTGTGGCTCTTGGATGGCGCCGGCAACGGGTGCTGCCCGCTCTTGCCCTGTCGGCCTCATTGCTGCTCCCTGAGGTGCACATTAGGGAGTGGGCCAGCGGCCCGCTGGCAGTGCCCTGTAATTGAGACTGGGGATTCGGGCTCGGGCCGGGCCTGCCGCGGCTGTCTCGCCCCGCCCCAACGGCCTGCTGATCAGACTGTGCCGCGGCGCCGGCTGGGGATTAGCTGCGCTCCTTGCTGCCGGGTGCTGGGGGCCCATCTTGGTGTCTCTTGCTCCCTGCCAGGGGAGCCTCAGAGGGCCTCGGAGAGCCCGGAACGTGGAAGCTGGGCCTTCGCTCCATCCAGGACAAAGCAGTGACGTCGGAGTCCAGAGGTGAGGCCTGCCTGCCTGCGCGGGGTGCCTGGGGCGCCTGCAACCTACGGAGGCTTCCTGCTGGGTGGCGCTATCCGACCTGGTGCCTGGGCATACCGCCGGGAGCTTGCCCCCGGACCTGAGACCCGTGACTACCGGCAAGTGGAGTGGGCACGTTCCCTGGACGCCCAGGGGAGGTTTGACGGTCCTCGGTCGTGGAGAGGGCGGCCCACCTAACGGACCCAGTGCTGCTGCGGTGAGTGCCCGCTGTGCTGTGCCTGGAGGTGGGATCCACGGTGCTGCCTGGCCCTGGGTATCTCTGACCTGTGGGCCCCCCGGCTTGTGCGACCTTCGCCCTCTTCCCTACCTGAACTCTGGCTGTCTACCCCCTGGGGGGCTCAGGAGAGGCGATTCAGGCGGCTCCTACCTGGTGCAGACAACTAGCACACTCCTGCAGCCTGGGCCCGGAGTGCGGCGAGGGAGTAACGGCCTGCCATTGCTGCCTTCTTGGGGGGGCCGAGTCGCTCCCTGCTCCCGCCGGAGGTGGTCCCCCTGGCTGTTCGGCGCATAGTGGCTCTGCCTACCTTCTGGGGCGCTGACGACGTCAAGGTGCTGGACCTGCATTGGGGGTCTCTCCCCCCTGGCGCGCAGCTGGAGAGATCACGCACTAGCTTCGCCAGCTAAAGAATCAGCCTTCCTTCGACCTTGGGGCCTACAGGGGGCCGCGGCAGCTGCGGAGCTTTTGTTGGCGGGCGGCGGACCCACCGGCGGCGAGCCTGCTGAGTTGGAACCCTACTTATAGTGACTGCTCGTACGACATCGAAGCAATGTCTAACAAGGCCCGTAAGGAGAAACCGGGCAAGGACGCCCCCCCGAGGGGGTCTCAGCCAACGGCGTCACCCGGCCCTAGCACCTCACCCAAACTAAGGGACGACGAAGCACCCGCCACTAAAGCCTTCATGCTAGAACTGTTCTCCGCAATTAAGGAAGATATCTCAGAGCTCCGCTCCCAGCTTACCTCAGACCTCCGCGAGATGAGAAGGGATGTAGATGACATTGGAGAGCGAGTAGCCACGCTTGAGGACCATGATCTAGGGATGGCTGGCGAGGTTCACCAGCTCCAGCAGGATGTGATCCGTCTCACTGAACAGAACTTAGACCTTCAAGCCCACGCGGAGGACTTGGAAAACAGGTCCCGCCGGAATAACATTCGCATTCGAGCGGTGCCCTGGGATGGGGAAGCTAGAGACCTGCGGGGCTATGTGGAGGCCCTTTTCTTGCAGATCTTGGGAGAGGAAGATCTCCACGAAGTTCGTATGGACAGGGTCCATAGAGTTGGCCTGCCGAGAAGTGGTGGAGCTCCCCCCCCCCTGACATCCTGGTTTGCGTCCATGACTTCCAATTGAAGGAGCGCATACTTCGGAAAGCATGTGGGATTCCCTCGCTGCAGTTTTGGGACCATCATCCTCAGCTGTTCCAGGACCTGGCGGCTTCGACGCTTCAGAAGAGGCGCGAATTCCGACCGGTCACCGCCTTTCTGCGCGAGCAGAATGTGGCTTACTCTTGGGGCCACCCCTTTTGCCTCATCTTCAGATGGCAGAACAGGCTGGTCCAGATTCGCTCCCTGCAGGCTGCTAAGGACCTTTTGGGTCTGGAAGACACGGCCCCCTCCCGGCGGAGACGACGCTCTTCATCCTGGCACAGAGTGGGCAATGCGACCGCATGAGGAGACCGGATCCTGCGACCAGCTTGCAAGAGAGAGGAGCAGCGGTTGCCTCTGTGACCACGGTGACGGAGGCTTCGCCACAGGGCAGCTCTGGAGCGGCCTAAGCCCGGAGTGGCTGCATAGATGGCGTCGGAGGGGCTCCTCCGCTTCAGGTACTGTGGGTCCTTATGCACTTTTTGGGAAGACACCCCGGTCCGGACCACTGGGGGGCCAATGACTGTCACCCGGGCCCCCGCCTCATGAGGGTCCCTACAGATTACCAATTCTTGGGTCTGTCGTTCCCTCTGACCTGTATGGTGAGACTTCTCTTCGTACCTCTCTACTGCCTCCTTTTGTTCGGTTGTTCTTTGGCTAGGGTTGAGGGGTTTTGTGGGGAGGGGGTTTGTGGGGGGGCTCTTGTGGGAGGTGGGGTAGTTGGGAACGGGGGGTACAGTGGTGGTGACCAGGATGTGTGTATGCAGATGAATGGTAGAGGATGGTATGCTGTGTTTTTGCCTTCCAGCCTGACAGGTCTGAGTTCATGGGGTACGTTGTGGCCGAGGGGTGAGTGGGAGGGCCCGAAAGGGTGGTGGCGTCCATGTGTCCTCCTGGGTTTGGCTGTCTGGGGGAGTGCATGTTTGGGCGCGTTGGCGCGGCGCGACCTTTGGTGGCCCTGGGCGGGAGGGATGAGGAGGTCTCTCCACTGCATGCGAGTAGCGGGGGTGGAACCTTCCCTGTATCATGTCGCTTAATATAGGAACCTGGAATGTGAAGGGTTTGAACTCCCCGCAAAAACGCCAGAAAGTTTGGAAATATGTGCAGGATCACCAGCTAGATGTGGTGGGCCTCCAGGAGACCCATTTAGCGCGCAAGGATGAACTCCGCCTTAAGCATAAAAACGTCCCCCTTATTTACAGGTCCTCGGCTTCCACGAAGCACAGAGGGGTGGCTCTTCTCTTCCGGTCTACCCTGCATTTTCAACCCATGGGCGTGTGCAGTGATAGGGAGGGTCGTTGGCTGATGGTCAAGGGGCTGTTGTATGAAAGAATGTGCACCTTTGTAGTAGTGTATGCTCCGAATGCGGCCCAAAATAGCTTTCTCCAAGACCTGCTGCGGAGAGCGGATGGCTTTGTGGAGGGTGGCCTGTTTCTGTTGGGGGACTTCAATTTGGTTTGGCATAAGGAAATGGATAGCTCTCACGCTCAGAGGTCCGATGCTGGAGTGTTCTCCACTGAAACGCATCGCCGAATAGGCGAACTGGGGCTGGTGGATGGATGGCGCTCTCTTCACCCCCAGTCTCGGGACTACTCCTTCTTTTCCCACGTTCATCACACTTATTCTCGCCTGGACCATATTTTCTTAAGCCAAAATCTTAGAGGAGCTGTCCGGGAGGCCCGTATGTTCCCGCTCTCTGTTTCTGACCATAGCCTGCTCGTGCTGTGCCTGAGCTGGTCGACGAGGGGTGATGGTTTACGAAAGTGGTACTTCCCAGCCTCGCTTGTCCGGGATGAAACTTCCTGTAAGGGACTGCGTAAAGCCATACTTGAGTTTTTTTATCTCAATCCCATATCCGACACGTCGATATTCACCACTTGGGATGCCTTTAAGGCATCGGTGAGAGCCACTTGCCTGGCCCTCAATGCCAATCTCAATAAATTGAGACGTAAGGAACGTGAGGATTTAGAAGGAGAACTTGCTACTCTTGAACAAGCTCATAAACGGAATCCTTCTAGGTTGACCCTTCGCCCGCTGACTGCGATCAGGGGGAAACTCAGGGCCCACTATAACAACAGGGCGGAGTTTACTCTGCTGAAACTTTGACATTTCTCCTATTCCCAGGGGAACAAAGTGGGGAAACACTTAGCTCAGCAGCTTCGGGATAAGCGAGAGCGTGAGTATATTGGGGCATCCAGGATGGGGCGGGGACTCTGCACCATCGAGACGGAGTCAAGGCCGACCTCTTCGGACACTTTTATGCGGAGCTATATAGGGGGGAGGCCTCTGACCCTGAGAGTCAACGGTCCTACCTGGATAGTCTTCCGCTGCCCCGGGTTTCCAAGGAATGGAATGATTTGCTCGTGGCCCCATTCACCAGAGAGGAAGTCCTGGGAGCTATTAAACGCCTGAAACCGCATAAATCACCTGGGCCATACGGCTATACCGCTCTGTTCTATCAAACTTTCGCTTCGGAGGTGAGCGACTTCCTGGTCTCCCTTTTTAACGCCATGGCGGTTGCCGTGGAAATGTCGGGATCAATGGCTGAGGCCGTGATCTCTATTATCCCCAAACCGGGGAAGGACCCATCAAAATGCTCCTCATATCGTCCAATAGCCCTTCTCAATGTCGACGCCAAATTGTACTCCTCTATCATTGCAGAGCGGCTTCAGGACCTAATGCCGGTGCTCATTCACCCAGATCAATCTGGATTTATTAAGGGTCGCCAGACTCACGACAACACGAGACGAATCATCCACCTGATTGAGAAAGTTCATAAGTTCAAAATTCCGGCGGTCCTGGACGCCGAAAAGGCCTTTGACCGAGTGGACTGGGGCTTTCTCTTTCACACCTTGGCCGCCTTTGGCTTCTCGTCTAACTTCCTCACGATGATACGGGCAAATTACAGCAGCCCTCGCTCGAGAGTGGCGGTCAACGGCCATCTATCTGCGTTTTTCTCGCACTCGCGAGGCACTAGGCAGGGCTGCCCCCTCTCCCCTCTGCTCTTCACCCTAAGTATTGAGCCGCTAGCCCTTGCAGTTCGGGAGCACGAGGAGATACGGGGTCTCCCGTTCACGGGAGAGCAGCACAAGTTTACCCTCTTCGCTGATGACGTTCTCCTTTCTATTAAGGACCCGGCTCACTCTCTTCCCTACGTCCAGCAGGTTCTACAGCACTTCGAACGCGTGGCCGGCTTCAAGGTCAATTACGGCAAATCCTTTGTCCTGAACCTTACGCTCTCTCCGGCAGAGGTGGATGGATTGCGATCCGTCACTCCCCTCTCGTGGGCTGCCCATTCCATCCTATATCTGGGGATCCGGTTGACTCCCTCGATTGGGCAATTATACTCTGCAAACTTTCCCCCATTACTGGCGCAGGCCAGAGCGGACCTGGATCGCTGGAGGCCGAAGTACATCTCGTGGCTGGGTAGAATCCATGCATTAAAAATGGTCGTTCTCCCTAAATTCTTATATCTTTTCCAGGCACTCCCTATACCATTAGAAGTTGACTTCTTCCGGCGTCTCAAGACCGAGATGCTGCGGTTTGTCTGGCAGGGAGGCCGAGCGCGGTTCTCCTTTGCCACTCTCCGTCGACCTCAGGGGCAGGGAGGGGTGGGACTCCCCGACATGCTCCTATATTACAAGGCAGCGCAGTTGCGGGTTTTGGTTGAGTAGTCCCAGCAATTCTCGGAGAAACACTGGATGCACGTGGACAGAAGTGTAGCGGGCAGATCGATCTGGGACTTAGCTTGGAAGCCTAAAGGAGACATACCCAAAAACGCATACATTAGTACTCCCACCGGCACTACCCTGAAGGTCTGGGACACACTGGTGGGGGATGACCGTTGGACCACGTTCCCCTCTCCCTTCACGCCAATCCATTTCAACCCAGCCTTCCCACCGGTGCTGCAGGACGGACCCTTCGACGTTTGGAGAGAGGGGGGATGCCGTGCGCTCACGCATCTGTTCCACGGCCATACTCCACTTACCTTTCACAACTGTATGCGGGACTACGGAGTGCCGCTTACCGAGCGCTTCCGTCACGTCCAACTGCTCCACTGGGCCACATCCCCTGCAGTCAACGACGCTGCCACGAGACCCCCTTCCGCTTTTGAGGCCTTTCTGCTGCGGACCTCCTCCATGAAAGGAGTTATCTCCTTCCTTTATAACCTGCTGCTTACCTCCGTGATGTCACCCCGCCCCCGTTATATGGGCACCTGGGAGAACCTCCTTGGGCGAGATATTTTGGACGGGGAGTGGCTGCACATAACCATTCGGTGGAACTCAGGGAGGCCCATCTTAAGACCCTCATGGACTGGTACCTGTACCCTGCCAAGCTACATCGCATTTTCCCATCCTCCTCTGACAGATGCTGGAGGGGCTGCGGTTTCCTTGGAGATTTCCGCCACATTTGGTGGGACTGTCCAATCATCCGGCCCTTTTGGGAGGACATTCTCTCCCATGTTAAAGAAATTCTAGGGTATCCTGTGGATGACTCAATGGCACACGTCCTGCTGGGCCTTCGAGACCCAGCGCTCGAACACCAGACCCGAGCAGACAAAAAGATACTGTGGCTATGTTTCGAGGCTGCTAAACTTACTCTGGCTGTGGCCTGGAAGAAACCGGAGGCCCCAGGGATCTCCCTGGGGCACGCGAGGCTATGGAAACTGCTAAGCATGGAACGGATGGCGGACATCTTCCTAGGCAACTTCAAAAACTTTATGTTCCGCTGGGGCTCCTTGGTCCGTTTCCTTTCCAAAGGCTTACCATCAGCGGTTTGCCCATCCACAATTCGAGCTCTCCACTTATTTCAGGTGTGAATGTTGTATTTGGAATGACTGCCAGAACAAATGCTGTCACCACCACTGGGGGGAGGGGGGACGGATGGGGGAGTGTTCTTGGTTCATTGTTCTTCTGGTGACACTCCCAATGGCAATACGGCTAGCACAGGACATCAACGGCGGCAACGCGTCTTTCCGTGTGGCTCTTCTAACTACCTGTGCATACTCCCCGCTACGACTCTTGGCCTGTGAGTCTCCTACGACCTGGACTGCACCCTCTATTGCCTACGGTTCTGATCTTTCAAGCTGAGTGATGTCCGCTCCAATCTCTTTGCCGTCCTGGTGGCCTGCCTTACTGATTGCCCCCTGTGTGGGAAGTTGTGCGGAATTGTCGCTTCTTTTTCTCTTCCTGTGTCCTTTTTTCTTAAAAAAAACAAAATACAGATTTACAAAAAAAAGTAAGATGTTGGACACATCTCATAGGTGAATTGAATTGACATGTGTCCCCTTTCATCTCTTATATACCAAGGAGGATGAAAAGGTCTAGAACGTGTGGTAACACAAGGAAACTACAAAAGAAGTGGATAATAGAGTGGCAGTTGGCCGAGATATTCCCATCAAACCACCCTAACTTGGCGGAGTTTCATCATATGGGATATTTGTAGAAGCCAAAGATGAGGCTGACAGCCAATATTGGTGGAATGAGATATTGGTATGAAAGAAGAAGTCCTTCTTTGTTTCTAAGGAACCCCTCACTCACCGACCTGGTCGGTGACATGCTTCATCATCGGGGCCACCTTGACAGCCGAGTGCCATCAAGGTGTGCTGCGACACCTGGAATACAGTGGAGCGAGTATGTGGGTGATGAATGTAAAAAAAGGGTCAGTGAGTTAAAAATTGTCCTGGTATGACTTATCCAAACATTATTTATTCTAAGACTACTGGACAATATTAAAAACAGTGTATGTTGAAGCGGAAATACCACTGACCTGTGTGACCACGTTTAACTCGGTATCAAACCAAGTTACTAAGAGTATAAACAAACATTGGAATATCGTAAACACAGGAAACTTACACTGGGAAAAACCGCTATTTTCCTTCAGGAAAACTCAAAGCTTGAAAGACACTCTTGTAAATACCAGACCAAGAACAAAGACAACTACAACCACACCTTCCATTACCAGAATCTGGGGTCTACCAGATGTAACTGGACATTTTCGCTGTGGAAATTGCAGTGTGTGCCATTTAACCAGGAACACTAAGACTCTAGATTTAGAAGCTGGAAAGACCTGGAGGCAAATTGCGCACACTAACTGCAACAGCGAGAATGTAGTCTTCCTGATCGAATGCACCTGCAAAAAACGATATGTTGGGATGACGACCAGAAGGGTCAAACAGAGAATTTGTGAACATCGCAGCACCATACGCTGCAAGAAAAATGCGACCAGATTGACAGACCACTTCCTTGAAAAAGGCCACACTCCTAATGACATGTTCTGGACTGTCATTGAGCAGATCACTCCTGGACCAAACATGCAGAAACGCTTATACGAGAAAGAACAGAGATGGGTGTACAGACTTTCCACCAACAAAAATGGTCTGAATGATAATATCCCTTGGGCCTCTGTACTCTCTTGATTACCCCATCAGCACTGACTACTAGCATATACCCCACAAAAAAATGAGACTTCCAGTGTACTGTTAGCTATTGGTCCCCTGCCACCCAACTCCTATGAGTCCTTCTATTTAGAAGGACTGTATTGCATTGTAATGATATATGTTCTCTGAATGCTACACCTAACATTTAGCGCGTTTTCCTTTATGTCTAAATCCATAGTCACTGGCTTTTTTATGTCAAGATCCCTAGTCACTGACTCCAATCTCGGAGTTCTTTTTTCAAGGGATACATTGAATACCCAAGGATTAGTAATATACCCTGCATTGTGCCCCCCCTTTTTTTAATTCCCTTGACTGTTTTTTTCTCCATCCCCGTGGCAACCGGTTTTTCACAACTCCGATCACGGAGGCTGTGTTTACTTTTCAGCTCCGTAGCAACAGGGCGCGCGTATGACGATCACGTTAATGCGTGACGTCACCACGCGACGCCAGTCAGCCACGCCCACCTCGCCTGTAATGGCGGCCGCCTTTAACTACGGCGCTGCATCCCCATCCCATACGGGTGCGCGGAGGGGTGAACTAGGTTATCAGGCGATTCCCACGCAGAGAAACTGTAAGTAGAGCCCGCATTTATGAAAGCGCTTTGTTTTCCAGAGTGCTTTTCGTCCGAAGGGAATGAAAATATACGGCATTACTATTGTGCCTCAACCTTATGATTTCCCATTTTTTCCTCAAATCCACAGAATACGTTTGAGCTCTGTAGCCTCTCCCCTCAATCCCCGTGCAGCAAGCATTTCCCCATTGAGGAGTGAGCACTTTTTTTCAATACCTTGACTATGTGTGTGTAATGTGTAGTTTGTCCCTTGTTATGTGTGATTTTGGATCAAGTTGAGATGTTTTCACGTCGGCAATCCCTGGCACTAGTCATACAGAATTATGACATAGGCACGCACGATGGAGCTTGTGTAAGACTGGCTTAATATATAGAAATATATGTGCACTTTCACACCCATATTGATAGGTGTGTTTTCCTAGGAACAATTAGTTCCCATAAGAAATTATGCTGATACACCGCACCATGGATAATTCGCATTAATTGAATGTGGAGTGAGTTACAGATAGAGCGGACCACGTCACTTCACTACGTTACAGGCATGTAAACAGCCTTTATGACTTACGGTCCTCTCTTTCTTCACAGGTTTTTGCATTTTTGAGTGTAACCACTTTTGGGTTGCATTTTCTTTTCTTTTACCCACCTAGCAATTTGCTATTTAGGGTTCTGAAAGGGTTGCAGGTATGGCAGGGTGTTAGTGTACCCTGACCACCCAACTCCTTTTACATCATTTTTGGTCCTGAAGAAAAACCGGCAACTCCCATTTGGTTTGAAACATGTAGACCTAACACATACCACAGATACACTAGGTCTTATTAAAGCCTTTATTGTATCAACATACACTGTTTTCAATATTGTCCAGTAGTCTTAGAATAAATAATGTTTGGATAAGTCATACCAGGACAATTTTTAACTCACTGACCCTTTTTTTACATTCATCACCCACATACTCGCTCCACTGTATTCCAGGTGTCGCAGCACACCTTGATGGCACTCGGCTGTCAAGGTGGCCCCGATGATGAAGCATGTCACCGACCAGGTCGGTGAGTGAGGGGTTCCTTAGAAACAAAGAAGGACTTCTTCTTTCATACCAATATCTCATTCCACCAATATTGGCTGTCAGCCTCATCTTTGGTGATACTCCTTAATTTTGTTATATAGTTACCTAACCAGGGGAGTGGGAGTACCCTTCCATCCACTTTTGTGGACTAAATCCCTTTGCTCTCTAATCCTTGTTAAGTATATATTTGTAGAAGCACCCGACTCTACCGCCCAAGCCATCACCTCCACTTCCTCTCGGACGCCTGAGAGAGGTACCGACGGACAGAGCGGGGCCTCATATTCCCGAGCGGTTGCCGGGTGAGGTGAGGTCCACTTCCTTGCAAAGCTTGGATTGTGAAAGGAAAATACTTTCTACATATGGACATTGGGGCTCCAAGTTCATGGTAGCTAATTGCATTTCATTTATGTTTTCACTTCACTTTGTTATAAATCACTTTTTGTGGCAGTAGCTCTAATTCTTTGGTCCTGACGAAAGCCTGACGACACGTCCACTGGGCTGAAACATGTTGACCACCTGCACAGCGCCATAGTGTAGTCATTAGCTCCAACTACCTGGCGTGTTTTTAACTTTAACACTCGGACTCTCTTTATTAAATGTGTTCTTGTCTGAGTCGCTAATTTTTACATTTTCTCACCACAGCACTGCACATACACTTTCATCACCACTCTATGAGTGCAAGTTTGGCACGAGTGTAAGATCTTCATCCACTCCCGCACCATCAGTTGATGGCTTGGGCGGTAGAGTCGGGTGCTTCTACAAATATCCCATATGATGAAACTCCGCCAAGTTAGGGTGGTTTGATGGGAATATCTCGGCCAACTGCCACTCTATTATCCACTTCTTTTGTAGTTTCCTTGTGTTACCACACGTTCTAGACCTTTTCATCCTCCTTGGTATATAAGTGACTGTTGTTGGAGATGGGATGTTAGGTCTTTAAATATATCTCCCTTGACCCTTCTCAAATTTTTTTGGTCCCCTTTCATCTCACCTAGGAGGCGACCAAATGTGCATCGTCCATTCACAATGCTTGCGGACATGGAAGATGAGGACATCATACGTAAATTCAGTTTGGTTCGACCTACCCTTTAAGACCTATGTGGTCAGTTGGAGCGCCATCTGAGGCCTCCCAGAACCTATCCGACTGCTTTGACACCAACGTGTAAGGTGATGGCGGCACTGCATTTTTTTGCAACTGGTTCGTTCCAGTACATGGTGTCCAGCGCAGGTGGGATGTCTCAACTAATGTTCAGCATGGTGCTACATGATGTCCTGTCCACTATGATGACCTACAATGACAGCTACATCTATTTCCCCAGGAGGCATGAATTGGCAGCTGTGAAGGGTGATTTTTATGACCTTGCCCACATCCCTAATGTTGTTGGTGCCGTTGACTGCACACATGTTGGCCGGGTTCCACCACAGGCACGTGAGCACATCTACAGGCACAGGAAGAATTTCCATTCCATGAATGTGCAAGTGGTATGCCAGCCGGATATGATAATTTTCCACGTCTGTGCCAAATATCCGGGATCAGCCCATGACTCCTACATACTGCATTGTACCACAGCTGATGGCAAATCTGCATCCAGAGCGTGCGTGGATTGTGGGTGAGTACGCAGAGTCAAGTAGCATGCTGTATGTGTCACATGCTGTACTCTGCCACAGTCATTGTACAAAATTGCTCTGTGTATCTTACACCTAGGTGACTCTGTATATCCCAACCGGCCTTGGTTGCTGAGCCCACTGAGGAATCCCAGGACTCAGAGTGAAGTCCGCTACAATGATGCCTATGGGAGGACACGGTGTGTGGTGGAGCGTACTTTTGCTCTTCTTAAGTCTCGATTTCGGTGCCTGGACAGGACAGGAGGTGCACTGAGGTACTATCCCTAAAAGGTGTGTCAGATCGCAGTTGCATGCTGCATGCTCCACAACCTGGCCTTGCGCAAAGAGATCCCCCTGATCCTGGACGATGATGAGCAGCAGATGACCCCACCTGCAAACCCACACATGTACAGTGAGGAGGATAGTGGAGAGGAGGAAGGTGTCGACCTGCATCAACAGCTCATCAGCCACTACTTCCCTTGAAGGTGAGTGACATTGTACAACGGTGCCATTGTCTGCTGTTTTTGATGTTGTTGAAAAGGCCTAGGGGAGCTCTTTGACTGCTGCCTGTTGTTTGCTCTGTGCTGATGGCTAATGTTTGTGACACAGGGTAGTTATGCCCAACTACATGATCTCCAATTCAATATTGTTGCTCATTGTAATGTGTACAGGTTTGAGTACCTTGATAACAAGTGTTGTGTACTGGCTGTGATGCCATCACCTGACAAGTGAATGTTGTTGTCTTGTGTCTTTCTAGGTCTCTTCAGCCTATCAATGCCTCAAAACAATTGGTGCTTCTGGTACATTGGAGTCGGAGTCAACATTGCACATCCTGTGATAAACATAGAGCTGACGGAAAAACATAGGTGTGTAAAGAATGTTTATTTTCAATGAATATCTGGGACAGAGAAGTGATTATTTACAAAAAGGTGCAAAGTGAATCAATGAGTTGTCAGTGATGGTAGATGAGACAATTGAGTAGTCTCCACATTGATGTGGTGACACACTCCAACAGAAGCATGCCACCAACATGGCAGTTTGGGTAAGGATAATCAACAAATTCAATGTCAAGGTGAAGAGAGGTGCCATCATGGCTGGCTCTTTGACTGGTGCTTTGTCACGTGATCCTCCCATGCTTTTCCTCAGACAGCCCCTTGAGCATTTGGCTTTGGCAAGGGGGGCCTTTGCAGCAGGCTCAGCGGTGTCTGAGGACACATCCTGTTCCAGCTAACCGCTCTCTATGGCTGCAGGTGAGGTGGTGAGACTGTCATCCTGCAGGCCACTGGAGGGAGGCTGAGCTGTCCTTTGGGCTGCAGGCCTGTCCCTCAGAAGACCCACAATCTGGCCCAAGAGGTCCACGCTTAATCCCATATGTGTGTCCATGGACCTCAGCAGCAGGCGGACCTCACACACTTCTTCCAGAACCTGGACCATTCGTCCCTGAGTTTGTTCGTATGCTCCAAGGACTCTGGCGATGTTGGCCAGGGCTTCGGACCCAGTGTTCTGTTGCATTTGTCGTCCAGTTGCCCTCTCACCTGCCCTGCTGTCCCGGATCTGTGGCGTCACCACTTGACACACCCGCTGACTCTCCCTGCCCTCCTCAGGTGGTGTGGTAGTGTTGCAGGGAGAGTGTTGCATGCAGCACTGGTGGTGGTTGTTGAGGCTGGACAAGTCATTGCAGCAGGGGTCAGCGCAGATATTGTTTCTGAGGTGGTGGTGGTAGGGACGGTGGGGGCCTGGGACCTTGTGCGCCCTGGCAGTCCTGATGGGCCAGGTTCGGGGTCCGCAGCCAAGAAATTTAGGGAGCCTGCATCCGAGAATCCATGTTCCGGGGGAGGGGGGACTTGCTCTGCAGGTTGGTGTTGTCATCTGCAGCAGTCAATTCTTGGTCACCTGTTGACAGAGAAGAAATGGTCATCGAAGAGCACCCCACAAGCTTGTTGTTAGATGTTTGGTTGTTACAAGTTATACACCACACAGTTTGCATTGATATCACATTGTATGGCTGCACGGTACTGAGCAACAGGACATGATGTGGAGGTACATACATTACTTGTCCATGGTGTGACATGCCAATAGAGAACATGTTCCACGTACAGATTGTGTTATTATAAGGACATGTCGTCATCTAACGACCAGCAGCACAACAATTTTATGTGAAGCTTCTTTGTTGTTTACTCGGCATGGAAGACGTTCATTCTGAGCATGTACTAGCCATTGTTATCTCATGCATCTCTCTGTCACATCATGTGCTTTGCTTTCTTTTTACAACTGACCATACTTGTTTTGTTTTCATATGGGCCTTGATGCTCTGCCCCCATGGCACCTACAGATAGCATTCAGTGCTGTGCATGATTGTGCCCTGAATTTCTTCAATATGTGATTTGGTGGGTCTCACTTTAATGTCTGTGACAGTTACATATGCTTAGCTGTCTGCACCCTGGAAGTGGCTATTGGATCTATGCCAAGTTTAGTGGGATGTGAGGGCTGGTGTGGTCATATGGCTCCGTGCTTTTTGAGAGGAATGGCAGGGTGCATGCACTGGCTACCTACCTGTCCTGTGCCACTGTTGAGGGGAATTTCTGACACATGTTTCTGGTGGGGGTGAGTGTTCCATCCTGCTGAGCTCTGGGACAAGGGGGCCTGGTGGGAGTTGTGGTGCAGTCTTCCCACCCACAGACACACTTCCCTGTTAAGATGGCTACCTAACTGTTAGTTTGAAGTGAGCAATGCAATGGCTGACACATGCTTCTGGCAGGGGGTGCAGGAGAGTGCTCCCTCCTTCTCAGCTGTGGGACAAGGGTGCCTGGTGGGAGTTTTAGTGCTGGCTGCCTGTGCACATGTCCTCATGGTAATGTTACTAGCTACCTTTGGGGTGAATCAGAGGGAGTGAATGTTGGCTCTGTGAGACATGTGTTGGGGAGAGTGTGGTGCACATGAGTGCATTTGGGCCTAGGAGGTGTCACTTTGTAGTTGTGCAGGCCAGTACATAGCATTGTGATGGTAGACACTTGTTGGTACTTACCAGCCTCCACTCCCTTGGATATTCCTGTAATACTCTCTCAATGCAGTATGCCAAGCACCTTGTCCTCCCATGCAGTGAATGTTTGTAGGGGAATAAGTGGGCCACTGCCAGTCTTCTGAGCCAGCTCACGGTTCTTGTTGTTCTTCTCTTTCACCTTGCTCTTGAGGTCATGCCACCGCTTCACAATCTCGTTCTTGGAGCGCGGGGTGGTCCCTACTGCATTGACCTTGCTGACTATCCTTGCCCACATTTGCGTTCTGGTGGCTAATGGTGTCTGTTAGACCAGGCTTCCAAACAAATGTGGTTCTACTCTGATTACCTCATCTACGATGACTGACAACTCATTGTCAGTGAATTTGGACATTTTCTTCTGTGATGTGGTGTGTGATGTGCAAATGGGTTGAAGTTGCAGGTGTGAGAGTGGTGGTGGTGATGTGTGTGGTGTGTGTGTGTTGTTGTTGTGCTGGTGAGATGTGTGGTGATTTACCTCTCCTTTCTGCTGTGGGGCTGATTCCTTCAGTAGTGGAGTTGTGCAAAGGATTCTGGTCAGGGAAGGGGCTGGTTTTATACTCAGCTATGTTAGTGAGTGTGTCAAAATGGAGTATTGGTGTCAGATGTGTTTTGTGTCGGTTGACCTGGGATTTGTATTTTTTTTAGTTGCCATGGGGATGTTATTGGCATGTGTTAGGTGTTTTTTTGAGGCTGAACAAGGTTAATGGGTCCACTTGGTAGCCTTGTTGTGTGTTTTTTTTGTCGACTGCCATTACTGTTCCAGAGCGACCGCGGCGGGCGGTATACAACCGTCCTACCGCCGGTTCTCTGATTCATCAATGGTTGCGATCACAGCGATCGGAAACAGCGGATCATTCCGCTGTCACCTCAATGGTATCCTAATTTCACGTGCAGTCAATCCGCTGACCATGCAGCGGTTTTAGGTTTTTCCGCAGTACATCCGACCTCCATGGCCGGATTTTCAACTGCTCCGCATGCTACTGGTGGTCTTTCGTGGCATCGTTCTGCCGCAGTCTGACTTTTTTGGCGGGGGATCTTAATTGGACCACCGGTTTTGCCGCAGTAATTGCGGATGGTTAATTTCTGCTACCACGGTGGTCGGATTAGTTTTCCGACCGCCATCCTAATCGACCCCTTAGTTCTTTATTTGGAGTAAGGTTAATGATAACGATATATGTTTAAGTGGTAATAGTGCGTTACATATGTTTATTAAAAAATATAACGATTCAGAGAAGGGGGTGGTGATGGACAGAGCATCTGAATTAAACAGAACACTCATACCCATTCAAAAGATCAGGGCTTGATCCATCACCGTTTTTTAGCTCACTGCACCATCCCAGTTCAGAACCTGGCTACATGCAAATTAGTCTGTCCCTGGCCCAGTGCATCATGGGAACAGGGCAGACCAAACTACCAAGCCAATTCTTTACTGGAAAGGAAACAAGCTTCCGGTGACCGGTTTCTGGCATTGCAGCCGTCTTCGGCCCGGCTTGCTTGAATCCTGATGGTGCAGTGAGCAAGGGACTCATGTCTGAGCATACCCTTCCACTCCTATAGTGGCCAAAACTATTCAGAAAAGGGGGTGGTGATGGACAGAGCATCTGAATTAAACAGAACACTCATACCCAGTCAAAAGATCAGGGCTTGATCCATCACTGTTTTTTAGCTCACTGCACCATCCCAGTTCAGAACCTGGCTACATGCAAATTAGTCTGTCCCTGGCCCAGTGCATCATGGGAACAGGGCAGACCAAACTACCAAGCCAATTCTTTACTGGAAAGGAAACAAGCTTCCGGGGACCGGTTTCTGGCATTGCAGCCGTCTTCGGCCCGGTTTGCTTGAATCCTGATGGTGCAGTGAGCAAGGGACTCATGTCTGAGCATACCCTTCCACTCCTACAGTGGCCAAAACGATTCAGAAAAGGGGGTGGTGATGGACAGAGCATCTGAATTAAACAGAACACTCATACCCAGTCAAAAGATCAGGGCTTGATCCATCACCGTTTTTTAGCTCACTGCACCATCCCAGTTCAGAACCTGGCTACATGCAAATTAGTCTGTCCCTGGCCCAGTGCATCATGGGAACAGGGCAGACCAAACTACCAAGCCAATTCTTTACTGGAAAGGAAACAAGCTTTCGGGGACCGGTTTCTGGCATTGCAGCTGTCTTCGGCCCGGCTTGCTTGAGTCCTGATGGTGCAGTGAGCAAGGGACTCATGGCTGAGCATACCCTTCCACTCCTATAGTGGCCAAAACGATTCAGAAAAGGGGGTGGTGATGGACAGAGCATCTGAATTAAACAGAACACTCATACCCAGTCAAAAGATCAGGGATGATCCATCACCGTTTTTTAGCTCACTGCACCATCCCAGTTCAGGACCTGGCTACATGCAAATTAGTCTGTCCCTGGCCCAGTGCATCATGGGAACAGGGCAGACCCAACTACCAAGCCAATTCTTTACTGGAAAGGAAACAAGCTTCCGGGGACCGGTTTCTGGCATTGCAGCCGTCTTCGGCCCGGCTTGCTTGAATCCTGATGGTGCAGTGAGCAAGGGACTCATGTCTGAGCATACCCTTCCACTCCTATAGTGGCCAAAACGATTCAGAAAAGGGGGTGGCGATGGACAGAGCATCTGAATTAAACAGAACACTCATACCCAGTCAAAAGATCAGGGCTTGACCCATCACCGTTTTTTAGCTCACTGCACCATCCCAGTTCAGAACCTGGCTACATGCAAATTAGTCTGTCCCTGGCCCAGTGCATCATGGGAACAGGGCAGACCAAACTACCAAGCCAATTCTTTACTGGAAAGGAAACAAGCTTCCGGGGACCGGTTTCTGGCATTGCAGCCGTCTTCGGCCCGGCTTGCTTGAATCCTGATGGTGCAGTGAGCAAGGGACTCATGTCTGAGCATACCCTTCCACTCCTATAGTGGCCAAAACGATTCAGAAAAGGGGGTGGTGATGGACAGAGCATCTGAATTAAACAGAACACTCATACCCAGTCAAAAGATCAGGGCTTGATCCATCACCGTTTTTTAGCTCACTGCACCATCCCAGTTCAGAACCTCGCTACATGCAAATTAGTCTGTCCCTGGCCCAGTGCATCATGGGAACAGGGCAGACCAAACTACCAAGCCAATTCTTTACTGGAAAGGAAACAAGCTTCCGGGGACCGGTTTCTGGCATTGCAGCCGTCTTCGGCCCGGCTTGCTTGAATCCTGATGGTGCAGTGAGCAAGGGACTCATGTCTGAGCATACCCTTCCACTCCTATAGTGGCCAAAACTATTTAGAAAAGGGGGTGGTGATGGACAGAGCATCTGAATTAAACAGAACACTCATACCCAGTCAAAAGATCAGGGCTTGATCCATCACTGTTTTTTAGCTCACTGCACCATCCCAGTTCAGAACCTGGCTACATGCAAATTAGTCTGTCCCTGGCCCAGTGCATCATGGGAACAGGGCAGACCAAACTACCAAGCCAATTCTTTACTGGAAAGGAAACAAGCTTCCGGGGACCGGTTTCTGGCATTGCAGCCGTCTTCGGCCCGGTTTGCTTGAATCCTGATGGTGCAGTGAGCAAGGGACTCATGTCTGAGCATACCCTTCCACTCCTACAGTGGCCAAAACGATTCAGAAAAGGGGGTGGTGATGGACAGAGCATCTGAATTAAACAGAACACTCATACCCAGTCAAAAGATCAGGGCTTGATCCATCACCGTTTTTTAGCTCACTGCACCATCCCAGTTCAGAACCTGGCTACATGCAAATTAGTCTGTCCCTGGCCCAGTGCATCATGGGAACAGGGCAGACCAAACTACCAAGCCAATTCTTTACTGGAAAGGAAACAAGCTTTCGGAGACCGGTTTCTGGCATTGCAGCCGTCTTCGGCCCGGCTTGCTTGAGTCCTGATAGTGCAGTGAGCAAGGGACTCATGGCTGAGCATACCCTTCCACTCTTATAGTGGCCAAAACGATTCAGAAAAGGGGGTGGTGATGGACAGAGCATCTGAATTAAACAGAACACTCATACCCAGTCAAAAGATCAGGGATGATCCATCACCGTTTTTTAGCTCACTGCACCATCCCAGTTCAGGACCTGGCTACATGCAAATTAGTCTGTCCCTGGCCCAGTGCATCATGGGAACAGGGCAGACCCAACTACCAAGCCAATTCTTTACTGGAAAGGAAACAAGCTTCCGGGGACCGGTTTCTGGCATTGCAGCCGTCTTCGGCCCGGCTTGCTTGAATCCTGATGGTGCAGTGAGCAAGGGACTCATGTCTGAGCATACCCTTCCACTCCTATAGTGGCCAAAACGATTCAGAAAAGGGGGTGGTGATGGACAGAGCATCTGAATTAAACAGAACACTCATACCCAGTCAAAAGATCAGGGCTTGATCCATCACCGTTTTTTAGCTCACTGCACCATCCCAGTTCAGAACCTGGCTACATGCAAATGAGTCTGTCCCTGGCCCAGTGCATCATGGGAACAGGGCAGACCAAACTACCAAGCCAATTCTTTACTGGAAAGGAAACAAGCTTCCGGGGACCGGTTTCTGGCATTGCAGCCGTCTTCGGCCCGGCTTGCTTGAATCCTGATGGTGCAGTGAGCAAGGGACTCATGTCGGAGCATACCCTTCCACTCCTATAGTGGCCAAAACGATTCAGAAAAGGGGGTGGTGATGGACAGAGCATCTGAATTAAACAGAACACTCATACCCAGTCAAAAGATCAGGGCTTGATCCATCGCCGTTTTTTAGCTCACTGCACCATCCCAGTTCAGGACCTGGCTACATGCAAATTAGTCTGTCCCTGGCCCAGTGCATCATGGGAACAGGGCAGACCCAACTACCAAGCCAATTCTTTACTGGAAAGGAAACAAGCTTCCGGGGACCGGTTTCTGGCAATGCAGCCGTCTTCGGCCCGGCTTGCTTGAATCCTGATGGTGCAGTGAGCAAGGGACTCATGTCTGAGCATACCCTTCCACTCCTATAGTGGCCAAAACGATTCAGAAAAGGGGGTGGTGATGGACAGAGCATCTGAATTAAACAGAACACTCATACCCAGTCAAAAGATCAGGGCTTGATCCATCACCGTTTTTTAGCTCACTGCACCATCCCAGTTCAGAACCTGGCTACATGCAAATTAGTCTGTCCCTGGCCCAGTGCATCATGGGAACAGGGCAGACCAAACTACCAAGCCAATTCTTTACTGGAAAGGAAACAAGCTTCCGGGGACCGGTTTCTGGCATTGCAGCCGTCTTCGGCCCGGCTTGCTTGAATCCTGATGGTGCAGTGAGCAAGGGACTCATGTCGGAGCATACCCTTCCACTCCTATAGTGGCCAAAACGATTCAGAAAAGGGGGTGGTGATGGACAGAGCATCTGAATTAAACAGAACACTCATACCCAGTCAAAAGATCAGGGCTTGATCCATCGCCGTTTTTTAGCTCACTGCACCATCCCAGTTCAGAACCTCGCTACATGCAAATTAGTCTGTCCCTGGCCCAGTGCATCATGGGAACAGGGCAGACCAAACTACCAAGCCAATTCTTTACTGGAAAGGAAACAAGCTTCCGGGGACCGGTTTCTGGCATTGCAGCCGTCTTCGGCCCGTCTGGCTTGAATCCTGATGGTGCAGTGAGCAAGGGACTCATGTCTGAGCATACCCTTCCACTCCTATAGTGGCCAAAACGATTCAGAAAAGGGGTGGTGATGGACAGAGCATCTGAATTAAACAGAACACTCATACCCAGTCAAAAGATCAGGGCTTGATCCATCACCGTTTTTTAGCTCACTGCACCATCCCAGTTCAGAACCTGGCTACATGCAAATTAGTCTGTCCCTGGCCCAGTGCATCATGGGAACAGGGCAGACCAAACTACAAAGCCAATTCTTTACTGGAAAGGAAACAAGCTTCCGGGGACCGGTTTCTGGCATTGCAGCCGTCTTCGGCCCGGCTTGCTTGAATCCTGATGGTGCAGTGAGCAAGGGACTCATGTCCGAGCATACCCTTCCACTCCTATAGTGGCCAAAACGATTCAGAAAAGGGGGTGGTGATGGACAGGGCATCTGAATTAAACAGAACACTCATACCCAGTCAATAGATCAGGGCTTGATCCATCACCGTTTTTTAGCTCACTGCACCATCCCAGTTCAGAACCTGGCTACATGCAAATTAGTCTGTCCCTGGCCCAGTGCTAACAAAATGTATGAGGTGCAGCTTTGAACCCATCTTGCAAGTCCCAGCCACTAGTACGGGTCTCACCATCAAAGCAGCTTTACTTAATTGTAGATCTCTACGCAAGCACGCCCTAGAAATTTTCCATCTACTTGAGGACCAAAACCTTAACATCCTTTTCCTGACGGAAACCTGGCTAGATGATTACTCAGACCCGGACATTATCCAGGCCATGCCCCACGGCTACTCCCTTTCTAGATTGGATAGGAAAGACGGTAGAGGAGGCGGCATTGCCATAGCTACGAAAGCCCCTCTAGTCTGCTCCCTATCGTACATACAGGTTGATCACAGTGAAGCCGGATCTTTTACAATCAACACCGGTCCCAACCATTCTATATCAGGCATCTTGATATATCGACCACCTGGTAGACTGCATGACTTCACGTCCACCCTAATGGAAGCTATTACTCATTTAGCACTTAGGAAATCCAGAGTATTAGTGCTAGGAGATCTCAATGCTCATTTTGAAGATCCCTTAGACAAGGACGCTACTGATATTCGAATGGAACTTCTTTCGGTTCAGCTCGAAATAAAAAACAAAGAACCGTCACATCAATTAGGGCATTTATTAGACCCCATCTTTGGGAACTGGCAGGGAGTTTTCACCTCAGATCCTATACCCATACCCTGGTCGGATCATTATATCATTCCCATCACGGTTCAACTTGACAAAACCGAGCATTTCCGACATCAATCCCTGTGATATAAACGCAGAAAATGGAAGAACTTTTCATTAGATTCTTTCATTCAAATTGCCCAGGACGAAGGCCCTCCTAAAGGGGACGACTGTGAGGCAGCTAACAAGAACTTAAATAATATCGTCACTAAGGCTCTTGACATTACTGCCCCCAGTCGCACCCTGACCAATGCCAGGAGATCAAAAAAAGATGCCCCCTGGTTTGGCCAAGCACTGCAAACTTTAAAGACGGCATGCAAAAAACTTGAGAGAGCTTGGCGCCAGAACTTCTGTGCAGATACTAAAATGCAGTATAAAGCAGCACAGAAAGAATACTATAAATCAGTACGTCTGGCCAAGGCAGAACACTATCATACTCGTATCATGGAAGCAGGCAACTCCTCTAGGGAACTGTTTCAGATATATAAAGAAATATCTATAGTGCATGTGACTTCCTCCGCCCAAAATGATTCGGTGGAATCTTGTAATAAAATTGCACAATACTTTTCGGGCAAAATTAATAAAATCTATACAAGTTTCTCCAATCAGCCAGAGCCGGCCACGGACTTTACTGAAAATGACAACCGTGTAAATACACCTGAGTGCCTAAAATCTTTTGAAGTTCCCCCTTATGAAGTCCTGTCTAAATTATGCAATAAAATCAAATCGGGGTCTCCCCGAGACCCGGCGCCCCCTAAAATCTTAGCTGAAGCTTTCCCTGCATTAGAACCTCACTTCAGACACTTACTGCAGATCTCCTTCTTCACTGCCTGTTTGCCGACGGAATGGAAACAAGCAATAGTGTTACCAATTAAAAAAAAGCCGAATATCAGCCAAGACACAATGGATAACCTCCGGCCAATATCCTTGCTACCCTATGTGGCTAAGCTAGCTGAGAAAATTGCCAACAATCAACTCATGAAACACCTTGAGGCCCATAATGTCTTCCATAAGTCCCAGTCGGGTTTCAGATCTGGTTTCTCTACGGAGACAGCTCTCCTGAGGGCCACGGAAACCTTACGAGAGGGGGCAGACGGGGGCAAGACTATGGCCCTCATCATGCTCGATCTCAGTGCCGCGTTTGACACTGTAGCACACTCCATCTTGCTACAGTGTCTAAACAAAGCTGGAGTCACTAATAAGGCACTGGGATGGCTGAAAGCATTTTTGATCAATAGGAGCTTTCAAGTCCAAAGAGGGACTTCCCTCTCAGACAGGGTGCTGCTTGAACAGGGGGTACCTCAGGGCTCTGCCCTGAGTCCCACCCTGTTCAATCTGTACATGGCCCCCCTGGCAGAGGTGGTGCAATCGTTCGGCGTGGAGCTTGTCTCTTACGCCGACGATACGCAACTTTTTATATCTCTGACCCAAGCCCCGTCCATGGAAGCTGATAACTTTAATGCCTGCATGACTAAGCTGGCCACTTGGATGACAGAGCATTGCTTAAAACTGAACGGTACAAAAACGGAGGTCCTCATTATTGGAGGCAATGAGGCCAAATGGACAGCTGAATGGTGGCCCAGTTGCTTGGCTCCTCTGCCTCCTCCTAACCGAGAGGCGAAGAATCTAGGCGTCTGGGTTGACAACAAGCTGTCCTTTGATAGCCATATAAAGAAAACTGTAGGCAAATGCTTTGGGGTGATGAAAACGCTCAATCGCACCCTTGACCTGTTACCTCTTAACTCCAGACGTACCATGGTGCAGGCATTAATAACTTCCCGCATTGATTACGGGAATGTACTGCTCCTGGGTACATCGGAGAAAAACATTAAGAAACTACAGGTTCTACAAAATTCGGCAGCACGCCTGGTGTTAAGGCTTCCCCGCAGAGCCCCCTCACGACCCTCTCTGGCAGCCCTCCATTGGCTACCTATTAGTAAGAGGATTGTTTTTAAAGCTATGCTATGGTGCCATAGGATAATCCATCACAGAGCACCGGCCTATATGTTGGATCTGGCATCCTTGTATGAACCCAATAGACCACTCAGATCCAAAGGAATGGGTCTGCTCAGAACTGCCTGCCCCAAAAAAGCTAGAATGGGAGGTAGATCATTCCGCACTTTAGCGGCTAGGCACTGGAACCTCCTGCCTCTGGATATCAGGCTAGAGATTAATGAGTCCTCTTTTAGAAATAAGTTGAAAACTTGCCTCTTTACTTTGTGATTGTGCTCTCTCTATTCTTCTAATATGCTCGCTCCACAGCGCGGGGACACGCCGGAAGGCGTCACCAGGCGCTTTACAAACTCCTTTAAATTAAATTAAATAAATCATGGGAACAGGGCAGACCAAACTACCAAGCCAATTCTTTACTGGAAAGGAAACAAGCTTCCGGCGACTGGTTTCTGGCATTGCAGCCGTCTTCGGCCCGGCTTGCTTGAATCCTGATGGTGCAGTGAGCAAGGGACTCATGTCTGAGCATACCCTTCCACTCCTATAGTGGCCAAAACGATTCATAAAAGGGGGTGGTGATGGACAGAGCATCTGAATTAAACAGAACACTCATACCCAGTCAAAAGATCAGGGCTTGATCCATCACCGTTTTTTAGCTCACTGCACCATCCCAGTTCAGAACCTGGCTACATGCAAATTAGTCTGTCCCTGGCCCAGTGCATCATGGGAACAGGGCAGACCAAACTACCAAGCCAATTCTTTACTGGAAAGGAAACAAGCTTCCCGGGACCGGTTTCTGGCATTGCAGCCGTCTTCGGCCCGGCTTGCTTGAATCCTGATGGTGCAGTGAGCAAGGGACTCATGTCTGAGCATACCCTTCCACTCCTATAGTGGCCAAAACGATTCAGAAAAGGGGTTGGTGATGGACAGAGCATCTGAATTAAACAGAACACTCATACCCAGTCAAAAGATCAGGGCTTGATCCATCACCGTTTTTTAGCTCACTGCACCATCCCAGTTCAGAACCTGGTTACATGCAAATTAGTCTGTCCCTGGCCCAGTGCATCATGGGAACAGGGCAGACCAAACTACCAAGCCAATTCTTTACAGGAAAGGAAACAAGCTTCCGGGGACCGGTTTCTGGCCTTGCAGCCGTCTTCGGCCCGGCTTGCTTGAATCCTGATGGTGCAGTGAGCAAGGGACTCATGTCTGAGCATACCCTTCCACTCCTATAGTGGCCAAAACGATTCAGAAAAGGGGGTGGTGATGGACAGAGCATCTGAATTAAACAGAACACTCATACCCAGTCAAGAGATCAGGGCTTGATCCATCACCGTTTTTTAGCTCACTGCACCATACCAGTTCAGAACCTGGCTACATGCAAATGAGTCTGTCCCTGGCCCAGTGCATCATGGGAACAGGGCAGACCAAACTACCAAGCCAATTCTTTACTGGAAAGGAAACAAGCTTCTGGGGACCGGTTTCTGGCATTGCAGCCGTCTTCGGCCCGGCTTGCTTGAATCCTGGTGGTGCAGTGAGCAAGGGACTCATGTCTGAGCATACCCTTCCACTCCTATAGTGGCCAAAACGATTCAGAAAAGGGGGTGGTGATGGACAGAGCATCTGAATTAAACAGAACACTCATACCCAGTCAAAAGATCAGGGCTTGATCCATCACCGTTTTTTAGCTCACTGCACCATCCCAGTTCAGAACCTGGCTACATGCAAATTAGTCTGTCCCTGGCCCAGTGCATCATGGGAACAGGGCAGACCAAACTACCTAGCCAATTCTTTACTGGAAAGGAAACAAGCTTCCGGGGACCGGTTTCTGGCATTGCAGCCGTCTTCGGCCCGGCTTGCTTGAATCCTGATGGTGCAGTGAGCAAGGGACTCATGTCTGAGCATACCCTTCCACTCCTATAGTGGCCAAAACGATTCAGAAAAGGGGGTGGTGATGGACAGAGCATCTGAATTAAACAGAACACTCATACCCAGTCAAAAGATCAGGGCTTGATCCATCACCGTTTTTTAGCTCACTGCACCATCCCAGTTCAGAACCTGGCTACATGCAAATTAGTCTGTCCCTGGCCCAGTGCGTCATGGGAACAGGGCAGACCAAACTACCAAGCCAATTCTTTACTGGAAAGGAAACAAGCTTCCCGGGACCGGTTTCTGGCATTGCAGCCGTCTTCGGCCCGGCTTGCTTGAATCCTGATGGTGCAGTGAGCAAGGGACTCATGTCTGAGCATACCCTTCCACTCCTATAGTGACCAAAACAATTCAGAAAAGGGGGTGGTGATGGACAGAGCATCTGAATTAAACAGAACACTCATACCCAGTCAAAAGATCAGGGCTTGATCCATCACCGTTTTTTAGCTCACTGCACCATCCCAGTTCAGAACCTGGCTACATGCAAATTAGTCTGTCCCTGGCCCAGTGCATCATGGGAACAGGGCAGACCAAACTACCAAGCCAATTCTTTACTGGAAAGGAAACAAGCTTCCGGGGACCGGTTTCTGGCATTGCAGCCGTCTTCGGCCCGGCTTGCTTGAATCCTGATGGTGCAGTGAGCAAGGGACTCATGTCCGAGCATACCCTTCCACTCCTATAGTGGCCAAAACGATTCAGAAAAGGGGGTGGTGATGGACAGAGCATCTGAATTAAACAGAACACTCATACCCAGTCAATAGATCAGGGCTTGATCCATCACCGTTTTTTAGCTCACTGCACCATCCCAGTTCAGAACCTGGCTACATGCAAATTAGTCTGTCCCTGGCCCAGTGCATCATGGGAACAGGGCAGACCAAACTACCAAGCCAATTCTTTACTGGAAAGGAAACAAGCTTCCGGGGACTGGTTTCTGGCATTGCAGCCGTCTTCGGCCCGGCTTGCTTGAATCCTGATGGTGCAGTGAGCAAGGGACTCATGTCTGAGCATACCCTTCCACTCCTATAGTGGCCAAAACGATTCATAAAAGGGGGTGGTGATGGACAGAGCATCTGAATTAAACAGAACACTCATACCCAGTCAAAAGATCAGGGCTTGATCCATCACCGTTTTTTAGCTCACTGCACCATCCCAGTTCAGAACCTGGCTACATGCAAATTAGTCTGTCCCTGGCCCAGTGCATCATGGGAACAGGGCAGACCAAACTACCAAGCCAATTCTTTACTGGAAAGGAAACAAGCTTCCCGGGACCGGTTTCTGGCATTGCAGCCGTCTTCGGCCCGGCTTGCTTGAATCCTGATGGTGCAGTGAGCAAGGGACTCGTGTCTGAGCATACCCTTCCACTCCTATAGTGGCCAAAACGATTCAGAAAAGGGGGTGGTGATGGACAGAGCATCTGAATTAAACAGAACACTCATACCCAGTCAAAAGATCAGGGCTTGATCCATCACCGTTTTTTAGCTCACTGCACCATCCCAGTTCAGAACCTGGCTACATGCAAATTAGTCTGTCCCTGGCCCAGTGCATCATGGGAACAGGGCAGACCAAACTACCAAGCCAATTCTTTACTGGAAAGGAAACAAGCTTCCGGGGACCGGTTTCTGGCATTGCAGCCGTCTTTGGCCCGGCTTGCTTGAATCCTGATGGTGCAGTGAGCAAGGGACTCATGTCCGAGCATACCCTTCCACTCCTATAGTGGCCAAAACGATTCAGAAAAGGGGGTGGAGATGGACAGAGCATCTGAATTAAACAGAACACTCATACCCAGTCAATAGATCAGGGCTTGATCCATCACCGTTTTTTAGCTCACTGCACCATCCCAGTTCAGAACCTGGCTACATGCAAATTAGTCTGTCCCTGGCCCAGTGCATCATGGGAACAGGGCAGACCAAACTACCAAGCCAATTCTTTACTGGAAAGGAAACAAGCTTCCGGGGACTGGTTTCTGGCATTGCAGCCGTCTTCGGCCCAGCTTGCTTGAATCCTGATGGTGCAGTGAGCAAGGGACTCATGTCTGAGCATACCCTTCCACTCCTATAGTGGCCAAAACGATTCATAAAAGGGGGTGGTGATGGACAGAGCATCTGAATTAAACAGAACACTCATACCCAGTCAAAAGATCAGGGCTTGATCCATCACCGTTTTTTAGCTCACTGCACCATCCCAGTTCAGAACATGGCTACATGCAAATTAGTCTGTCCCTGGCCCAGTGCATCATGGGAACAGGGCAGACCAAACTACCAAGCCAATTCTTTACTGGAAAGGAAACAAGCTTCCCGGGACCGGTTTCTGGCATTGCAGCCGTCTTCGGCCCAGCTTGCTTGAATCCTGATGGTGCAGTGAGCAAGGGACTCGTGTCTGAGCATACCCTTCCACTCCTATAGTGGCCAGACCAAACTACCAAGCCAATTCTTTACTGGAAAGGAAACAAGCTTCCCGGGACCGGTTTCTGGCATTGCAGCCGTCTTCGGCCCGGCTTGCTTGAATCCTGATGGTGCAGTGAGCAAGGGACTCGTGTCTGAGCATACCCTTCCACTCCTATAGTGGCCAAAACGATTCAAAAAAGGGGGTGGTGATGGACAGAGCATCTGAATTAAACAGAACACTCATACCCAGTCAAAAGATCAGGGCTTGATCCATCACCGTTTTTTAGCTCACTGCACCATCCCAGTTCAGAACCTGGCTACATGCAAATTAGTCTGTCCCTGGCCCAGTGCATCATGGGAACAGGGCAGACCAAACTACCAAGCCAATTCTTTACTGGAAAGGAAACAAGCTTCCGGGGACCGGTTTCTGGCATTGCAGCCGTCTTCGGCCCGGCTTGCTTGAATCCTGATGGTGCAGTGAGCAAGGGACTCATGTCTGAGCATACCCTTCCACTCCTATAGTGGCCAAAACTATTCAGAAAAGGGGGTGGTGATGGACAGAGCATCTGAATTAAACAGAACACTCATACCCAGTCAAAAGATCAGGGCTTGATCCATCACTGTTTTTTAGCTCACTGCACCATCCCAGTTCAGAACCTGGCTACATGCAAATTAGTCTGTCCCTGGCCCAGTGCATCATGGGAACAGGGCAGACCAAACTACCAAGCCAATTCTTTACTGGAAAGGAAACAAGCTTCCGGGGACCGGTTTCTGGCATTGCAGCCGTCTTCGGCCCGGCTTGCTTGAATCCTGATGGTGCAGTGAGCAAGGGACTCATGTCTGAGCATACCCTTCCACTCCTATAGTGGCCAAAACGATTCAGAAAAGGGGGTGGTGATGGACAGAGCATCTGAATTAAACAGAACACTCATACCCAGTCAAAAGATCAGGGCTTGATCCATCACCGTTTTTTAGCTCACTGCACCATCCCAGTTCAGAACCTGGCTACATGCAAATGAGTCTGTCCCTGGCCCAGTGCATCATGGGAACAGGGCAGACCAAACTACCAAGCCAATTCTTTACTGGAAAGGAAACAAGCTTCCGGGGACCGGTTTCTGGCATTGCAGCCGTCTTCGGCCCGGCTTGCTTGAATCCTGATGGTGCAGTGAGCAAGGGACTCATGTCGGAGCATACCCTTCCACTCCTATAGTGGCCAAAACGATTCAGAAAAGGGGGTGGTGATGGACAGAGCATCTGAATTAAACAGAACACTCATACCCAGTCAAAAGATCAGGGCTTGATCCATCGCCGTTTTTTAGCTCACTGCACCATCCCAGTTCAGGACCTGGCTACATGCAAATTAGTCTGTCCCTGGCCCAGTGCATCATGGGAACAGGGCAGACCCAACTACCAAGCCAATTCTTTACTGGAAAGGAAACAAGCTTCCGGGGACCGGTTTCTGGCAATGCAGCCGTCTTCGGCCCGGCTTGCTTGAATCCTGATGGTGCAGTGAGCAAGGGACTCATGTCTGAGCATACCCTTCCACTCCTATAGTGGCCAAAACGATTCAGAAAAGGGGGTGGTGATGGACAGAGCATCTGAATTAAACAGAACACTCATACCCAGTCAAAAGATCAGGGCTTGATCCATCACCGTTTTTTAGCTCACTGCACCATCCCAGTTCAGAACCTGGCTACATGCAAATTAGTCTGTCCCTGGCCCAGTGCATCATGGGAACAGGGCAGACCAAACTACCAAGCCAATTCTTTACTGGAAAGGAAACAAGCTTCCGGGGACCGGTTTCTGGCATTGCAGCCGTCTTCGGCCCGGCTTGCTTGAATCCTGATGGTGCAGTGAGCAAGGGACTCATGTCGGAGCATACCCTTCCACTCCTATAGTGGCCAAAACGATTCAGAAAAGGGGGTGGTGATGGACAGAGCATCTGAATTAAACAGAACACTCATACCCAGTCAAAAGATCAGGGCTTGATCCATCGCCGTTTTTTAGCTCACTGCACCATCCCAGTTCAGAACCTCGCTACATGCAAATTAGTCTGTCCCTGGCCCAGTGCATCATGGGAACAGGGCAGACCAAACTACCAAGCCAATTCTTTACTGGAAAGGAAACAAGCTTCCGGGGACCGGTTTCTGGCATTGCAGCCGTCTTCGGCCCGTCTGGCTTGAATCCTGATGGTGCAGTGAGCAAGGGACTCATGTCTGAGCATACCCTTCCACTCCTATAGTGGCCAAAACGATTCAGAAAAGGGGTGGTGATGGACAGAGCATCTGAATTAAACAGAACACTCATACCCAGTCAAAAGATCAGGGCTTGATCCATCACCGTTTTTTAGCTCACTGCACCATCCCAGTTCAGAACCTGGCTACATGCAAATTAGTCTGTCCCTGGCCCAGTGCATCATGGGAACAGGGCAGACCAAACTACAAAGCCAATTCTTTACTGGAAAGGAAACAAGCTTCCGGGGACCGGTTTCTGGCATTGCAGCCGTCTTCGGCCCGGCTTGCTTGAATCCTGATGGTGCAGTGAGCAAGGGACTCATGTCCGAGCATACCCTTCCACTCCTATAGTGGCCAAAACGATTCAGAAAAGGGGGTGGTGATGGACAGGGCATCTGAATTAAACAGAACACTCATACCCAGTCAATAGATCAGGGCTTGATCCATCACCGTTTTTTAGCTCACTGCACCATCCCAGTTCAGAACCTGGCTACATGCAAATTAGTCTGTCCCTGGCCCAGTGCTAACAAAATGTATGAGGTGCAGCTTTGAACCCATCTTGCAAGTCCCAGCCACTAGTACGGGTCTCACCATCAAAGCAGCTTTACTTAATTGTAGATCTCTACGCAAGCACGCCCTAGAAATTTTCCATCTACTTGAGGACCAAAACCTTAACATCCTTTTCCTGACGGAAACCTGGCTAGATGATTACTCAGACCCGGACATTATCCAGGCCATGCCCCACGGCTACTCCCTTTCTAGATTGGATAGGAAAGACGGTAGAGGAGGCGGCATTGCCATAGCTACGAAAGCCCCTCTAGTCTGCTCCCTATCGTACATACAGGTTGATCACAGTGAAGCCGGATCTTTTACAATCAACACCGGTCCCAACCATTCTATATCAGGCATCTTGATATATCGACCACCTGGTAGACTGCATGACTTCACGTCCACCCTAATGGAAGCTATTACTCATTTAGCACTTAGGAAATCCAGAGTATTAGTGCTAGGAGATCTCAATGCTCATTTTGAAGATCCCTTAGACAAGGACGCTACTGATATTCGAATGGAACTTCTTTCGGTTCAGCTCGAAATAAAAAACAAAGAACCGTCACATCAATTAGGGCATTTATTAGACCCCATCTTTGGGAACTGGCAGGGAGTTTTCACCTCAGATCCTATACCCATACCCTGGTCGGATCATTATATCATTCCCATCACGGTTCAACTTGACAAAACCGAGCATTTCCGACATCAATCCCTGTGATATAAACGCAGAAAATGGAAGAACTTTTCATTAGATTCTTTCATTCAAATTGCCCAGGACGAAGGCCCTCCTAAAGGGGACGACTGTGAGGCAGCTAACAAGAACTTAAATAATATCGTCACTAAGGCTCTTGACATTACTGCCCCCAGTCGCACCCTGACCAATGCCAGGAGATCAAAAAAAGATGCCCCCTGGTTTGGCCAAGCACTGCAAACTTTAAAGACGGCATGCAAAAAACTTGAGAGAGCTTGGCGCCAGAACTTCTGTGCAGATACTAAAATGCAGTATAAAGCAGCACAGAAAGAATACTATAAATCAGTACGTCTGGCCAAGGCAGAACACTATCATACTCGTATCATGGAAGCAGGCAACTCCTCTAGGGAACTGTTTCAGATATATAAAGAAATATCTATAGTGCATGTGACTTCCTCCGCCCAAAATGATTCGGTGGAATCTTGTAATAAAATTGCACAATACTTTTCGGGCAAAATTAATAAAATCTATACAAGTTTCTCCAATCAGCCAGAGCCGGCCACGGACTTTACTGAAAATGACAACCGTGTAAATACACCTGAGTGCCTAAAATCTTTTGAAGTTCCCCCTTATGAAGTCCTGTCTAAATTATGCAATAAAATCAAATCGGGGTCTCCCCGAGACCCGGCGCCCCCTAAAATCTTAGCTGAAGCTTTCCCTGCATTAGAACCTCACTTCAGACACTTACTGCAGATCTCCTTCTTCACTGCCTGTTTGCCGACGGAATGGAAACAAGCAATAGTGTTACCAATTAAAAAAAAGCCGAATATCAGCCAAGACACAATGGATAACCTCCGGCCAATATCCTTGCTACCCTATGTGGCTAAGCTAGCTGAGAAAATTGCCAACAATCAACTCATGAAACACCTTGAGGCCCATAATGTCTTCCATAAGTCCCAGTCGGGTTTCAGATCTGGTTTCTCTACGGAGACAGCTCTCCTGAGGGCCACGGAAACCTTACGAGAGGGGGCAGACGGGGGCAAGACTATGGCCCTCATCATGCTCGATCTCAGTGCCGCGTTTGACACTGTAGCACACTCCATCTTGCTACAGTGTCTAAACAAAGCTGGAGTCACTAATAAGGCACTGGGATGGCTGAAAGCATTTTTGATCAATAGGAGCTTTCAAGTCCAAAGAGGGACTTCCCTCTCAGACAGGGTGCTGCTTGAACAGGGGGTACCTCAGGGCTCTGCCCTGAGTCCCACCCTGTTCAATCTGTACATGGCCCCCCTGGCAGAGGTGGTGCAATCGTTCGGCGTGGAGCTTGTCTCTTACGCCGACGATACGCAACTTTTTATATCTCTGACCCAAGCCCCGTCCATGGAAGCTGATAACTTTAATGCCTGCATGACTAAGCTGGCCACTTGGATGACAGAGCATTGCTTAAAACTGAACGGTACAAAAACGGAGGTCCTCATTATTGGAGGCAATGAGGCCAAATGGACAGCTGAATGGTGGCCCAGTTGCTTGGCTCCTCTGCCTCCTCCTAACCGAGAGGCGAAGAATCTAGGCGTCTGGGTTGACAACAAGCTGTCCTTTGATAGCCATATAAAGAAAACTGTAGGCAAATGCTTTGGGGTGATGAAAACGCTCAATCGCACCCTTGACCTGTTACCTCTTAACTCCAGACGTACCATGGTGCAGGCATTAATAACTTCCCGCATTGATTACGGGAATGTACTGCTCCTGGGTACATCGGAGAAAAACATTAAGAAACTACAGGTTCTACAAAATTCGGCAGCACGCCTGGTGTTAAGGCTTCCCCGCAGAGCCCCCTCACGACCCTCTCTGGCAGCCCTCCATTGGCTACCTATTAGTAAGAGGATTGTTTTTAAAGCTATGCTATGGTGCCATAGGATAATCCATCACAGAGCACCGGCCTATATGTTGGATCTGGCATCCTTGTATGAACCCAATAGACCACTCAGATCCAAAGGAATGGGTCTGCTCAGAACTGCCTGCCCCAAAAAAGCTAGAATGGGAGGTAGATCATTCCGCACTTTAGCGGCTAGGCACTGGAACCTCCTGCCTCTGGATATCAGGCTAGAGATTAATGAGTCCTCTTTTAGAAATAAGTTGAAAACTTGCCTCTTTACTTTGTGATTGTGCTCTCTCTATTCTTCTAATATGCTCGCTCCACAGCGCGGGGACACGCCGGAAGGCGTCACCAGGCGCTTTACAAACTCCTTTAAATTAAATTAAATAAATCATGGGAACAGGGCAGACCAAACTACCAAGCCAATTCTTTACTGGAAAGGAAACAAGCTTCCGGCGACTGGTTTCTGGCATTGCAGCCGTCTTCGGCCCGGCTTGCTTGAATCCTGATGGTGCAGTGAGCAAGGGACTCATGTCTGAGCATACCCTTCCACTCCTATAGTGGCCAAAACGATTCATAAAAGGGGGTGGTGATGGACAGAGCATCTGAATTAAACAGAACACTCATACCCAGTCAAAAGATCAGGGCTTGATCCATCACCGTTTTTTAGCTCACTGCACCATCCCAGTTCAGAACCTGGCTACATGCAAATTAGTCTGTCCCTGGCCCAGTGCATCATGGGAACAGGGCAGACCAAACTACCAAGCCAATTCTTTACTGGAAAGGAAACAAGCTTCCCGGGACCGGTTTCTGGCATTGCAGCCGTCTTCGGCCCGGCTTGCTTGAATCCTGATGGTGCAGTGAGCAAGGGACTCATGTCTGAGCATACCCTTCCACTCCTATAGTGGCCAAAACGATTCAGAAAAGGGGTTGGTGATGGACAGAGCATCTGAATTAAACAGAACACTCATACCCAGTCAAAAGATCAGGGCTTGATCCATCACCGTTTTTTAGCTCACTGCACCATCCCAGTTCAGAACCTGGTTACATGCAAATTAGTCTGTCCCTGGCCCAGTGCATCATGGGAACAGGGCAGACCAAACTACCAAGCCAATTCTTTACAGGAAAGGAAACAAGCTTCCGGGGACCGGTTTCTGGCCTTGCAGCCGTCTTCGGCCCGGCTTGCTTGAATCCTGATGGTGCAGTGAGCAAGGGACTCATGTCTGAGCATACCCTTCCACTCCTATAGTGGCCAAAACGATTCAGAAAAGGGGGTGGTGATGGACAGAGCATCTGAATTAAACAGAACACTCATACCCAGTCAAGAGATCAGGGCTTGATCCATCACCGTTTTTTAGCTCACTGCACCATACCAGTTCAGAACCTGGCTACATGCAAATGAGTCTGTCCCTGGCCCAGTGCATCATGGGAACAGGGCAGACCAAACTACCAAGCCAATTCTTTACTGGAAAGGAAACAAGCTTCTGGGGACCGGTTTCTGGCATTGCAGCCGTCTTCGGCCCGGCTTGCTTGAATCCTGGTGGTGCAGTGAGCAAGGGACTCATGTCTGAGCATACCCTTCCACTCCTATAGTGGCCAAAACGATTCAGAAAAGGGGGTGGTGATGGACAGAGCATCTGAATTAAACAGAACACTCATACCCAGTCAAAAGATCAGGGCTTGATCCATCACCGTTTTTTAGCTCACTGCACCATCCCAGTTCAGAACCTGGCTACATGCAAATTAGTCTGTCCCTGGCCCAGTGCATCATGGGAACAGGGCAGACCAAACTACCTAGCCAATTCTTTACTGGAAAGGAAACAAGCTTCCGGGGACCGGTTTCTGGCATTGCAGCCGTCTTCGGCCCGGCTTGCTTGAATCCTGATGGTGCAGTGAGCAAGGGACTCATGTCTGAGCATACCCTTCCACTCCTATAGTGGCCAAAACGATTCAGAAAAGGGGGTGGTGATGGACAGAGCATCTGAATTAAACAGAACACTCATACCCAGTCAAAAGATCAGGGCTTGATCCATCACCGTTTTTTAGCTCACTGCACCATCCCAGTTCAGAACCTGGCTACATGCAAATTAGTCTGTCCCTGGCCCAGTGCGTCATGGGAACAGGGCAGACCAAACTACCAAGCCAATTCTTTACTGGAAAGGAAACAAGCTTCCCGGGACCGGTTTCTGGCATTGCAGCCGTCTTCGGCCCGGCTTGCTTGAATCCTGATGGTGCAGTGAGCAAGGGACTCATGTCTGAGCATACCCTTCCACTCCTATAGTGACCAAAACAATTCAGAAAAGGGGGTGGTGATGGACAGAGCATCTGAATTAAACAGAACACTCATACCCAGTCAAAAGATCAGGGCTTGATCCATCACCGTTTTTTAGCTCACTGCACCATCCCAGTTCAGAACCTGGCTACATGCAAATTAGTCTGTCCCTGGCCCAGTGCATCATGGGAACAGGGCAGACCAAACTACCAAGCCAATTCTTTACTGGAAAGGAAACAAGCTTCCGGGGACCGGTTTCTGGCATTGCAGCCGTCTTCGGCCCGGCTTGCTTGAATCCTGATGGTGCAGTGAGCAAGGGACTCATGTCCGAGCATACCCTTCCACTCCTATAGTGGCCAAAACGATTCAGAAAAGGGGGTGGTGATGGACAGAGCATCTGAATTAAACAGAACACTCATACCCAGTCAATAGATCAGGGCTTGATCCATCACCGTTTTTTAGCTCACTGCACCATCCCAGTTCAGAACCTGGCTACATGCAAATTAGTCTGTCCCTGGCCCAGTGCATCATGGGAACAGGGCAGACCAAACTACCAAGCCAATTCTTTACTGGAAAGGAAACAAGCTTCCGGGGACTGGTTTCTGGCATTGCAGCCGTCTTCGGCCCGGCTTGCTTGAATCCTGATGGTGCAGTGAGCAAGGGACTCATGTCTGAGCATACCCTTCCACTCCTATAGTGGCCAAAACGATTCATAAAAGGGGGTGGTGATGGACAGAGCATCTGAATTAAACAGAACACTCATACCCAGTCAAAAGATCAGGGCTTGATCCATCACCGTTTTTTAGCTCACTGCACCATCCCAGTTCAGAACCTGGCTACATGCAAATTAGTCTGTCCCTGGCCCAGTGCATCATGGGAACAGGGCAGACCAAACTACCAAGCCAATTCTTTACTGGAAAGGAAACAAGCTTCCCGGGACCGGTTTCTGGCATTGCAGCCGTCTTCGGCCCGGCTTGCTTGAATCCTGATGGTGCAGTGAGCAAGGGACTCGTGTCTGAGCATACCCTTCCACTCCTATAGTGGCCAAAACGATTCAGAAAAGGGGGTGGTGATGGACAGAGCATCTGAATTAAACAGAACACTCATACCCAGTCAAAAGATCAGGGCTTGATCCATCACCGTTTTTTAGCTCACTGCACCATCCCAGTTCAGAACCTGGCTACATGCAAATTAGTCTGTCCCTGGCCCAGTGCATCATGGGAACAGGGCAGACCAAACTACCAAGCCAATTCTTTACTGGAAAGGAAACAAGCTTCCGGGGACCGGTTTCTGGCATTGCAGCCGTCTTTGGCCCGGCTTGCTTGAATCCTGATGGTGCAGTGAGCAAGGGACTCATGTCCGAGCATACCCTTCCACTCCTATAGTGGCCAAAACGATTCAGAAAAGGGGGTGGAGATGGACAGAGCATCTGAATTAAACAGAACACTCATACCCAGTCAATAGATCAGGGCTTGATCCATCACCGTTTTTTAGCTCACTGCACCATCCCAGTTCAGAACCTGGCTACATGCAAATTAGTCTGTCCCTGGCCCAGTGCATCATGGGAACAGGGCAGACCAAACTACCAAGCCAATTCTTTACTGGAAAGGAAACAAGCTTCCGGGGACTGGTTTCTGGCATTGCAGCCGTCTTCGGCCCAGCTTGCTTGAATCCTGATGGTGCAGTGAGCAAGGGACTCATGTCTGAGCATACCCTTCCACTCCTATAGTGGCCAAAACGATTCATAAAAGGGGGTGGTGATGGACAGAGCATCTGAATTAAACAGAACACTCATACCCAGTCAAAAGATCAGGGCTTGATCCATCACCGTTTTTTAGCTCACTGCACCATCCCAGTTCAGAACATGGCTACATGCAAATTAGTCTGTCCCTGGCCCAGTGCATCATGGGAACAGGGCAGACCAAACTACCAAGCCAATTCTTTACTGGAAAGGAAACAAGCTTCCCGGGACCGGTTTCTGGCATTGCAGCCGTCTTCGGCCCAGCTTGCTTGAATCCTGATGGTGCAGTGAGCAAGGGACTCGTGTCTGAGCATACCCTTCCACTCCTATAGTGGCCAGACCAAACTACCAAGCCAATTCTTTACTGGAAAGGAAACAAGCTTCCCGGGACCGGTTTCTGGCATTGCAGCCGTCTTCGGCCCGGCTTGCTTGAATCCTGATGGTGCAGTGAGCAAGGGACTCGTGTCTGAGCATACCCTTCCACTCCTATAGTGGCCAAAACGATTCAAAAAAGGGGGTGGTGATGGACAGAGCATCTGAATTAAACAGAACACTCATACCCAGTCAAAAGATCAGGGCTTGATCCATCACCGTTTTTTAGCTCACTGCACCATCCCAGTTCAGAACCTGGCTACATGCAAATTAGTCTGTCCCTGGCCCAGTGCATCATGGGAACAGGGCAGACCAAACTACCAAGCCAATTCTTTACTGGAAAGGAAACAAGCTTCCGGGGACCGGTTTCTGGCATTGCAGCCGTCTTCGGCCCGGCTTGCTTGAATCCTGATGGTGCAGTGAGCAAGGGACTCATGTCTGAGCATACCCTTCCACTCCTATAGTGGCCAAAACTATTCAGAAAAGGGGGTGGTGATGGACAGAGCATCTGAATTAAACAGAACACTCATACCCAGTCAAAAGATCAGGGCTTGATCCATCACTGTTTTTTAGCTCACTGCACCATCCCAGTTCAGAACCTGGCTACATGCAAATTAGTCTGTCCCTGGCCCAGTGCATCATGGGAACAGGGCAGACCAAACTACCAAGCCAATTCTTTACTGGAAAGGAAACAAGCTTCCGGGGACCGGTTTCTGGCATTGCAGCCGCCTTCGGCCCGGTTTGCTTGAATCCTGATGGTGCAGTGAGCAAGGGACTCATGTCTGAGCATACCCTTACACTCCTACAGTGGCCAAAATGATTCAGAAAAGGGGGTGGTGATGGACAGAGCATCTGAATTAAACAGAACACTCATACCCAGTCAAAAGATCAGGGCTTGATCCATCACCGTTTTTTAGCTCACTGCACCATCCCAGTTCAGAACCTGGCTACATGCAAATTAGTCTGTCCCTGGCCCAGTGCATCATGGGAACAGGGCAGACCAAACTACCAAGCCAATTCTTTACTGGAAAGGAAACAAGCTTCCGGGGACCGATTTCTGGCATTGCAGCCGTCTTTGGCCCGGCTTGCTTGAATCCTGATGGTGCAGTGAGCAAGGGACTCATGTCCGAGCATACCCTTCCACTCCTATAGTGGCCAAAACGATTCAGAAAAGGGGGTGGTGATGGACAGAGCATCTGAATTAAACAGAACACTCATACCCAGTCAATAGATCAGGGCTTGATCCATCACCGTTTTTTAGCTCACTGCACCATCCCAGTTCAGAACCTGGCTACATGCAAATTAGTCTGTCCCTGGCCCAGTGCATCATGGGAACAGGGCAGACCAAACTACCAAGCCAATTCTTTACTGGAAAGGAAACAAGCTTCCGGGGACTGGTTTCTGGCATTGCAGCCGTCTTCGGCCCAGCTTGCTTGAATCCTGATGGTGCAGTGAGCAAGGGACTCATGTCTGAGCATACCCTTTCTGGCATTGTGGAGAAGCGTGGCTCAGTGGTTAGAGGCGGCAGACCCGGAAGCTGAGATCAACCGTGGACCAGGGTTTGATTCCCCGCCTCGGCGGGTCTCGGGCTCAAAAATTCCACGGACTCAACAATTCTTGCTCTGGTGCCTACTCAACTCACGGGGTCACACTCTGCGACTCTGGGCAATAGCTTGCTTAATCTCCACTACGGCCCCTCGCGGCGGGATGCCTGGCTTTCACCTTGTGGACACCCTGCCGGGGGTTTCTCACAGGGGAATACCAGGACGGGTTCCCTAAGCAAGCGCCGGGACGCTTACGGGCAGCCGTGCGCTTTACAAGTCCAATACATTTACATTTACATTTACATTACCCTTCCACTCCTATAGTGGCCAAAACGATTCATAAAAGGGGGTGGTGATGGACAGAGCATCTGAATTAAACAGAACACTCATACCCAGTCAAAAGATCAGGGCTTGATCCATCACCGTTTTTTAGCTCACTGCACCATCCCAGTTCAGAACATGGCTACATGCAAATTAGTCTGTCCCTGGCCCAGTGCATCATGGGAACAGGGCAGACCAAACTACCAAGCCAATTCTTTACTGGAAAGGAAACAAGCTTCCCGGGACCGGTTTCTGGCATTGCAGCCGTCTTCGGCCCGGCTTGCTTGAATCCTGATGGTGCAGTGAGCAAGGGACTCGTGTCTGAGCATACCCTTCCACTCCTATAGTGGCCAAAACGATTCAAAAAAGGGGGTGGTGATGGACAGAGCATCTGAATTAAACAGAACACTCATACCCAGTCAAAAGATCAGGGCTTGATCCATCACCGTTTTTTAGCTCACTGCACCATCCCAGTTCAGAACCTGGCTACATGCAAATTAGTCTGTCCCTGGCCCAGTGCATCATGGGAACAGGGCAGACCAAACTACCAAGCCAATTCTTTACTGGAAAGGAAACAAGCTTCCGGGGACCGGTTTCTGGCATTGCAGCCGTCTTCGGCCCGGCTTGCTTGAATCCTGATGGTGCAGTGAGCAAGGGACTCATGTCTGAGCATACCCTTCCACTCCTATAGTGGCCAAAACTATTCAGAAAAGGGGGTGGTGATGGACAGAGCATCTGAATTAAACAGAACACTCATACCCAGTCAAAAGATCAGGGCTTGATCCATCACTGTTTTTTAGCTCACTGCACCATCCCAGTTCAGAACCTGGCTACATGCAAATTAGTCTGTCCCTGGCCCAGTGCATCATGGGAACAGGGCAGACCAAACTACCAAGCCAATTCTTTACTGGAAAGGAAACAAGCTTCCGGGGACCGGTTTCTGGCATTGCAGCCGTCTTCGGCCCTGTTTGCTTGAATCCTGATGGTGCAGTGAGCAAGGGACTCATGTCTGAGCATACCCTTACACTCCTACAGTGGCCAAAATGATTCAGAAAAGGGGGTGGTGATGGACAGAGCATCTGAATTAAACAGAACACTCATACCCAGTCAAAAGATCAGGGCTTGATCCATCACCGTTTTTTAGCTCACTGCACCATCCCAGTTCAGAACCTGGCTACATGCAAATTAGTCTGTCCCTGGCCCAGTGCATCATGGGAACAGGGCAGACCAAACTACCAAGCCAATTCTTTACTGGAAAGGAAACAAGCTTTCGGGGACCGGTTTCTGGCATTGCAGCCGTCTTCGGCCCGGCTTGCTTGAGTCCTGATGGTGCAGTGAGCAAGGGACTCATGGCTGAGCATACCCTTCCACTCCTATAGTGGCCAAAACGATTCAGAAAAGGGGGTGGTGATGGACAGAGCATCTGAATTAAACAGAACACTCATACCCAGTCAAAAGATCAGGGATGATCCATCACCGTTTTTTAGCTCACTGCACCATCCCAGTTCAGAACCTGGCTACATGCAAATTAGTCTGTCCCTGGCCCAGTGCATCATGGGAACAGGGCAGACCCAACTACCAAGCCAATTCTTTACTGGAAAGGAAACAAGCTTCCGGGGACCGGTTTCTGGCATTGCAGCCGTCTTCGGCCCGGCTTGCTTGAATCCTGATGGTGCAGTGAGCAAGGGACTCATGTCTGAGAATACCCTTCCACTCCTATAGTGGCCAAAACGATTCAGAAAAGGGGGTGGTGATGGACAGAGCATCTGAATTAAACAGAACACTCATACCCAGTCAAAAGATCAGGGCTTGATCCATCACCGTTTTTTAGCTCACTGCACCATCCCAGTTCAGAACCTCGCTACATGCAAATTAGTCTGTCCCTGGCCCAGTGCATCATGGGAACAGGGCAGACCAAACTACCAAGCCAATTCTTTACTGGAAAGGAAACAAGCTTCCGGGGACCGGTTTCTGGCATTGCAGCCGTCTTCGGCCCGGCTTGCTTGAATCCTGATGGTGCAGTGAGCAAGGGACTCATGTCTGAGCATACCCTTCCACTCCTATAGTGGCCAAAACGATTCAGAAAAGGGGTGGTGATGGACAGAGCATCTGAATTAAACAGAACACTCATACCCAGTCAAAAGATCAGGGCTTGATCCATCACTGTTTTTTAGCTCACTGCACCATCCCAGTTCAGAACCTGGCTACATGCAAATTAGTCTGTCCCTGGCCCAGTGCATCATGGGAACAGGGCAGACCAAACTACCAAGCCAATTCTTTACTGGAAAGGAAACAAGCTTCCGGGGACCGGTTTCTGGCATTGCAGCCGTCTTCGGCCCGGCTTGCTTGAATCCTGATGGTGCAGTGAGCAAGGGACTCATGTCCGAGCATACCCTTCCACTCCTATAGTGGCCAAAACGATTCAGAAAAGGGGGTGGTGATGGACAGAGCATCTGAATTAAACAGAACACTCATACCCAGTCAAAAGATCAGGGCTTGATCCATCACTGTTTTTTAGCTCACTGCACCATCCCAGTTCAGAACCTGGCTACATGCAAATTAGTCTGTCCCTGGCCCAGTGCATCATGGGAACAGGGCAGACCAAACTACCAAGCCAATTCTTTACTGGAAAGGAAACAAGCTTCCGGGGACCGGTTTCTGGCATTGCAGCCGTCTTCGGCCCTGTTTGCTTGAATCCTGATGGTGCAGTGAGCAAGGGACTCATGTCTGAGCATACCCTTACACTCCTACAGTGGCCAAAATGATTCAGAAAAGGGGGTGGTGATGGACAGAGCATCTGAATTAAACAGAACACTCATACCCAGTCAAAAGATCAGGGCTTGATCCATCACCGTTTTTTAGCTCACTGCACCATCCCAGTTCAGAACCTGGCTACATGCAAATTAGTCTGTCCCTGGCCCAGTGCATCATGGGAACAGGGCAGACCAAACTACCAAGCCAATTCTTTACTGGAAAGGAAACAAGCTTTCGGGGACCGGTTTCTGGCATTGCAGCCGTCTTCGGCCCGGCTTGCTTGAGTCCTGATGGTGCAGTGAGCAAGGGACTCATGGCTGAGCATACCCTTCCACTCCTATAGTGGCCAAAACGATTCAGAAAAGGGGGTGGTGATGGACAGAGCATCTGAATTAAACAGAACACTCATACCCAGTCAAAAGATCAGGGATGATCCATCACCGTTTTTTAGCTCACTGCACCATCCCAGTTCAGAACCTGGCTACATGCAAATTAGTCTGTCCCTGGCCCAGTGCATCATGGGAACAGGGCAGACCCAACTACCAAGCCAATTCTTTACTGGAAAGGAAACAAGCTTCCGGGGACCGGTTTCTGGCATTGCAGCCGTCTTCGGCCCGGCTTGCTTGAATCCTGATGGTGCAGTGAGCAAGGGACTCATGTCTGAGAATACCCTTCCACTCCTATAGTGGCCAAAACGATTCAGAAAAGGGGGTGGTGATGGACAGAGCATCTGAATTAAACAGAACACTCATACCCAGTCAAAAGATCAGGGCTTGATCCATCACCGTTTTTTAGCTCACTGCACCATCCCAGTTCAGAACCTCGCTACATGCAAATTAGTCTGTCCCTGGCCCAGTGCATCATGGGAACAGGGCAGACCAAACTACCAAGCCAATTCTTTACTGGAAAGGAAACAAGCTTCCGGGGACCGGTTTCTGGCATTGCAGCCGTCTTCGGCCCGGCTTGCTTGAATCCTGATGGTGCAGTGAGCAAGGGACTCATGTCTGAGCATACCCTTCCACTCCTATAGTGGCCAAAACGATTCAGAAAAGGGGTGGTGATGGACAGAGCATCTGAATTAAACAGAACACTCATACCCAGTCAAAAGATCAGGGCTTGATCCATCACTGTTTTTTAGCTCACTGCACCATCCCAGTTCAGAACCTGGCTACATGCAAATTAGTCTGTCCCTGGCCCAGTGCATCATGGGAACAGGGCAGACCAAACTACCAAGCCAATTCTTTACTGGAAAGGAAACAAGCTTCCGGGGACCGGTTTCTGGCATTGCAGCCGTCTTCGGCCCGGCTTGCTTGAATCCTGATGGTGCAGTGAGCAAGGGACTCATGTCCGAGCATACCCTTCCACTCCTATAGTGGCCAAAACGATTCAGAAAAGGGGGTGGTGATGGACAGAGCATCTGAATTAAACAGAACACTCATACCCAGTCAATAGATCAGGGCTTGATCCATCACCGTTTTTTAGCTCACTGCACCATCCCAGTTCAGAACCTGGCCACATGCAAATTAGTCTGTCCATGGCCCAGTGCATCATGGGAACAGGGCAGACCAAACTACCAAGCCAATTCTTTACTGGAAAGGAAACAAGCTTCCGGCGACTGGTTTCTGGCATTGCAGCCGTCTTCGGCCCGGCTTGCTTGAATCCTGATGGTGCAGTGAGCAAGGGACTCATGTCTGAGCATACCCTTCCACTCCTATAGTGGCCAAAACGATTCATAAAAGGGGGTGGTGATGGACAGTGCATCTGAATTAAACAGAACACTCATACCCAGTCAAAAGATCAGGGCTTGATCCATCACCGTTTTTTAGCTCACTGCACCATCCCAGTTCAGAACCTGGCTACATGCAAATTAGTCTGTCCCTGGCCCAGTGCATCATGGGAACAGGGCAGACCAAACTACCAAGCCAATTCTTTACTGGAAAGGAAACAAGCTTCCCGGGACCGGTTTCTGGCATTGCAGCCGTCTTCGGCCCGGCTTGCTTGAATCCTGATGGTGCAGTGAGCAAGGGACTCATGTCTGAGCATACCCTTCCACTCCTATAGTGGCCAAAACGATTCAGAAAAGGGGGTGGTGATGGACAGAGCATCTGAATTAAACAGAACACTCATACCCAGTCAAAAGATCAGGGCTTGATCCATCACCGTTTTTTAGCTCACTGCACCATCCCAGTTCAGAACCTGGCTAAATGCCAATTAGTCTGTCCCTGGCCCAGTGCATCATGGGAACAGGGCAGACCAAACTACCAAGCCAATTCTTTACTGGAAAGGAAACAAGCTTCCGGGGACCGGTTTCTGGCAATGCAGCCGTCTTCGGCCCGGCATGCTTGAATCCTGATGGTGCAGTGAGCAAGGGACTCATGGCTGAGCATACCCTTCCACTCCTATAGTGGCCAAAACGATTCAGAAAAGGGGTCGGTGATGGACAGAGCATCTGAATTAAACAGAACACTCATACCCAGTCAAAAGATCAGGGCTTGATCCATCACCGTTTTTTAGCTCACTGCACCATCCCAGTTCAGAACCTGGCTACATGCAAATTAGTCTGTCCCTGGCCCAGTGCATCATGGGAACAGGGCAGAACAAACTACCAAGCCAATTCTTTACAGGAAAGGAAACAAGCTTCCGGGGACCGGTTTCTGGCCTTGCAGCCGTCTTCGGCCCGGATTGCTTGAATCCTGATGGTGCAGTGAGCAAGGGACTCATGTCTGAGCATACCCTTCCACTCCTATAGTGGCCAAAACGATTCAGAAAAGGGGGTGGTGATGGACAGAGCATCTGAATTAAACAGAACACTCATACCCAGTCAAGAGATCAGGGCTTGATCCATCACCGTTTTTTAGCTCACTGCACCATCCCAGTTCAGAACCTGGCTACATGCAAATTAGTCTGTCCCTGGCCCAGTGCATCATGGGAACAGGGCAGACCAAACTACCAAGCCAATTCTTTATTGGAAAGGAAACAAGCTTCTGGGGACCGGTTTCTGGCATTGCAGCCGTCTTCGGCCCGGCTTGCTTGAATCCTGATGGTGCAGTGAGCAAGGGACTCATGTCTGAGCATACCCTTCCACTCCTATAGTGGCCAAAACGATTCAGAAAAGGGGGTGGTGATGGACAGAGCATCTGAATTAAACAGAACACTCATACCCAGTCAAAAGATCAGGGCTTGATCCATCACCGTTTTTTAGCTCACTGCACCATCCCAGTTCAGAACCTGGCTACATGCAAATTAGTCTGTCCCTGGCCCAGTGCATCATGGGAACAGGGCAGACCAAACTACCAAGCCAATTCTTTACTGGAAAGGAAACAAGCTTCCGGGGACCGGTTTCTGGCATTGCAGCCGTCTTCGGCCCGGCTTGCTTGAATCCTGATGGTGCAGTGAGCAAGGGACTCATGTCTGAGCATACCCTTTCACTCCTATAGTGGCCAAAACGATTCAGAAAAGGGGGTGGTGATGGACAGAGCATCTGAATTAAACAGAACACTCATACCCAGTCAAAAGATCAGGGCTTGATCCATCACTGTTTTTTAGCTCACTGCACCATCCCAGTTCAGAACCTGGCTACATGCAAATTAGTCTGTCCCTGGCCCAGTGCATCATGGGAACAGGGCAGACCAAACTACCAAGCCAATTCTTTACTGGAAAGGAAACAAGCTTCCCGGGACCGGTTTCTGGCATTGCAGCCGTCTTCGACCCGGCTTGCTTGAATCCTGATGGTGCAGTGAGCAAGGGACTCATGTCTGAGCATACCCTTCCACTCCTTCCTTTCCTTCCTTTGTTATCCGTGGAACATAGGACGCTGACAGTTCAGGCTCTGATTGGGTCCAGGTTGGATTATTCCAACATTCTCTACCTGGGCCTTCCAGAGTACTTGCTGCAGCGCCTTCAAGTGGTGCAGAACGCCGCGGCCAGGGCAATCTTCGGCCTTAGTAGGCGCTCCAGTGCCTCGGGCTTGCTGGTAACGTTACATTGGCTGCCCATCCGCAAGAGGATCGCCTTTAAGGCTCTGACCTTGGTCTATAAAGCTCTTCACAAGGGGGGAGCTAAGTACCTCCAAAAGAGACTGGTCTTCTATCATCCGACCAGGTCTCTGAGGTCAGAAGCCCTGCACCTTGCTGTTGTCCCTCGGGTAAAGAAAGCGCGCCTTGGCGGGCGCTCTTTTGGATTGCTGGCATCTCAGCTATGGAACTCCTTGCCGCTGGCCCTGCGGGGAGCCACTAGCTTGCTGGCTTTTAGGAAAGGCCTTAAAACGTGGCTTTTTACTCAGTAGCCGCTCTCTCTTGAACTCCTGGCTCACTGCTCTTTTAGTCTTTCATTTGGTGTTATGTTATTATGTTGCAGCTTGTTTGCCTTCTCCAAGAAAAGCGCCGGGACACTCTTTTTGAGTAGCCGTGCGCTATAAAAATGAATAAATAACATAACATAACATAACTATAGTGACCAAAACAATTCAGAAAAGGGGGTGGTGATGGACAGAGCATCTGAATTAAACAGAACACTCATACCCAGTCAAAAGATCAGGGCTTGATCCATCACCGTTTTTTAGCTCACTGCACCATCCCAGTTCAGAACCTGGCTACATGCAAATTAGTCTGTCCCTGGCCCAGTGCATCATGGGAACAGGGCAGACCAAACTACCAAGCCAATTCTTTACTGGAAAGGAAACAAGCTTCCGGGGACCGGTTTCTGGCATTGCAGCCGTCTTCGGCCCGGCTTGCTTGAATCCTGATGGTGCAGTGAGCAAGGGACTCATGTCCGAGCATACCCTTCCACTCCTATAGTGGCCAAAACGATTCAGAAAAGGGGGTGGTGATGGACAGAGCATCTGAATTAAACAGAACACTCATACCCAGTCAATAGATCAGGGCTTGATCCATCACCGTTTTTTAGCTCACTGCACCATCCCAGTTCAGAACCTGGCTACATGCAAATTAGTCTGTCCATGGCCCAGTGCATCATGGGAACAGGGCAGACCAAACTACCAAGCCAATTCTTTACTGGAAAGGAAACAAGCTTCCGGCGACTGGTTTCTGGCATTGCAGCCGTCTTCGGCCCGGCTTGCTTGAATCCTGATGGTGCAGTGAGCAAGGGACTCATGTCTGAGCATACCCTTCCACTCCTATAGTGGCCAAAACGATTCATAAAAGGGGGTGGTGATGGACAGAGCATCTGAATTAAACAGAACACTCATACCCAGTCAAAAGATCAGGGCTTGATCCATCACCGTTTTTTAGCTCACTGCACCATCCCAGTTCAGAACCTGGCTACATGCAAATTAGTCTGTCCCTGGCCCAGTGCATCATGGGAACAGGGCAGACCAAACTACCAAGCCAATTCTTTACTGGAAAGGAAACAAGCTTCCCGGGACCGGTTTCTGGCATTGCAGCCGTCTTCCGCCCGGCTTGCTTGAATCCTGATGGTGCAGTGAGCAAGGGACTCATGTCTGAGCATACCCTTCCACTCCTATAGTGGCCAAAACGATTCAGAAAAGGGGGTGGTGATGGACAGAGCATCTGAATTAAACAGAACACTCATACCCAGTCAAAAGATCAGGGCTTGATCCATCACCGTTTTTTAGCTCACTGCACCATCCCAGTTCAGAACCTGGCTAAATGCCAATTAGTCTGTCCCTGGCCCAGTGCATCATGGGAACAGGGCAGACCAAACTACCAAGCCAATTCTTTACTGGAAAGGAAACAAGCTTCCGGGGACCGGTTTCTGGCAATGCAGCCGTCTTCGGCCCGGCATGCTTGAATCCTGATGGTGCAGTGAGCAAGGGACTCATGGCTGAGCATACCCTTCCACTCCTATAGTGGCCAAAACGATTCAGAAAAGGGGTCGGTGATGGACAGAGCATCTGAATTAAACAGAACACTCATACCCAGTCAAAAGATCAGGGCTTGATCCATCACCGTTTTGTAGCTCACTGCACCATCCCAGTTCAGAACCTGGCTACATGCAAATTAGTCTGTCCCTGGCCCAGTGCATCATGGGAACAGGGCAGACCAAACTACCAAGCCAATTCTTTACAGGAAAGGAAACAAGCTTCCGGGGACCGGTTTCTGGCCTTGCAGCCGTCTTCGGCCCGGATTGCTTGAATCCTGATGGTGCAGTGAGCAAGGGACTCATGTCTGAGCATACCCTTCCACTCCTATAGTGGCCAAAACGATTCAGAAAAGGGGGTGGTGATGGACAGAGCATCTGAATTAAACAGAACACTCATACCCAGTCAAGAGATCAGGGCTTGATCCATCACCGTTTTTTAGCTCACTGCACCATCCCAGTTCAGAACCTGGCTACATGCAAATTAGTCTGTCGCTGGCCCAGTGCATCATGGGAACAGGGCAGACCAAACTACCAAGCCAATTCTTTATTGGAAAGGAAACAAGCTTCTGGGGACCGGTTTCTGGCATTGCAGCCGTCTTCGGCCCGGCTTGCTTGAATCCTGATGGTGCAGTGAGCAAGGGACTCATGTCTGAGCATACCCTTCCACTCCTATAGTGGCCAAAACGATTCAGAAAAGGGGGTGGTGATGGACAGAGCATCTGAATTAAACAGAACACTCATACCCAGTCAAAAGATCAGGGCTTGATCCATCACCGTTTTTTAGCTCACTGCACCATCCCAGTTCAGAACCTGGCTACATGCAAATTAGTCTGTCCCTGGCCCAGTGCATCATGGGAACAGGGCAGACCAAACTACCAAGCCAATTCTTTACTGGAAAGGAAACAAGCTTCCCGGGACCGGTTTCTGGCATTGCAGCCGTCTTCGACCCGGCTTGCTTGAATCCTGATGGTGCAGTGAGCAAGGGACTCATGTCTGAGCATACCCTTCCACTCCTTCCTTTCCTTCCTTTGTTATCCGTGGAACATAGGACGCTGACAGTTCAGGCTCTGATTGGGTCCAGGTTGGATTATTCCAACATTCTCTACCTGGGCCTTCCAGAGTACTTGCTGCAGCGCCTTCAAGTGGTGCAGAACGCCGCGGCCAGGGCAATCTTCGGCCTTAGTAGGCGCTCCAGTGCCTCGGGCTTGCTGGTAACGTTACATTGGCTGCCCATCCGCAAGAGGATCGCCTTTAAGGCTCTGACCTTGGTCTATAAAGCTCTTCACAAGGGGGGAGCTAAGTACCTCCAAAAGAGACTGGTCTTCTATCATCCGACCAGGTCTCTGAGGTCAGAAGCCCTGCACCTTGCTGTTGTCCCTCGGGTAAAGAAAGCGCGCCTTGGCGGGCGCTCTTTTGGATTGCTGGCATCTCAGCTATGGAACTCCTTGCCGCTGGCCCTGCGGGGAGCCACTAGCTTGCTGGCTTTTAGGAAAGGCCTTAAAACGTGGCTTTTTACTCAGTAGCCGCTCTCTCTTGAACTCCTGGCTCACTGCTCTTTTAGTCTTTCATTTGGTGTTATGTTATTATGTTGCAGCTTGTTTGCCTTCTCCAAGAAAAGCGCCGGGACACTCTTTTTGAGTAGCCGTGCGCTATAAAAATGAATAAATAACATAACATAACATAACTATAGTGGCCAAAACAATTCAGAAAAGGGGGTGGTGATGGACAGAGCATCTGAATTAAACAGAACACTCATACCCAGTCAAAAGATCAGGGCTTGATCCATCACCGTTTTTTAGCTCACTGCACCATCCCAGTTCAGAACCTGGCTACATGCAAATTAGTCTGTCCCTGGCCCAGTGCATCATGGGAACAGGGCAGACCAAACTACCAAGCCAATTCTTTACTGGAAAGGAAACAAGCTTCCGGGGACCGGTTTCTGGCATTGCAGCCGTCTTCGGCCCGGCTTGCTTGAATCCTGATGGTGCAGTGAGCAAGGGACTCATGTCCGAGCATACCCTTCCACTCCTATAGTGGCCAAAACGATTCAGAAAAGGGGGTGGTGATGGACAGAGCATCTGAATTAAACAGAACACTCATACCCAGTCAATAGATCAGGGCTTGATCCATCACCGTTTTTTAGCTCACTGCACCATCCCAGTTCAGAACCTGGCTACATGCAAATTATTCTGTCCCTGGCCCAGTGCATCATGGGAACAGGGCAGACCAAACTACCAAGCCAATTCTTTACTGGAAAGGAAACAAGCTTCCGGGGACTGGTTTCTGGCATTGCAGCCGTCTTCGGCCCGGCTTGCTTGAATCCTGATGGTGCAGTGAGCAAGGGACTCATGTCTGAGCATACCCTTCCACTCCTATAGTGGCCAAAACGATTCATAAAAGGGGGTGGTGATGGACAGAGCATCTGAATTAAACAGAACACTCATACCCAGTCAAAAGATCAGGGCTTGATCCATCACCGTTTTTTAGCTCACTGCACCATCCCAGTTCAGAACCTGGCTACATGCAAATTAGTCTGTCCCTGGCCCAGTGCATCATGGGAACAGGGCAGACCAAACTACCAAGCCAATTCTTTACTGGAAAGGAAACAAGCTTCCCGGGACCGGTTTCTGGCATTGCAGCCGTCTTCGGCCCGGCTTGCTTGAATCCTGATGGTGCAGTGAGCAAGGGACTCATATCTGAGCATACCCTTCCACTCCTATAGTGGCCAAAACAATTCAGAAAAGGGGGTGGTGATGGACAGAGCATCTGAATTAAACAGAACACTCATACCCAGTCAAAAGATCAGGGCTTGATCCATCACCGTTTTTTAGCTCACTGCACCATCCCAGTTCAGAACCTGGCTACATGCAAATTAGTCTGTCCCTGGCCCAGTGCATCATGGGAACAGGGCAGACCAAACTACCAAGCCAATTCTTTACTGGAAAGGAAACAAGCTTCCGGGGACCGGTTTCTGGCATTGCAGCCGTCTTCGGCCCGGCTTGCTTGAATCCTGATGGTGCAGTGAGCAAGGGACTCATGTCCGAGCATACCCTTCCACTCCTATAGTGGCCAAAACGATTCAGAAAAGGGGGTGGTGATGGACAGAGCATCTGAATTAAACAGAACACTCATACCCAGTCAATAGATCAGGGCTTGATCCATCACCGTTTTTTAGCTCACTGCACCATCCCAGTTCAGAACCTGGCTACATGCAAATTAGTCTGTCCCTGGCCCAGTGTATCATGGGAACAGGGCAGACCAAACTACCAAGCCAATTCTTTACTGGAAAGGAAACAAGCTTCCGGGGACTGGTTTCTGGCATTGCAGCCATCTTCGGCCCAGCTTGCTTGAATCCTGATGGTGCAGTGAGCAAGGGACTCATGTCTGAGCATACCCTTCCACTCCTATAGTGGCCAAAACGATTCATAAAAGGGGGTGGTGATGGACAGAGCATCTGAATTAAACAGAACACTCATACCCAGTCAAAAGATCAGGGCTTGATCCATCACCGTTTTTAGCTCACTGCACCATCCCAGTTCAGAACCTGGCTACATGCAAATTAGTCTGTCCCTGGCCCAGTGCATCATGGGAACAGGGCAGACCAAACTACCAAGCCAATTCTTTACTGGAAAGGAAACAAGCTTCCCGGGACCGGTTTCTGGCATTGCAGCCGTCTTCGGCCCGGCTTGCTTGAATCCTGATGGTGCAGTGAGCAAGGGACTCGTGTCTGAGCATACCCTTCCACTCCTATAGTGGCCAAAACGATTCAGAAAAGGGGGTGGTGATGGACAGAGCATCTGAATTAAACAGAACACTCATACCCAGTCAAAAGATCAGGGCTTGATCCATCACCGTTTTTTAGCTCACTGCACCATCCCAGTTCAGAACCTGGCTAAATGCCAATTAGTCTGTCCCTGGCCCAGTGCATCATGGGAACAGGGCAGACCAAACTACCAAGCCAATTCTTTACTGGAAAGGAAACAAGCTTCCGGGGACCGGTTTCTGGCAATGCAGCCGTCTTCGGCCCGGCTTGCTTGAATCCTGATGGTGCAGTGAGCAAGGGACTCATGTCTGAGCATACCCTTCCACTCCTATAGTGGCCAAAACGATTCAGAAAAGGGGGTGGTGATGGACAGAGCATCTGAATTAAACAGAACACTCATACCCAGTCAAAAGATCAGGGCTTGATCCATCACCGTTTTTTAGCTCACTGCACCATCCCAGTTCAGAACCTGGCTAAATGCCAATTAGTCTGTCCCTGGCCCAGTGCATCATGGGAACAGGGCAGACCAAACTACCAAGCCAATTCTTTACTGGAAAGGAAACAAGCTTCCGGGGACCGGTTTCTGGCAATGCAGCCGTCTTCGGCCCGGCTTGCTTGAATCCTGATGGTGCAGTGAGCAAGGGACTCATGTCTGAGCATACCCTTCCACTCCTATAGTGGCCAAAACGATTCAGAAAAGGGGGTGGTGATGGACAAAGCATCTGAATTAAACAGAACACTCATACCCAGTCAAAAGATCAGGGCTTGATCGATCACCGTTTTTTAGCTCACTGCACCATCCCAGTTCAGAACCTGGCTACATGCAAATTAGTCTGTCCCTGGCCCAGTGCATCATGGGAACAGGGCAGACCAAACTACCAAGCCAATTCTTTACTGGAAAGGAAACAAGCTTCCGGGGACCGGTTTCTGGCATTGCAGCCGTCTTCGGCCCGGCTTGCTTGAATCCTGATGGTGCAGTGAGCAAGGGACTCATATCTGAGCATACCCTTCCACTCCTATAGTGGCCAAAACAATTCAGAAAAGGGGGTGGTGATGGACAGAGCATCTGAATTAAACAGAACACTCATACCCAGTCAAAAGATCAGGGCTTGATCCATCACCGTTTTTTAGCTCACTGCACCATCCCAGTTCAGAACCTGGCTAAATGCCAATTAGTCTGTCCCTGGCCCAGTGCATCATGGGAACAGGGCAGACCAAACTACCAAGCCAATTCTTTACTGGAAAGGAAACAAGCTTCCGGGGACCGGTTTCTGGCAATGCAGCCGTCTTCAGCCCGGCTTGCTTGAATCCTGATGGTGCAGTGAGCAAGGGACTCATGTCTGAGCATACCCTTCCACTCCTATAGTGGCCAAAACGATTCAGAAAAGGGGGTGGTGATGGACAAAGCATCTGAATTAAACAGAACACTCATACCCAGTCAAAAGATCAGGGCTTGATCGATCACCGTTTTTTAGCTCACTGCACCATCCCAGTTCAGAACCTGGCTACATGCAAATTAGTCTGTCCCTGGCCCAGTGCATCATGGGAACAGGGCAGACCAAACTACCAAGCCAATTCTTTACTGGAAAGGAAACAAGCTTCCGGGGACCGGTTTCTGGCATTGCAGCCGTCTTCGGCCCGGCTTGCTTGAATCCTGATGGTGCAGTGAGCAAGGGACTCATGTCTGAGCATACCCTTCCACTCCTATAGTGGCCAAAACGATTCAGAAAAGGGGGTGGTGATGGACAGAGCATCTGAATGAAACAGAACACTCATACCCAGTCAAAAGATCAGGGCTTGATCCATCACCGTTTTTTAGCTCACTGCACCATCCCAGTTCAGAACCTCGCTACATGCAAATTAGTCTGTCCCTGGCCCAGTGCATCATGGGAACAGGGCAGACCAAACTACCAAGCCAATTCATTACTGGAAAGGAAACAAGTTTCGGGGGACCGGTTTCTGGCATTGCAGCCGTCTTCGGCCCGGCTTGCTTGAATCCTGATGGTGCAGTGAGCAAGGGACTCATGTCTGAGCATACCCTTCCCCTCCTATAGTGGCCAAAACGATTCAGAAAAGGGGGTGGTGATGGACAGAGCATCTGAATTAAACAGAACACTCATACCCAGTCAAAAGATCAGGGCTTGATCCATCACCGTTTTTTAGCTCACTGCACCATCCCAGTTCAGAACCTGGCTACATGCAAATTAGTCTGTCCCTGGCCCAGTGCATCATGGGAACAGGGCAGACCAAACTACCAAGCCAATTCTTTACTGGAAAGGAAACAAGCTTCCCGGGACCGGTTTCTGGCATTGCAGCCGTCTTCGGCCCGGCTTGCTTGAATCCTGATGGTGCAGTGAGCAAGGGACTCATATCTGAGCATACCCTTCCACTCCTATAGTGGCCAAAACAATTCAGAAAAGGGGGTGGTGATGGACAGAGCATCTGAATTAAACAGAACACTCATACCCAGTCAAAAGATCAGGGCTTGATCCATCACCGTTTTTTAGCTCACTGCACCATCCCAGTTCAGAACCTGGCTACATGCAAATTAGTCTGTCCCTGGCCCAGTGCATCATGGGAACAGGGCAGACCAAACTACCAAGCCAATTCTTTACTGGAAAGGAAACAAGCTTCCGGGGACCGGTTTCTGGCATTGCAGCCGTCTTCGGCCCGGCTTGCTTGAATCCTGATGGTGCAGTGAGCAAGGGACTCATGTCCGAGCATACCCTTCCACTCCTATAGTGGCCAAAACGATTCAGAAAAGGGGGTGGTGATGGACAGAGCATCTGAATTAAACAGAACACTCATACCCAGTCAATAGATCAGGGCTTGATCCATCACCGTTTTTTAGCTCACTGCACCATCCCAGTTCAGAACCTGGCTACATGCAAATTAGTCTGTCCCTGGCCCAGTGCATCATGGGAACAGGGCAGACCAAACTACCAAGCCAATTCTTTACTGGAAAGGAAACAAGCTTCCGGGGACTGGTTTCTGGCATTGCAGCCATCTTCGGCCCAGCTTGCTTGAATCCTGATGGTGCAGTGAGCAAGGGACTCATGTCTGAGCATACCCTTCCACTCCTATAGTGGCCAAAACGATTCATAAAAGGGGGTGGTGATGGACAGAGCATCTGAATTAAACAGAACACTCATACCCAGTCAAAAGATCAGGGCTTGATCCATCACCGTTTTTAGCTCACTGCACCATCCCAGTTCAGAACCTGGCTACATGCAAATTAGTCTGTCCCTGGCCCAGTGCATCATGGGAACAGGGCAGACCAAACTACCAAGCCAATTCTTTACTGGAAAGGAAACAAGCTTCCCGGGACCGGTTTCTGGCATTGCAGCCGTCTTCGGCCCGGCTTGCTTGAATCCTGATGGTGCAGTGAGCAAGGGACTCGTGTCTGAGCATACCCTTCCACTCCTATAGTGGCCAAAACGATTCAGAAAAGGGGGTGGTGATGGACAGAGCATCTGAATTAAACAGAACACTCATACCCAGTCAAAAGATCAGGGCTTGATCCATCACCGTTTTTTAGCTCACTGCACCATCCCAGTTCAGAACCTGGCTAAATGCCAATTAGTCTGTCCCTGGCCCAGTGCATCATGGGAACAGGGCAGACCAAACTACCAAGCCAATTCTTTACTGGAAAGGAAACAAGCTTCCGGGGACCGGTTTCTGGCAATGCAGCCGTCTTCGGCCCGGCTTGCTTGAATCCTGATGGTGCAGTGAGCAAGGGACTCATGTCTGAGCATACCCTTCCACTCCTATAGTGGCCAAAACGATTCAGAAAAGGGGGTGGTGATGGACAGAGCATCTGAATTAAACAGAACACTCATACCCAGTCAAAAGATCAGGGCTTGATCCATCACCGTTTTTTAGCTCACTGCACCATCCCAGTTCAGAACCTGGCTACATGCAAATTAGTTTGTCCCTGGCCCAGTGCATCATGGGAACAGGGCAGACCAAACTACCAAGCCAATTCTTTACTGGAAAGGAAACAAGCTTCTGGGCACAGGTTTCTGGCATTGCAGCCGTCTTCGGCCCGGCTTGCTTGAATCCTGATGGTGCAGTGAGCAAGGGACTCATGTCTGAGCATACCCTTCCACTCCTATAGTGGCCAAAACGATTCAGAAAAGGGGGTGGTGATGGACAAAGCATCTGAATTAAACAGAACACTCATACCCAGTCAAAAGATCAGGGCTTGATCGATCACCGTTTTTTAGCTCACTGCACCATCCCAGTTCAGAACCTGGCTACATGCAAATTAGTCTGTCCCTGGCCCAGTGCATCATGGGAACAGGGCAGACCAAACTACCAAGCCAATTCTTTACTGGAAAGGAAACAAGCTTCCGGGGACCGGTTTCTGGCATTGCAGCCGTCTTCGGCCCGGCTTGCTTGAATCCTGATGGTGCAGTGAGCAAGGGACTCATGTCTGAGCATACCCTTCCACTCCTATAGTGGCCAAAACGATTCAGAAAAGGGGGTGGTGATGGACAGAGCATCTGAATGAAACAGAACACTCATACCCAGTCAAAAGATCAGGGCTTGATCCATCACCGTTTTTTAGCTCACTGCACCATCCCAGTTCAGAACCTCGCTACATGCAAATTAGTCTGTCCCTGGCCCAGTGCATCATGGGAACAGGGCAGACCAAACTACCAAGCCAATTCATTACTGGAAAGGAAACAAGTTTCGGGGGACCGGTTTCTGGCATTGCAGCCGTCTTCGGCCCGGCTTGCTTGAATCCTGATGGTGCAGTGAGCAAGGGACTCATGTCTGAGCATACCCTTCCACTCCTATGGTGGCCAAAACGATTCAGAAAAGGGGTGGTGATGGACAGAGCATCTGAATTCAACAGAACACTCATACCCAGTCAAAAGATCAGGGCTTGATCCATCACCGTTTTTTAGCTCACTGCACCATCCCAGTTCAGAACCTGGCTACATGCAAATTAGTCTGTCCCTGGCCCAGTGCATCATGGGAACAGGGCAGACCAAACTACCAAGCCAATTCTTTACTGGAAAGGAAACAAGCTTCCAGGGTCCGGTTTCTGGCATTGCAGCCGTCTTCGGCCCCGCTTGCTTGAATCCTGATGGTGCAGTGAGCAAGGGACTCATGTCCGAGCATACCCTTCCACTCCTATAGTGGCCAAAACGATTCAGAAAAGGGGGTGGTGATGGACAGAGCATCTGAATTAAACAGAACACTCATACCCAGTCAAAATATCAGGGCTTGATCCATCACCGTTTTTTAGCTCACTGCACCATCCCAGTTCAGAGCCTGGCTACATGCAAATTAGTCTGTCCCTGGCCCAGTGCATCATGGGAACAGGGCAGACCAAACTACCAAGCCAATTCTTTACTGGAAAGGAAACAAGCTTCCGGGAACCGGTTTCTGGCATTGCAGCCGTCTTCGGCCCGGCTTGCTTGAATCCTGATGGTGCAGTGAGCAAGGGACTCATGTTTGAGCATACCCTTCCACTCCTATAGTGGCCAAAACAATTCAGAAAAGGGGGTGGTGATGGACAGAGCATCTGAATTAAACAGAACACTCATACCCAGTCAAAAGATCAGGGCTTGATCCATCACCGTTTTTTAGCTCACTGCACCATCCCAGTTCAGAAACTGGCTACATGCAAATTAGTCTGTCCCTGGCCCAGTGCATCATGGGAACAGGGCAGACCAAACTACCAAGCCAATTCTTTACTGGAAAGGAAACAAGCTTCCGGGGACCGGTTTCTGGCATTGCAGCCGTCTTCGGCCCGGCTTGCTTGAATCCTGATGGTGCAGTGAGCAAGGGACTCATGTCTGAGCATACCCTTCCACTCCTATAGTGGCCAAAACGATTCAGAAAAGGGGGTGGTGATGGAAAGAGCATCTGAATTAAACAGAACACTCATACCCAGTCAAAAGATCAGGGCTTGATCCATCACCGTTTTTTAGCTCACTGCACCATCCCAGTTCAGAACCTCGCTACATGCAAATTAGTCTGTCCCTGGCCCAGTGCATCATGGGAACAGGGCAGACCAAACTACCAAGCCAATTCTTTACTGGAAAGGAAACAAGCTTCCGGGGACCGGTTTCTGGCATTGCAGCCGTCTTCGGCCCGGCTTGCTTGAATCCTGATGGTGCAGTGAGCAAGGGACTCATGTCTGAGCATACCCTTCCACTCCTATAGTGGCCAAAACGATTCAGAAAAGGGGGTGGTGATGGACAGAGCATCTGAATTAAACAGAACACTCATACCCAGTCAAAAGATCAGGGCTTGATCCATCACCGTTTTTTAGCTCACTGCACCATCCCAGTTCAGAACCTGGCTACATGCAAATTAGTCTGTCCCTGGCCCAGTGCATCATGGGAACAGGGCAGACCAAACTACCAAGCCAATTCTTTACTGGAAAGGAAACAAGCTTCCGGGGACCGGTTTCTGGCATTGCAGCCGTCTTCGGCCCGGCTTGCTTGAATCCTGATGGTGCAGTGAGCAAGGGAATCATGTCTGAGCATACCCTTCCACTCCTATAGTGGCCAAAACGATTCAGAAAAGGGGGTGGTGATGGACAGAGCATCTGAATTAAACAGAACACTCATACCCAGTCAAAAGATCAGGGCTTGATCCATCACCGTTTTTTAGCTCACTGCACCATCCCAGTTCAGAACCTGGCTACATGCAAATTAGTCTGTCCCTGGCCCAGTGCATCATGGGAACAGGGCAGACCAAACTACCAAGCCAATTCTTTACTGGAAAGGAAACAAGCTTCCCGGGACCGGTTTCTGGCATTGCAGCCGTCTTCGGCCCGGCTTGCTTGAATCCTGATGGTGCAGTGAGCAAGGGACTCATATCTGAGCATACCCTTCCACTCCTATAGTGGCCAAAACAATTCAGAAAAGGGGGTGGTGATGGACAGAGCATCTGAATTAAACAGAACACTCATACCCAGTCAAAAGATCAGGGCTTGATCCATCACCGTTTTTTAGCTCACTGCACCATCCCAGTTCAGAACCTGGCTACATGCAAATTAGTCTGTCCCTGGCCCAGTGCATCATGGGAACAGGGCAGACCAAACTACCAAGCCAATTCTTTACTGGAAAGGAAACAAGCTTCCGGGGACCGGTTTCTGGCATTGCAGCCGTCTTCGGCCCGGCTTGCTTGAATCCTGATGGTGCAGTGAGCAAGGGACTCATGTCCGAGCATACCCTTCCACTCCTATAGTGGCCAAAACGATTCAGAAAAGGGGGTGGTGATGGACAGAGCATCTGAATTAAACAGAACACTCATACCCAGTCAATAGATCAGGGCTTGATCCATCACCGTTTTTTAGCTCACTGCACCATCCCAGTTCAGAACCTGGCTACATGCAAATTAGTCTGTCCCTGGCCCAGTGCATCATGGGAACAGGGCAGACCAAACTACCAAGCCAATTCTTTACTGGAAAGGAAACAAGCTTCCGGGGACTGGTTTCTGGCATTGCAGCCATCTTCGGCCCAGCTTGCTTGAATCCTGATGGTGCAGTGAGCAAGGGACTCATGTCTGAGCATACCCTTCCACTCCTATAGTGGCCAAAACGATTCATAAAAGGGGGTGGTGATGGACAGAGCATCTGAATTAAACAGAACACTCATACCCAGTCAAAAGATCAGGGCTTGATCCATCACCGTTTTTAGCTCACTGCACCATCCCAGTTCAGAACCTGGCTACATGCAAATTAGTCTGTCCCTGGCCCAGTGCATCATGGGAACAGGGCAGACCAAACTACCAAGCCAATTCTTTACTGGAAAGGAAACAAGCTTCCCGGGACCGGTTTCTGGCATTGCAGCCGTCTTCGGCCCGGCTTGCTTGAATCCTGATGGTGCAGTGAGCAAGGGACTCGTGTCTGAGCATACCCTTCCACTCCTATAGTGGCCAAAACTATTCAGAAAAGGGGGTGGTGATGGACAGAGCATCTGAATTAAACAGAACACTCATACCCAGTCAAAAGATCAGGGCTTGATCCATCACCGTTTTTTAGCTCACTGCACCATCCCAGTTCAGAACCTGGCTAAATGCCAATTAGTCTGTCCCTGGCCCAGTGCATCATGGGAACAGGGCAGACCAAACTACCAAGCCAATTCTTTACTGGAAAGGAAACAAGCTTCCGGGGACCGGTTTCTGGCAATGCAGCCGTCTTCGGCCCGGCTTGCTTGAATCCTGATGGTGCAGTGAGCAAGGGACTCATGTCTGAGCATACCCTTCCACTCCTATAGTGGCCAAAACGATTCAGAAAAGGGGGTGGTGATGGACAGAGCATCTGAATTAAACAGAACACTCATACCCAGTCAAAAGATCAGGGCTTGATCCATCACCGTTTTTTAGCTCACTGCACCATCCCAGTTCAGAACCTGGCTACATGCAAATTAGTTTGTCCCTGGCCCAGTGCATCATGGGAACAGGGCAGACCAAACTACCAAGCCAATTCTTTACTGGAAAGGAAACAAGCTTCTGGGCACAGGTTTCTGGCATTGCAGCCGTCTTCGGCCCGGCTTGCTTGAATCCTGATGGTGCAGTGAGCAAGGGACTCATGTCTGAGCATACCCTTCCACTCCTATAGTGGCCAAAACGATTCAGAAAAGGGGGTGGTGATGGACAAAGCATCTGAATTAAACAGAACACTCATACCCAGTCAAAAGATCAGGGCTTGATCGATCACCGTTTTTTAGCTCACTGCACCATCCCAGTTCAGAACCTGGCTACATGCAAATTAGTCTGTCCCTGGCCCAGTGCATCATGGGAACAGGGCAGACCAAACTACCAAGCCAATTCTTTACTGGAAAGGAAACAAGCTTCCGGGGACCGGTTTCTGGCATTGCAGCCGTCTTCGGCCCGGCTTGCTTGAATCCTGATGGTGCAGTGAGCAAGGGACTCATGTCTGAGCATACCCTTCCACTCCTATAGTGGCCAAAACGATTCAGAAAAGGGGGTGGTGATGGACAGAGCATCTGAATGAAACAGAACACTCATACCCAGTCAAAAGATCAGGGCTTGATCCATCACCGTTTTTTAGCTCACTGCACCATCCCAGTTCAGAACCTCGCTACATGCAAATTAGTCTGTCCCTGGCCCAGTGCATCATGGGAACAGGGCAGACCAAACTACCAAGCCAATTCATTACTGGAAAGGAAACAAGTTTCGGGGGACCGGTTTCTGGCATTGCAGCCGTCTTCGGCCCGGCTTGCTTGAATCCTGATGGTGCAGTGAGCAAGGGACTCATGTCTGAGCATACCCTTCCACTCCTATGGTGGCCAAAACGATTCAGAAAAGGGGTGGTGATGGACAGAGCATCTGAATTCAACAGAACACTCATACCCAGTCAAAAGATCAGGGCTTGATCCATCACCGTTTTTTAGCTCACTGCACCATCCCAGTTCAGAACCTGGCTACATGCAAATTAGTCTGTCCCTGGCCCAGTGCATCATGGGAATAGGGCAGACCAAACTACCAAGCCAATTCTTTACTGGAAAGGAAACAAGCTTCCAGGGTCCGGTTTCTGGCATTGCAGCCGTCTTCGGCCCCGCTTGCTTGAATCCTGATGGTGCAGTGAGCAAGGGACTCATGTCCGAGCATACCCTTCCACTCCTATAGTGGCCAAAACGATTCAGAAAAGGGGGTGGTGATGGACAGAGCATCTGAATTAAACAGAACACTCATACCCAGTCAAAATATCAGGGCTTGATCCATCACCGTTTTTTAGCTCACTGCACCATCCCAGTTCAGAGCCTGGCTACATGCAAATTAGTCTGTCCCTGGCCCAGTGCATCATGGGAACAGGGCAGACCAAACTACCAAGCCAATTCTTTACTGGAAAGGAAACAAGCTTCCGGGAACCGGTTTCTGGCATTGCAGCCGTCTTCGGCCCGGCTTGCTTGAATCCTGATGGTGCAGTGAGCAAGGGACTCATGTTTGAGCATACCCTTCCACTCCTATAGTGGCCAAAACAATTCAGAAAAGGGGGTGGTGATGGACAGAGCATCTGAATTAAACAGAACACTCATACCCAGTCAAAAGATCAGGGCTTGATCCATCACCGTTTTTTAGCTCACTGCACCATCCCAGTTCAGAAACTGGCTACATGCAAATTAGTCTGTCCCTGGCCCAGTGCATCATGGGAACAGGGCAGACCAAACTACCAAGCCAATTCTTTACTGGAAAGGAAACAAGCTTCCGGGGACCGGTTTCTGGCATTGCAGCCGTCTTCGGCCCGGCTTGCTTGAATCCTGATGGTGCAGTGAGCAAGGGACTCATGTCTGAGCATACCCTTCCACTCCTATAGTGGCCAAAACGATTCAGAAAAGGGGGTGGTGATGGAAAGAGCATCTGAATTAAACAGAACACTCATACCCAGTCAAAAGATCAGGGCTTGATCCATCACCGTTTTTTAGCTCACTGCACCATCCCAGTTCAGAACCTCGCTACATGCAAATTAGTCTGTCCCTGGCCCAGTGCATCATGGGAACAGGGCAGACCAAACTACCAAGCCAATTCTTTACTGGAAAGGAAACAAGCTTCCGGGGACCGGTTTCTGGCATTGCAGCCGTCTTCGGCCCGGCTTGCTTGAATCCTGATGGTGCAGTGAGCAAGGGACTCATGTCTGAGCATACCCTTCCACTCCTATAGTGGCCAAAACGATTCAGAAAAGGGGGTGGTGATGGACAGAGCATCTGAATTAAACAGAACACTCATACCCAGTCAAAAGATCAGGGCTTGATCCATCACCGTTTTTTAGCTCACTGCACCATCCCAGTTCAGAACCTGGCTACATGCAAATTAGTCTGTCCCTGGCCCAGTGCATCATGGGAACAGGGCAGACCAAACTACCAAGCCAATTCTTTACTGGAAAGGAAACAAGCTTCCGGGGACCGGTTTCTGGCATTGCAGCCGTCTTCGGCCCGGCTTGCTTGAATCCTGATGGTGCAGTGAGCAAGGGAATCATGTCTGAGCATACCCTTCCACTCCTATAGTGGCCAAAACGATTCAGAAAAGGGGGTGGTGATGGACAGAGCATCTGAATTAAACAGAACACTCATACCCAGTCAAAAGATCAGGGCTTGATCCATCACCGTTTTTTAGCTCACTGCACCATCCCAGTTCAGAACCTGGCTACATGCAAATTAGTCTGTCCCTGGCCCAGTGCATCATGGGAACAGGGCAGACCAAACTACCAAGCCAATTCTTTACTGGAAAGGAAACAAGCTTCCCGGGTCCGGTTTCTGGCATTGCAGCCGTCTTCGGCCCGGCTTGCTTGAATCCTGATGGTGCAGTGAGCAAGGGACTCATGTCTGAGCATACCCTTCCACTCCTATAGTGACCAAAACAATTCAGAAAAGGGGGTGGTGATGGACAGAGCATCTGAATTAAACAGAACACTCATACCCAGTCAAAAGATCAGGGCTTGATCCATCACCGTTTTTTAGCTCACTGCACCATCCCAGTTCAGAACCTGGCTACATGCAAATTAGTCTGTCCCTGGCCCAGTGCATCATGGGAACAGGGCAGACCAAACTACCAAGCCAATTCTTTACTGGAAAGGAAACAAGCTTCCGGGGACCGGTTTCTGGCATTGCAGCCGTCTTCGGCCCGGCTTGCTTGAATCCTGATGGTGCAGTGAGCAAGGGACTCATGTCCGAGCATACCCTTCCACTCCTATAGTGGCCAAAACGATTCAGAAAAGGGGGTGGTGATGGACAGAGCATCTGAATTAAACAGAACACTCATACCCAGTCAATAGATCAGGGCTTGATCCATCACCGTTTTTTAGCTCACTGCACCATCCCAGTTCAGAACCTGGCTACATGCAAATTAGTCTGTCCCTGGCCCAGTGCATCATGGGAACAGGGCAGACCAAACTACCAAGCCAATTCTTTACTGGAAAGGAAACAAGCTTCCGGGGACTGGTTTCTGGCATTGCAGCCGTCTTCGGCCCGGCTTGCTTGAATCCTGATGGTGCAGTGAGCAAGGGACTCATGTCTGAGCATACCCTTCCACTCCTATAGTGGCCAAAACGATTCATAAAAGGGGGTGGTGATGGACAGAGCATCTGAATTAAACAGAACACTCATACCCAGTCAAAAGATCAGGGCTTGATCCATCACCGTTTTTTAGCTCACTGCACCATCCCAGTTCAGAACCTGGCTACATGCAAATTAGTCTGTCCCTGGCCCAGTGCATCATGGGAACAGGGCAGACCAAACTACCAAGCCAATTCTTTACTGGAAAGGAAACAAGCTTCCCGGGACCGGTTTCTGGCATTGCAGCCGTCTTCGGCCCGGCTTGCTTGAATCCTGATGGTGCAGTGAGCAAGGGACTCGTGTCTGAGCATACCCTTCCACTCCTATAGTGGCCAAAACGATTCAGAAAAGGGGGTGGTGATGGACAGAGCATCTGAATTAAACAGAACACTCATACCCAGTCAAAAGATCAGGGCTTGATCCATCACCGTTTTTTAGCTCACTGCACCATCCCAGTTCAGAACCTGGCTACATGCAAATTAGTCTGTCCCTGGCCCAGTGCATCATGGGAACAGGGCAGACCAAACTACCAAGCCAATTCTTTACTGGAAATGAAACAAGCTCCCGGGGACCGGTTTCTGGCATTGCAGCTGTCTTCGGCCCGGCTTGCTTGAATCCTGATGGTGCAGTGAGCAAGGGACTCATGTCTGAGCATACCCTTCCACTCCTATAGTGGCCAAAACGATTCAGAAAAGGGGGTGGTGATGGACAGAGCATCTGAATTAAACAGAACACTCATACCCAGTCAAAAGATCAGGGCTTGATCCATCACCGTTTTTTAGCTCACTGCACCATCCCAGTTCAGAACCTGGCTACATGCAAATTAGTCTGTCCCTGGCCCAGTGCATCATGGGAACAGGGCAGACCAAACTACCAAGCCAATTCTTTACTGGAAAGGAAACAAGCTTCCGGGGACCGGTTTCTGGCATTGCAGCCGTCTTCGGCCCGGCTTGCTTGAATCCTGATGGTGCAGTGAGCAAGGGACTCATGTCTGAGCATACCCTTCCACTCCTATAGTGGCCAAAACGATTCAGAAAAGGGGGTGGTGATGGATAGAGCATCTGAATTAAACAGAATACTCATACCCAGTCAATAGATCAGGGCTTGATCCATCACCGTTTTTTAGCTCACTGCACCATCCCAGTTCAGAACCTGGCTACATGCAAATTAGTCTGTCCCTGGCCCAGTGCATCATGGGAACAGGGCAGACCAAACTACCAAGCCAATTCTTTACTGGAAAGGAAACAAGCTTCCCGGGACCGGTTTCTGGCATTGCAGCCGTCTTCGGCCCGGCTTGCTTGAATCCTGATGGTGCAGTGAGCAAGGGACTCGTGTCTGAGCATACCCTTCCACTCCTATAGTGGCCAAAACGATTCAGAAAAGGGGGTGGTGATGGACAGAGCATCTGAATTAAACAGAACACTCATACCCAGTCAAAAGATCAGGGCTTGATCCATTACCGTTTTTTAGCTCACTGCACCATCCCAGTTCAGAACCTGGCTAAATGCCAATTAGTCTGTCCCTGGCCCAGTGCATCATGGGAACAGGGCAGCCCAAACTACCAAGCCAATTCTTTACTGGAAAGGAAACAAGCTTCCGGGGACCGGTTTCTGGCAATGCAGCCGTCTTCGGCCCGGCTTGCTTGAATCCTGATGGTGCAGTGAGCAAGGGACTCATGTCTGAGCATACCCTTCCACTCCTATAGTGGCCAAAACGATTCAGAAAAGGGGTTGGTGATGGACAGAGCATCTGAATTAAACAGAACACTCATACCCAGTGAAAAGATCAGGGCTTGATCCATCACCGTTTTTTAGCTCACTGCACCATCCCAGTTCAGAACCTGGCTACATGCAAATTAGTCTGTCCCTGGCCCAGTGCATCATGGGAACAGGGCAGACCAAACTACCAAGCCAATTCTTTACAGGAAAGTAAACAAGCTTCCGGAGACCGGTTTCTGGCATTGCAGCCGTCTTCGGCCCGGCTTGCTTGAATCCTGATGGTGCAGTGAGCAAGGGACTCATGTCTGAGCATACCCTTCCACTCCTATAGTGGCCAAAACGATTCAGAAAAGGGGGTGGTGATGGACAGAGCATCTGAATTAAACAGAACACTCATACCCAGTCAAAAGATCAGGGCTTGATCCATCACCGTTTTTTAGCTCACTGCACCATCCCAGTTCAGAACCTGGCTACATGCAAATTAGTCTGTCCCTGGCCCAGTGCATCATGGGAACAGGGCAGACCAAACTACCAAGCCAATTCTTTACTGGAAAGGAAACAAGCTTCTGGGGACCGGTTTCTGGCATTGCAGCCGTCTTCGGCCCGGCTTGCTTGAATCCTGATGGTGCAGTGAGCAAGGGACTCATGTCTGAGCATACCCTTCCACTCCTATAGTGGCCAAAACGATTCAGAAAAGGGGGTGGTGATGGACAGAGCATCTGAATTAAACAGAACACTCATACCCAGTCAAAAGATCAGGGCTTGATCGATCACCGTTTTTTAGCTCACTGCACCATCCCAGTTCAGAACCTGGCTACATGCAAATTAGTCTGTCCCTGGCCCAGTGCATCATGGGAACAGGGCAGACCAAACTACCAAGCCAATTCTTTACTGGAAAGGAAACAAGCTTCCGGGGACCGGTTTCTGGCATTGCAGCCGTCTTCGGCCCGGCTTGCTTGAATCCTGATGGTGCAGTGAGCAAGGGACTCATGTCTGAGCATACCCTTCCACTCCTATAGTGGCCAAAACGATTCAGAAAAAGGGGTGGTGATGGACAGAGCATCTGAATTAAACGGAACACTCATACCCAGTCAAAAGATCAGGGCTTGATCCATCACCATTTTTTAGCTCACTGCACCATCCCAGTTCAGAACCTCGCTACATGCAAATTAGTCTGTCCCTGGCCCAGTGCATCATGGGAACAGGGCAGACCAAACTACCAAGCCAATTCTTTACTGGAAAGGAAACAATCTTCCGGGGACCGGTTTCTAGCATTGCAGCCGTCTTCGGCCCGGCTTGCTTGAATCCTGATGGTGCAGTGAGCAAGGGACTTATGTCTGAGCATACCCTTCCACTCCTATAGTGGCCAAAACGATTCAGAAAAGGGGTGGTGATGGACAGAGCATCTGAATTAAACAGAACACTCATACCCAGTCAAAAGATCAGGGCTTGATCCATCACCGTTTTTTAGCTCACTGCACCATCCCAGTTCAGAACCTGGCTACATGCAAATTAGTCTGTCCCTGGCCCAGTGCATCATGGGAACAGGGCAGACCAAACTACCAAGCCAATTCTTTACTGGAAAGGAAACAAGCTTCCGGGGACCGGTTTCTGGCATTGCAGCCGTCTTCGGCCCGGCTTGCTTGAATCCTGATGGTGCAGTGAGCAAGGGACTCATGTTTGAGCATACCCTTCCACTCCTATAGTGGCCAAAACAATTCAGAAAAGGGGGTGGTGATGGACAGAGCATCTGAATTAAACAGAACACTCATACCCAGTCAAAAGATCAGGGCTTGATCCATCACCGTTTTTTAGCTCACTGCACCATCCCAGTTCAGAACCTGGCTACATGCAAATTAGTCTGTCCCTGGCCCAGTGCATCATGGGAACAGGGCAGACCAAACTACCAAGCCAATTCTTTACTGGAAAGGAAACAAGCTTCAGGGGACCGGTTTCTGGCATTGCAGCCGTCTTCGGCCCGGCTTGCTTGAATCCTGATGGTGCAGTGAGCAAGGGACTCATGTCCGAGCATACCCTTCCACTCCTATAGTGGCCAAAACGATTCAGAAAAGGGGGTGGTGATGGACAGAGCATCTGAATTAAACAGAACACTCATACCCAGTCAATAGATCAGGGCTTGATCCATCACCGTTTTTTAGCTCACTGCACCATCCCAGTTCAGAACCTGGCTACATGCAAATTAGTCTGTCCCTGGCCCAGTGCATCATGGGAACAGGGCAGACCAAACTACCAAGCCAATTCTTTACTGGAAAGGAAACAAGCTTCCGGCGACTGGTTTCTGGCATTGCAGCCGTCTTCGGCCCGGCTTGCTTGAATCCTGATGGTGCAGTGAGCAAGGGACTCATGTCTGAGCATACCCTTCCACTCCTATAGTGGCCAAAACGATTCATAAAAGGGGGTGGTGATGGACAGAGCATCTGAATTAAACAGAACACTCATACCCAGTCAAAAGATCAGGGCTTGATCCATCACCGTTTTTTAGCTCACTGCACCATCCCAGTTCAGAACCTGGCTACATGCAAATTAGTCTGTCCCTGGCCCAGTGCATCATGGGAACAGGGCAGACCAAACTACCAAGCCAATTCTTTACTGGAAAGGAAACAAGCTTCCGGGGACCGGTTTCTGGCAATGCAGCCGTCTTCGGCCCGGCTTGCTTGAATCCTGATGGTGCAGTGAGCAAGGGACTCATGTCTGAGCATACCCTTCCACTCCTATAGTGGCCAAAACGATTCAGAAAAGGGGTTGGTGATGGACAGAGCATCTGAATTAAACAGAACATTCATACCCAGTCAAAAGATCAGGGCTTGATCCATCACCGTTTTTTAGCTCACTGCACCATCCCAGTTCAGAACCTGGCTACATGCAAATTAGTCTGTCCCTGGCCCAGTGCATCATGGGGACAGGGCAGACCAAACTACCAAGCCAATTCTTTACAGGAAAGGAAACAAGCTTCCGGGGACCGGTTTCTGGCCTTGCAGCCGTCTTCGGCCCGGCTTGCTTGAATCCTGATGGTGCAGTGAGCAAGGGACTCATGTCTGAGCATACCCTTCCACTCCTATAGTGGCCAAAACGATTCAGAAAAGGGGGTGGTGATGGACAGAGCATCTGAATTAAACAGAACACTCATACCCAGTCAACAGATCAGGGCTTGATCCATCACCGTTTTTTAGCTCACTGCACCATCCCAGTTCAGAACCTGGCTACATGCAAATTAGTCTGTCCCTGGCCCAGTGCATCATGGGAACAGGGCAGACCAAACTACCAAGCCAATTCTTTACTGGAAAGGAAACAAGCTTCCGGGGACCGGTTTCTGGCATTGCAGCCGTCTTCGGCCCGGCTTGCTTGAATCCTGATGGTGCAGTGAGCAAGGGACTCATGTCCGAGCATACCCTTCCACTCCTATAGTGGCCAAAACGATTCAGAAAAGGGGGTGGTGATGGACAGAGCATCTGAATTAAACAGAACACTCATACCCAGTCAATAGATCAGGGCTTGATCCATCACCGTTTTTTAGCTCACTGCACCATCCCAGTTCAGAACCTGGCTACATGCAAATTAGTCTGTCCCTGGCCCAGTGCATCATGGGAACAGGGCAGACCAAACTACCAAGCCAATTCTTTACTGGAAAGGAAACAAGCTTCCGGGGACTGGTTTCTGGCATTGCAGCCGTCTTCGGCCCGGCTTGCTTGAATCCTGATGGTGCAGTGAGCAAGGGACTCATGTCTGAGCATACCCTTCCACTCCTATAGTGGCCAAAACGATTCATAAAAGGGGATGGTGATGGACAGAGCATCTGAATTAAACAGAACACTCATACCCAGTCAAAAGATCAGGGCTTGATCCATCACCGTTTTTTAGCTCACTGCACCATCCCAGTTCAGAACCTGGCTACATGCAAATTAGTCTGTCCCTGGCCCAGTGCATCATGGGAACAGGGCAGACCAAACTACCAAGCCAATTCTTTACTGGAAAGGAAACAAGCTTCCCGGGACCGGTTTCTGGCATTGCAGCCGTCTTCGGCCCAGCTTGCTTGAATCCTGATGGTGCAGTGAGCAAGGGACTCGTGTCTGAGCATACCCTTCCACTCCTATAGTGGCCAAAACGATTCAGAAAAGGGGGTGGGGATGGACAGAGCATCTGAATTAAACAGAACACTCATACCCAGTCAAAAGATCAGGGCTTGATCCATCACCGTTTCTTAGCTCACTGCACCATCCCAGTTCAGAACCTGGCTACATGCAAATTAGTCTGTCCCTGGCCCAGTGCATCATGGGAACAGGGCAGACCAAACTACCAAGCCAATTCTTTACTGGAAATGAAACAAGCTCACGGGGACCGGTTTCTGGCATTGCAGCTGTCTTCGGCCCGGCTGGCTTGAATCCTGATGGTGCAGTGAGCAAGGGACTCATGTCTGAGCATACCCTTCCACTCCTATAGTGGCCAAAACGATTCAGAAAAGGGGGTGGTGATGGACAGAGCATCTGAATTAAACAGAACACTCATACCCAGTCAAAAGATCAGGGCTTGATCCATCACCGTTTTTTAGCTCACTGCACCATCCCAGTTCAGAACCTGGCTACATGCAAATTAGTCTGTCCCTGGCCCAGTGCATCATGGGAACAGGGCAGACCAAACTACCAAGCCAATTCTTTACTGGAAAGGAAACAAGCTTCCCGGGACCGGTTTCTGGCATTGCAGCCGTCTTCGGCCCGGCTTGCTTGAATCCTGATGGTGCAGTGAGCAAGGGACTCATATCTGAGCATACCCTTCCACTCCTATAGTGGCCAAAACAATTCAGAAAAGGGGGTGGTGATGGACAGAGCATCCGAATTAAACAGAACACTCATACCCAGTCAAAAGATCAGGGCTTGATCCATCACCGTTTTTTAGCTCACTGCACCATCCCAGTTCAGAACCTGGCTACATGCAAATTAGTCTGTCCCTGGCCCAGTGCATCATGGGAACAGGGCAGACCAAACTACCAAGCCAATTCTTTACTGGAAAGGAAACAAGCTTCCGGGGACCGGTTTCTGGCATTGCAGCCGTCTTCGGCCCGGCATGCTTGAATCCTGATGGTGCAGTGAGCAAGGGACTCATGTCCGAGCATACCCTTCCACTCCTATAGTGGCCAAAACGATTCAGAAAAGGGGGTGTTGATGGACAGAGCATCTGAATTAAACAGAACACTCATACCCAGTCAATAGATCAGGGCTTGATCCATCACCGTTTTTTAGCTCACTGCACCATCCCAGTTCAGAACCTGGCTACATGCAAATTAATCTGTCCCTGGCCCAGTGCATCATGGGAACAGGGCAGACCAAACTACCAAGCCAATTCTTTACTGGAAAGGAAACAAGCTTCCGGGGACTGGTTTCTGGCATTGCAGCCATCTTCGGCCCAGCTTGCTTGAATCCTGATGGTGCAGTGAGCAAGGGACTCATGTCTGAGCATACCCTTCCACTCCTATAGTGGCCAAAACGATTCATAAAAGGGGGTGGTGATGGACAGAGCATCTGAATTAAACAGAACACTCATACCCAGTCAAAAGATCAGGGCTTGATCCATCACCGTTTTTAGCTCACTGCACCATCCCAGTTCAGAACCTGGCTACATGCAAATTAGTCTGTCCCTGGCCCAGTGCATCATGGGAACAGGGCAGACCAAACTACCAAGCCAATTCTTTACTGGAAAGGAAACAAGCTTCCCGGGACCGGTTTCTGGCATTGCAGCCGTCTTCGGCCCGGCTTGCTTGAATCCTGATGGTGCAGTGAGCAAGGGACTCGTGTCTGAGCATACCCTTCCACTCCTATAGTGGCCAAAACGATTCACAAAAGGGGGTGGTGATGGACAGAGCATCTGAATTAAACAGAACACTCATACCCAGTCAAAAGATCAGGGCTTGATCCATCACCGTTTTTTAGCTCACTGCACCATCCCAGTTCAGAACCTGGCTAAATGCCAATTAGTCTGTCCCTGGCCCAGTGCATCATGGGAACAGGGCAGACCAAACTACCAAGCCAATTCTTTACTGGAAAGGAAACAAGCTTCCGGGGACCGGTTTCTGGCAATGCAGCCGTCTTCGGCCCGGCTTGCTTGAATCCTGATGGTGCAGTGAGCAAGGGACTCATGTCTGAGCATACCCTTCCACTCCTATAGTGGCCAAAACGATTCAGAAAAGGGGTTGGTGATGGACAGAGCATCTGAATTAAACAGAACACTCATACCCAGTGAAAAGATCAGGGCTTGATCCATCACCGTTTTTTAGCTCACTGCACCATCCCAGTTCAGAACCTGGCTACATGCAAATTAGTCTGTCCCTGGCCCAGTGCATCATGGGAACAGGGCAGACCAAACTACCAAGCCAATTCTTTACAGGAAAGGAAACAAGCTTCCGGGGACCGGTTTCTGGCATTGCAGCCGTCTTCGGCCCGGCTTGCTTGAATCCTGATGGTGCAGTGAGCAAGGGACTCATGTCTGAGCATACCCTTCCACTCCTATAGTGGCCAAAACGATTCAGAAAAGGGGGTGGTGATGGACAGAGCATCTGAATTAAACAGAACACTCATACCCAGTCAAAAGATCAGGGCTTGATCGATCACCGTTTTTTAGCTCACTGCACCATCCCAGTTCAGAACCTGGCTACATGCAAATTAGTCTGTCCCTGGCCCAGTTCATCATGGGAACAGGGCAGACCAAACTACCAAGCCAATTCTTTACTGGAAAGGAAACAAGCTTCCGGGGACCGGTTTCTGGCATTGCAGCCGTCTTCGGCCCGGCTTGCTTGAATCCTGATGGTGCAGTGAGCAAGGGACTCATGTCTGAGCATACCCTTCCACTCCTATAGTGGCCAAAACGATTCAGAAAAGGGGGTGGTGATGGACAGAGCATCTGAATGAAACAGAACACTCATACCCAGTCAAAAGATCAGGGCTTGATCCATCACCGTTTTTTAGCTCACTGCACCATCCCAGTTCAGAACCTCGCTACATGCAAATTAGTCTGTCCCTGGCCCAGTGCATCATGGGAACAGGGCAGACCAAACTACCAAGCCAATTCTTTACTGGAAAGGAAACAGGCTTCGGGGGACCGGTTTCTGGCATTGCAGCCGTCTTCGGCCCGGCTTGCTTGAATCCTGATGGTGCAGTGAGCTAGGGACTCATGTCTGAGCATACCCTTCCACTCCTATAGTGGCCAAAACGATTCAGAAAAGGGGTGGTGATGGACAGAGCATCTGAATTAAACAGAACACTCATACCCAGTCAAAAGATCAGGGCTTGATTCATCACCGTTTTTTAGCTCACTGCACCATCCCAGTTCAGAACCTGGCTACATGCAAATTAGTCTGTCCCTGGCCCAGTGCATCATGGGAACAGGGCAGACCAAACTACCAAGCCAATTCTTTACTGGAAAGGAAACAAGCTTCCAGGGACCGGTTTCTTGCATTGCAGCCGTCTTCGGCCCCGCTTGCTTGAATCCTGATGGTGCAGTGAGCAAGGGACTCATGTCCGAGCATACCCTTCCACTCCTATAGTGGCCAAAACGATTCAGAAAAGGGGGTGGTGATGGACAGAGCATCTGAATTAAACAGAACACTCATACCCAGTCAATAGATCAGGGCTTGATCCATCACCGTTTTTTAGCTCACTGCACCATCCCAGTTCAGAACCTGGCTACATGCAAATAAGTCTGTCCCTGGCCCAGTGCATCATGGGAACAGGGCGGACCAAACTACCAAGCCAATTCTTTACTGGAAAGGAAACAAGCTTCCGGGGACTGGTTTCTGGCATTGCAGCCGTCTTCGGCCCGGCTTGCTTGAATCCTGATGGTGCAGTGAGCAAGGGACTCATGTCTGAGCATACCCTTCCACTCCTATAGTGGCCAAAACGATTCAGAAAAAGGGGTGGTGATGGACAGAGCATCTGAATTAAACAGAACACTCATACCCAGTCAAAAGATCAGGGCTTGATCCATCACCGTTTTTAGCTCACTGCATTATCCCAGTTCAGAACCTCGCTACATGCAAATTAGTCTGTCCCTGGCCCAGTGCATCATGGGAACAGGGCAGACCAAACTACCAAGCCAATTCTTTACTGGAAAGGAAACAAGCTTCCCGGGACCGGTTTCTGGCATTGCAGCCGTCTTCGGCCCGGCTTGCTTGAATCCTGATGGTGCAGTGAGCAAGGGACTCATGTCTGAGCATACCCTTCCACTCCTATAGTGGCCAAAACGATTCAGAAAAGGGGGTGGTGATGGACAGAGCATCTGAATTAAACAGAACACTCATACCCAGTCAAAAGATCAGGGCTTGATCCATCACCGTTTTTTAGCTCACTACACCATCCCAGTTCAGAACCTGGCTAAATGCCAATTAGTCTGTCCCTGGCCCAGTGCATCATGGGAACAGGGCAGACCAAACTACCAAGCCAATTCTTTACTGGAAAGGAAACAAGCTTCCGGGGACCGGTTTCTGGCATTGCAGCCGTCTTCGGCTCGGCTTGCTTGAATCCTGATGTTGCAGTGAGCAAGGGACTCATGTCTGAGCATACCCTTCCACTCCTATAGTGGCCTAAACGATTCAGAAAAGGGGGTGGTGATGGACAGAGCATCTGAATTAAACAGAACACTCATACCCAGTCAAAAGATCAGGGCTTGATCCATCACCGTTTTTTAGCTCACTGCACCATCCCAGTTCAGAACCTGGCTACATGCAAATTAGTCTGTCCCTGGCCCAGTGCATCATGGGAACAGGGCAGACCAAACTATCAAGCCAATTCTTTACTGGAAAGGAAACAAGCTTCCGGGGACCGGTTTCTGGCATTGCAGCCGTCTTCGGCCCGGCTTGCTTGAATCCTGATGGTGCAGTGAGCAAGGGACTCATGTCTGAGCATACCCTTCTACTCCTATAGTGGCCAAAACGATTCAGAAAAGGGGGTGGTGATGGACAGAGCATCTGAATTAAACAGAACACTCATACCCAGTCAAAAGATCAGGGCTTGATCCATCACCGTTTTTTAGCTCACTGCACCATCCCAGTTCAGAACCTGGCTACATGCAAATTAGTCTGTCCCTGGCCCAGTGCATCATGGGAACAGGGCAGACCAAACTACCAAGCCAATTCTTTACTGGAAAGGAAAAAAGCTTCCCGGGACCGGTTTCTGGCATTGCAGCCGTCTTCTGCCCGGCTTGCTTGAATCCTGATGGTGCAGTGAGCAAGGGACTCATATCTGAGCATACCCTTCCACTCCTATAGTGGCCAAAACAATTCAGAAAAGGGGGTGGTGATGGACAGAGCATCTGAATTAAACAGAACACTCATACCCAGTCAAAAGATCAGGGCTTGATCCATCACCGTTTTTTAGCTCACTGCACCATCCCAGTTCAGAACCTGGCTACATGCAAATTAGTCTGTCCCTGGCCCAGTGCATCATGGGAACAGGGCAGACCAAACTACCAAGCCAATTCTTTACTGGAAAGGAAACAAGCTTCCGGGGACCGGTTTCTGGCATTGCAGCCGTCTTCGGCCCGGCTTGCTTGAATCCTGATGGTGCAGTGAGCAAGGGACTCATGTCCGAGCATACCCTTCCACTCCTATAGTGGCCAAAACGATTCAGAAAAGGGGGTGGTGATGGACAGAGCATCTGAATTAAACAGAACACTCATACCCAGTCAATAGATCAGGGCTTGATCCATCACCATTTTTTAGCTCACTGCACCATCCCAGTTCAGAACCTGGCTACATGCAAATTAGTCTGTCCCTGGCCCAGTGCATCATGGGAACAGGGCAGACCAAACTACCAAGCCAATTCTTTACTGGAAAGGAAACAAGCTTCCGGGGACTGGTTTCTGGCATTGCAGCCATCTTCGGCCCAGCTTGCTTGAATCCTGATGGTGCAGTGAGCAAGGGACTCATGTCTGAGCATACCCTTCCACTCCTATAGTGGCCAAAACGATTCATAAAAGGGGGTGGTGATGGACAGAGCATCTGAATTAAACAGAACACTCATACCCAGTCAAAAGATCAGGGCTTGATTCATCACCGTTTTTAGCTCACTGCACCATCCCAGTTCAGAACCTGGCTACATGCAAATTAGTCTGTCCCTGGCCCAGTGCATCATGGGAACAGGGCAGACCAAACTACCAAGCCAATTCTTTACTGGAAAGGAAACAAGCTTCCGGGGACCGGTTTCTGGCATTGCAGCCGTCTTCGGCTCGGCTTGCTTGAATCCTGATGTTGCAGTGAGCAAGGGACTCATGTCTGAGCATACCCTTCCACTCCTATAGTGGCCTAAACGATTCAGAAAAGGGGGTGGTGATGGACAGAGCATCTGAATTAAACAGAACACTCATACCCAGTCAAAAGATCAGGGCTTGATCCATCACCGTTTTTTAGCTCACTGCACCATCCCAGTTCAGAACCTGGCTACATGCAAATTAGTCTGTCCCTGGCCCAGTGCATCATGGGAACAGGGCAGACCATACTACCAAGCCAATTCTTTACTGCAAAAGAAACAAGCTTCCGGGGACCGGTTTCTGGCATTGCAGCCGTCTTCGGCCCGGCTTGCTTGAATCCTGATGGTGCAGTGAGCAAGGGACTCATGTCTGAGCATACCCTTCCACTCCTATAGTGGCCAAAACGATTCAGAAAAGGGGGTGGTGATGGACAGAGCATCTGAATTAAACAGAACACTCATACCCAGTCAAAAGATCAGGGCTTGATCGATCACCGTTTTTTAGCTCACTGCACCATCCCAGTTCAGAACCTGGCTACATGCAAATTAGTCTGTCCCTGGCCCAGTGCATCATGGGAACAGGGCAGACCAAACTACCAAGCCAATTCTTTACTGGAAAGGAAACAAGCTTCCGGGGACCGGTTTCTGGCATTGCAGCCGTCTTCGGCCCGGCTTGCTTGAATCCTGATGGTGCAGTGAGCAAGGGACTCATGTCTGAGCATACCCTTCCACTCCTATAGTGGCCAAAACGATTCAGAAAAGGGGGTGGTGATGGACAGAGCATCTGAATGAAACAGAACACTCATACCCAGTCAAAAGATCAGGGCTTGATCCATCACCGTTTTAGCTCACTGCATTATCCCAGTTCAGAACCTGGCTACATGCAAATTAGTCTGTCCCTGGCCCAGTGCATCATGGGAACAGGGCAGACCAAACTACCAAGCCAATTCTTTACTGGAAAGGAAACAAGCTTCCCGGGGCCGGTTTCTGGCATTGCAGCCGTCTTCGGCCCGGCTTGCTTGAATCCTGATGGTGCAGTGAGCAAGGGACTCATGTCTGAGCATACCCTTCCACTCCTATAGTGGCCAAAACGATTCAGAAAAGGGGGTGGTGATGGACAGAGCATCTGAATTAAACAGAACACTCATACCCAGTCAAAAGATCAGGGCTTGATCCATCACCGTTTTTAGCTCACTACACCATCCCAGTTCAGAACCTGGCTAAATGCCAATTAGTCTGTCCCTGGCCCAGTGCATCATGGGAACAGGGCAGACCAAACTTCCAAGCCAATTCTTTACTGGAAAGGAAACAAGCTTCCGGGGACCGGTTTCTGGCATTGCAGCCGTCTTCGGCTCGGCTTGCTTGAATCCTGATGTTGCAGTGAGCAAGGGACTCATGTCTGAGCATACCCTTCCACTCCTATAATGGCCTAAACGATTCAGAAAAGGGGGTGGTGATGGACAGAGCATCTGAATTAAACAGAACACTCATACCCAGTCAAAAGATCAGGGCTTGATCCATCACCGTTTTTTAGCTCACTGCACCATCCCAGTTCAGAACCTGGCTACATGCAAATTAGTCTGTCCCTGGCCCAGTGCATCATGGGAACAGGGCAGACCAAACTACCAAGCCAATTCTTTACTGGAAAGGAAAAAAGCTTCCCGGGACCGGTTTCTGGCATTGCAGCCGTCTTCGGCCCGGCTTGCTTGAATCCTGATGGTGCAGTGAGCAAGGGACTCATATCTGAGCATACCCTTCCACTCCTATAGTGGCCAAAACAATTCAGAAAAGGGGGTGGTGATGGACAGAGCATCTGAATTAAACAGAACACTCATACCCAGTCAAAAGATCAGGGCTTGATCCATCACCGTTTTTTAGCTCACTGCACCATCCCAGTTCAGAACCTGGCTACATGCAAATTAGTCTGTCCCTGGCCCAGTGCATCATGGGAACAGGGCAGACCAAACTACCAAGCCAATTCTTTACTGGAAAGGAAACAAGCTTCCGGGGACCGGTTTCTGGCATTGCAGCCGTCTTCGGCCCGGCTTGCTTGAATCCTGATGGTGCAGTGAGCAAGGGACTCATGTCCGAGCATACCCTTCCACTCCTATAGTGGCCAAAACGATTCAGAAAAGGGGGTGGTGATGGACAGAGCATCTGAATTAAACAGAACACTCATACCCAGTCAATAGATCAGGGCTTGATCCATCACCATTTTTTAGCTCACTGCACCATCCCAGTTCAGAACCTGGCTACATGCAAATTAGTCTGTCCCTGGCCCAGTGCATCATGGGAACAGGGCAGACCAAACTACCAAGCCAATTCTTTACTGGAAAGGAAACAAGCTTCCGGGGACTGGTTTCTGGCATTGCAGCCATCTTCGGCCCAGCTTGCTTGAATCCTGATGGTGCAGTGAGCAAGGGACTCATGTCTGAGCATACCCTTCCACTCCTATAGTGGCCAAAACGATTCATAAAAGGGGGTGGTGATGGACAGAGCATCTGAATTAAACAGAACACTCATACCCAGTCAAAAGATCAGGGCTTGATTCATCACCGTTTTTAGCTCACTGCACCATCCCAGTTCAGAACCTGGCTACATGCAAATTAGTCTGTCCCTGGCCCAGTGCATCATGGGAACAGGGCAGACCAAACTACCAAGCCAATTCTTTACTGGAAAGGAAACAAGCTTCCGGGGACCGGTTTCTGGCATTGCAGCCGTCTTCGGCTCGGCTTGCTTGAATCCTGATGTTGCAGTGAGCAAGGGACTCATGTCTGAGCATACCCTTCCACTCCTATAGTGGCCTAAACGATTCAGAAAAGGGGGTGGTGATGGACAGAGCATCTGAATTAAACAGAACACTCATACCCAGTCAAAAGATCAGGGCTTGATCCATCACCGTTTTTTAGCTCACTGCACCATCCCAGTTCAGAACCTGGCTACATGCAAATTAGTCTGTCCCTGGCCCAGTGCATCATGGGAACAGGGCAGACCATACTACCAAGCCAATTCTTTACTGCAAAAGAAACAAGCTTCCGGGGACCGGTTTCTGGCATTGCAGCCGTCTTCGGCCCGGCTTGCTTGAATCCTGATGGTGCAGTGAGCAAGGGACTCATGTCTGAGCATACCCTTCCACTCCTATAGTGGCCAAAACGATTCAGAAAAGGGGGTGGTGATGGACAGAGCATCTGAATTAAACAGAACACTCATACCCAGTCAAAAGATCAGGGCTTGATCGATCACCGTTTTTTAGCTCACTGCACCATCCCAGTTCAGAACCTGGCTACATGCAAATTAGTCTGTCCCTGGCCCAGTGCATCATGGGAACAGGGCAGACCAAACTACCAAGCCAATTCTTTACTGGAAAGGAAACAAGCTTCCGGGGACCGGTTTCTGGCATTGCAGCCGTCTTCGGCCCGGCTTGCTTGAATCCTGATGGTGCAGTGAGCAAGGGACTCATGTCTGAGCATACCCTTCCACTCCTATAGTGGCCAAAACGATTCAGAAAAGGGGGTGGTGATGGACAGAGCATCTGAATGAAACAGAACACTCATACCCAGTCAAAAGATCAGGGCTTGATCCATCACCGTTTTAGCTCACTGCATTATCCCAGTTCAGAACCTGGCTACATGCAAATTAGTCTGTCCCTGGCCCAGTGCATCATGGGAACAGGGCAGACCAAACTACCAAGCCAATTCTTTACTGGAAAGGAAACAAGCTTCCCGGGGCCGGTTTCTGGCATTGCAGCCGTCTTCGGCCCGGCTTGCTTGAATCCTGATGGTGCAGTGAGCAAGGGACTCATGTCTGAGCATACCCTTCCACTCCTATAGTGGCCAAAACGATTCAGAAAAGGGGGTGGTGATGGACAGAGCATCTGAATTAAACAGAACACTCATACCCAGTCAAAAGATCAGGGCTTGATCCATCACCGTTTTTAGCTCACTACACCATCCCAGTTCAGAACCTGGCTAAATGCCAATTAGTCTGTCCCTGGCCCAGTGCATCATGGGAACAGGGCAGACCAAACTTCCAAGCCAATTCTTTACTGGAAAGGAAACAAGCTTCCGGGGACCGGTTTCTGGCATTGCAGCCGTCTTCGGCTCGGCTTGCTTGAATCCTGATGTTGCAGTGAGCAAGGGACTCATGTCTGAGCATACCCTTCCACTCCTATAATGGCCTAAACGATTCAGAAAAGGGGGTGGTGATGGACAGAGCATCTGAATTAAACAGAACACTCATACCCAGTCAAAAGATCAGGGCTTGATCCATCACCGTTTTTTAGCTCACTGCACCATCCCAGTTCAGAACCTGGCTACATGCAAATTAGTCTGTCCCTGGCCCAGTGCATCATGGGAACAGGGCAGACCAAACTACCAAGCCAATTCTTTACTGGAAAGGAAACAAGCTTCCGGGGACCGGTTTCTGGCAATGCAGCCGTCTTCGGCCCGGCTTGCTTGAATCCTGATGGTGCAGTGAGCAAGGGACTCATGTCTGAGCATACCCTTCCACTCCTATAGTGGCCAAAACGATTCAGAAAAGGGGTTGGTGATGGACAGAGCATCTGAATTAAACAGAACACTCATACCCAGTGAAAAGATCAGGGCTTGATCCATCACCGTTTTTTAGCTCACTGCACCATCCCAGTTCAGAACCTGGCTACATGCAAATTAGTCTGTCCCTGGCCCAGTGCATCATGGGAACAGGGCAGACCAAACTACCAAGCCAATTCTTTACAGGAAAGGAAACAAGCTTCCGGGGACCGGTTTCTGGCATTGCAGCCGTCTTCGGCCCGGCTTGCTTGAATCCTGATGGTGCAGTGAGCAAGGGACTCATGTCTGAGCATACCCTTCCACTCCTATAGTGGCCAAAACGATTCAGAAAAGGGGGTGGTGATGGACAGAGCATCTGAATTAAACAGAACACTCATACCCAGTCAAAAGATCAGGGCTTGATCGATCTCCGTTTTTTAGCTCACTGCACCATCCCAGTTCAGAACCTGGCTACATGCAAATTAGTCTGTCCCTGGCCCAGTTCATCATGGGAACAGGGCAGACCAAACTACCAAGCCAATTCTTTACTGGAAAGGAAACAAGCTTCCGGGGACCGGTTTCTGGCATTGCAGCCGTCTTCGGCCCGGCTTGCTTGAATCCTGATGGTGCAGTGAGCAAGGGACTCATGTCTGAGCATACCCTTCCACTCCTATAGTGGCCAAAACGATTCAGAAAAGGGGGTGGTGATGGACAGAGCATCTGAATGAAACAGAACACTCATACCCAGTCAAAAGATCAGGGCTTGATCCATCACCGTTTTTTAGCTCACTGCACCATCCCAGTTCAGAACCTCGCTACATGCAAATTAGTCTGTCCCTGGCCCAGTGCATCATGGGAACAGGGCAGACCAAACTACCAAGCCAATTCTTTACTGGAAAGGAAACAGGCTTCGGGGGACCGGTTTCTGGCATTGCAGCCATCTTCGGCCCGGCTTGCTTGAATCCTGATGGTGCAGTGAGCAAGGGACTCATGTCTGAGCATACCCTTCCACTCCTATAGTGGCCAAAACGATTCAGAAAAGGGGTGGTGATGGACAGAGCATCTGAATTAAACAGAACACTCATACCCAGTCAAAAGATCAGGGCTTGATTCATCACCGTTTCTTAGCTCACTGCACCATCCCAGTTCAGAACCTGGCTACATGCAAATTAGTCTGTCCCTGGCCCAGTGCATCATGGGAACAGGGCAGACCAAACTACCAAGCCAATTCTTTACTGGAAAGGAAACAAGCTTCCAGGGACCGGTTTCTTGCATTGCAGCCGTCTTCGGCCCCGCTTGCTTGAATCCTGATGGTGCAGTGAGCAAGGGACTCATGTCCGAGCATACCCTTCCACTCCTATAGTGGCCAAAACGATTCAGAAAAGGAGGTGGTGATGGACAGAGCATCTGAATTAAACAGAACACTCATACCCAGTCAAAAGATCAGGGCTTGATCCATCACCGTTTTTTAGCTCACTGCACCATCCCAGTTCAGAACCTGGCTACATGCAAATTAGTCTGTCCCTGGCCCAGTGCATCATGGGAACAGGGCAGACCAAACTACCAAGCCAATTCTTTACTGGAAAGGAAACAAGCTTCCGGGGACCGGTTTCTGGCAATGCAGCCGTCTTCGGCCCGGCTTGCTTGAATCCTGATGGTGCAGTGAGCAAGGGACTCATGTCTGAGCATACCCTTCCACTCCTATAGTGGCCAAAACGATTCAGAAAAGGGGTTGGTGATGGACAGAGCATCTGAATTAAACAGAACACTCATACCCAGTGAAAAGATCAGGGCTTGATCCATCACCGTTTTTTAGCTCACTGCACCATCCCAGTTCAGAACCTGGCTACATGCAAATTAGTCTGTCCCTGGCCCAGTGCATCATGGGAACAGGGCAGACCAAACTACCAAGCCAATTCTTTACAGGAAAGGAAACAAGCTTCCGGGGACCGGTTTCTGGCATTGCAGCCGTCTTCGGCCCGGCTTGCTTGAATCCTGATGGTGCAGTGAGCAAGGGACTCATGTCTGAGCATACCCTTCCACTCCTATAGTGGCCAAAACGATTCAGAAAAGGGGGTGGTGATGGACAGAGCATCTGAATTAAACAGAACACTCATACCCAGTCAAAAGATCAGGGCTTGATCGATCACCGTTTTTTAGCTCACTGCACCATCCCAGTTCAGAACCTGGCTACATGCAAATTAGTCTGTCCCTGGCCCAGTTCATCATGGGAACAGGGCAGACCAAACTACCAAGCCAATTCTTTACTGGAAAGGAAACAAGCTTCCGGGGACCGGTTTCTGGCATTGCAGCCGTCTTCGGCCCGGCTTGCTTGAATCCTGATGGTGCAGTGAGCAAGGGACTCATGTCTGAGCATACCCTTCCACTCCTATAGTGGCCAAAACGATTCAGAAAAGGGGGTGGTGATGGACAGAGCATCTGAATGAAACAGAACACTCATACCCAGTCAAAAGATCAGGGCTTGATCCATCACCGTTTTTTAGCTCACTGCACCATCCCAGTTCAGAACCTCGCTACATGCAAATTAGTCTGTCCCTGGCCCAGTGCATCATGGGAACAGGGCAGACCAAACTACCAAGCCAATTCTTTACTGGAAAGGAAACAGGCTTCGGGGGACCGGTTTCTGGCATTGCAGCCATCTTCGGCCCGGCTTGCTTGAATCCTGATGGTGCAGTGAGCAAGGGACTCATGTCTGAGCATACCCTTCCACTCCTATAGTGGCCAAAACGATTCAGAAAAGGGGTGGTGATGGACAGAGCATCTGAATTAAACAGAACACTCATACCCAGTCAAAAGATCAGGGCTTGATTCATCACCGTTTTTTAGCTCACTGCACCATCCCAGTTCAGAACCTGGCTACATGCAAATTAGTCTGTCCCTGGCCCAGTGCATCATGGGAACAGGGCAGACCAAACTACCAAGCCAATTCTTTACTGGAAAGGAAACAAGCTTCCAGGGACCGGTTTCTTGCATTGCAGCCGTCTTCGGCCCCGCTTGCTTGAATCCTGATGGTGCAGTGAGCAAGGGACTCATGTCCGAGCATACCCTTCCACTCCTATAGTGGCCAAAACGATTCAGAAAAGGAGGTGGTGATGGACAGAGCATCTGAATTAAACAGAACACTCATACCCAGTCAATAGATCAGGGCTTGATCCATCACCGTTTTTTAGCTCACTGCACCATCCCAGTTCAGAACCTGGCTACATGCAAATAAGTCTGTCCCTGGCCCAGTGCATCATGGGAACAGGGCGGACCAAACTACCAAGCCAATTCTTTACTGGAAAGGAAACAAGCTTCCGGGGACTGGTTTCTGGCATTGCAGCCGTCTTCGGCCCGGCTTGCTTGAATCCTGATGGTGCAGTGAGCAAGGGACTCATGTCTGAGCATACCCTTCCACTCCTATAGTGGCCAAAACGATTCAGAAAAAGGGGTGGTGATGGACAGAGCATCTGAATTAAACAGAACACTCATACCCAGTCAAAAGATCAGGGCTTGATCCATCACCGTTTTTAGCTCACTGCATTATCCCAGTTCAGAACCTGGCTACATGCAAATTAGTCTGTCCCTGGCCCAGTGCATCATGGGAACAGGGCAGACCAAACTACCAAGCCAATTCTTTACTGGAAAGGAAACAAGCTTCCCGGGACCGGTTTCTGGCATTGCAGCCGTCTTCGGCCCGGCTTGCTTGAATCCTGATGGTGCAGTGAGCAAGGGACTCATGTCTGAGCATACCCTTCCACTCCTATAGTGGCCAAAACGATTCAGAAAAGGGGGTGGTGATGGACAGAGCATCTGAATTAAACAGAACACTCATACCCAGTCAAAAGATCAGGGCTTGATCCATCACCGTTTTTTAGCTCACTACACCATCCCAGTTCAGAACCTGGCTAAATGCCAATTAGTCTGTCCCTGGCCCAGTGCATCATGGGAACAGGGCAGACCAAACTACCAAGCCAATTCTTTACTGGAAAGGAAACAAGCTTCCGGGGACCGGTTTCTGGCATTGCAGCCGTCTTCGGCTCGGCTTGCTTGAATCCTGATGTTGCAGTGAGCAAGGGACTCATGTCTGAGCATACCCTTCCATTCCTATAGTGGCCTAAACGATTCAGAAAAGGGGGTGGTGATGGACAGAGCATCTGAATTAAACAGAACACTCATACCCAGTCAAAAGATCAGGGCTTGATCCATCACCGTTTTTTAGCTCACTGCACCATCCCAGTTCAGAACCTGGCTACATGCAAATTAGTCTGTCCCTGGCCCAGTGCATCATGGGAACAGGGCAGACCAAACTACCAAGCCAATTCTTTACTGGAAAGGAAACAAGCTTCCGGGGACCGGTTTCTGGCATTGCAGCCGTCTTCGGCCCGGCTTGCTTGAATCCTGATGGTGCAGTGAGCAAGGGACTCATGTCTGAGCATACCCTTCTACTCCTATAGTGGCCAAAACGATTCAGAAAAGGGGGTGGTGATGGACAGAGCATCTGAATTAAACAGAACACTCATACCCAGTCAAAAGATCAGGGCTTGATCCATCACCGTTTTTTAGCTCACTGCACCATCCCAGTTCAGAACCTGGCTACATGCAAATTAGTCTGTCCCTGGCCCAGTGCATCATGGGAACAGGGCAGACCAAACTACCAAGCCAATTCTTTACTGGAAAGGAAAAAAGCTTCCCGGGACCGGTTTCTGGCATTGCAGCCGTCTTCGGCCCGGCTTGCTTGAATCCTGATGGTGCAGTGAGCAAGGGACTCATATCTGAGCATACCCTTCCACTCCTATAGTGGCCAAAACAATTCAGAAAAGGGGGTGGTGATGGACAGAGCATCTGAATTAAACAGAACACTCATACCCAGTCAAAAGATCAGGGCTTGATCCATCACCGTTTTTTAGCTCACTGCACCATCCCAGTTCAGAACCTGGCTACATGCAAATTAGTCTGTCCCTGGCCCAGTGCATCATGGGAACAGGGCAGACCAAACTACCAAGCCAATTCTTTACTGGAAAGGAAACAAGCTTCCGGGGACCGGTTTCTGGCATTGCAGCCGTCTTCGGCCCGGCTTGCTTGAATCCTGATGGTGCAGTGAGCAAGGGACTCATGTCCGAGCATACCCTTCCACTCCTATAGTGGCCAAAACGATTCAGAAAAGGGGGTGGTGATGGACAGAGCATCTGAATTAAACAGAACACTCATACCCAGTCAATAGATCAGGGCTTGATCCATCACCATTTTTTAGCTCACTGCACCATCCCAGTTCAGAACCTGGCTACATGCAAATTAGTCTGTCCCTGGCCCAGTGCATCATGGGAACAGGGCAGACCAAACTACCAAGCCAATTCTTTACTGGAAAGGAAACAAGCTTCCGGGGACTGGTTTCTGGCATTGCAGCCATCTTCGGCCCAGCTTGCTTGAATCCTGATGGTGCAGTGAGCAAGGGACTCATGTCTGAGCATACCCTTCCACTCCTATAGTGGCCAAAACGATTCATAAAAGGGGGTGGTGATGGACAGAGCATCTGAATTAAACAGAACACTCATACCCAGTCAAAAGATCAGGGCTTGATTCATCACCGTTTTTAGCTCACTGCACCATCCCAGTTCAGAACCTGGCTACATGCAAATTAGTCTGTCCCTGGCCCAGTGCATCATGGGAACAGGGCAGACCAAACTACCAAGCCAATTCTTTACTGGAAAGGAAACAAGCTTCCGGGGACCGGTTTCTGGCATTGCAGCCGTCTTCGGCTCGGCTTGCTTGAATCCTGATGTTGCAGTGAGCAAGGGACTCATGTCTGAGCATACCCTTCCACTCCTATAGTGGCCTAAACGATTCAGAAAAGGGGGTGGTGATGGACAGAGCATCTGAATTAAACAGAACACTCATACCCAGTCAAAAGATCAGGGCTTGATCCATCACCGTTTTTTAGCTCACTGCACCATCCCAGTTCAGAACCTGGCTACATGCAAATTAGTCTGTCCCTGGCCCAGTGCATCATGGGAACAGGGCAGACCATACTACCAAGCCAATTCTTTACTGCAAAAGAAACAAGCTTCCGGGGACCGGTTTCTGGCATTGCAGCCGTCTTCGGCCCGGCTTGCTTGAATCCTGATGGTGCAGTGAGCAAGGGACTCATGTCTGAGCATACCCTTCCACTCCTATAGTGGCCAAAACGATTCAGAAAAGGGGGTGGTGATGGACAGAGCATCTGAATTAAACAGAACACTCATACCCAGTCAAAAGATCAGGGCTTGATCGATCACCGTTTTTTAGCTCACTGCACCATCCCAGTTCAGAACCTGGCTACATGCAAATTAGTCTGTCCCTGGCCCAGTGCATCATGGGAACAGGGCAGACCAAACTACCAAGCCAATTCTTTACTGGAAAGGAAACAAGCTTCCGGGGACCGGTTTCTGGCATTGCAGCCGTCTTCGGCCCGGCTTGCTTGAATCCTGATGGTGCAGTGAGCAAGGGACTCATGTCTGAGCATACCCTTCCACTCCTATAGTGGCCAAAACGATTCAGAAAAGGGGGTGGTGATGGACAGAGCATCTGAATGAAACAGAACACTCATACCCAGTCAAAAGATCAGGGCTTGATCCATCACCATTTTTTAGCTCACTGCACCATCCCAGTTCAGAACCTCGCTACATGCAAATTAGTCTGTCCCTGGCCCAGTGCATCATGGGAACAGGGCAGACCAAACTACCAAGCCAATTCTTTACTGGAAAGGAAACAAGCTTCGGGGGACCGGTTTCTGGCATTGCAGCCGTCTTCGGCCCGGCTTGCTTGAATCCTGATGGTGCAGTGAGCAAGGGACTCATGTCTGAGCATACCCTTCCACTCCTATAGTGGCCAAAACGATTCAGAAAAGGGGTGGTGATGGACAGAGCATCTGAATTAAACAGAACACTCATACCCAGTCAAAAGATCAGGGCTTGATCCATCACCGTTTTTTAGCTCACTGCACCATCCCAGTTCAGAACCTGGCTACATGCAAATTAGTCTGTCCCTGGCCCAGTGCATCATGGGAACAGGGCAGACCAAACTACCAAGCCAATTCTTTACTGGAAAGGAAACAAGCTTCCAGGGACCGGTTTCTGGCATTGCAGCCGTCTTCGGCCCCGCTTGCTTGAATCCTGATGGTGCAGTGAGCAAGGGACTCATGTCCGAGCATACCCTTCCACTCCTATAGTGGCCAAAACGATTCAGAAAAGGGGGTGGTGATGGACAGAACATCTGAATTAAACAGAACACTCATACCCAGTCAATAGATCAGGGCTTGATCCATCACCGTTTTTTAGCTCACTGCACCATCCCAGTTCAGAACCTGGCTACATGCAAATAAGTCTGTCCCTGGCCCAGTGCATCATGGGAACAGGGCGGACCAAACTACCAAGCCAATTCTTTACTGGAAAGGAAACAAGCTTCCGGGGACTGGTTTCTGGCATTGCAGCCGTCTTCGGCCCGGCTTGCTTGAATCCTGATGGTGCAGTGAGCAAGGGACTCATGTCTGAGCATACCCTTCCACTCCTATAGTGGCCAAAACGATTCAGAAAAAGGGGTGGTGATGGACAGAGCATCTGAATTAAACAGAACTCTCATACCCAGTCAAAAGATCAGGGCTTGATCCATCACCGTTTTAGCTCACTGCATTATCCCAGTTCAGAACCTGGCTACATGCAAATTAGTCTGTCCCTGGCCCAGTGCATCATGGGAACAGGGCAGACCAAACTACCAAGCCAATTCTTTACTGGAAAGGAAACAAGCTTCCCGGGGCCGGTTTCTGGCATTGCAGCCGTCTTCGGCCCGGCTTGCTTGAATCCTGATGGTGCAGTGAGCAAGGGACTCATGTCTGAGCATACCCTTCCACTCCTATAGTGGCCAAAACGATTCAGAAAAGGGGGTGGTGATGGACAGAGCATCTGAATTAAACAGAACACTCATACCCAGTCAAAAGATCAGGGCTTGATCCATCACCGTTTTTTAGCTCACTACACCATCCCAGTTCAGAACCTGGCTAAATGCCAATTAGTCTGTCCCTGGCCCAGTGCATCATGGGAACAGGGCAGACCAAACTACCAAGCCAATTCTTTACTGGAAAGGAAACAAGCTTCCGGGGACCGGTTTCTGGCATTGCAGCCGTCTTCGGCTCGGCTTGCTTGAATCCTGATGTTGCAGTGAGCAAGGGACTCATGTCTGAGCATACCCTTCCACTCCTATAATGGCCTAAACGATTCAGAAAAGGGGGTGGTGATGGACAGAGCATCTGAATTAAACAGAACACTCATACCCAGTCAAAAGATCAGGGCTTGATCCATCACCGTTTTTTAGCTCACTGCACCATCCCAGTTCAGAACCTGGCTACATGCAAATTAGTCTGTCCCTGGCCCAGTGCATCATGGGAACAGGGCAGACCAAACTACCAAGCCAATTCTTTACTGGAAAGGAAACAAGCTTCCGGGGACCGGTTTCTGGCATTGCAGCCGTCTTCGGCCCGGCTTGCTTGAATCCTGATGGTGCAGTGAGCAAGGGACTCATGTCTGAGCATACCCTTCCACTCCTATAGTGGCCAAAACGATTCAGAAAAGGGGTTGGTGATGGACAGAGCATCTGAATTAAACAGAACACTCATACCCAGTCAAAAGATCAGGGCTTGATCCATCACCGTTTTTTAGCTCACTGCACCATCCCAGTTCAGAACCTGGCTACATGCAAATTAGTCTGTCCCTGGCCCAGTGCATCATGGGAACAGGGCAGACCAAACTACCAAGCCAACTCTTTACTGGAAAGGAAACAAGCTTCCGGGGACCGGTTTCTGGCATTGCAGCCGTCTTCTGCCCGGCTTGCTTGAATCCGGATGGTGCAGTGAGCAAGGGACTCATGTCTGAGCATACCCTTCGACTCCTATAGTGGCCAAAAAGATTCAGAAAAGGGGGTGGTGATGGACAGAGCATCTGAATTAAACAGAACACTCATACCCAGTCAAAAGATCAGGGCTTGATCCATCACCGTTTTTTAGCTCACTGCACCATGCCATTTCAGAACCAGGCTACATGCAAATTAGTCTGTCCCTGGCCCAGTGCATCATGGGAACAGGGCAGACCAAACTACCAAGCCAATTCTTTACTGGAAAGGAAACAAGCTTCCGGGGGTCCATCACCACCCCCCTTTTTGAATTGTTTTGGCCACCACAAGTGTGGAAGGGTATGCTCAGATGTGAGTCCCTTGCTCACTGCACCATCAGGATTCAAGCAAGCCGGGCCGAAGACGGCTGTAATGCCAGAAACCGGTCCCCGGAAGCTTGTTTCCTTTCCAGTAAAGAATTGGCTTGGTAGTTTGGTCTGCCCTGTTCCCATGATGCACTGGGCCAGGGACAGACTAATTTGCATGTAGCCAGGTTCTGAACTGGGATGGTGCAGTGAGCTAAAAAACGGTGATGGATCAAGCCCTGATCTTTTGACTGGGTAGGAGTGTTCTGCTTAATTCAGATACTCTGTCCATCACCACCCCCCTTTTTGAATCGTTTTGGCCACCAAAAGTGTGGAAGGGTATGCTCAGATGTGAGTCCCTTGCTCACTGCACCATCAGGATTCAAGCAAGCCGGGCCGAAGACGGCTGTAATGCCAGAAACCGGTCCCCGGAAGCTTGTTTCCTTTCCAGTAAAAAATTGGCTTGGTAGTTTGGTCTGCCCTGTTCCCATGATGCACTGGGCCAGGGACAGACTAATTTGCATGTAGCCAGGTTCTGAACTGGGATGGTGCAGTGAGCTTAAAAAAACGGTGATGGATCAAGCCCTGATCTTTTGACTGGGTAGGAGTGTTCTGCTTAATTCAGATACTCTGTCCATCACCACCCCCCTTTTTGAATCGTTTTGGCCACCACAAGTGTGGAAGGGTATGCTCAGATGTGAGTCCCTTGCTCACTGCACCATCAGGATTCAAGCAAGCCGGGCAGAAGACGGCTGTAATGCCAGAAACCGGTCCCCGGAAGCTTGTTTCCTTTCCAGTAAAGAATTGGCTTGGTAGTTTGGTCTGCCCTGTTCCCATGATGCACTGGGCCAGGGACAGACTAATTTGCATGTAGCCAGGTTCTGAACTGGGATGGTGCAGTGAGCTAAAAAACGGTGATGGATCAAGCCCTGATCTTTTGACTGGGTAGGAGTGTTCTGCTTAATTCAGATACTCTGTCCATCACCACCCCCCTTTTTGAATCGTTTTGGCCACCACAAGTGTGGAAGGGTATGCTCAGATGTGAGTCCCTTGCTCACTGCACCATCAGGATTCAAGCAAGCCGGGCCGAAGACGGCTGTAATGCCAGAAACCGGTCCCCGGAAGCTTGTTTCCTTTCCAGTGAAGAATTGGCTTGGTAGTTTGGTCTGCCCTGTTCCCATGATGCACTGGGCCAGGGACAGACTAATTTGCATGTAGCCAGGTTCTGAACTGGGATGGTGCAGTGAGCTAAAAAACGGCGATGGATCAAGCCCTGATCTTTTGACTGGGTAGGAGTGTTCTGCTTAATTCAGATACTCTGTCCATCACCACCCCCCTTTTTGAATCGTTTTGGCCACCACAAGTGTGGAAGGGTATGCTCAGATGTGAGTCCCTTGCTCACTGCACCATCAGGATTCAAGCAAGCCGGGCCGAAGACGGCTGTAATGCCAGAAACCGGTCCCCGGAAGCTTGTTTCCTTTCCAGTAAAGAATTGGCTTGGTAGTTTGGTCTGCCCTGTTCCCATGATGCACTGGGCCAGGGACAGACTAATTTGCATGTAGCCAGGTTCTGAACTGGGATGGTGCAGTGAGCTAAAAAACGGTGATGGATCAAGCCCTGATCTTTTGACTGGGTAGGAGTGTTCTGCTTAATTCAGATACTCTGTCCATCACCACCCCCCTTTTTGAATTATTTAAAAATATATTCATGTCTGACAATTAACCCGTTCGATGCAGCTGCGGTTGGGCTGTGCTGATGACTGAGCGGTTCCGTCATGGCCCGGCTGCCGCGCCTGCGCGGCGCGTTCTATTGAGCGGGCGGGGCCATGACGGAACCGCTCCGTCATGAGCACAGCCCAACCGCGGCTGATGACGGTGCGGTTCCGTCACCAGCATGCGGCCGCCCCGTCCCGCCCCGCCCCCTTAGCGCTGCGGCGGAATAGCCGCCGCAGCGATGCGGTTAATTTAGGATTATTATTGTATTGTGAATACAGAAAAAAAATATATAGGAAGTAAATACAGAACAATATTTATATTTTATTTAGGTCTTTATTTTCATTTAAAGACTCACGAAAATAAAGAATATGCATTTTATTTAATTAACCTGGTTTGATATATATATACTGTTATACAGAGAAACTATAACTTTTTTTTATTGTGGATACATTGCATATTTAGTACATATTTAAACAAACATAAACATAATATTTAGGTATAGTCAGCATTTATAATGGAGAAGTTGGTAAATTTGTAAATTTTTTTACAAATAAAAGATGTAGTTGTACACTGGTTTTTATAAAATTTTTAAATACTTGTTTTTGTAACAGTTATAGAATATTTATTAACATTGTAAATATGCATTACATAGTTACATATAGTGTACATTTTTAAGAACATACATGGTTACTTTTTTTAGCATTGTATAACTGTTATATTTTTTGCATATTTTCTAATCAATAATATTATATTTTGTATAATATTATTTACATTGTAAATACAAATAAAATGATAAAGGTAAGAAAGCATTTTGAAAAAGAAAAATATTTTTTAACATTAATACATTTTTTTCACATATTTAGCAAGCATTACACATTTTTTTATTATATTGGTAAGTTAACTTTTTTTCATGCATAATAAATATTATTTTTTACTAATATTTACTATTATAATTTAACATTTTTAACCCCTTGCATGCTGATGACGGCCCCCAGCCGTCATGCACTACAGCGCTCGTGTGCTGATGACGGCTGGGGGCCATCATAAACCCGCCCACTTGCGATTTTGCCGCACAGGCGCAGAATCGCGGCAGCATGGAAGGGGTTAAACAGCAAAGAAAAAACATTTTGTATATTAGTAATATTATTTAAACATTTTTTGTATTATATTTCTAATGTACATTTAGTTTAATGTAAAAAAGTATTTTTATTATTTCAATTAGGTAACCATTTTCTAAACTAAGTTGTGTTTTGTAGGCTATCTGTGTTGTTTTAGGCCATTTCTGAGGGGAGAAGCTTGTGGTTCGAAGATGTGTCGCATCGGTTAAGGTAAGTTTAATTTAATTACTTTTAGGCTTAATTTAGGTGTAGGGTGAAGGTGGTTAGGTAGTCTATAGTGTATGTAATGTTTGTATTTTGTGTTTTTTGTGCGGTTTTGTTTGTAGTTTTGCGTATGCAAAATGTGGTTAGTGAGTGCATAGGTAGCATCAGGGTTTGCTATATATGGTTAAATATGTTTAGAGTATGGTGTTATTAGTATGTTTATGTGTGCTTTTTAATGACTTTATTATATATTTGTGTGGGAGGGATTGTGTTGTTTTTTTCCACAGGTTTTTGTTGTTTGGAAGTAGCTGTTGGGAGAAGTATGCTTTTTCTTAAGGGACTGTGTATTAGTATCTATTAAACTAATAATTATTTTACAGTTCCTTTATTTTCCGGGTTTTCCTGGAGAGTTTCTTTTTTTAATTACATTTTTCAGGGTTTTTAATGGCTTTAAGTCTATGGATATTTTGCCGGCGGATTATATTTTACACAGTTGTATTTTTCAATTTTTTTGCCGGACTTGTAACTAAGTTGTAGGATTTTTCTAAGTTTGAATTTATTTATGGCAGTTTGGATTCAATTCTTCAGCTACAAAAACTTATTTTAAATAATTTACAATGGGGGAATGTAATTTTTGTAATTGTTATTTTTAATATATAAAATATATTTATTATGTCACATATTTTTTTAAGTTACAATTAATTGACATAACATTTATATTTTAGATGTTTGCAAAGAAATGTTTATTTAAGAACTCAGTACACAATTACTTATTATCTATATTTATGTATTACGGATTTAGCTATTGTTTCAAGATATTCTAGCCCTTCAGTGTGTGGGTTGAGTCTTACTTTGTATTGTAAATGCTCGAACATTGTTTTAGTTTGTTTAGTTAGTTTTGGACCTAGGTGTGTTACAGACTGTTCAAGTCTTAGTTGTTGGTAGCTTTGTTTTTTTTTTATTGATTAGAGTAATTTATGGAGGGTTGGTTGGGTTCTGCCTGTTGTGGCTTGGAAAGCATTATGCCATCCTTCCACAGCGTTATTAGTTTTTGCTTCTTTGTTTAGGGTACGGTTATATACATTCCACCATGAAATGTGGAATTTGGGCTGTCTTCTGTGTCCAGATCTGTGTAGCCTTCACACCCAGGTATCTTCGAAATAGTCGAGCAGGGGACTTAGTTTATGTTCATTTGTTTGGTTGTAGGGGCTTTCTATTAATTGATTGTAGTGTACTGCTACATCAGTTATTGGGACGTATGCAAGTGCAGTAAGCTTTTTAATTTCATATGCAAAATTGCTATTAGTTGCATATTCTACACTATGGGCCCGATTCTGATGCGGGTTGGAAAGCTTTCCGACTGAATCGGTTTGGAAATGGTTTACAACCCACTTGGATCGGCAGAGAGCGGCCGACGGAGTACGATGCATCCAAATGCTTCCAGATACGATTTGGTTGGACTCCCATTAACTTCAATGGGAGCATATGTTCCTAACCGCATCATAATTGGGCCCTTGGTCGGGGAGACACGTTCCCGATCCGATTTGGAAGGAGCAAATGCCATTAGGAGGCCTTTCTAACTGCATCAGAATCAGTCCCTCAGCGTAGTTTTTTAAAGGTGTCTCCATATGCATTGATTAAAGTGGTAATAGCAACCTTGTATTGCTGTGTGAGGGTACATTTTCAAGATGGCTTATATCATTGACTGTTCAAAGTCTATGATAATATTTTGAGGATAGTAATTATTAGTTTCTTGCTTTACGTTTGTTTAGAGCTCTACAAAGGTAGTGGTTTGTTTGTTTGGTAACAAGGCATATATAAAGGGGATGCTCGTATTGTGTCTAGTCCATGAATTGTGTATAATTGGTCAAATGGTTTGGGATATATGTTAAATGTTCCGTCCATCATCTATGTCTCACAATTCTGTAGTTTAAGTAAGTTTGTGGAGTTGAATATATTATACTCCTTTTGTCATTAGATTTATTGACATAAAGTAGAAATTGCTCTTCATTATGAGTTACAGTGAGGTCAGGTGGTATTTGAATTTCACGGAAAGATTTGGGGGTAGGTGGGGTGGTAGACGTTGATTTTTATGTTCTTGCTATTGGCCTTTTTAACGTTGAGACAGAGGGTAATTGGCCAGTTACATGTTCTGGAACTCTGCGGAGAACGTCTTTTAGTATTTCAGAAGTAGGTTTTTAAGAGCTAGTGCTTGCTTCTTTCAGAGTCTCTAAAACGTCTCTCACTTCTATTTCAGCTATGTTAGGGGGGTGGTTAAGATCCTTAACATTTAATACAGTAGCTTCTTTTGTTGTAGCCCTCCCATAACATGCATTTGAATAATATTTGCTGCATTTCCAATTCATTTTGTCGCCTGTTTGTTTTTCTTGTATGTAGACATATCCCATATAGCATAATAAAAAATGTCCTTTCTGGGAAGTTATGAATGTTGCACCTTCAGTCATTCTGAGGTTTTAAATGCTATGGGGAATGTATATAAAACATATCAAATGGATTGTCATTGTTTTTCTTATAATACAGATTTTTATATACAAAATTATACTTACGTGCTTGAATATGTTGAACTTTTTTTGACGCTGAGGTGTTTCTGTTGGTGCTCGGCTTTAGTGTTTCTTTTTATTTCCTGCTGAAATTTTTTTATAATTTTAATAAATGTGTTTAACAGCATTTTCTGTATTTTGGGGTTTGTGTGGTTAGTGGGCGTTTTAGGTTGGGATTTGTTGTTGTTTTATTAGTTTAACTGAGATTTATACTTACTTTTTAAGCAAAGTGGCTTTTCATGATGTTTGTAGTTAGTTGAGTTTGTTTTGGAGTTTCCGTAGAGGAGATATAATTAAAAAAAATATATACATACATTTCATTACTTACTGTAAAAAGTGCTTTATGATTCTTTTATACAGTTGTAATATTAAACTGATATTTTACTTACTTTATATGAGCTTTCAACGAGGAAGTCCAATGTTGTAGAAGCAATTCGGCAGAGATTTCCCTTATTCTTTGTTTTGTTGTTGGAGCATAAAATATTGTTACATTTTCTTTATTATCAATAGTGTTTGTTTAATTGTACTTTAAATCTTATTGGGTTATTTAAGCTGTAGGTGTTTTTCATTGGTTGTTACTAATGTTTTCAATTAATTTGGCAGCGGTTTCTTTATATGGGAATCGCTAATTAATGTTTAGTTAAACCTTTTTTTGTTCTAACTTTATTAAAAAGTATAATAGTATATCATTTGTGATTGATATTGTATTGAATGTATAATAAAATGACTTATTTTTTATATTCTGTTTGTAAGGAGTAATTAATTTGGTGAATTTAATTATGTTAAAGGTATTTTTTTAATTATAATTTATGTAACTTTAATTTTATTTATTTAATATGTTGTGTGTGTTTGTGATTGTTTATTTTTTGCTATATATTGTGTTATTCAAAATATTTTTAAGGTGTTGATATTTTGATTGATTGAAAAAGCTTTATTCGAGTTATAATCTCATAAAAGCACAAACATACATTTTAAAATTCATACATTTTAAAATACATTGCAATTAGAATTCATATTTCATACATAAAAATACATTTTTAAGCAGTTGTGCTAGCTTTAACAAGAGAATATTTAAAATTTATTGTAAAATTTCAATTCATATTGGGAGATAAAGCCCTCCGCCTAATGGACCATGCCCACCCCAAATACTTCGCTGTTCCCAACACAATGGGCATGTCAGCGGAGGTACAAATAATTCTCAACCCCTCAACACCACTGGGCACCCCAAGGTTTCTACAGACTGGGGCCAACCATACCCTCCTTGGGTTCGCATAGGCCTCACACAAAAATAAGAAGTGAGCTATGCTTTCGTTGGGGGCACCACACACCGGACAACATAAGGTATTAGTACTCCTCCACCTACCCGTCAATGACCTCAGGGGGAGAGAACCTGACCTTAACTGGAAAAATAACTTCCTATCCATCCGGACAGTAATACTGTCCCAATACTTTTCTAGTAACGGTCTTGTTTTGATTTCCAGAAATCTGCCCCCCATTGTTTCCGATTGTGTACTCCTCCAGAGCCTTTCTTCTATATAATCCCAATAGATGGCTTTGATAGTATTTTTACTTGGGAATACTTCCTCGGAGGGATTTTCCCAAAGGTTAGGGAGACCAAGCTCACAAAGAACAACCCTGAGTGTCTTCAACCATGATATTTTATGGAACGTGTCTGATTTAATTAAGGCTAAAAACCCATCCGCATAGTGTCGGATCCCTGGGGTCGTCCAAAGACGTCTCCAATAAAGGATAGGCCTTAGTCGAGCACGGTCACCAACCAATCTCCTCCCTAGGTCAAGGCCAAGCGGGATTAATGGCGCACTCTGGGGGAGACCCGTTATTCCCCTCAGAAACCTATAGTCTGATATTTGTAGAGTAGGGAGCCTCTCAAAACCCCACACTTCTGCCCCGTACAGGGCTGCCCCTAAAGCTTTAGCATCATAAACCATGAGGACCGGTTTTATAGGCCTAGTTTTTGATTTTGCTTGCTCAACGCGGAGCGCCCCTGCAATCTGCTGATGTCTCAGTACCGCCTTTTCTATGTGGCGTGACCAACCTGGCTTACTCGATATCTCTACCCCAAGATAAGTAAAAGCGTTTACTACCTCGAGCTCAATGTTATTCAGAGATACCCTTGGTTGGGGTCGGCGCCTTTGAGAGAAAACCATCAGCTTTGTTTTGCCAGCATTAACTTCAAGGCCATGCTCCCTGCAAAAAGTGTCAAATATATTTAGGGCACGCTGCAGTCCAGCTGGGGTTTTGGACACAATTAGAGTGTCGTCAGCGAACATCAGGATCGGAACCCTGATGCCCGCTAGCGAGGGTGCATCCACACTTGCGTCCAACATCCTATCCACGATACCATTAATGAATAAGGAGAAAAGTAGGGGTGCCATTGCACATCCCTGGCGTACACCCCGCTCGACGGGAAAGTTAACAGTAGATTCCCCGTTCCTCCCCCATTGAACTCTGGCAAAGTTACACTCATGGAGTCGCATTATTAAGGTGAGCAACTCGGGTGGAACCCCTATCCCTTTCAGGACTGCCCAAAGCTTACTCCTTGGGACCAGGTCGAAGGCAGCCCTCAAGTCTACAAACGCGACATATAGGCTGCCTTCGCCAAGGAGTACCGTCCCCCACCGTAACATGGTAAATCGAAATATTTGATCCACCGTGCTGGTCGCCCGCCTAAAACCTGCCTGGTAGGGGGAAAGGGCATTGTTGTCTTCTACCCAGTCCATAAGTTTGTTGACCACCATCTTCCCCACCACTTTTTGGACAGTGGCAATCAAACTTATCGGCCTATAATTGGCCGGGAGTGACCGATCGCCTTTCTTATAGATCGGTATAATTATTGCCCCCTTCCATATTTCTGGGATTACAGCCCCTTTAGCTAATGCATTCCCCAGTAAGGCGTGGCGATGTACACGCGACTGGCTAATTCTAATAACTGATATGGCCAAACGGTTATCTGAAGCGCTCCTTGTAAACATCAAAACAAGTGAAGATGCCTTGAGTACTCAGATACAAATAATAGTCTTCAAAAAGAAACTTGAAGAGGTGAATAAAGAGATTGGGGAACACAAAGATTTCTTGATGCATATCAAGATAAACAAAATCCAAAAGGACTTAAAAAGGTTTTCCTATGAAAGAATGTATCCCTTTATTTGGGATGGTTATACCAAACAGAGAGTGATACAGGATCTTCCAATAGGATCGACTCAGGGTCTGTTTATTCAGACCAGGATGAGTGGTCTAGTGACAATTCCAATAAGAGCTGGAGAGGGAGACCACAAAGACCAAGAAGAGGAGGTTATAATCAGGGCTACCCATCACAGATGTTCCCATGGCCGAATCCGTACAATGAACCGCCATGCCAAGGCCCACCACAATTTTTTGGGATGCCATATTACCAACCCAACCAAAATCAACAATATTTTTTAGGTGGAGGCGGGAGAAGAGACAGATGGGGCAGACGTGAAAACAGAAGGGTCCAGTGGGAAGAGGACACAGGGGTGATCAACACAAGAAGCCAAACAAAGGATCAGCAGGCAGGCCCGAGCTCAAGGTAGACCTGGTGGTGAACCTCACTGAAGAAGTATTGACTAAAGAAGAACGTGAGGGACTTAACAAAGGCCTAGGGTTTGTCCCGACAACTCACATAGACAAATTAAAGACTCGATGCAAGCTCAGTGAATTTTCCGGACGATCAGTGTAAAAACCTTTTGAAGGACAACCACAGCAAGAAAGAGAAACTGGATACACTTCACTACGGGAGAAATCCACCTTCTACCCTCCTCCGTCCATTATGCCGCCTGAGGTGCTGGCATTTGAGGAAGCAGTGAATAAAGAGGTTCAATCACTCCAACCTAATTACAAGTCCTATAACAACTTTAACAAAGTTGAAAGGAAGGCTTTGGGATCATTGGCTACATGAAATAATCTGATCATCAAACCTACCGACAAAGGGGGAGCGATAGTAATACAAGAAGTCAATGCATACAGATCTGCATGTATGTCCCTCCTTTCAGATGGAACTACAGAAAAATACAAAGAGATCCGACACTACAATTACAAAAGGCTATCACTGACATCACCACCAAAGCATTTGAAAGGGAATGGATCACTAAGAATGACAGGGATTTCCTCAACAATGACGAACCGCAAACATCACTATTTATACCATTCCAAAAATATATAAAGGAAGGTTCCTGCCACCCAGAAGACCTATCGTGTCTGGGATAGGGTCAGTTCTTGAACCTCTATCAAAATATACCGACTTCTCTTTGCGTCCACTTGTAACTAAGATTAGGTCTTATGTGAGGGACACTAAACATCTACTTAACATGCTCACCGAAGTCGAATATGACCCGTCTAAGGAAACAATGTTGTGCCTGGACGTTGAAGCTCTGTATACGAGCAAACCGCAAGAGGAGAGCATTCAGCTCATAGAGACTATATTAAAAATACAAGATTGACCCTGGCAGCACCAGTCACATTCATCATCGATCTCATGCGTATTGTCCTCACGGAGCACTTTTTCAGATTTGAGGACCAGCTATATCTGCAAGTCCACGAGACGTCCATTGGCAGTACTTTTGCCCCCAGTATTGCCTGCCTACATATGGGCCACCTAGAGGAGGAACACATCTGGTCCAACAATCATTTCTCTGGAAAGATACAGAAGTGGCTGAGATATATAGATTACATTTTCGTTATTTGGCATGGTGATCAAGACAGCACTATTGAATTCATCACCTGGATTAAACACCTAAACCCCTTCCTGAAATTTGCTATGTCCTCTAACAACATGAGGGTCTGTTGTATAGCTCCTATATATCCATATTTCGTGTTAAGTTAGCATAGGTACATTTCAGATTTAAACGCCATTTTTCCTTTCTTGCAACTTCTGCACACGACCCTTAATTGTTGACTTAGCTTTCAACCTAGTGGTTTGCCGTGGTGAATGTGAGAATAATATGTTATTTCTCTGATATCTGCTTTGTTTAATAAAACATGTCTGCACGGAGAGTGCTGAAGTTTCAGGAGCAACACGATATGGAATTGTTATGAGGTCGGATCTCCACGCCTTCATAGTCATAACACAAGTGCAGGCTTTGCCAACTTGGGCTTGAGGCGGGATTGATATTGCTTTGCACGAGAATTGTTAACACACTTGATGCGGTGCACATGCAGAGAGAGCTGGTGTATGCTGATGTGATTCCTTCATGCTAGGACACTAAGGTATGGGCCCGCCCTAAAACAACCCAAAGAGACCTTCTTAGATAATAATATAATATATGTGTTAGGGAGGGTGAGATATAAGTGTTGTTAACTCTTATTCATTACAGCATGTTAACATGCTGTCACCATTCGCTTTTTATGTCTTAGTAACTATGCTGATAATTTTGCTACTGATAATAAGTATACTTGTATTATCAAAGATACTGCGCCTGAGAAGACGGCATTAGTAAATAAACATTTCAAATGCACATGTGTCTTCTTTACTCCATGTTCTGGTTTGTAATGATAATATAACGAAAGAGTGTTCATGAGTCCCACGTACCCTGAGGTACTGTAAGTTCATGTTCTGGTTTGTCTAAACATTGGGTGTTTGATATGTCCAATGAGACACTGTAGCTAGCTCGGTAAGGGGTGAGTTGGTTGCTAAGGTAAGTTTTGGGACATCCTAATTTACCGAGGTTCCACTCCTCTGTGCACAGTTCTGTGTGAGTACAGAAACCCTGCAACATGGCGCCCAACGGTTTCGGTGGTCTTATATCATGACACTCGAGTAGTTTATCATTCATGCCTTAACCCCTTCACATCCGTTTCCGGAAAACGGGGTGTTGGTGAAACCTACCTATTTTTTGAAATAGGTCTTTTTTCAAGCTTGATTCTTCCTTAAACGGTTTCTTTGAATTACTACCCAGTTGTGCTACAAAGTATTCTTTGTGTTTTCTTGTTTCCAATTCTGTGATGGCGGCAGCGGTGGCTATTGCGCAGCATAGTCGCGTAGCGATACGCAACCATCTTCAGACGTACCAGGTCCCAGTAGATGGGATGGCTGTGATTTTCGTGGTGAGTGCGGATCCGGCGTTTCCTTACGAGTTGTTTTACTCTTGGGTTACGTTTCCGGCTGTGGACGCTAATTCTGGTTTGTACCACTCCTACACCGCCTCGGATGTCCCGGCTGAATATACGCCATACAGGGCATTGGAAATACCTATTGATCATTGGCAGCATCGAGTTTGGTTTGATGGCGCCCTCCCCCACTCTTTGTCCCGTGCGAGGTTAGGTCCACTCTCAATTCCAGGTACTAATTGGCCTGCGTTGGGTGGCTTTACCCCGCACCCGAATCACGGGGCTTGTACCCTGGCAGAAATTCGCCGGCTACATGTAGTTTCCATTTCCGTGATTCGTGCATTAGTGCAATACATCGGTCGACATCTTCCTGGTGGTCCCCAGGGGGGTGCGGCCGCTCCCATGGAACGAGGCGGAATGCGTCTCAATCCAGTGATGGTAAATTCGGTTTTTGGTGCGCGTCCTGTTGACAACGATGACTTCCCATTCTGGCTAGCGGAGAAGTTTGATCAACTGGAGGCGGTTTTTCCGAATTCTACTCCTGCTGATAAACATAGAATGTTGACGATTACTCTACCGATGGATATTACTCCTGAACTGGTTGACTGTGAAAGCTGGGGAAAAACTTTTGCGGCAGTTTATACGAGGTGCTTTGGCACCCCGTCTATGAATGCCCTGCCTGAAATCATTAGACGTGTTCAGAATGATCACGGTCCAGAGGCAGCGGTGGAATTGGGTATGCGCCTGTGTGGTTCTTTTGAGATTGTATGTGATCTCATTCTCTCCAATGTTAAAGGAGATGCAGTTAACTTTCAGGTGTCGAATGCTTTGGCTGCTCTGCCCGATGCCGACAAACCCCGCCAGTTAGCAAAGATTGTAGTGGCCGCTTATAAAACGATTGGCCGCACAAGTAGAGGTCTGACATATTTTCCAGTGAAGGATAAAAAACAACCACAGGGGCAGTCTGCAGTGACAGATGCCCAGCCAAAGTCCAAAAAACAAAATTGGCCTAAAAAACAGACACAGGGGAAGCAGACAATGCAGACTCAGGGTTCTTTTCCTGCAATAGAAGCTCCTGCGCCATCCGAAAAAGTTTATGATTTGCGCGATCGCGCGATGATTAAATCACCTGATCGTTTTCAGGGTTCTGATCAACGCTCTCCTCGTTCCTTTCAGGACACATCGGCCCAGAAAACCGGTGGAGGAGGAGGGGGTGGACGTGGACGTGGTGGCCAACAGGGACGTGGTCAGTCCCGCCAGACGGACGGCGCAGTGAAGCAGGAGGATTCTACGCCTAGGCGTCCGCAGTTTGCGAAAAAGAAAGTCGCAGCCTTAACAGCGCATCGATATGCCACAGATAGTGAGAACGCGGCTTCGGAATCTGACGTGGGCTCTGACCTTGCTGGACAGCGCGGCGGAGATAACAATAGTCAGAGAGGCGCTGCGTCCACTACTGAGGGTGACAGCGACTGAAGTCTACGTTGTGATAGAAACAGCGGATACGAGACTTGCTCCCCCTGAAAGACTATATGAAATTGTCCTGTTAATTGAAGGTGACATACAGCGTACCGTTAAAGGTGTTTTTTGGGAGAATCTGTCTTCCACATATGATATTTTGCTTTCGGAGGCTGACTGGCCCCCACCTTTTGTGCTCGCGGCGCCGCGAGGGGAGGAGGTAATCCTACCCAGTTTCGCGAACACTGTCTCGAAAGAGCATGCGCAGCATTTTGCAGAAGAGTGGGCTCGGGCTCTCGCGCCGGCTCTGTACCGTAACCAATGTGGTTGGGATAAATTGTCGCCTTGCCACGAAATTCCGTTGCGGTCTCAGCCGCAGCCTCAACCTCAATATCCCATTCGGCGTGAAGCAAAATCTTCCGTCGCGGAAATCCTTGAACAATTAGAATATCAGGGAGTTATTGAAACGTGTGTGTCACCGATGAATAATCCCCTTTTTACTGTGAATAAACCTGACGGATCATATCGTTTGGTTTTGGATTACCGGCATTTGAACTCGCATTGCCGTAACTGTGCAGTACAGAATACTCACGGCTCTGCCCTTGTGGATAGTCTTGTGCGTAAGCGTTTCAAGACAACGCTTGACATATCCAATGGTTTTTATGCCCACAGATTGGACAGCTTTAGCTCCCAATGGACCAGTTTTACAAGCGCTGGAGTCCAAAAGCAATTTCGGCGTCTTCCAATGGGCTACAAGAATAGTCCTGGTGTATTTACCGCTCGAATTGTCTCTATCCTGGAGGCTCTCGACCCGGATGCTTTTTCGTATGTGGATGACATATATCTCACAGACGACGATATTTGGGAGCATCTGTGTCGTGTAAATTCTCTTGTTTGCAACTTCGCTGACATGGGTTACAAATTCAACTTTGCTAAATCGCACATTGCTGAACACACAGTGTTGTTTTTGGGCTATGAGCTCAACAATGAAGGTAGAGGTTTAGCTCCTCACTTCTTGGAGAAGTGCGCACAATTGCGCGCACCAACAACACTGAAAAAATTACAATCCTTACTGGGCTTTTTGAATTTCGGCAGAACATACATTCCGGAATATGCCCAGCGTGTCAAGCCTCTGTATGCTTTGATACAACCAACTTTCTCAAAATCATGCTGGCTGCCTGAGCATTCAGCCATTTTGCAATCCTTGCAGGCTGATCTGCTCGCTTCTAAATATTTACTGACTCGTGATAACCACACCAACCTGGTAATAAGAATAATTCCTGGGACGGTGGGTTTCACCTACCTCACTTTTAATGAAGGTGACACAGTACCTATTGCTTACAAGTCACACTTGTACACCTCGGCTGAGATGCGGTTTCCCACCATAGAAAAGGTTTTGACTGCTGTACAGATGGCAATTCTAAAAGAACGTGCTCTGTCACAGGGGAAACGCATGCTAGTGGTAACACCCTGTCCTCATTTGGAGGCAGTCACGAAAGCGAGTGTACCAAATTCAAAAGCTTTGCACCCTCGGTGGATTCAGTGGGCTGCGTCATTGTCATCCGCAGATGTCATGTTTATTTTTGACGCTTCCTTACGGTCGCAGGAGTACTTGCAGTATGAATTCGTTCATCCTGCTCCTCTGGCGATGCGACCTTTGGAAGACTTCCATTGCATCATTTACACTGATGGGTCGGCGCAGGTTGCGCATGGCTCTAAACATGCCTACGTTTCCGCATGCGCCATTGTGGTCGGTGCTATGTTGAATGATGAGTTCATTTCCAGGGAGGTACACACGTTGCCCCTGGGCGATTGCACCGCACAATTGGCAGAGCTTCGTGCTCTATTACTAGCTTTGGAGTACGCAGATCCCAGTGTTACTACTCTAATTGTAAGTGATTCTTACTACTGTGTCCAGTCTTACAATGAAAACTTGTTCTTTTGGATTCAAAATGACTTTCGTGATTCCAAGGGTAGCACAATAAAACATAAAATGATCTGGGTTCGAGTGGCAGAGCTTAAGGCTACGTTGCCACTCGTTTTTGTGATTCATACTCTCGGTCATCAGCGCGTGGGAGTACACGCTCTTGGCAACTCGCTTGCTGATGAAGCAGCGAAATCAGCAGTATCTACATACTTAGTTGCAGCAGTTACTCGGTCTAAAACCAAGATTGATAGCGACATCTTGGCAGCGGTTGCTGCCTCTGAGAAGGGAAGTAAACATCCTTCGGGATTCCCTTCGAAGTATAAATACCACTTAAGTCCCGAAAAGGTTCCTTTTGTGACAATTCCTGATGTTGGGGAACGGCTGATTCCCAACTCGGATCGCAGAACAGACTTGATTACAGCGGCTCATGAAGGTGTGGCGTCTGCGCATGCGGGCGTCTCAGCCACTGTAACGCAACTACAACAACGTTTCTGGTGGCGGGGACTGTACAAACAGACGCGTGATTATGTCCTTCTTTGTGACATATGCCAGCAGATTAAACCTTCAACTGCTACGCGTCCGCCTCAGACTCAGTTGTACATTTCTAATAAACCACTAGGCTGTGTTTATTTAGATCACTGCGGTCCATTTTCATCTGATACTGCGTATAAATACATCTTAGTAGCAGTTGACTCATGCACACGCTTTGTGTGGTTATGGCCACATCGCAGCGCTGATTCCCGGACTGTCATCAGAGATTTGCGTATCTTTATAGGGATTTTTGCCTGTGGTACCTTCCATTCGGATCAGGGTCCGGCTTTCGCCTCTAAGGCGTATAAGGATGCCATGACTTCGATGGGGGTCCAAGTCAAGTTTTCGTCACCCTACAGACCCGAGGGTAATAGTGTAGTTGAACGAATGAACCGTGATTTAAAGCAATCTTTGACAGCCCGAGTTATAGGCACTGGCAGAAACTGGCTGGCTCACCTCTATGGCGTGCAGCGTGCTCTTAATAATCTCCCTAGAAGGTCTCTGGGTGGGCGGACCCCATACGAAATGCTCTTTGGCATCAAGATGTTCGTCCCTGACCTTGACGGTCTAGACTCGGTGGTTCGCGCCACTTCCTTTGACGCAGATGAACATTACAATGTTTTACAGAATCTACAAAAGACGAGAGACACTCTTGCAAAAGAACATTTGCCCTCCACATCGGATGATGCGTTGCAGATCCCGGTAGTTGGCTGGCTACCCCAAGTTGGTGAACTGGTTCGAGAGAAGATCGACAACAAGAAAGAGTTTGGTCCCTCCTATCGAACTCCGGTCCCAGTGCTTGGAGTGAAGGGCACAAGAACAGTCATTTTACCACCACTTCCAGGTCGTAAGGAAAACAGGTTTATTTCTATTGACAATGTCAAGATACACAGAGTGGCCGATTCTTCTTAGCATGACACCGGCTGTTTCCTGTCCTTCCATTGTGAGAAATTCAATTATGCCCACTGCTTCTAATGATGAACCTGAGGTGGCCATAGACTTACCTGCTGTTTCCAGTCCATTATTGAATAATTTACCAGGAACTAACCTTGATGAGACAGACTATACATACCCCACTGATTTGTCCATGCCCGACCTGCAAGCTCGCTTAGCCACGGAATCCAGATTTTCATTTGACTCTGCTTCCCTTGCCTCGAAAAAACCCTCTAAAATTGCAGTATATGCCAGCCTGTTTAAAAAACATTTTTTGATACCTCCTTGGATATACATTTGGCTGGTCCTTTTTTCAGTTTACCTTTTTATGTCAATTGGTTTTGTGTTTTATTTTTTTCGGATTATGAATGGACACTATGTCGAGGAGAGAACTTGCATTACTCATTTGAATGGAACTTTGGCCCCGCTTTCCTCTTCACATTCTACACACAGATTAAAAAGAGACTTGACTTTGGTTAACATCACAGCGTGGCCTGTTCTGGATGGAATCGCGTGGGATGCAGTTCGTTTTCAGATTCATGGTCCAACGGAAGTCGTTAATGTCCCTAATGTACTGAGAGTTAATATGGGGGATGTGGTGAAACAAAACATTCGTTCTGATGATTGGGATGTTAATGCAGTGGAAAGTTTGTTTTCTGATTTGAAATATTATGCTGCTTTTGATGCTGAGGATTTATATTTAGAATCTGCTAATTATGGTGAATTGTTCTGTTACCAACATTATGGCAATCACTTCTTACACAAGACATCTTCCCGAAGGGATGCGGTTAATTTTACTCAGTGGGAACATTGCCCAGCACCAACACAAGGGAGTTCAGAAACGTTTCTTAAAAAATATACTTATTTCACTGACTTTAATCAGTCCAATCCCGAGTCATTTTATTTTAAATTTAACAAACAGCCACTGTCCAAGGTTCGACTTACAAATACGAAATTGTTGTATTCAAAGGCCTTCCTGGATGAATTAGTTACTGGAGGGTATGAGTTATGGAAGGATACCATAGACCTTAAATCAGTTTGGGGCTCAAGGGCCTGGCAGGTACAAGGCACTGAGGCTTTGCACCGTGCATGTCTCATCCCAAATCATATGTGGTTTTTGAATAAAACCATTTCCCAGACCACGTGCTTTGGATTGGCTACATCTAAAAGGTTAAACACCCCGTCTTTCCCGGAGTTGGAGGAATATGAGAATTGGAGTAATTTTACTAAATTGTCCATTAGAGATATACAGGCTCTGCTTCTGAATTCCTCCTTTAACATTTCCAGTATGAATCCCAAGGGTTGGCTGCTTTGGCACCGTAGTGCTGATTCTTGCCAAAAAAGATTTTTAAATATAACTGACGGTTTTAAGACTGTTAGATCTGATCCCCGTTTTGATTTGAGTCATACTGTCACCTCTTACTCTGTTGGCAAGTTGTGTCAAGCTTGGCTGAAACATTCAACTTTACCTGCGGTTAAATATCACCTTTCCAAACTGAATGCAGACGTGGATTTGAATGATTTCATTAAAGGCCCGGCTAGTGGCAGGTCGAAAAGATGGTTATATGGGGTTTACAATGAAATTTGGAAACTCTCACAGATTGAGGCTGCTTCACGCCTTAGGGCCATTGATCAGGCAAATCTTGAAAAAGTGCTTGCGGTGGTTGACAATAGCATTAACGTGCTTTCCTCTAGAATTTACACATTAGATAATATTGTGTCGTCTGTTGTTGATATTGTGCATGATGAAGTGTCTGTATTATACCATGGTCAAAATCAATTACGTTCAATCATGCAGTTTGCGTGGACACTACAGACTCTAAAAATGGGTAAAGTTCCCTGGGGATACATGAACGTTTCCTCTTTATTTGCACCGTTTAATTTGACAGACAAACAACGCTTGCTTTCAATGCGTGATGCTTCCTTTTCTATGCTCCATATTGAAAGATTGGAATCTTTACCTTTCTCTGTGGCAGAGACCACTGCTGCTACGTGGCTTATCCACGGTTTAATAACGCTGCCTTTTGCTTTATATAAGTTTTCAAATTGTATGAAATATGTGCCAATAGGTCGTTTTGAACCCTTAGGTAGCGGTTTTCTTCATGAGGTCTGGTCACTCCCATACACATACAGATGTTTCAAGGATGACCAAGAAGTTTATCTAACAGGGGATGAGTGTACTGAGACTCCAGATCATTCCTTAATGTGCAGACACATCCAGTTACACGGTTCATGTAATAAGGACAGACCGAATATGGCTTGCGTTTTACAGGGCACGCCAGTTCCTGCTATCATCCCCACGTTTAAATTGTTAGAGAATGGTAGTTATTTAATGCTCAATAATGAAAACTGTTGTGGTTTAATTAAAGGTATAGCTTTCATAGTAACAGTTAGTGAGCGAGTTATTTGCTGCAGAAATGTTCTTTATCCTCCCACACGTGAACATAGGGAGTCTTCCATTTGGCCACAGATACCGACCTTGGGAGCAGAATTCAGCGGCATGGCTAGAATAAGAGCTCTATTGTCCCAGAAAGAGGTGGCCTTGAGCTCGGCCCGTGAAACTTTCGTGCTTCACATTGCTAACACCCGTACGGAGGTTCAGGCTTTTTTAAACACTGATTTGCCCTTGCATTTCGGAGCCATGGTCCGTTCTATCTTTAACGCATCCTCCACAACGGGCCTAGCACATTTTTTTAAAGTTGTTAGCGGTGGTCTCGTGACTTCCTTTGAGAAGATTTTTGGAGTCATCCCTGCTTTCTTCCATTCTATTTTTTCATCCTTATTTGGAGGGTTCCCGTTTTTGCTTGCATTAGCGGCTGGCGCCTTGGTGGTTTTCTGCCTTTTTAAATATGGATGCCCTTCCTGTGCAAGACCACGCACGGCTACTACTGACGCGGTTTCGCAACCGCATGCTTGATTATTATGGCACACTGCCGTTGGCGACTCTAAGCACGGCGTTTGGATTATCTTTTCGGTTCTCCTATTTCACCTGTGTCCAGCCTGTATTTCGCTGCCTGACCTGTGATTTCCTTTGGGCCATTGATTTGTGTCTCTGCGGACCAGCATCTTCTGACGTCGATTTTGATCAACTGATGAGTCCTATCATTGCTCACGAGTTGGTTTGTTCTGACGAAAGGATTATGGCCTTGGCGGTGGCACATGGACTAATGGGTCCCTGGGATGTGTTGTCGGCAGCGCGAAATTTCTTGGAACAAAGTTTTCTTGAGAACCCACCGAGCTGTCCTCTGATGGTTATAGAGGATCCGGTGCTGGAAGATCACGTATGTTCCTTTCATCTTTTAAACTGGATGGCTGAACTGTTTTCGGATGAGGACAGTGACTTCCTCCTTGAGGCTGTTGCAGCTTACTTTTCATATACGGTCTTATCATAGACACTGCCTCAGATTGGCATGCTGATTGATAGCATTTCCTTGATTTTATTGACTTTTGGTCAAGACATTTTATTTTTTGCTTGCCTATTGGCTTGAGCCACATTATATTTGTGGGCTATTTTTTAGCATTAGTTTTTCTAATTGAATTTTTATTCATGCTCGTTTTTAAATGGATTCTGCTCTCATGTGATGGCACTTCTGTTACCTTATTTAGTCCGTTCTCGGATCATGGGGGGGTGTTGTATAGCTCCTATATATCCATATTTCGTGTTAAGTTAGCATAGGTACATTTCAGATTTAAACGCCATTTTTCCTTTCTTGCAACTTCTGCACACGACCCTTAATTGTTGACTTAGCTTTCAACCTAGTGGTTTGCCGTGGTGAATGTGAGAATAATATGTTATTTCTCTGATATCTGCTTTGTTTAATAAAACATGTCTGCACGGAGAGTGCTGAAGTTTCAGGAGCAACACGATATGGAATTGTTATGAGGTCTGATCTCCACGCCTTCATAGTCATAACACAAGTGCAGGCTTTGCCAACTTGGGCTTGAGGCGGGATTGATATTGCTTTGCACGAGAATTGTTAACACACTTGATGCGGTGCACATGCAGAGAGAGCTGGTGTATGCTGATGTGATTCCTTCATGCTAGGACACTAAGGTATGGGCCCGCCCTAAAACAACCCAAAGAGACCTTCTTAGATAATAATATAATATATGTGTTAGGGAGGGTGAGATATAAGTGTTGTTAACTCTTATTCATTACAGCATGTTAACATGCTGTCACCATTCGCTTTTTATGTCTTAGTAACTATGCTGATAATTTTGCTACTGATAATAAGTATACTTGTATTATCAAAGATACTGCGCCTGAGAAGACGGCATTAGTAAATAAACATTTCAAATGCACATGTGTCTTCTTTACTCCATGTTCTGGTTTGTAATGATAATATAACGAAAGAGTGTTCATGAGTCCCACGTACCCTGAGGTACTGTAAGTTCATGTTCTGGTTTGTCTAAACATTGGGTGTTTGATATGTCCAATGAGACACTGTAGCTAGCTCGGTAAGGGGTGAGTTGGTTGCTAAGGTAAGTTTTGGGACATCCTAATTTACCGAGGTTCCACTCCTCTGTGCACAGTTCTGTGTGAGTACAGAAACCCTGCAACAGGTCTCCTTCTTGGACATCAATATTGTGGCTATAAATGGGAGGCTTGAGAGAACCAAATACACAAAACCTACTGACCGAAAGAGTTTGCTGCACTTCAATGCACATCCTGAGTCACTTAAGGAAAACCTCCCTATAGGACAATATCTCAGGATACGGAGGAACTGCTCTAACATGGAAAGTTACAATAAGGAAGTAGAAAATCTCACAAGGAAATTGGAGAACACTGGCTACCCTAGGAAAGTGATCGAGCAAGCCCGCAAAAGATCACAGAACTCACCACGTGAGGCATTGTTAGATACTAACACTAAGAAGGAAACCACGGCACTCATATGTGTGACCACTCACAATTTGTCTTCTAATAATATCAAGAAGATCATAAATAGGAACTGGAGTATTTTGACTTCCAACAGACTAACTTTTGAAAAACGTATGTTCTCGTTCAGGAGAAACAAGAGCATAAGAAATACTCTGGTCCATACAGGTAGCTGGGAAGCCAAACGTGACGCTCAACTCAAGCTATGGACCCAACCTCTAGTGAAGGGCCCTTTCCCCTGTGGGAACTGTGTGGTATGCCCCTTCACAAAGCACACTACGAGCATCAATCTAGGCTGAAAGTATAACAGGGAACAAAGAGACCACACTAATTGCAACAACTCTAATGTGGTCTACATGATTATACGCCCGTGTGGATCCAAATATATCGGCATGACGACCCGAAAAGTAAAGCTACGTATTGGAGAACACAGGAGTACAATCACAAGAGCAATTACAGCAACCAAATTGAAGGCCCACTACGTGGAGAAAAATCACAATGACAGTGACCTTGAATGGACCATAATCAAGAAAGTAAAGGAAGGACCTAATATCTCCAAGAGACTTTTAAAGAGAGAACAACGATGGGTCTACAAAGTAGGAACTGACAACCATTCCATGGAATGCGTTAAGTAGAAAGTAATGAAGAAATGGGGTCCACTACTGGTACCAGTGTACACCAAGGATCCTGCAAACTTGTTATCGTAGCCTGTCTAAATAATATCACAAGAGTTAGAAAGATACAATTCATGTACGATACACTGTGAGAAGACATTTTGTCTTCTAAAAAAATGCATCCCATTCGGGATACCACCTTATATGAAGGTGGTCTCTACTCCAGTCTGAGGCACCACATAATAAGAGGAAGGGTAGCCCTTAGTTATATATTCATGTGAACACCTGGCGAGGCCAGGTGAGAAATAAGACATTATTACCACGGAAATGTTCCATATCCCTGATAGAAACCTACAGATGGGGCTCTACTGTTCTGACTAGCTCATGGGTTAGTCTATGTCAGGCCAAGACTATGAACAAAAACGAGCATGACCAGTGACTATTATCGAATATCTGTTAATATCATTTAAACATGTGGAATCCTTCTATCTGGGTTTTTCCTATTAAGGCTTAGATAGTCGAGTAACAATACACACAACGCTGGATAAATACACTACAATCCCCATGAAACCTACGGGATTGGTAGTTCTGATGGGAAGACTAACTTCTATCACTTACAAACACAATGTTAAAACTACATTTCCCATGATTTTTGGGAATCTGTAGTCCTTGGCAAGAAGCGCACCGGAAGTGACACAGATTATGGACATCAGGAAGGTAACGACAATTCCTTCTTTGAACAATTGAGACACGGATAAACTAGGTTATTAAACTGACGAGTATAGCAAGAAATTGCTGATGACGGGATATACAGCAGCCGAATAGGTTACTAACGGGGCAGGACCTTTGGAGTAGTAAGTCCAGACTGAACGCACCCCTACAAACAGAGGTCATGTTTTCTTGGTCGTGTGGGAGGCAGGTAGTCCTAACATTGTAGCATTTTACTTTCCAAACTGCATATGACTACAAGGCTACCCCTCCTCGTGATCCGTGAGAAACAATTACTCCACTCAAATTGGGTAAGGGCATACCCAGACGTATGGCTAAAGAATGGATGTTGTAAATATGCACTAAAACTGATTTACGGAACGTATTAATAACTGTGAAGTTGCAATGTCACTGACGTGATGCACAAGTGAATTTTAACGGTTTAGCGGTAGAGTGTGTGTGTGTGTGTGTGTGTGTGTGTGTGGGGTTCACTATGGGATAAGGTATTTGCTACTTACGAGAGTAGATGAAGTGCGATAAATGTACGCATACTACCAAATAGGCGAGATCAATGAGATTCGATATTAGCTCTGCTACAAGATCACAGATTTCAGATCACGTAGTGATGGGAATATGAGCACCCTTGCATGATGGGTGTAACTGTACACAAGGACTATATTTATTGTACTGCATATATTATATGTCTTTTGTCTCCTGTCACATTCCCTTACAGGCGGAATTTCTATGTACATACAGAAATTGGAGATAAGTATACTCAACATTATTTCATGAAGGGACAGCTTTCTGTGCCTTCTAAAATATTTATAGGATAACTTTTAACCAACACCATGGAGGGAATGTTTGTTTTGCCCTGATGAAAGGCCAGGACGGATCAGGCCATTTTTACGGACTGAAACATGTTGGCAGATTATTAGGGTCATAGGACCATAACCTCCAAAGAGACCCATTTTATTATCCGCTACGTCCCAGCTAATAAAAGGGATACCTGGGGAACGGAGTAGGATTTTTATCTTGAAGACACCCTGGCCCACATCTCCTAAGAGCTCCTTGAAATATGGTCGAGCCCACCCTGACATTTAGGAGTCAGGGTGAAGCATGACACCAATAGGCTGTGTGAGGGTTAAATAAAAAGGAATTGCCTCCTTTCCGCACTTAGCGGTGTGCGCCACGTAAGGTTTATATTAGTTTTAGTTCTTGAGCATTTTGGTTCTGGATACCTTTGGTAATTAAGGATATTTCGATGCCCAGAACAAGTCAACTTCAGATAATATGAAATCACAGTGAATAACCAGGATTAATACAGCTCCAAAGATGGTGACTGATGCAGCCACAAAGGCAGAAATCGTCCATCTAAAGAATTCAACATATCAGAAAGGGGACAAAGTGGTAAAGGAGGTCAGAAGCTAATCACACAAGTAAACTTAATCAGAGGATAATGATAAACTGTTATGGAGTGGTGGCTGAGTTGGTAGATCACTTTTAGGAGGAGTTAAAGAAATCCTTGCAAGAACTGGGAAAAGCATATCCACAACACCAATTTGGGTGTTAGCACTGAAGGTTCAAGACCAATGATACTACTTCCAAAAGATCAACTATGAGGGACATACAGTAATTTCTATTGAATTGAATTGAATCAAGTTTGTAGAAGGGAAAGGAAAGTCACAATGGTAACTGATCATACAAATAGACGTTGGCAGAGTAACTCGACTGTGGGATTTGGAGAGAGTTCAAAGATTCCATTGTTTTTATTCTTTAATCAAGAAACTGTAACACCCTACTGTTTATTCACACTATAACATGTTAACAATGCAGCTATATGAAGCAAAAGGTTTCCTTGTTAGCTTGACGGCCCCAAAAGCTGTTGGATAACAACACATTTTCCTTCCAATGTATTCAGCATAGTTTGATCAAAGGACGACATAAGACTACATACTTTTGTTGTTAATAGTAAATGATTATTGCACATTTATTATAAAATGAACATGTAAGAAGTAGCTTTCATGTCATTTTATCAAAGTACTCACCCTCTTACCTCAAGACATAAACGTGGGGTTCCAGCAAAGATGTGGATAATGAGGTTTACAACTGAGGAAAGGTTGCTAAAAAGTGAATGGCGTTGCTTTCCTTCAACTCTTCTATCCACTTAAATTAAATGACCTGCCTACGACTTAGTTACAAAATGTACATCTTTTGCCCTTTTTTAGTGTTTTAAGAGCACTATTATGGTCTTTCTGCTGTCGGCAAGTAAATGTTTAGCAACACATAGTTTATTTTTCTGTGGAAACCAGCACAGAGGCAATGACTGTATTAAAAAAAACTCAAGTAATTTCCTTCTTGGTTGTTGCATGGACTGATGTATAACCCAATGGGTTTTCCTGTATCCCAAAATGAATGTGATCAATCTCAGAATCTACAATTCAGACACAGCGAAGGGCATCCAAACACATACCTTGAACTTTAGAACACAACCCTAAATATGTAGCCAAAACAGTTTTCCAATAATGTCCACTGTTTTTCGCAGTTGGCAAAATCCTCTGTTTCTCAGAAGCTTTAAGTGGCCAAATCTTGCTGTTTTTGTTCTGAAAAAGTTGCATTTCTTAAAGCTAAAGAACAAATAAAGAGAACAAATAAAGAACACAGTCCACCCCAAGTGAGCTTTATACTTCTTAAACAGAAGAAAGGGGGAGTGTAAGGTAGTTATAGCACCTGTACTTTGCTCTTGGGATTATACTATTAAGACTGAGTCCACAGGAGGTTTTAGAAAGTTCCAAAATTGGAAATTTAAATTGGGTGTCCTATTAATCTTCAGAATAAAGTGGATATTAACAGTCCTTTTCAAGATTCCTAATTAGTGTTGTTTTGTCATTGAAAAGGGAGAACGTAATCACCTCTTAAAATTCAAGCAGTAATGGAAAGAATGACAAGTCACCTTCAGGAATTGAAGGGTTTCAAGGTGATGCTGGGTTCTGAAGTCAGAGCCAAAGCAAATGGCTATGTGTGGTTATTGATTTTGATGAAGGAAGAAGTAGAATATACGTTTTTTTCTTTTTTAAATAAAAAAAAAACAGCCTCACAAACTTTTATCTCACTTGGCAAAGTTGCACGGTTTCGCACTCTGCAAACAATTGAGAATATGACTGAGATATTGGCATTACTGAAGATACTCCACAGAAAATGTTTCTGTAGAGGAAGATAAAAAGCAGAGAGCCAGCCACTGCTTGCCATACCTCAGCACTGAATTGTTCAGTGACTCGGGCATGAGTTTAAGAGTCAATAAATGTATGCTTTATATTTCAAGAATTAATTGCAGGCAGTAGAAGGGTAACATCTAGGTCACGAAACACTATTGTTCTAAAAGTTAAATAAAAAAGATTTAAGAAGACTTCTCCAGGCGCTCACTAAGAAAAGCATCCCTAAAGTATCATTGAAAACTAAAGGTTCACCTTGATCTCCTGAAAAATAAAGGACCACTCTGCAACAAAGGGAAAGTAATTCAAGTATTTTAAAACTTGAAGATGAGCTTGAATGCTGGACTACTTACCAGGCTCATCCTGCTGGATTTCCAAGTCTTGTCTGATAGGGTCAACTATTGCTTCTTGGTGAGATAGCACTGTCCGTAACCTAGGGATTAAACTCTGAGACATGCAGCAAATAGTGCTGGAAAACCACAGCCTGCATTGGCTAAGCTGACAGATCAGGTTGAAAGATGGACCACAATTCCATTCTGGGTGGCCTGGCAAATCGCATTGATTAAAATGTTGCTACTTCCCCAATCTCGATATCTTTTTCAAAATAGTCCAATACCACGACGGCAAACCTTCTTTGTCTCGGTCAAAACGACAGTGACCAGAATGGCTGGGTGGGATGCCAGCTGTGGCTACGATCGGAGGCAATATCATACGACGGGGATTTGCAGTGCCAGATTTGGAGAGACACTACCATGCTGCATAATCACAATATGTGGCATACCGGTGCCACAGGACAGGCGTTGTCCCCACATCTAAATGAACCAAAATGGGAGGTTAGAGGTTTCAGTGATAGAATCAATCTCCAGTACAATTGTTTCAAACAATGAGATTCTATCAAGTGGTATTTTTATTTTTTATTTTTAGTAAGTGTTGTGAGACTAATACAATGAGTGTTTGCTGGTCCTTGTAGTTGACAAGGGAACGTACTATGTGTTTTTAAAATACCCCTCACACACTATGATTCCCATAGTGCCATGCTTCATCATTGGGGTCTTCCCGTCCCTCTACGGGCCGGGGCCTGCTATGACCTACGGACTACGTGGGAGCACTTATTATGAAGATAGGCTATGTGTGGTGTAAGAATAGTGTAAGTGGTAGGGGGTGGAGGAATTAAGTGAAAAATATGAAAATTAAAAATTCCCTGGCTAGTAGAAAAAATTTGTTTATTCACTTCTCTAGCTGGAAATGTTAAAAAGGGGTTGTGGTAGCGTTATTTATTATGCCCTACTTGGTCAACTTGTTTCGTAAGCAGTCCGCCACTGCTTTACTCGTCAGGACCTATGTTGATCCCTACTGCACTCAAGTAACTAATATTTGTTGAGCATGCCTACTTTCCTAAAATAGACTAGCAAACATAGGCTAGTCTATTTGATCCAGGGCTTGAGTTGGCCCTTTAAAGCGGATAAATATTGACCCAGTCTGATCTCTGCAGAGAAAGAAAATGAACAAAGAAAAAAAGGGAAAACACAGGATCAAAACAATGTTCTGAAACGTATTTCAATTGACACATAACTGTTACGTGGATCCAAATAAGACCTGTTGAGAGAAGTGATATATTTTTCTATTTCTCATAGTCTTTTTCTTGTCATGGATTCTCTGAAATTTGATCCATATGTTTAAACTGGCGAAATTCGTCATTGTTTAGAGGTCATTTTGCCGTTTTTCTAGAGCATTCACACGTACACGATCCATTCATACTCACAAGAATAAGACAAGCAGTATCGGTTAATGGGCTTACTTTTGCAAACGAACTGGTACAGGCAGCAGAATTGTGCCGTACTCAGTATGTTCAATGTCCCTAAAAGGTATTCCTTTGCATAATTTTGGTGGCGATGTTACATAATGGCCGCATACAGTCTATAGAAAATTGGTGGTGACAAAAGCAACCTATTTTTTGATTATACATTGATATTGTGCCATTGTAAAAAGAGTTTGTAAATATACATACATTTCTCAAATTATTATCGTGCCCCATGGGCTTGGCATCAGAGGAGTATTCCTATGGTCACTGTGAAGAGTAAGCATGTCAATTTCAGTTTTAATTGCTTCGTAAAATGGCCACATATTAGAGACTTATGGCCGTAGTCTTACTCACTTCACCGCTGGTAATACCTCTCCTTTCAGACTCTGTGCCGCTCCGTGGGTTCCCTGGGTGTGTCTGGTACTGTGGTATTTATCCGTGTTTAGGAACGAAAAAGACAGCGAAAAATCGGCGTGACAGAGGGCTGGTCTGCTGCCTCTGCTCCCGATGGACGCGGAAGTGTATTCATTTGGCTCAAAGACTGATGCGCTAACCAAAATGGCCGCCGGTTTTGGCACTATGTCTGTTCTAACACATCTTCTCTTTCTTTCAATTTTGATGAGCAGAATAACGTTGTCTAGTTGTAACCCAACTTAGAAAAATGTGTGGCTTATGAAATAAAGCGGAGTCATTTGGATTTGACACATCATGGGCATTGGAGCATTTCTGAAGCGGCCGGCACACATTTGTCAATGCCCGCCGGATCGCGCATTCCAGCCCTCACTTCTATTTTGTCTGATTGCTGGCTGAATGCTAATTAGCAAAAAATAGGGGTTATTATTTGGAAAATATATATGGAGAAATGATGCAACTTTTGGAATAATGTGTAAAAACTGACATTAGATTGATGGGAGCCGGCGTTTAGTTGTCAATGCTGACTATTATTCTCATTCGATGTTACTTCTGGCCGTCTATTGAAAAAATACACATGCACATGATATTTTAGGTATCACGTTGAATCGCTCATAAGTATGTTATCACTTATGTGTTGAGCGTAGCTTTTTTGGCTTTTTTTAAGGAAAAGAGGGGTTTGGGAATCAAAATGTGATGCCAGTTCAGTAGAAAATATAAGAAATAAAACATCAGATTGATGGTGGCCGGCATACAGTTGTCAATGCTGACTGTTATTCTCATTCGGTGTTACTTCTGGCAGTCTATTTGAAATAAAGTTGAGGGAGACACATGATAATGTTGGTGTCATCCCATGATGTCAATTTGGATTGAGATCACGTTAATTCGCTCAGAAGTATGTTATCGATTATGTGCTAAGCGTGGCTATCTGGGCTTATTACATCCTACGTGCATCACAGCCTGTACTACTAATTTATCTGTTTCCCAGTGTCTAATATAGTCCGTCTGGCTAAGTCCTGTTCCGTGCGACTGTGTTATGTCATTGGAGACCGGTGTATCTCTGATGGGTGTTCAGCTGTTGCTGTTGATGCCTACACTTTATTAGATACAAATTTTGTACATAGTGGTAGCCCTCTCCTGTTAATATATTGGCAGTACATCACTGGGTTTATAGTTGTAGGTACACTGCTGGGATTACAGTTGTCCCCATGGGATTTTGTCGTTTAAGCCTTGGAGGTTAGTTTCGAGACCAAATACCAATCTTTGCTCTTTCTCAAAAAGATATTTGTCGTTGACAACTTGCTCAATGATAGTCCGTGAGATGTCATCTTGTTTGTGTTCTTTCTCCGGTAAATGTGTGGCCATTTGTGTGCTTGTTTTTCTGCATTTGATACTGCTCTTGTGTTCTCCTATTCTTGTTTTTACTGGTCTGGTGGTCATGCCGACGTATTCTCGTTTTCATGGACACGTGATGAAGTAAACCACGCTCTGGCTGTTGCATGTGGTGAACTTCCTTTGTTCCCACGAGGTTCCATTCTGAAATTTCAGGTCCTTGCTTTTTTTAGTTAGATTGCATACTTTGCACCTTCCGCATGGATGGTGTCCTTGTAGGTTCCCCATGCTGATGGATAGGTGTGTATCTTCCTTTTTCCTTGGTCTAGTATGGACCAACATGTCTCAAATGCTTTTGCCCCTTCTGTGCGAGAACATTGGTTTGGGGATATCTAGACCTCCACTGTTCAGAATTTTCCAATGTTTCGTGACTATCTTCACTTGATTTGAGTTTGTGTTGTATGTGGTGATACAAAACGGTCGTCTTTCGTATTGTTTCGGCTAGGCCTTCTCAAGCAAGCTTTCCCTGCAATTGTTGCGTGCCCGTTTGTAAGCCTGATTTATTATTTTGTCCGGGTATTGGCGTATCTCCAGTTTTTTCAGCAGATCTTTTGATTGAGATTTGAAGTTGCCAATCTCCGTGCAATTGCGTCTCAATCGCAAAAATTGACCATAAGGGAGGTTGTCTCTCAAATGTTTGGGGAGGAAGCTTTGGTACATGAGGAGACAGTTTTTAGATGTGCTTTTGAAGGGTGTAATTGTCATTAACCTTCTATGTTTAGGGAAAATGTTGAGATCTAGGAATACTAGGATGTTATTGGAAATCGTGCTGGTGAACTTAGGGAAGTCATCTTGATAGTTCAGCCAAGAGATAAATTGTTTAGCCATTGCCTCTTCACCATCCCATATGATGAAAATGTCATTAATATACCTTTTCCATGTATTGATGTGTTTTCTGAAGGGATTGCTGGGGTGTAATATTTTGTTTGTTTCTAGATGGTGTACATAGAGACCAGCTATGCTGGGAGCAAATGTGCTCCCCATGCTGGTCCCATGTTTCTGAAGGTATAAGGTGTTCTCATATTCAAAGAAATTTTCTTTGAGGGCCAGATTGCAGCACTCTATGATGACATTTCTTGGTGTTTGATATTCCCAGTCATCTTCAAATAGGACGTCTTCAATGATGTTCAATGTCTCGTTGTGGGGAAGGCTTGTATCCCCACATCTCCAGAGAGAAAGATCGGAATATTAAACCTCCGCACCCTCATTGTTATCAAAGAATTAAGACCGACCTGGTCGATAGAGGGTCCGATGTACTAAATGCCAATCTGGCACATTTCAACTAGGGCTGGCCATGCCTTTATAGGTTCACCACATACTCATTAACAACGCATCCCTCTCCCCAATGCTAGATAACAAAGTAGCATGCAGATTGAGAGGGCAGATATGCTCAGATTGGGACACTTATTCCAAGAAGACACATTCCTCACCCGGGATCAACAACGCACAGATAGAAACTCTACCCACTCAATGTCTTTGATTACATGCATCCAAGGCTGCATAGCTCACCATGCCCGCTGAACTGCCTGAATCCTCCTGTTTACCCATCGTATTCAAAATCAAGACACAACAGGGGCAGTCTCCTCGTTACGGGACATATAAATGGATATATGCACCAGTACTGAGAGCAGAGACTTCGAGAAGTGGGGGGTAGATTTTGAACAAGATATTGGCGCTGATGTATGGAGATACTGCTCCTTCCAAACTAAACTTATATCACTCAATTAAAGACAAACTACTTTACTTTAAATTTCTTAACAGATTATATTGCGCCAAACAACACTTACATAGAATAAACAATGTCTCATATGCTCTTGTCATCTTTTTCCACCTCTCTTGGGAATACCGGCCAATACTGGGAGGACATATTTACTACATCCGAGATAGCAGAAACCAAGTAAGAATGGGCCCCACTGCTGGCCCTATTAAGATATACAAAACACATACCAAAACAGACTAGGTGATTAGTGGGAGTATTACTTTTGATGGTGATAGAGCAGAGATGTCTTCATTTGTGTAAAGGCCTGCTTCATCCAGCTGGCCTGCTGCTGGATGAGAGGTCCCTCACCTACGATGGTAGACTGGTTGAAAGACACAGCGTCTCAAGGAGCGAGATGAGGACTATGCAGACCTACAACACCCGCTAGGTCTTCTACAACTATCTGGGAGTGCTTTAGGCACTAACTAGCTTCAAAAGCTGGCAATACTAATGATGATTGAAACCTTCAGACCTAACAGACCTGCCTAGACAACTGTGTGTGTATACTTCTTGCAAGATTGTTCAATATATGGCCTGCGATATTCATGAACCGTTGATGATATGATCCCATCTTTCCCTGTGACAGGGATATTAATGCAGTTCATTTTTGTATGAAGTAGAACCTATGATGTCAACCCCTTCTTGTTGATTGTATTTTTTTACTTAACTTAATAAAACGTTTAAAAAAACACACACAAAAAACGATTCCATCTTACTTGACTGATTGGCAACTGTGAGACATTGTGGCATGTCCTTACATATCTTTCCTATCAAGAGGAGGTCAATCTCTTGTCTTTATTTTCTTTAACCTTCGGCCCATGTATATTCCAGTAAGTATAAAGTTCCTCAAAGATCATCACTTTCTCTAGTTTTCTTTAACATGAGTATAAAAACTTTGATCAATATCATTAGAACTTTTGTTCTGGAAATTGTACATTATGCCAATTGACATTCCGCTCATTTTTAAACTTGACTAACCTTAAAAGAGATCCAACCTCTCCTCTTCTGTCCATCCAGTCTTAGAGGACAACACATAAGGTTAAACTGAATGTTAACAGAGCTGAGGGGCTGATCTGTGGCTACAACACTTTACTGCATACTAACTTCTGGCTTAATAGGCTGGAATCTCCTCTCTGCCAGGTCACCACGTTAGGAACATCGGTTTGCAATTTGACAAGGATCAGGGATTACCAAACCATGTTAAATTGATAATTTCAGCATGCTTCTTCCAACTAAAATGGTTATGGAAGGATCCTTTTCTCAATTCCACAGCCATAGAAGGCCTTAGCAGGAAGTGCCTCCATTATTTTTAGTGTCTCAAAGGATTTTCTAGAGAGAGGAGGTGGGGGACTCAGAGCTGGATGAGAGGTCCAGTGCCTGTAATCCTTGATTTACGTCACAAACAAAAATTAGGGCTACTGTTCCTAAAGAGAAGATATCAACAAGTTGTGCTGGACTCTGGCATATGCACAGTGGCAGTAACAGGACTGTTTCATGTTGCCCTCACACATTCCAAAGGGATGTCATGCTTCATCATAGGGCTATTGCTCCTCATTGGGCCGACGCTGCAATGCCCGGAAGGGTCACTTTGACAGAGATCTTTTATTGGTATGCCGTATGATGAATGCAAGGTAGAGTCCAGGTGGGGAGGTGTCTCATGTGTGATGATATGGGTAAATCTGGTCAGGGAGACCACCAACTCAACAGATCAAAGCATTCCCAAGGACAACCAGACCCGCTTCCAACAGAAAAATGATGCTAATTGGTCGTACTTCGAACCGATGTCGGAAATCGAAGTCTTCGATATAATTGCAAGCTTAAAGCCTTCTTCTCACACTATGGACCCCCTCCCATCCACAATAGTAAAAAACCTCAACCACATAATTGCCCATTTCTGGACAAAAATCAACTCCTCTCTCACATCAGGTTGTGTCCCTGACTCCCTTCAGCTAGGTCAAATCACTCCTATACTCAAGAAACCAGGAGCCGACCCAAACAAGCTCAACAACCTCAGACCTATATCCAACCTTCTGCTCCTAGCTAAAACATTGGAGAATCTGCGTTCTCCAACACCTTAACATATTGACAACTTCAACCTCCTTGACACTTTTCAGTCGGGTTTCAGTAAAGGTTGTAGCACCGAAACAGGGATGCTCAATATTGCAGATGATATCTACAGAACCTTGAATGAAGGTGAATAATGCCTCCTCATCCTCATTGACTTATCAGAGGCATTTGACACAGTAAAACATCGAGCTTTACTTGAGACTCTGAAAAGCCAATGTGGCTTCAATGGCACAGTACTAGAATGGTTCACTTCCTCCCTGCAACACTGTTCGTAACAGATTAAAATCAACTCCTGCCTCTCTGTACCAACACGCATCAAACTTGGAGCCCCGCAAGGAATGATCCTCTCACCATCCCTCTTCAATCTCTTCACGGAACCCCTTGCAAGTATTTTGAATCAAGCAGGGGTCCACTGCCACCTATATGCTGGTGACACACAAATAAACTACAAAATTAAATCGCCCAGTGACGTCCGACACCTCAATACCACGCTAACCAAGATCCAATTCTGGTTTAACGCAAACCACTTAAAACTCAACCCGGACAAATCGAAATTAATACGGTTCTCTCCGAAAAAGAACCTCCAACCAATTCTAGTCTGGCTTAAGGAGCTTGATGCTCTAAACTGCTCCCTCGTCCTATCCGACTCAGTAAAGTCACTAGGCATTACCCTGGACAAGAACTTATCAATGAAGGACCACATCAAGAACTCTGCAAAAAGTGCACTTTATTCTCTAAAACACCTAAAAAAATGAAACCTTTCATTCCTCTAGATGATCTCAAGACAGTGGTACAATCCCTAGTCCTTTCTAAACTGGACTATGGAAACGCCATCCTAACAGGGACACCAAAAGCTCGCCTTGCCCAACTAAGGTCAGTCCTGAACATGGCTGCCCGTCTCTTAACTGGTGTAAAAAGATTTGAACACAATCTCACCAACCCTCAACGCACTCAACTGGCTTCCCATAGAAGGGAGTTGTATCTACAAACTGGCCTGCATCACACACAAGGACCTTCACACCCAAGCACCAAACTATCTAAACAGCAAACTAGTAAAAGCAGGAAAAACTCTGAGAAGCACCAACTCTCTTCTTCTCATCCTTCCTAAACTGGAAAAGAAAACGACCCAGTGCCGGTCCTTCTCTGGCAACGTACCCAGGATGTGGAACGCATTCCCAATTGACCTCAGATGCAACCCCTCCTTCTTGTGCTTCAAAAAGGACCTGAAACTCTTACTCCTCAACCAATACTTTACCAACCAAGGCAAGCATCCTAGGCATCAATAACCGAATGAACCTAATGGACTTCCCACTCACTTTGACTGTCAAGGATGGTGGTTTCTGAACTGTCAGCCACTCACTTGATACTTAGTTTTTTCTTCGCTTTTATCGTTATGCTACCCCATGTCTTGCAATGTTATGCAATCTTTGCTTTTCCTTTTTGTTTGTAAAGCACTCTGATACCCACGGGTCTAGCCAGCGCTATATAAAACTTTATAAATAAAAAGAAAACCAACTACTTTGAATAACTGGACCACCTTGTCAGATTAAAAATCTATATGGGTAAATGCTACCAATGGGGTCATAAAGTACCCTGGTGATCGGATGTGAGTTCCCTCTTTAGGGTCCAATTCTAAGTCAGTCAGCATGTTTCATGCCCCTAGTGGTCAGGCTGATCGGTGGCGCTTCGTCAAGACAGGAATAGTGAGTGAATCTTCCTACCCCACAAATGTGTCAAAAGTGGTGCCTACTTTTTGATGTTGGCTTTCCAATCTGTTAGGAGATAAAAAGGAGACCGAATGATCATGTTCCTGGCATAAGAGTGCCTTATTGACCAGGATATTCATTATTGTGGGCCAAAATGTTCTGCTGGAGTGGCGTCCAGACACGTAAAGACATATACAAGACACACCCAACATAAAAATAGGTGGGCTGAAGAGTCAATCTATGAGAATAGCTCGCATTTAGAATTCCTTTCAGCGTAGTTACCAGCCTAAAGAATCCAAGGCTGGTACCCCCGTACAACAAACTTGCCGCAGATCACAATAATACATGGCATGCAGTATGAGAAAAGGAAATTTCATTGTGTAAGTGGCACAGCTTTCATAAATGCGATGCCACTGTGTAAATAGTGTTGATTGTCTTTGTAGCAGTCAACTGTTTTATACACACAAGAGAGACCACCATAATGTGTGCTGCTATCTCATAAGTGGTCACAGTATCAAAAACAGGAGCTTGGTTGTTTTTCCATTACTCTCTTATACATCGTGAGGCACATAATCTTACCTCCAACTGGAGATAAAAGTACCCCCTAGGGTGTGGCAGAGGTGCCACACTCAGTAGTGCTACGCTGGAAGTAAGTAGGTAAAATAAATAAGGAGGATCCAAACCGCAGGATCACACATGCTGTGACAGCGTCAGCCGATTCAGCGACCGGTATTTAGTACTCCAGGTTTCTGAGTGCGATCTGGTAGTCGCCCCTACCCTCATCCTCTGCTTCTCCCGAATGAGGATGCAGAAGCTGGAGGGTCCTGTTTTAAAGGAGGACACCTGGCGGGGTTAACCCGGAATCCACATTAACCCGGAAGTGCGTTATCACACATGTCTGGCGGTCATCATGGAGTGATGTTGCACATGTCTGGCGGCCATCTTGGAGTAGTGAAGAACATGTTTGGTGGCCATCTTGGAGTGGTGTTAAAGTAAAGACATTTGATATCTGTCTCAAGTATTCTCGTACATGTCTGGCGGCCATCTTAAAGTGGTGTTGCGGTCAAAGGTAGTGGGTGTGAGAAGTTGGCCTGGCATATGATGTCCACTATTCTAGTGGGCACCTTGCACCAGTCCAAATGACCCTTATTGATGGTAGGTTTAGACAACCTTCATAGAAAGCAATCCTAGTGATAGCTGTGGAGAACAGCCTTCAGGCTAAGTCTTGAAGGAATGTAAATCAGCTTGTTTTACCAGTCTATAATCTCTTGAATGATCAAATGAAAGTACACCACACAAGGTATATATCAAACATATTTGTATTTATTCTAAACACAACCCCCCAGTCTCTTTATGAGGCTAGAGGCAAAAGTACAATACAAGTACTTTAAATAGCACACAGTAAATAGCACAGTATATGTTATGCCCTAGGGGCCTCACAAACCATATACTAAAATAGTGGTATAAGAACCACGTGGTTTTCAAGAATGTTAGCCATCTTTAATCTAGAAATGGCAATATATAAAACGAAAGGTAGGAAACGTAGGACCAAAGGGTTAAGAATCTGGTCACCCTTAATAGAATGGTCTCAATCTCAATTACATGTATAGTAACAATCTGGCTGTAATGATCTAACTGTCACGTGTACCTTTGTAACCTGAAGTTTACCCGTTTTTGAATGATTATCTGATAATGCTTTAGTTTACATTTTATTTTTATTACATTTTATGGTTTCCTTTTTGTTCCACATACAACCTGCCCAACCAGAGGGGGGAGGGAGGGTGTTGTTATATGTGTTGTGTCGTCTTGTCTTTTTTTGTATAAAAGCTAATAAAGATATTTAAAAATAAAAAATAAAAAAGAACCACGTGAGGGATAGAAGCTAGGCCTAGGGCCGGTAGAAGCGCTGGGGCAACCAGGAACCACCCAAGGTAGGGACGCGGGGAACGCGTGCAGTGTCTAAATACAGCCGCGGATCACCTATTGACTTCTATGGAAAAATTACAAGTTACAATTTTAAATATTAAGGACACTTCGGGGTGAACTACGATGGAACCCTTTTAGACTTAGAGAGTCAAGACCTACGGGAGAACCGGAGAACTTTTGTTACCTCACTCAGGGAAGCCAGGTGCATAGGTGTATTTTGGTGTCGGGTTTCGTCGTCGATTTCAATGGCGATCTGCGAAGAAGTGCAGCAGGCGACCTGAGGAAAAGTGTCAGGGTGGATCGGAGATCTGAAAAACCGGAAAGCAGAGGGGACAGAGTCTGGGTCACTAGCCAGTGACCAGAATGGCGACCGGAAGATGCCAGCCAATGTTGGGTGTTTTCAGGGGAAGTAGGTGAAGCTTGACTCTTCAGCCACGAGGACCAGGAGGCGTCGACGATGACCAGGAGCTGGACTGAGCTGTCCCAAGAAGGATGTCGAATGCTGCAGCGTCGGAATCCGGATTGGACCTAACAAGCCTTGGCAACAGCAACCCACGCAAGATGATAAGATTGGCTTCGGTGCAGACCAGCAAGATCTGAGGGACTCACTCTTTGGAGGGGAGTCAGGGCACGTCTGGAGCAACCAGGAAATCCCAAGAAACAAAGGATTGTCCTTCGTGGGGACCCACTAGCCAACGGACTAGAGATTGCAAAGGAGCCTCGAGCTGCGGTGAAGAAAGGGGACTCACGGGACACTCGTGGAGTGCTGGCCTCTCAGGTTTGGTGCAAAAGGTGCTCGGGGCAAGGGCAACAAATAGCCCAATGCACAGCTTCGGGAATCTTCGGTAAGTAGGCGCAGTTGCAAAATTGCAGGATGTCCAGGAGTTCTGGTCGTATGTCTCTCGTGACAGCTGTAAGTCTCAGTTTTGCTGGGATCTCGTGTCGGCCTCAGAGATGTCTGGAAGTCTGTGTCCTGTGTCGCAGATTCTTCAGGATCCGGCGGGAGCCTCGAAAATGCAGACTGGCAAGATGCTCCTAGGTGCCTGTTTGAACAGGGAGCGCACTCCTTGACCGCAAGGGAGATTTCTTCCATCTTCCAGTCGAAATGGAATGTCAAAGGTGCAAGATATATGTTGCAGAGTTTCGTCCAGGGTAATCTAAAGTCCTAGGGACTGGGGTCCTATACTTATACTAAGTTTAGGGGATGGACTAACTCTAAGGTCCCACCTATGGGAGGACCTGGGGAGGGGTTGGTTACACCCCTTCCCCTTTGTCCAGTTTCGCACCAGAGCTGGGTCTGAGTGCCCCAGCAACCGGTTTGAACTGGGAAATGCATGGAGTACCTTGTGTGCCCCAGGCAGTGTCTGAAAAGCATTCACTGGATGCAACCCACCCTGCCATAATACACTAAAGCCTGCCTGGACAGGAAACCTATTGTCCAGGCCTCCCCTGCCGGAGTTTCATCCAGCAGCAGGAGGTCAGACTCGTGTTTGTAGCAGCAGCATCCAGTTTGTGATGCTGAGGCTCTTTTAAACTTTAACCGGGTATACCAGTGTGTATAGGTCTTCTCCCTCTAGAAGGGTGGAATGCTACCCCCACCACCAGAACTGGTGGGGGGATGGGGGGGTAGTATTCCAAAGTGTTTGACACCAAACACAAAATGTTTTGATAAAGCCAAACCAAAGTTAGCATAAACAGCGAGGATTATAATGCACTTAAGAGTATATGGTATGGCTATATCATAGAACAGCTATAAGGAAGGATTTCCGAAAGCTGCAGAGGGGCTCAGCTCATGCTAGGGCGCCCTCTCACACAAAACTAAGCTCTCTGCCTTCAGGATTGTCAAGGCCTGCCATAGGAGTGACTTATAGGTTAATATGTGTCTATATGTATAGGTAGATATAGGTATACTATATCTAAGTAAGGGGTGCTTACACCACCTTACCCAGGCTGCCAGTGCCGGCCTGTGGTGCCATTTTGGAAGGCTTCCCTGGGGTTGCATAATACATGCTTCAGCCCCTGGTAGGCCTCTGGGGTACCTATGCCCTTGGTACCCAAGGTACCATATGCTAGGGGCTCACAAGGTAACTCAGTAACCAATCTGGTATGTACCTAATGTGCATGGAATCAATTTAGAGAGAGAACAGCTAGGCTATGGTCCCGATTAGCAGGGCCCGATTAGCCAGACTAAAGTCGAAAAACAGCAAAAAGTGTGGGTAACCATAGGACGTTACCCTATTCTCCTACAGTGGGAATGTGGCAGAAAGATTATTGCGCACATCTGGTGGCTATCTTAAGATAGTGTTGAAGATGAAGGATAGTGAATATCTCTCGGACCCCTCTTCACATATATATGGCGGCCCACATGAAATAGTGTAGAAGTGCAAAGGAGAAGATTTGTCTCATCAGTAAATGGGGTAACGGTTGACAGCACTTGGGTGTACGGGATGCCGGTCACAATACTAATTTCAGAGTAGCTTTTTAAGGACCATCATTAAGGGACACTTAGTTCATCCGAATGATACTCATTGATAAGTAACTAGTTTTTTGGAATTTGGTATGATCTGGTTTTATAAGCCTGACAACCGCCCCGTATCTGTAACTATGGCTATTCTTTAAAATGGTGTTGCGATCATCACAGATTGTCTTAACTTGAAAGATCATTAGGGTACATGAGGTGGTGGTCAGTAGTGACTTCTATATCGAAGAATAATCCTGAGTGGTTTCAATGTTTGGTTGCCGAGGGGTGTAGGCTTACAGTTCGATCCAAGTGATGTCATCATTTTGTCCATCCCGGGTGGTATGTTGGTGGAACACCCAGTGCTGTTCTCGCCTGAATAGTGTGACTGCGGTCCATGATGTATTTGATTCAAGGATTGTCCACTTCCGGTCATTAATGGAGTGTTTCAGATCATTGAAGTGGTTGCTCATCTTTGTGGCTTTACCTTCTACATCTTATTGTTCTCTTATATTCCCCTATTCTTATATTAATAGGTCTAGTTGTCATCCCTATATAAAACATTGGGCAGGGACATATAATTAGGTAAATGCAATTTTGGGAGTTACAGTTGGTGTGCTGTTTCTGTGTCCAGGAGAAGGATCCTAGCTGTAGTGTTTTTGAGTGTTCAGTAGAATTACAAGCGGTACAACTCCCGTAGTGGTAGTGTCCGCTAACTAGGAGAAGGTTCCAAAGTGTTGTTTGTGATCTGGGTACCTTTGTTCGAGGTCTTATGTGTACCAGTTGATCTTTTAAATTTGATGTCCTGGGGGGCGTGGCCAAGATGGCAGCGCGATCAGACGCGTCGTACCGAAGCTCCCGCCGACAGATGGATTTAGCACAGGCCCACGGCCGAAAATAGCAGTGGTCGGCACCCGGTGCAAGTACCCCCGAGGACACATAGAGCAGCAGGGGGCCAGTTGCTACCAAGCCGGAGGGGGTCGGCGCAGCGGGACGGAGGACGATTTGGAGCGGAGGCTGACACCGGTGGAGGGCACGGGGGCCTGAGTGTGGAGGAGGGCGAGCGCCTGGCGCTTGCCCGGGATCCAGGTCAGCAGTGGAAGCGGGTGCGGCGAACAGCCCAGTGGTGGACGGAGGAGCGGCGAGTGGCATTCTGCCCGGTCTCGGTGGCAGAGGAGAAGACACTCCGGCCGCCCGCCATCTTGTGTGGGTAGGCAGCTGCAGCGCAGGGAGCAAGAGTGACCCCGGCCCTGTGGAATTCACCAGGACGCCAGCGGAGGCTCCGCGCAGGAGGGGGCTGCCTGTTTGACGGAGGGTGAGGGCGGTTACCCCGCAGGCTGGAGGACATCAGGCACAGACCAGGCTGACCAGTGGAAGGTCCCAGGTGAGCCGCCATTTTGTGACTGGGACTATGAAGCCGGGGCAGCAGCGTTTACTGGGTGGATTGGCCCACGACTTCAGAAAGACCGGTGTGAACACAGGGGGGGCCCAGACTGCCAATCCCTGGGGATCCCCGGTAGCCCAGAGTGACCAGCAGACATCGGATACGGCGGGAGGCTGGACGGCCGGAGGAGGGCTAGCCCCGCAGTGCTGTGCCCCTGGGCCCGGAGCGCCTGGCAGCTTCCCGCCGGAGGGATTCCCGTAGCGCGGCAGCAATGAAGAGACCCCGGTAAGAGACGGGTGAGAGGGGGTTGACCCCTGGAGTCACAGTGGAAGGAGCGGATTGTGGGGCCTAGACGCGAGGGACGGAGATCGCCGGTGGAGAGTGGTGGCAGCGCAGAGCATTGGTGGACCGGGGCAGCAGTGTACGGCCGTGAGGGTGCTCTTAGTGGCCGTGGGGGTCCAGAGGTACGGAGGTGGACTAGAGCGGAGGGCGCTATCTTTGGTGGACGGAGCAGCGTGCATTGAGAACACAACTTTGGGCGCTATATAGCTGCAGCAGAGCAGCCTAGCAGTGGGCTCGTTCCCTTCTGGGCTTAATGGAACAACTCAGGAGCCCGATTGGTGAGTACCGGCGGGGATCCTTTTCAGCGAGACTGTGACGGAGAAGGTGGAGGAGGCAGACCGTAGTAGCAAGTGGGTGTCAGGTGCGGGGCCTGGTCTCGGTAGGGCCACGGGATGTCCACCACGAGGGTGAAGGAGAAGACAGTCAAGGACCTTTTTGCTAAGGCCCAAACGCATCAACAGGCCAAGGACATGGCGGCCACCAGGTCTCCAATGGCGGCAGAAAGGGCGAGGGAACGGAACCGATCACAACAGCGTTCCTAGAGTCGCTTTTCACCTCTCTGAGGGGGGACATTCATGCCCTACAGAAGGAGTTCGCAAATAAGATCAAAGAAGTCCGCAAGGACATTGATGGCATAGGGGAGCGAGTGGCGGACCTAGAGACCAAGAGCGATTCCCGGGATACAGAGATGGAGGCACTCCGTCAAGAGATAGTCTGGATTCATGATCAGCAGGTGGACCTCTAATCACATATGGAAGACTTGGAGAATCGTTCCCGACGCCATAACGTCCGCATCAGGGGCGTAACAATGCCCGAAGACACCTGGGATCTCTTTAGCTTCACCAGCACGCTGTTTCGCCACATCCTCGGATGTTCAGCAGACACGGACATTCGGATAGACCGCGTGCACAGAGTGGGCCCCCCGCACCTTCTCTCGGCCCTGCCGCCCGACATCCTTGCGTGTGTGCAGGACTTTCGCATCAAAGAGGAGATACTGCTGAAGGCACGGCAGAAGCATCCCCTATCCTTTCAAGGGCAAGCCCCGGTTCTATACCAAGATCTGTCCGCTCTTACCCTGCAGAAACAACGTTGCTTCAGACCCGTCACAGCTTTCCTTCAGCAACAAAACATTTCCTACATGTGGGGTCATCCCTTCCGTTTGATCTTCAAAAAGGGCAATAAGCTGCATCAACTCCGGTCCTTGACAGAAGCTTGTCGGTTATTGGGTCTGGACCCGCCCGCAGAGACTGAAGAGATGGGGGGACCTGCAGCGGAAACAGATGATGGTAGACCTCGGTGGCGACAATAGAGTAGAAGACGTCGGGTCCGGAAACCACCAGCAACCGAGATCAAAGATGGCCAGCGGGCGGCGGTGGAGGCAGTGTCATCGGGTGCCGAGGTGTCCCATCCCAGCTGAACTCTGAGATATGTAATCGTGGCTGGGTTATATAGGTATTATGTAGGGTGCTGTCGGCGGGAGGAAGGGTATTCTCCGAACTGACAGACTATCCCAGTGTTGTTTTCTGCCAATCACCTACGGATGATGGACAATGAGGTTGCTTATGACTTTGCAGTTGGTGGGGATCTATTATTTTTATGTTGCAGATTATTTGGGGTAGTGTTGTTGGGGGGGGTTCCAGGTCCATGAATGCGAGTGTGTGTGCGGAGTGATATGGTTCTTGCTGCATGACCATGGGAGTGGAGGTGCGGGCGGCGCTGGGAAATAGAGGGTTCAGAGTTGGGGAGTAGATATGCTGCCGACTGAATTGCGTCTCCTTACCCTGAATGTCCGAGGCATAAACAATCCCGTGAAACGGAGGGCAGTCCTTTCGTTCTTGGAGAATTCCAAGGCTGACATCTGTCTTCTTCAGGAAACGCACCTTCTGACCAGGGATTGCTTTAGGATGAAATCGCGCTGCTTCCAGCTCCAGTTTTTCTCATCAGGCCCCAATAAGACAGCGGGGGTGGTGATTTTGGTGGCTCAGCACTTTAGGGGGAGGGTGGGGCGGAAGGTAGCTGAAATACGAGGGAGACTGCTCTCCTACAGCTTTTCCCTGGGGGATACCTCCTTCACAGTTAGCACGGTCTATGCACCTAACGAGGGACAGGAGAGTTTTTTTTCTTCAGGCGCTTAGCGAGGCGGCTGCGACACCTGATAGGCATATCTTGGTTGGGAGTGACCTAAATTTCGTATTTGACAACCTACTGGACAGGTCAGGGCAGCGCACCACACAGGCAGGAACCTTATCCAGGGAGGGGTTGGCTAGACTAGAGGAGATGGGGATGGTGGATCTTTGGCGTAGCTTTCATCCGGGAGTCCGGGAATATTCCTATTACTCTAACGCCCATAAAACATATGCGAGGCGGCACTACTTAATATCCTCCACATCACTTCAGGCGTTGGCGACTGCAGTAGAGATAGGTGCTGCGGCGCTCTCTGACCATGCACCTTTGACGGTGGTGTTCTCCTTCCCCCCTCTGACTAGGGCCGCGCGCTGCTGGAGATTGCGCGACACGCTGCTTCACCGTAAGGACACTGTAGAGAAGATCAAAGGGGCCACGAAAGATTACTTATCACATAACCACACTTCAGACATCTCTCGGGCCACACATTGGGCGGCGTTCAAGGCGGTACTGCGCGGTGAGTTTATAGCGGTATCAGCGGCTGAAAACTTGGAGGGCTTGCAAACACGAGGAACTCACGTTGCGGACAAGGGAGCTAGAACAGATGCATCAACGACGGGTGCGCCACGGGTGTGGAGGCAGCTCCGACAAACAAGACAGCAGCTGGCCGCCTTAGATCAGGATAGAGCGGAATTTGCAGCCCTGGGGATAAGGCACATGTACTACACTGGGGGGGACACGTGCGGGCGCCTGCTGGGACATGCCCTCCGGGAAACTCAGCAGCGACACATGGTGCAGGAGATTGCTACACGGGATAGTACGTGGGCCACCGACGACGGCGGCATAGCAAAGGCCTTCAGCGATTTTTATACTTCCCTTTATGTGGGGGCACGGCTCGATTCCGCCAGCGGCGAGGCTTTTCTAGAATCTGTTTCTCTCCCGGCCTTGTCGAAAGACCAAGCAGAACTCCTGGATAGAAAAATCCGTCCTGAGGAGGTGATTTCGGCAATCTCGCGCCTTAAATTGGTCAAGGCTCCGGGACCGGACGGCTTTACAGCACTGTTTTATAAAACATTCTGTCCCCAGATAGCGCCGTTATTGACTGCCCTCTTTAACTCATTCGAGGAGACCGGAGCAATCCCACGTGACTTATTAGATGCCATCATATCGGTCATCCCTAAACCAGGGAAGGATCGCACACAGTGCGGAGCGTACCGCCCCATATCTCTCCTCAATGTTGATCTCAAGATCTACACTAGTATCCTGGCGGCGCGGCTGGCACCGCTTATGCAGGGACTGATCAAGCCGGACCAGGCGGGGTTTATCCCGAAGCGACAAACGGTTGACAACACCAAGAGAGCTCTACACCTGATAGAGAAGGCCATGCGGACGAAGGGGGAATACATGATGCTCGGGATTGATGCAGAGAAGGCGTTCGATCTGGTCCATTGGCCATATTTGGAACAGGTCCTGATAAAAGCAGGGATAGGTGTGAAGTTTAGAACCTGGGTCCTGAATTGCTATACTTTCCCCAAGGCGACAGTAAGAGTCAATGGGTGTTCCTTGCCCCGGTTTCCCATTGGACGGGGGAAGCGGCAGGGGTGTCCGCTATCGCCTCTGTTATTTGCGCTTTATATGGAACCGTTGGCGCAGGCAATAAGAACGGATCGGAGGGTACAGGGAATTAAGTTTGATGCATATGTGCACACGATTAGCTTATATGCTGACGATGTCCTTATCTCCCTGGCCTCCCCCAAAGTCTCCCTACCGGCTTGTGCAGGGATACTAGAAGCGTTCGCTGGTGCGGCAGGTTTTAAGGTTAATATGACGAAGTCTGTGGCACTGCACCTCTCGCTTGCGGGGCAAACACGGGCCTATTTGAAGGAGCACTTTCCCTTTCGCTGGGCGTCGGAAGCTATCCCGTACTTGGGAATTCAGTTGGCCGCACTGCAAGATATGGTGCGTATCAATTACGCCCGACTTCGTCAGACACTCCGTACGGAACTGGGTAGGTGGCGGCACCTTCCGCTGTCTTGGCTGGGCAGAGTGGCAGCCATAAAAATGACCATTCTTCCACAAATCCTGTATTTATTTCGCGCTATCCCGCTCTGTCCTCCTGAGGGCTGGATCCGCCAAACACAGTCGGAACTCGCCCAATTTATCTGGAACGGCAAACGTCCAAGAATGAAGCTTAGGCTGGCCATGCTGCCACCGGAAAAGGGTGGCTTGGGCCTCCCGGATCTGATGCTGTAGTATCAAGCGGTCCAACTCTGGACCCTGGTGGAATGGAGCAGGTGGGAGTCAAAAAAACACTGGTTCTTTCAGGACCAGGCAGTAGCGGGCCGCCCGCTGCAGGAGGTCCCTTTCCTCCGCAAACAGCATTGACCCCCCCAATTTGTATGCCTTGTTTATCACGAGAGTCCCCTTGGAAATCTGGGACCAGACTAACACGAAGCACGAGCTGACGAAATTTTTATCTCCACTTACGCCGCTGATAGAGAACCCGGAGTTTGGGCCGGGTCAAGACACTCAGGCTTTCGCCCGGTGGCACCCGACGGGGTGTAGATTCTTGTTCCACTTGTATACAGGGGAGGGGATAGTTCCCTTCGAGACTCTGAGACGGGAATATGGCCTGCCGGAGACAGAAAGGCTTCATTATCTGCAAGTGCGTCATTGGGCGCTCGACGCTCAGGTTAGGGAAAAGGCGAATCGGAAGCTTACTCCTTATGAATATTGGCTCATTACGCGACGACTGACAAGCGGCTAATTTCGGACTTATACCGCATGCTGCTAGACCGGTTCTCCCTCGTGTACAACTCCGGTAGGGCCCACTGGGAGAAGGAACTGGGACGGGTGTTCAGTAACCAGGAATGGGAGGGAATTTATTATCGAGCAAGGCATTCAGCGTACTACATGGGATTAACCGACACCTTCACTAAATTAGCGACATACTGGTATTACACGCCCGAGAGGCTGTACGAAATAGATCACACGAGGGATGCCTCCTGTTGGCGGGGGTGTGACGAGAGGGGTACGTTGGTCCACCTGTTGTGGGATTACGCCCAAATCCAGGGGTATTGGAAGGAGGTTCTGGACGAGGTAGACACACATTTTGACACAGAAATTCCCAGGTTCCCTGCCTATGTCCTCCTGGGTTTACCTAATGCCATCACCTACCCGTTGAAATCGCGCAGGGGCAGACTGATGGCTATTGCCCTGGGCTCTGCAGTTTAGAACGCGCTAGCCTTTTAGCGCACTCCACATATCCCCACATTCCAAGGCTGGTTGCATCGCCTCTGGTCGGTCTTGGGCATGGAAAAGTTATCCCTAATCAAAGCAGGGGAGGGATCCAAGTATGCAGAACTGTGGCAGCCATTCCTATCCCTGTTGGCTACAGAATTCAGAGAAGTGACATGTCCCAGGTATTTGCGTCTATTACGGCTGTCACAGGTCGAACCCTGAAACGCTTGGGAGTGAATGGATGTGTTGAGGTTGGGGGACTTTGGACCTGGAACGTGGGAGGTGGGGGGGGTGGAATGGGGGTGGGGGCGGGGGGTTGGTTCTGGTTTTTGTTTCTTCTTTTTACCGCAGGCTCGGCTCTACAATTCTACCAAGAGGGAGGAAGGAATCAGAGGCCATCAGGGCTCCTTCACCATGTTTATCACAATGTTTCAAGACATCTCCCTCTTAATTGCATGGTTTGTGATTTGTGGAAAGTATTATTGTCTGTATGCGAGCTGATTTCTCAATAAAAAGATTTAATACTAAATTTGATGTCCTTCTGAAGGCAAAGTGTGGGCGTTAAAGTTTCAAATTACCTGTACGCAGGATATTTCAATGTTTCAATACGATGGTCTTCACTTTGTTAGATAAGGGTGCAAAGTCATTTTATCCTCTTTGGATCGTGTATTTTTTTCTAATAGAGCCTCCCTGTTAGTGCGGGCTCTCTTTTCGAGTTTGATCACTCTCTGAGGAGATTTTTGCTCAAGTAGATTTTTGCTCACATCTTTCGCTTGATTATCAAAGTCATCTAGGTTGCTGCAATTTCGCCGAAGGTGTGGGTACTGGCCATATCGTAGGTTTTCAAGGAGCGCCTTTGGGTAGGGACTCTCAAAGGATAACAGGATGTTACAGTCTGCATTTTTCTTATAGGTTTTGGTGCATAACTGGCCTTGAGTGAGGCTAATCAAAAGATCCAAAAAGGCTATCTCAAAGTCTGAGATCGAAATTGCGAAGTGTAAAAAGGGATTGAGTGAGTTGATCCAGTTGGAGAAAGCCTCTTCTATCTCCTGTCCAAAAGAAGAGGATGTCCCTATGTAGCGCCTTCATGAGATGATGTTGATCTGAAATGGATTTGAGCCACAGAAGATGTGTATGGACTTGTAGTCGGTCATGTAAAGACATGCAAGACTAGGGGCAAAGGTCCTCCCCCTAGATATCCCTTGTATTTGGTGGTACACTTGTGTCTTATACGTAAAGTAGTTTTTCTTCAAGGCTAAGGTGGCACATTCTCTCATGAAGTCTGCAGGGGGTGGTGGTTGGTGGAGTGATTGGTCTAAGGAGTGTGTCAATTACCTCAATGGTTGCATTTTGGGAGATGTTGGTATAAAGTGCCTCCACATGGAGTGTCATCAAAAAAGGAATCTCCTCAGGATTCTCTATATTCGTGATCAGGTTAAGCACATCCTTGGTGTCCTTTAGAAAGGACAGAGTAGTTTGGGCCAAAGGTTGGAGAAAGTGATCACAAAATTGGCTCAGTGGTTCAAACACTGACCCAATTCCAGAGACAATTGGTCTACCCAGAGAAGGACGTGTTTCCTTAAGAATCTTTGGTAACACGTAGAAGTAGGGCGTGATGTTAACAAACCTGAGTCGAATTTGTAGGACCGTGCTCTCTTCTTTACTTAACATCTACTCTGATAGATTGATGATTCGGTTTTCTGGGCTGTATGGGTCTTGGTCAGGCATTGGGTTTCAGTCTCCTGCCATCATACGCGTTTGTTGTTGCCTCGCCTTCTTCTTCTGCCTCTGTTCCAAAAAGGTTTTGGTGGAAGAAGGGTGGTGTGAAGAGTTCCCCAATGGAAAAAAAAAAAAATATGACGACAGCGAGCATAGGAACATATCCAACATGGCAGCGGATACGTACCAACCAGGAAGTGAAGGAAGTTGTCTAGACCGCCAATCAGGTGGGGAGAACTTGACCGTAATCGTGAAGATACAGGAGGGAGGAGCGCAGGCAAACGCAGGTGTTTGGTGGATGAAAGACGGAGAACAAGAGGAGCGAGTCCCAGATTGTAGAAGGAGAATACATACTGGTCACGTGTGTCCATGGTGAAAATAACTTATACCCGTTAGCAGAAGTCTTGCTAGAAATTGACGGAAAGCCCCAACTGAGAAAAGTCGGGGTAGTACCCTCTCTCCCTGAAACCGTCCTCTTAGGAACCGATCTTCCTAGGTTCCACGAGTATTTACCAACCTGACCATCAATGCTGCATTGTCGACGTACGCCAAAATCGGAAGGGGGTATGATCATATTTGGGCACATCCACCTGTAGAGCAGACAGGGAGGACTCTATCCCATTTGTGTAGATGGAAAAAAGGAATGGGGAAAGAACACACCCCTGTCTTACTCCCTTTTCGATTTTAAAGAGGAGAGAACACTCCCCTTCCTGCCATACCTTACACAGGCAGTGCCATTGGCATACAGCTGCGGAAAAAATCCAATTATCGGCAGATTGATCATCATACCCTCCATCATGGACCAGAGCCTAGAGTGTGAGACACAATCAAAGGCTGAAGTTAGGTCCATGAAGGCCATATAGAGCTACCCCCCTTTTGCCTTAGTATATTTCCTATGGTTAGGGAGAGGTTTAAGCACTGGTCGACTGCCCCCATTCCTCTACGGACCCATATTGCTCCTTCTTAAAAGTATTATGGGATTCGGCCCAATCCTTCAATCTGGTCAAAAGATCCCGTCCCATAAGTTTGGCAGTGGTATCGAGGAGAGATATGGGGCGATAATTCTCTGGAGACCTCCTCTCCCCTTTTTTATAAATAGGCACGATTACACTCTGGTTCCAAGTGAAAGGCGGCCCTACTATCTGAATGCTATAAAAATATTTGCAAGTAAAGGGACCCACATAACGTAATTTTGCTGAAAGATGTCAACTGGGACTCCATGTGGCCCCGGCGCCTTACCGGGGGGTACAGCATTCCAACGCCATTCTGATCTCTGATACAGAGAAAGTTAGCCCTCCCTGAGGTAAAGGCTATGGAGAAGATAGTAGTTGGTTTGGGGAAGTTTGTAAGACCAAATATTCCTTCAAAACGTCTCACCCATGCCTCTTCATCTACATGCACGTCTAATGTAGGATCACTGGTGTCTTTAAATTGTGGGGCATTCACAATTTACCTGAAGTCTCTGTTACTGCCTGAGATAGCTGCTTGCTCAAGGTCTGCCCATGCCTGTGCCCTAAGATCTTTCTGTCTCGACCTCCTCGCTAGTTTATAATCGATGTGTAACACAAAGATCACAGAGGAGTCTCTAGGATGGGTATTTAGGGAATTTACGAGGGCTCTTTTAGCTGTGGCACAGGCTGTACCAAACCACCCAGTATTAGCGGTAGCATTTGGTAACTTGACCCGAGTAAGTGCTACTTTTGACTTTTGCCAAAAGGGCAATGAACTGGGTAAGCAAGAATAAAGGCGATGAGATGTCTACCAGGCAGGCTAATATTTCCTCCTTTACTTGTACTAGGATTTCGGGGCCTAGATTTAATTTTTGTGCCCGAGACCACTTCAGTTGATAACCGTTTTTCCTTGACAAGTTCACACCTTCTACAACCTTATTGTGCTCTTTAAGTTTGAATAGAATGCTTAAGTGAATAGATAACATGACATGGTCGATGTGGGAGGAAAATTGGGTGCTCGTATGGGCCACTTTCCCATGTAGATGTACCAAGGCTAAAATTAAGTCTATAGTAGTCTCTTGGGTGCTCCTTCTAAAAGTGGTCCGCTTCATTTATTAAGCACAAATTCCACTTATATAACAAACTATTCAAAATGTAACCATACTCGTTGTGTATAAAGTATGAGAGGAGATTACTATAAGAGTCTTCTACTCCACATACCCTGTTCCCATTAAACTTACAGAGGTGAACATTAAAATCCCCCACCCATAAAAGGTTTACACTACCACCCTATTTCCCTTGTACAATTTCGCAATCTACAGTGCGTCTACCACTAGCCTTGAGTTCCTCCCAAACTCGTTATTATAAAAGGTAATTTTCCTACTGCCCATCTCGAAGATCTGAAAATTAGTATGTGTGGGACCAACCCGTCTAATTTGAAGAGGTGTAGTGTTTGAGATTAAGGTGAGTAAACCCCCCTTCGCCCTTCCAGGGACCGATGGAATTGCTGGGGAATGGAAGGTGCGAAATCCAGGAAAAAAGATTGGGTCTTTAGCCCACGTCTCCTGAAAGAATACTACCTCCATAGATTGCCACTTATTTATCCAGTGGGGGTTAGCTATTTTGAAGGCTAAACCTGCCACGTTCCACGATACCATATTAGGCATAATTCCCTCGATGTCATTCATACAAATTGGCTAGATCTGCACGTGTTCATGAACACTAGGTGCTAGATTTACGACTGTAGGGGCCATCTCAGAGGGTAGTATAATAGGTGGGATCCTCAATGGACTAATCTCTGCAAGGGCTGCTGTAGTTGTCCTAGTTGGTAATTTGGGAGATGAATTAGTCAGTGACATGCCTCAAAGTTCAACAGGGCAGCAAATCTATTATGTAAACTAATCCCAGAATTTAAGAGGGGTCCCTTATTCTGTCCAGTGAGTGGTTTCATTTGTCTGCCCCTGTACTCCCTTCCCATGGTAACACCCTGGCCAGTGTAAAAGAACTCCAAAGGTAAAGGTATTATCTGCGAGTTCCTTAGAGAGAACCTATGGCGATTGGCTAGGTGAGAAGCACTCATATATGCATTGTTAAAATTAATTACCACACAATCACCACCAAACGATTTTCTTGAGCCCCCCACCCATCCCACTCTCCTGGCCATGATAATTTTGTTAGTCAGTTGCCTCCTTCCCCTCTCGGTTATATGAACGTTACTTAATATCCAATGAAGAGAAGTATCCATTAATTGTCTTGTAGATTAGCTTTCATCATCTCGAAGAGCATTTGCGGGCTGTACTACAGCATTGGTGGGACCCCCCAGGAGTATGGATGTTGTCAGTGTCATTATCGAGGAAGAAAGTGGCCCTTGCGCTTCTATCAGTGTTATCATAGAAGGATCGTTCGGCGGTGGCATACGAGCAAGTAATGTACAATTCTGCAATTCTAGCTCCCCCAGCCAAATTTCTATTCGAGACAATTTGGCTAAAATGGGAGCCATTATATAACTTAACCATGTAGAGACTTTTGTCCAAAAGAAATTGGCTTGCAGTACCTGAAGCGGTGGAGTATTAAGGGACACTGGAGGTGCTGATGTTTTAAGGTTCATAGTGTGCACCTTTGTTTGGGAGGATTTAGTTTTGGGGGCACGAGTGTTTTTAGTTTGTATTGGTTTTGCACCACTAACACCACCCCCTGCACTGGTTCGCTAAGCCGATGGGATAGGTGAAGGGTCCAGAGATGAAACATTCAAGGGGGAGTGATCTGCGCTCATTCTTTGTGTGATCCCTGTATTCGGATTGGGGAGGGAAGGCCCACATTGATCTAGTGCGGAGACTGATGAGATTAAGGGCTGTGGCGATTGTGTGTCTGGAAGGATATCAATCACAAGGCCGGAGGACGGATTTTGTGTTAAAGGGGTCGGCTCCATGGAAAGACGTCTTTCAGTCAGCTCAATCTCATACGAGAGAACACTGGCTGCTCTTACTAAGAAGGGGTCCAGAGTAGCTCCAACCAACCCTCCAAACTTCTCTTTTATTCCCTTTACTTTCACCATGTGTGCTGCAGGAAAATAAATGAAGTCGACAGTACCTCAGAAATGTGCAGATGACAGAGGGTGGGCCCAGCCCAGCCTCTGACGGGCGTCTTGTCTTTATAGCGGGTCCGCAAGCTGGGGCTCCTGGAGGTTGTGGCCCTGTCCAGAGTGACCGTAGATGCATGCAAACAGCAGGGGACCCACACATTAGGTATCTGGTGCTGCGGGCGCGTCTTGTCTTTATATCGCATCCACGCGCTGGGGCTTCCGGAGGCTGTGGTCCTGTCCAGCGGGACCATAGATGCAGACAAACAGCAGGGGACCCACACAGTTGCGGCGGGTCTCATATAAGACAACTCAAGAGAACAGTCATGTCAAAGAACAGTTACTGATCCCCAAGGCTTTTGGGGAACAGGTCCTATGCCTGGCCCATAGTTAGGCTGTCCTGTTTTCAGTTTCTATTTTTGGTAAATTCTGGTGGGGTTTTTTCAGTGTTTTCAATATCTTAAAAAACAGTTGTTATCAGTGGTTACACATTTTCACGCCACTAAAAACAACAGAAAAGGTGTTTTTCCGGTGTTTATGGAACGTTTTGCTTTTATCATTGCTTGCTTTCTGCACTGAAAGAACATGGTATATAGACAGTGTATGTATAGTGTATATGAGGTCCAAAGAGATTTTTGCAAATTAACTTATTGTAGTACACCATACAATACTTCTTCAGTGAGTCTTTGGTCATGTGCGCTCGCGCTGTCCTTCCCCATGTAAACTTTTGTGAAAAGGCCCTCTAAGCATTCATAGCCCCTTGGGCTGAGAACCGTCAGCTAAGGGACATAGTTGGGATGACTCTTTCTTTGATGCCACATAAAGCACAAAATGATAAATATTTGCGTTTTAGTTGCTGGGCATAAGAAAACAGTGCACCAGAATGGACTAAAAAGTCAATAGCATCCCTCATTAACTCTGAAGATTATAAAGATGCTTTCAGCATACCATCTAACAAGTGGCAAGGATCTCCTACAGGGAATCGCTTCAGCTCGGGTATCAATTTTGACAGGTCATCACACAAATTTTTTATATACGTAGCTGAATCACTGCAAATACAAACAATATCACTCCAATCTTTGTTGAACTTGGAAAGAACCTTTTCTGCAGAGCATAACAAGTGACACTGCGTTCCATGTTTTCCAAAAGTCGGTGTCACGTTTTCACCACTATCCCAGATGCTTGGTGATATATATACTTGTCACTATACCTTGCATTTAATGTTTAAAGCCTGAGGTGTTGGCAATTCACCTACTATCAATACTGACCCACTAGAAACTATGGTCTGATGTATTAAGGGTTTTTACCCATTCTCTGTGTGTAAATGTGATGACACATATTAGGAAAGATTTTTATGAAACTAGCCATTTTACCTATCAGTGAAAGAATCAAATGCAGCCAAAATATCAAATATGAGTTTGATATGTCCTGATTCTCTACAGTTTATAAAATAATTAAACTAGACCTAAAACATGAAACTAAATCCTGCATCTTTAGACCAAAGGCCATAAAGCTGAAAAAAGTAAAAGGAAGAAGAAACAATATGTTAGTGGTATCCCTAAAGAACAAAACTCAAGCAGAATAATGTTAGCCAGTCTTTCTTACGGCTAGCTTCTATAACAAAGTTACATTTTATTGACCCCTTCAGTAAGAACAAAATTACTCTTTCACTTTCTTTTTCCTTTCTTTGAATGGCATTTAGTTTGTGGTTGTGCAGGTGTTTTTTCAGTGTTTATATGTTTTCACCGGTGAGGGCTTTTTTTCTTTCAGTGGGGTTTTATCAGTTATTACAGGTTTAAACCTAAAACCCCACAGCCTACCCATAGTCAAACCGGAGGTGGACATTATGGGAAAGAGCATACTTTTAGGTATTTGGTGGATAAATTCTATTGGCCGGGGTTGTATCAGGAAGTAGCCAGATACTGTGCTTCCTGTACTAGGTGCCAGTTAGTCAATAGGCCTCTTCTTCCATGTGCTCCACTTCAACCCCTCCAGATCATAGATGTTCCCTTGCGGAGGGTAGGAATGGGCTTAGTAGGACCCCTCATTCCCTCTGCCCGGGTCATCAATATATCCTCGTACAAGTGGACAACGCCACCCTGAAGCGTTTCCTTTAACCACTGCAATAACCACCGCTGAGGCACAGGCCTTTATCACTTTCTTTTGCGTAGGTTTCCCCCATGAATTACTAACCTACCAGGGTACACCATTCATGTCACAATTGATGAAGCAGATCTGTGAAATGTTAGGGATAAAACAAATACGCACATCAGTATAATACCCTCAGACAGATGGTTTTGTCGAGAGATACAATAAGGCCATAAAGACAATGTTGATGAAACATATAGACAAGGCAGGAAGGGACTGGGATCGACAACTGCCCCTGGTGTTATTCTCCATCAGGTCCCACAAACAAAATTCCATGGGGTTCTCCCCATTTAAGTTATTGTTCGGAAGGTAGCCCAGATCACTCCTAGATATGGCAGCAGAACAGAGGATGATGGAAAACCTTTGTTAGAATATAACACGTCTCTTAAGGACACAAACAACTCTGTGGGAAGCAGTCCATGTAAATATGGAAAAAGCCCAAGCACAACAAAAACGATTGTATGATCAGAACACCAAGCTAAGAGAATTTGCAATGGGAGATCAGGTACTAATACTCCTACCCACAACTGGAAAAGAACTATTGGCTACTTGGCAGGGACCCTATCAGATAGTAGATAAGTTCACTCCAGTTACCTATCGCATATCCGCACCACACAAAAACAAGACGGGCCAAATATACCACGTCAACTTAATAAAAGCATGGGATGGTCCCGTACCAATATCACTGGGTGAGCCAGCTTACATACACCATGTAGCCATAGATAAACTTCTAGAGATATCCTTGAGTGCACAGACACCTATGGAGACGATACAACTCCAATTGGATAAACAGATAACAGAGGAACAGAAACAACAACTACCTACCCTATGTGCTTCCTTTTCCTCAGTGTTGTCCGGAGTACCCGGGAGAACATCCCTGGTTGAGCATAATATCGTCACCAACACCTCATGACCAATTTAGTTGAGACCTTATCGTATCCCAGCCAGAAGAAGACAGGCAGTTGAACAAGAGATAAAATCCATGATAGAAGCAGACATCATCAAACCATCCCACAGTACATTGTCCTCCCCAGTCGTCCTTTACCCAAATCAGACGGTAGTATAAGACTTTGCATCAACTTTCGACAACTGAATGCCATATCAAACTTTAATGCCAATCCCATGCCACGAGTGGACGAACTCATTGAACGTCTTGGAGACGCCAGGGTTATGTCCACTACAGATCTCACAAAAGGGTATTGACAAACCCCACTTTTCCTTGAAGCCCGAGAGAAAACAGCTTTTTCTACACCATTTGGTTTGTTTCAGTTTAAGGTGCTCCCCTTTGGTCTCCATGGCATCCCTGCCATGTTTCAGAGATTGATGGACGTTATACTGTCCTCCCACCAGTACTACGCAATTGTTTATTTAGACAACATAGTCATACACAGTCCAGGCTGGAAAACACATCTTATACACCTAAAACAGGGTTTAAACACCCTACAACAAGCAGGACTCACAATAAACCTAAAGAAAACAACATTTAGTATTGGTCATATTGAGTATCTAGGCTACGACATCCAGGCAGGTCAAATCAGACCACAAGTGAATAAATTAGAGGCTATCTCAAAACTTCCTCGCCCGGCACCAGAAAAGATGTCCAATCCTTCCTAGGCCTAGTGGGATACTACAGTCGATTCATTCCACACTTCTCTGAGATAGCTAGTCCCCTCACATACCTCCTCACAAAAAAATGTTCAGGCAAACAAATTCATTGGTCGGATCTTCAGGAACAGAGTTTCCATAGGTTAAAAGACTCCTTGTGCACTGCACCCACCCTTACATGCCCCAATTTTAAGAAGACCTTCGTTCTACAGACTGATGCATCAGGAAGGGGACTCTGTGCCATTCTTTCACAACCTTATGACTTAGGGGATCTACGTCCCATTCTTTACCTCAGCCGAAAGTTATTACCTAGAGAAACAAGATATGCCACAATTGAGAAGGAATGTCTGGCCATTAAGTGGGCTGTGGCAGCCCTCCAATACTATCTCTTAGGCTGACATTTCCATTTACGTACTGAACACGCACCTCTTACCTGGCTTTCTCTGCATTGGGACTCCAATCCTAAAGTGCTTCGCTGGTATCTTGAATTGCAGTCCTTTTCTTTCAGCACCCTACATGTCCCCGGTAAGCTACATGGACTTCCTGTCTCTGAATGGCCCACCCGTCCATTCTCGAGGAGAAGGCAATGTGAGTTCCCCAAAGACGACTGCAAACATAGCGAAGTATCCAAGATAGCGGCGGATACGTACAAACCAGGAAGTGAAGGAGGTGGTCTAGAGTAGCAATCAGGTGGTGAGAACGTGACTGTAATCATCAAGATACAGGAGAGAGGAGTGCAGGCAAATGTGGGTGTTTGGTGGATGAAACACGGAGAAGAGGAGCGATGGTGCAAGAGAGTTACCAAAGAAGAGGACACGAGGAGCCGAATTGTCGAGGAGAGAGAAAAGGAGTCCCTGGAGGTCGGGGAGGGTTCACGAGAGCAGGAAGAGACTACGGAAGGTGAGAGACTCTCCCAGATCACTGCGATCGAGACAAGTACTGCAAAGAGAAATGAGGTGGCTAGATCTCCCCTCACCACGGGTAAGTGCCAGCTGCACGTTTATTTTCCTTAAAGGGTTGGTGGGCAGGGTTACGGGCCACACCAACTTAAACATCCACAACCCCTTACCCTAGGCACTTCACAGATAGAGCACTGGCAGAGGTGCACAACCCCCCCCCCCCTCACCCCTTTATGGCTGACAAAAGGCAGTAGCCTGAACTTGTTTTATTTTCTTTGTTTACTTCCCTCAGTTCATCACCCTTCCTGAGGACTTCACTATAGACGGTAGCAAAGCAGCAAGTGGAGTGGATACGCTACTTCTGTATATTGACAGACTGCCTTAAACTCCTGAAAACTATTAGACAGTTTGAAAAGAAGTAGTCCTCCTACGTGGGTGACAAATATCGCCCAAATAAAAAAAAATATCCAATTCCTTAAGTGGCCTACAGCTATTTTTCTTTAAGGGAGGGTTCAGGGACACCCATACGGGACCACACAAGGACAGGTGGATATGCTGGTTGTTGCCCAGGGAAACCAAGGTATCGCACTGAGTTGGTGCCTGGAAACGGTGGTGCATTGAACACATACATTAGAGGTGTTGGGAGCAGTACCTGGTGGCTCCTGTTACAGCCTTTGCTCTCATTGCTGTAGGGTGACTGGTATGTCCTGTGAGATGATATTGCGCTGTCATCAGAAGACTAGTCACTACCAGATGGTTGGTATTCTTTCTTTGTGTAGGGATATATATTTTCCTTATCAAAGTTCTGTATACCCTTCTGGAGTTTCTGAATCTTCTGTTGCATTAAGTAATGCTTCTGTTCATTTAGTTTGGTATTGATTTTTGCTAGACGAGACTTAAAGGCAGTCTTGAGTGCATTTTCTGCAATGTTGATCTGCATGATTGAGGCATCAGAAAGGTGTTTTGCTGTGCTTATTATCAGGACTTGCCAGAAATGTGATAAGGAAAAGACATATCACTACAGATAGGAAGATTACCAACCAATAAACTCCAGCAATGAGAGCCGAGGCATTAACAGGAGCCGATGGGTTTCATGCACCATCGTTCCCAGCCACCAACTCAATGTGGTACCCCGGTTTTCCTGGGCAACAACAAGCATATCCACCATTCTTCAAAAACCCTATCCCTCAACCTTTTTGGAACAGAGGCAAACGGAGAAGGCAAGGCAACAAAACAAACATACAATGGCAGGAGACTAAAACCTAATGCCAGACCAGGAGCCAAACAGCCCCAAAAAATGTATCTATCTATCAGAGGAGATGTTAAGTGAAGACGAGAGCAGTGTCCTACAACTTGGACTCTGGTTTCTTCCCACCCCCCGTGAAGACCCATTTCGCCACACTGGTGAATTACACCAATTCGTTCGTAAAATTCGACTGCTCTCATTTTTCCCGGATGAGCCAAGTCCTAACCAGACTGGTGCAGGACTAAGAACAAAATCGTGCTTCACACCAACATCTGCAATAACTCCAAGCAGAATTTTAACATTTGAAAAGGCAGTTCTCAAGGAATTGGGAAGACTGAAACAAACTACACCCTACAATAATCTTTCAACCAAACTAAGGGCAGCCCTCTCCAGCTTGATGCACGATGAAGGTGATATCATAAAAATAAAAAGAAACAAAAGGAGAGACAGGGAGATTAAGGAACACTCTCTTAGTCCCCGGTTATCATGTATAAACAAAAGAAGAGAGGTTACATGAATCTCAATAGCCACAGAGAAGGAGCTGTGTCAAGAAGGAGTTCAAACACCCAACTAGGGTGGATAAGAAGGCCCTCACACACCGACCTAGTCAGTGTCATGCTTCATCATTGGGCCCCACCGCAGAGGCCTAATGCCTCTTTGGTGTGCTACGACGCCAGAAGACTGCAGAGCAGGTTGTGTGAATGGGCGTGCAGTGAGGAATATAAATGAAAGTGTCTACAGAGTATCTCAAAAAAAGCTTTAATTAGTAGATCCCTAAGACACAATTAAAAAGGTTTCTATGTGTCTGAATTTACTGCCAACGGTAATGGTTTGGTTTGGTTTAATTCAGAAATTATGTTGTCAGTCAACATGTTTCAGCCTTTATAATGGTGTTAATTTACCGAGGCATTCGTCAGGACTAGTGTGAACCCCGGCGGTATGGACTCTCTAATCGTCCACCCTACCCTGGGGACGTGAAAGTGAAAAGATAAAAAATTGTGAAAAAGTGCAAAAGAAGAGCTATTCGCTCATTCAAAAAAACTCCTAATTTTAGGTGTCGGTGTGTGAGGGCCTTCTTATCCACCCTAATTGGGCGTTTGAACTCCTTCTTGACACAGCTCCTTCTCTGTGGCTATTGAGATTCATGTAACCTCTCTTCTTTTGTTTATAGGTGATATCATAAAACCAGCTGATAAGGGTGGAGCCGCTGATCATGAAGACAGCTGATTACGACCATGAATGCCAGACACAGCTTGCAAAACACCAGATACTATGAGAAATGTGACACTGACCTACTAGCAGCCTCCTCAAATGAATCAATATTATGGTTAACTCAGCAGAAAACCAAGGTTGGATAATGGAGAGGGTGCAGTACTGAAAATTCTGGACCTGTGTTATAAACATCAACGTACCATGAGGATTTTGGTATCAGAAGACCGAGAATGGTTAGTACACTATGCACAAGCATTTTCGTCACATTCGAGTGACGATTTCACCTTGAAATCGTAGTTTTTGTTCTGAACCCTCGGGTTCCATTTTGTGTACGGCAGCCATTTTGTGAGTTGCCCTCACATAGGTCAATGATAAAGGCCAAACACGGTGTTGAAGGACACGTACACCTTTCCTGACTTCTCTGCGACCTGGGCAAGCTGATCCCACTGCCCAGGGCAGAACCTGTTTGAGCAGTTCCTCTCCCAGTGGCCGGTCGAGATAGCATCAAGGCGCAACATGCCATAAACCTTTCATCGCACACAAACCTTTCCTAATCTTACACACACCTGCCTCTGTTTCTTTCTTTATGACTTGCTTTACGAGGAGGAGGTGCCCGTTTTTATTAGGGGTCCGTCGATATCTGATGAAAATACTGGGCCTTGCCGGGTAATTGATTGTGGGCTGAACAAACTGAAATGTGGGATTGCCATCATGACTCTGCTTTTTCTTTGTAGTGAAAATATGTGAATGGTCAACTGTAAAAATAGGAATGTTTGCCTGAAGCATAATATTTTGTATAAAAAGAGAAGGCTGGCTTTGTAAGATTGAGCAGTCTCCTGAGAATATACACCGTGTTGTACTTCTAGGATACCGGTTACTTGGTTGCAGCCAATAAATTCGATCTTTGACTTCACCTAGAAGACTCTGTGTTTCTGTAGTCTGAAACAGGAAGGACCCGAAGTCATAGGGTGTTGTCCCTGGCACCGCTGGGTTACTGGATCAGTACCGGTTCTGAAAAACCCAGTACTTCAGTTGGCGCCCAACGAGGGGCGATTTCAGCGGTACCGGTCCAAGCCAGAGGTTCGTGAGGAGCTTCGTGTGAAAATTCTGGAGGAAGGCCACCACTTCATCGACCCCTGCATGTCGACGTGGTCCGAAAGTCTTTGCTGCGAGGTTCCCCGCTTCCCGACGGCTACGAAGGACTGCTGCCCTGACTATCGCCCTGTTTTGGACCCTTGATGATTTGGTAGAGCGAAACGATAGACGAGTCTTCTGGTGCAGTCATGGATACCTCAGTTAAGTATAAGTGGAGCGTCTCCCAGTCCTTAGTTTTGGGTATCCCCTTGGGATCTTTGATTTGGAACTTGCAAGTACCAAAGCCGAGGGACTCGTGTATTCACGAGAATATCGTATTCGATAATCCCTTGAAGTTTGAAGCTAGACTAGTGAGCGAAGATGCCTGGTCTTAGCAGACTTTGAAATTTGTTTTGTCTTGGTTGTAATAGGGATTCCCGATTGGAGGACTCGTGTCCGGTTCCTTCGATTGGAACTCCAACTTATGAACTGTATGTGAAACATGGAGTAGGCCCCATCACATATAATGAAGTATGGATCAAATACACCAGAAAGGATGGTGTTTTAAAATGGCCCCAATATGGTAGCTTTGACACAGAAATCTTAGATAATCTCGAGGTTAAACTTTATAAGAAGAAAGCCCGGCCGGCGATGTTTGACTCTTTCTGCCTATGGCGAAAGGAAGCAAAACAGAAAGAAATTAAATTAGCTAAAAAAAAGAATAAAAGAGAAGAGGGTATTTCGATAATGCAAGCTGCTATGCAGTTTAAAGATAACGAAGAAGAACAGATGAGTGAGCAGTTGCACAGGCAACGTAAAATGGTTATCGATAAATGTTACCCTGTTTTGCCGCCTCTTCAGCAAGATGCAGCAAAAGAACTTGAAAAAGACACCCTAATGTCGCATTTATTGAGTTTGCCACCCCCTTATGCACAGAATGCTACCGCACCTCCACATCCTTTAGTCGTGCAACCCCAGATTGTTGTGCCTCAAGTTCTTCCACAGTCACCAGCTGCTCTTCAGTTGGCTCCTACTCTTCCGGTGCAGCCTCCTCAAGGGCCACCGACTTTGACATCTGCTCTGCCTTTGCTTCCTACAACTTTGACAACTATATCGACTACCACTCCTGGTATTCCTCCTGATACTGCCTCTGCGTCTGCCTTGCCTCACTCTGCTTTTCCGCCTGTCCTTTCATCGACTTCTCCTTCTGTTCGACAGAGAAAGACTAGCACTGTTGCTAGCCTTCTATATCCTCTCTTTGGAGCAACAGGTGTATCTCCTGTCTCAGAGCGTAAACAGTTACGTAGCCAACTGCCTGATTCTAGGGAGAAGGAAACATTGAATTATTTGGCACATAAATGGGTTACCGACCCGATAAGGTATGAGCTAGAGTCTGTTATGGATGTCTTCCATCAGTGGGAAGCACCAAAACAGAGATATGTTTTTGAGAAAATGTGTACTTTCCCGAGTGAGGATTTAGAAGAGAATGATTTAGAACCCAATCCGCCTGAGTTATGTCATGTACGGTACGAGTTTGGGAAAGGCACCATTGTGGGTTCAGATGTTAAGAAAGCAGTTGCGACATTGTTGTCGTTTAGGAGTGGAACTGTTTCTCGGTCATTGTTTGAGTCTGATTCCTCTGTTAAAAAGAAGGTGAGACAATATCCCATGAGAGAAGTTCCCCCACAATGGAGAGGAGGGGATCCAAACGCTAATACACCTATTCAGCCACATTTTCAGCGTGTTTGGGTACATGTCCCTTGGAAGCGAGCTGAAGTATTGGCCCTTAAGCAGACATTACCTGATCCCCGTAAAAATCCTGCAGGGTATTATAAGGAATTGTCACAGACTGCAGGCTCTTGTATTATGAATTTAGCGGATATAGACATGTTGTTTGGAAATGTTGTTCCACAGCCTTTATGGGGAAAGATTCGTCATGCGGATCATGATCAGGAGTTAGGTGACTCATGGGCTAATATTAGTGCTGCAAATGACCGACAAGTTGGTGGCGCTAAACCTGAGCCTTTAGTAGCAGAACTTCCTGGTAGGATAATTACTTACATGAAGACTTTAATGCCTGCGATGCGAGTGAATTGGGACAAGTTGTCCGCGTGTTATCAGAAGAAAGATGAAACAGTGTCTGATTTCTTCACTAGGTTTGAGGAGACGTTTGTCGACCACAACGGTCAAGATATGAGTACAGAAGGTGGTCAACGGTTGTTCGTTGACAAATTCGTGCACAATTTGCTTCCCGAGTTGTGTAAGAAATTAAAAGATTCCGAAAGTTCTTGGGCCGTTTCCTCTTCAGCACAGATATTGGCTACTTCACAGTATTACGAAAATCGAGATAAGGATGAGAAAGATAGAGCAGACAAGAAAACGAAAGAGTTAAAAACAAAGGTCCTCTTACAACAGGCGTACCCGCCTCGTGGTGGCCAAAGTAACTATCAGCAGCCTCAGCAGTTTCAGAAAAACATGCAAAGGACCGAATATCCTCAACAACGTTTTCCTGTAGGCCCTAATCAGTGTGCATATTGCAAAGAAGAGGGCCATTTTAAAAGTAGCTGCCCTGCTCTGCTACAGCGTATGAATGGTGTTTCCAGCGCACGAGGTCGAGGTACTACACAAGCGCCTAGAGGTAGAGGACGTGGAATTTTCCCCCAGAACGCATGTTCGTTTCCACCTCAAAATTCAATGAATAGGTTTGATCAGCAGAATAACGCGTCTAGTAGGACAGCTCAGTACTATACTGATGACTACTATGCAGAAGATGAGAATATGGAAGGTAATGATTGCTAGGACAGCCATAGACAAAGAGAGGGAGTTGTTTCAGTTCCAGTAGATCAGAGTGGACCTTACGTTGAGGTGATTACATCAGGTGTGTCAGAACCTTTTCTGTTGGATACTGGTGCTACAAAGAGTTCTATTATGCACTCTAAACTCCCTGGCGCACCTTTGTCTGGCGAAATGAATGTCTCAGTAGGTTTTTCTGGCGCCCCGGTTAGGAACCCGATTTCTAGTCCTATGTCTCTTTCTGTTGGACCTTGTGAATTAGAAGCACCCCTTATTCTGACAACAGGTTGTGGTGAAAATTTGTTAGGATTAGATCTGTTGAAAAGATTGTATGCGACTTTTTATTGTTCTCCTTCGGGAGTGCAACTTACACTAGGTAAGAAAGTAGTCTCCCCAATGTATTTGTCGAAGGATAAACTTTCGACACAGTTGTCGCTTCTTCCGGATATTCTTTGGTCTACTGGTCCTAATGATGTGGGTCTTCTGGAAATACCGCCATATGTTGTGACATTGAAAGCCAATGTTAAAATGCCACGAATTCCCCAATATAAGATTTCTAGTGAAGGTGAAAAAGCGTTGCTAGCGATCATTTATGACTTGATTGAAAAAGATGTAATTGAAGAGACAAGAGGCAACGTTTGCAATAGTCCTGTTCTGCCTGTTTTGAAGCGTACTGATCCTTCTCAGCCACCTGTTTACAGATTTGTGATTGATCTTAGAGAGGTGAATAAAATAGTTGTGCCGCAATTCCCAGTTGTTCCTGATATCACTGCCCTATTGACTATGATTCCAGCTTCCGCTACTTGGTTCTCGGTGATTGACTTGAAGAATGCTTTCTTCAGCATCCCGATTGCCGAAGAGAGTAGGGATATTTTCGGCTTCAGTTTAGGAGGTCGCAGCTTCCGCTTCAAACGCATTCCCCAGGGTTACTGTGAAAGTCCATCGATATATAGTCAAGCTTTGAAAACACAACTTGATACGATTATTTTACCTGATGGAGCTACCCTTATTCAGTACGTCGATGATTTGCTTGTTGCTGTAGATACTGAGGAAATCTGTAAAGAAGCAACGTTGTCATTGTTGCGTCGTTTGTCTGAGTTACACCACAAAGTGTCTCTTTAAAAGTTGCAATATTGTCGACAAGAAGTGACCTACCTAGGTCATCTCTTATCGAAGGAGGGAAGGAAACTGACCCCAGAGAGAATTCAGGCAATAGCGAAATTGAGTGTGCCAAAGACACAGAGAGAAGTGCGTGCTTTCTTGGGTATTACATCATATTGTAGACAATGGATACCAAATTTTTCGTTGTTGGCCAAACCTTTGGTGGCATTAACTTGTAAAGATACACCGAATCCCCTTCCATGGTCTGAAGAGGGTCAGAAAAGTTTTTCCAAATTGCGCAATGCATTATGTTCGGCTCCTGTGTTGGGTACCCCCGACTATAGTAAGCCCTTTACATTGTATGTCCATGAGAAAGAAGGTTATGCATTGTCAGTGTTGACACAGTTGTTTGGGAACAGGCAGCGTCCATGCGCATATTTTTCGTCGACTTTAGACCCAGTAGCTAAAGCGTTGCCGAGTTGCTTAAGAGCCACAGCGGCAGCAGCTGTTTCTATTCGGCAGTCTGCTGGTTTAGTTATGAATAATACATTGGTTGTGATGGTTCCACATGCAGTGGACATGTTGTTAAACAGAACCAAGACACAGCACTTAACTAGTGCTCGGTTGTCAGGTTATGAGTTGACACTGTTAGCGAGTCATGTGCACATAAAAAGATGCAACACGCTTAACCCAGCCACGTTGTTGCCGATTGAAACAGAGTTAGATACTTCTGAACAGCATGATTGTTTTCTCAGAACAGAAGAAGAAACGAAAGGGAGAATAGACCTTCAGGACACTCCTCTTTCAAAGTGTGATGGTACCTTATGGGTGGATGGTTCATGCTTCAAGCTTCCGAATGGTGATACGACTGCAGCGTATGCGGTCACGACTTTGCATACGATTGTTGAAGCTGCACGTATCCCACATAATTCAGCTCAAGCAGCAGAATTGATTGCACTTACACGAGCGTGTGTGTTGTCGAAAGGAATGAAAGTGACCATATATACCGACAGCCAGTATGCATTTGGTGTGGCTCACAGTTTTGGACGATTGTGGAAAGAACGTGGGTTCCGGACTTCGCATGGAACTAAGATTCAGCATGGTCAATTGGTGAATGAGCTCCTCGAGTCACTTACCTTGCCGTTGCAAGTTGCGATTGTAAAATACAGTGCACACAAGAAGGTGACTGATGATGTTGGTCGTGGAAATGCATTTGCTGACGAAGTCGCAAAAGAAACAGCGAGGGATGTGATGAGTCGAATGTATGTTGCAGGCCCTGCAAGATGGATTGGTGACGTGGGAATGTGTGAAGACACGATAGAAAGTGTGAAGTCTATTCAAGCTGAAGCTACAGAGAAAGAGTTGAGTGTGTGGAGAGAAAGTACAGGTAAATTGGATGTGAATGGTTGTTGGGTTGAATTGTCAGAGCATCAGAGATGGTTGTTACCCGATGCGTATGTGCTTGCAGTTGTTACAATGGCTCATGGAATGGCACACATCAGTGTGAAAGGGATTTGTAAGTTGTTGGCTCCAGTATGGCAAAATGCTGGAATTACCAAGTGTGCAGAGAACGTGGTCAAAAATTGCATGGTGTGTCTGAAATACAATCCTGGCAGGGGAACCCCAACTGGTCATTTTGCGCCTCCAACGTATCCGTTCGAGGTTTTGCAGCTAGATTTCATCCACATGGAAAGGTGCAACAATCTGAAATACGTACTCGTTGTTGTTTGTGCCTTTTCAAGATGGATAGAAGCATATCCCTTAAAGGACAACACTGCCCTGTCCACAGCTAAAGCCCTTGCCAAAGAGTTCTTCCCTAGGTTTGGAATGCCGAGAATGGTCTGGAGTGACAATGGGAGTGAATTTGTGGGTCGAGTGATGAAGAAAGTATGTGAAGGGCTAGGCATACAACAGAAATTCCACGCTGCAAATCACCCCCAATCAGCTGGACTAGTAGAATGCTACAATGGCACGTTAAAGCTAAAATTGGCCAAAATTCAAGCAAGCTCTGGTCTTAAATGGCCTGACGCTCTGCCTTTAGCACTCCTATCAACCAGAATGACTGTGCACTCGCGAGTGGGACTTAGTCCGTACGAAATAGTGTTCGGCCGCCCGGCCAACATATGGGGAGTGCCAAGGCCGACCAAATTTAGTGAAATCGAACACCCTGTACTGCTTGACTATTTGTACGAATTGACGGCTAAATTGCGTGTTTTACACCAACAGGTTCACGACACTCTGCCTCAGGTCTCTGAAGCTCCAGGACACCATATCGACCCTGGATCCTGGGTGCTGGTCAAGAATTTCCAGCGAACAAAGAATGACCAGCCCTGGTGGACTGGCCCTCATCTAGTTCTTCTCTCAACAAGATCAGCTGTTCGAGTGGAGGGGAAGAAGAACTGGATCCACGGCGTACATTGCAAGAGGGTGCCTTTGCCTCTACCGTATGACCGGTGGGTCCAGGAGGGTGTTGCTGACTCTGAGACTGAGACTGTGCCTCGTTTTCTGCCTTTCAGCGATGCACGCATAAAAGGAACAATTACTGAAAAAGAAAGTGACAATCTCTTGCAAGAAGCTGTACCGCCGTCAATTCGATTGGACACTAGAGAGCCTGAACTCCTGTTTAAAGACCAGACAGTATCTGGGAAGCAACGCTATAATCTGAGGCCGAGAACTATGAACAAATAAAAACTTTCCTTTTCTTTGCAAAATTTTGAAAGTGCAGCTCTCTCATCTGAGAAACTTTTTTATTTTTCGAACCACCATCCAGGTTCCGCTGTAGGGTCGCGGTTGCCCAAGTCTTTGGGGTGCATCCGAAGACGTTAGGTCGACGGTTCTGGTTGGTCTAAGGGAGTTGCCCTGGACTGACAGAAGCATTCCTTAGCATAGAACACCCTACCATCGCGAGCAGCATTTTAGAGAGGATGGAGTTTTTCGAGATGGAGAGACCTGCCAAACAAATGAACTTTAAGACTACAATTTGCAGAATGATGACCAAGAAAAGCTTTTTGATATTATGTATTTTCATATTGTTCAGTGTAATGATGTTTTTCAAAGGATATGTTCTGTTCTCTTTTCGAGTGACATTTGCACCCACTTCATCGCCCATACCTCCTCCTACTACTATTTCCTCACATTCCTTTCAACCTCTTCCTGAACATGAATCCGCTAGGAGATTAGAGTTTATTAATAACTCTTTCGTTCAGCTTTTGCACCAACACCAACTAGTAATGAACATGACCAACTGTTGGGTGTGTGGTCTTATGCCTCACACAACGGATAAAGGTATCCCTTATCTGGTCCTGCCATTCAGCCACAATGGTTCTGTGGGCATACAGAACAATGTTCATTTACGCACATGAAACCTACCCCCTACGTTCTGTGGAAGATAATCCTAAGAATAGTGCTCTAGTTAAGGGTATAGTAGACATGGTTAAGGAAGATATCTCCTATGAGACTATCCCGAGAGAGGAGACCCTAGTATATATAGGATGGAACGTGACCGGATATGGAGTTACTCTGAGTGAGAAACAGCAAGCTAAGAGATCTTCCCCGATTTGGATAGTACCCCATCAGGGTCACTTATGTCTGCAAGGTATTGGCAAGAATCCCAGAGCTCAGTTAGGGAAGAGTATCTGCACTGAGACATATGTTTTTGCGTCTCAGACTTCCCCTCCGTTCTTAGCAGCTAAGGGTACCTATTTCATCTGCCATGATAGAGCCTATACATGGTTGCCCCCTGAATTTTCGGGTACATGTTTTGTTTCGTTCCTGTTGCCTCCCACCTACACAGCCGGGGCAGATTACCATAAGACAAGGATAGTTAGAGGTGTCTTCAGTGAAGAGGACACTGCAGAACAAGAATTTGGAGACTTCGTGAGGGGTTTTCTGCCGTTCTGGGGACCCATGGTTAACAGCAGGAACATAAGGCAATTGACAAGAGTGGTTGAATCCACCGTGGTTGAAACTGCTGGTGCCCTTAGTAACTTGACTGCTGAGCTCCAGTCGGATCGTCTTATGACCCTCAGAACAGGGTCGCGTTAGACGTCATACTTGCAGACCGAGGTGGGGTACGTAGAGTGATCCAATCGAGTTGCTGTGTTTTCATTGCAGATAACGCTCCAACAGTGTACCAGGCCATCTCCAAACTGCATAAGATTTCCGAATCTATTCATGTGGATAAAGGTGATTGGTCGTTAATGGGATGGTTCTGGGAACTGGTATCCAGTTGGGGATGGAAAATTCTGATGGTCATTGGGATGATCTTAGCCATTCTTTTCCTGTTCTGTCTGTGTATACAGTGTGCTCCTGCACTATGTGGCCTCTGTGCTACATCATGTGTAAGGAAAACTGTATCGAGGGACGAGCTAAGTAATAGGATGATGCTACAGCAACATCTCAATGACTTTATGAATATAGACCTGGACTCAGATTAGCGCGAGTATAGGTTATTGCCTATGTAAGGGCAAAAGGAGGGTCTGCAGTACTGAAAATTCGGGACCAGTGTTATAAACATCAACGTACCATGACGATTTTGGTATCAGAAGACCGAGAACGGTTAGTACACTATGCACAAGCATTTGTCACATTCGAGTGACAATTTCACCTTGAAATCGTAGTTTTTGTTCTGAACCCTCGGGCTCCATTTTGTATACTGCAGCCATTTTGTGAGTTGCCCTCACATAGGTCAATGATAAAGGCCAAACACGGTGTTGAAGGACACGTACACCTTTCCTGACTGCTCTGCGACCTGGGCAAGCTGATCCCACTGCCCAGGGCAGAACCTGTTTGGGTAGTTCCTCTCCCAGTGGCCGGTCGAGATAGCATCAAGGCGCAACATGCCATAAACCTTTCATCGCACACAAACCTTTCCTAATCTTACACACACCTGCCTCTGTTTCTTTCTTTATGACTTGCTTTACGAGGAGGAGGTGCCCGTTTTTATTAGGGGTCCGTCGATATCTGATGAAAATACTGGGCCTTGCCGGGTAAATGATTGTGGGATGAACAAACTGAAATGTGGGATTGTCATCATGACTCTGCTTTTTCTTTGTAGTGAAAATATGTGAATGGTCAACTGTAAAAATAGAAATGTTTGCCTGAAGCATAATATTTTGTATAAAAAGAGAAGGCTGGCTTTGTAAGATTGAGCAGTCTCCTGAGAATATACACCGTGTTGTACTTCTAGGATACCTGTTACTTGCTTGCAGCCAATAAATTCGATCTTTGACTTCACCTAGAAGACTCTGTGTTTCTGTAGTCTGAAACAGGAAGGACCCGAAGTCATAGGGTATTGTCCCTGGCACCGCTGGGTTACCGGATCAGTACCGGTTTTGAAAAACCCAGTACTTCAAGGGAAGCTATCTTCTTGGTGAATGAGGCACCCATCAGGCCCTACTTCTATGTCCTACCAAAGATTTATAAGGAAACACGTCCACCTCCTAGTTGACCAATTGTCTCCGGAATTGGGTCAGTGTTGGAACCACTGAGCTAGTACTATGACCACTTTCTCCAACCTCCGTCCAAACTACTCCGTCCTTTCTAAAGGACACTAAGGATGTACTTAAGCTGATCACAAATATAGAGAATCCTGAGATCTCCTTTTTACCGACACTCAATGTGGAGGTACTTTATACTAACATCCCCCAAGATGCAACAATTGAGGTAATTGACATACTCCTAAGAACAATCACTCCACGACCACCACCCCATGCAGACTTCATAATAGAATGTGCCACCTTAGCATTGAAGAACTACTTTATGTATAAGACATAACTGTATCATCAAATACAAGGGACATCTATAGGGAGCACCTTTGCCCTAGTCTTGCATGTCTTTACATGGCTGACTTCAAGTCCAGACACATCTTCTGTGCCTAAAATCCCTTCCAAAGCAACATTGTCTCATGGAGGCGCTACCCAGATGACATCCTCTTCTTTTGGAATGGAGATAGAAACAGTTGTGAGGCTTTCGCCAACTGTCTCAACTCACTCAACCCCTTTTTACACATCACAAGTTTGATCTCAGACTCTGAGATTGCCTTTTTGTATCTTTTGATCAGCCTCACTCAAGGTCAATTAGACACCAAAACCTATAAGAAGAATATGGACTGTACCAGCCGGTTATCCTTTGAGAGTCACCACCCGAAAGCTCTCCTTGAAAACCTACAATATGGCCAGTACCTACCCCTTTGGCGGAATTGCAGCAACCTAGATAACTACAATAATCATACGAAAGATCTGAGCAAAATCTACTTGAGTGAAAATATCCTCTGAGAGTGATCAAACTCACTGAAAAGAGAGCCCACAACAACAACAGGGAGGCTCTATCAGAAAACAATACAGGATCCAAAGAGTATACAATGACATGAGTCACTACCTTCACACCCTTATCTAACAAAGGGCAGACCATCATACTGAAACATTGGACTATCCTGAGCACAGGTAATTTGAAACTTGAACGCCCAAGCTTTGCCTTCAGAAGGACATCAAGTTTAAAAGATAAACTGGTAAATACAAGACCTCAAACAAAGGTAACCAGATCAAAAACACCACTTTGGAACCTCACCAGTTAGCAGACACTACCCCTGCTGGAATTGTACAGCTTGTAATTCTACTGAACACTCAAAAACACTACAGCTAGGATCTTTCTCCTGGACACAGAAACAGCACACCAACTGTCACACCCAAAACTGCATTTACCGAATTACATGTCGCTGCCCAATGTATTCTATAGGGATGACAACTAGAACTATAAATATAACAATAGGGAAATATAGGAGCACCATAAGATGTGGACACAATGCCACAAAGGTGAGCAACCACTTCAATGATCTGAAACACTCCATTAATGATCTGAAGTGGACAATCCTTGAATCAAACACATCGTGGACCGCAGCCACACTATTTAGGCAAGAACAGTGCTGGGTGTTCCGCCTACATACCAACCGGGATGGCCTAAATGAGGACATCCCTTGGATCGAATTGTAGGCCTACCCCCCAGAGCAACCAAACATGGAAACCACTCAGGCCTATTCTTCGACATAGATGCCACTACTGACCACCACCTCATGTACCCTAATGATCGTTCAAGTTAAGATAATGTGCAAAGATCACACCACTTTAAAGAATAGCCATAGTTACAGATACAGGGTGGTTGTCAAGCTTCCAAGACTAGATCACACCAAATTACCCAAAACTAGTTACTTATCAAAAAGTATCATTTTGATGTACTGACACTTCATAATGGTCCTTAAAAAGCTACCCTGACATGGGTATTGAGACCGGCACCCCATACAGCCAAGTGCTATTAACCGTTACCCTATATACTGATGAGACAGGTCATTTCCTTTGCACTTCTACACTATTTCATGTGGGCCGCCACATATACGCGAAGAGTTTTCCGATATTCACTATCCTACATCTTCAACACTATTTTAAGATAGCCGCCAAATGTGCACAATAATCTTTCCGCCACATCCCCATTACCTTCAACCTCAAAACCACTTTAAGATGGCTGCCAGACATGCACAAGAATGCTTAAGACAGATATCAAATGTCTTCTCTTTAACACCACTCCAAGATGGCCAACAGACATGTGCTACACCACTCCCTGATGGCCACCAGACATGTGCGATGATGCACTTCCTGGTTCATGTGGATTCTGGTTTTAGCCCGCCAGGTGTACTCCTTTAAAAGAGGAACCCCCGGCTCCTACATCCTCATTCAGGGGAAGGAGAGGACCAGATTGCACTCAGGAACCGTGAGTACTAAATACCGCTTATTGAACCAGCTGACGCTGTCACAGCATACATGATCCTGCGGTTTGGATCCTCCTTATTTATCTTACCTACTTCCAGTTTAGCACAACTGAGCGCGGTACCTCTGCCACACCCTAGGGAATGCTTTTATCTCCAGATGGAGGTAAGATGATGTGCCTCACGATGTATAAGAGAGTAATGGAAACACAACCACAGTCCTGTTTTTAATACTGTGACCATTTTTAACACTGTGACCACTTATGAGATAGCAGCGACCATTATGGTGATCTCTCGTGTGTATTAAATGGTTGACTGCTACACTGGCAATCTACACTATTTGCACAGTGGCATCGCATTTATGAAAGCTTGTGCCACTTACACAATGACATTTCCTTTTCTCATACTGCGTGCCATGTATTATTGTGAACTGCTTTTGGAAAAACAAGGGTACCCCGTAAAGCGAACCTGGGGTTAGATATTTAAGGTAACTACAGTGGTTCAGGGTTGGCCTCAAAAGGTCCAGTGACACAGGTGAAGTCTTATTTAGTACAATGAACAAATCGGTTCTGGGAGCAAGCTTGATAAGGCAAAAGACAATTATTTAATCATAGTTTGCATATTCGTAGTTACAGGTGCTCACATAAGTGACAAGGGTGCGTAATGTGACTGGGTGAAAGTGACTATACATAACATATCACACAAAACAGACATTGAAATCCAGGGCAGTATATACAAGTGGAGGGATTTTCAACAGGGGGTCGATGGCGTTTCGATCTTTTCAACTTTAGATCATCATCAGGACTGTGTGAGCATTCTGTAAATGAATTGAAGACAAATGTTATGGAGTGAGCCCTAATGGACAGTATTAATTAAAGTACTGTGCCATTGTGCTCCCGGTAAGAGTTCAACTACCGGAACGGGTAGGGACTGGGCATCACATGCAGATAAATGTGAGATGCAGTGGTGTTTATTTACCTATAGCCGCTTATTGCAATAGTGATGTGCCGTGGTGTATTAGTACTTAGTTCCCACTGGTTGAAGCCAGGATAGTCTATCTAGCACGTGCATATTCCGTGACTAAGAAATGGCCCGCGCAAGGGAGCGTCAGGGTTTTTTAAGTTACTAATTACTAATTTTGTAGGCAGAGTCTTAGTCTTGCTTCGGTATTGGTGCTGTTCGCAGGGGAATTATGCAGGATAGATTCTGTAGATCTGAAGTTAGACAGAAGAAGGGTGTAAGCTCACTGGCTTTACTAGCACACGTGGTCACCAGAAGAAGAGTTACACCAATTCCAAAGACTTGCCCTTCATACCCCTACTTCACGTGAAGCAAGATTCATGCTTCTCAAAGTCCTGAACCGTTTAGTAAGTAACAACAGCGGCTCCTTATCTTCCTCTTGTGACCACGTGTGCTAGTAAAGCCAGTGAGCTTACACCCTTCTTCTGTCTAACTTCAGATCTGCAAAATCTATCCTGCATAATTCCCCTGCGATACCCAACCTTTGCAAAGCACCCACCCCCAAGCTCTTAGCCCTCCCCCATCAGAAATCCATTAGATGTGTTTCGATTAATACCTAGTTAAACAAGAATGGTTCTATCGGGTAGCGTAAACATGAGTAAAATATGCTTTTAATGCTATCTGAAAAATAAATCCTCTGACACACAGAAATAACACTAGTTACTCAACACTTAATGAATAAGGCATTGAGAGACCAAATGCTTGGACATGGAGATTTATATCATAATGACTTGATTCAATGATATATACAATACAAATAATGTGGACTGTCAAGATCAGTACAAAAAAGGGGAGTGACAAGTCTGCCTGGTGCTTAAGTGGTGAACATTATATACAGTGTAGTCATTTACATATGTACAAGTGGTAATAAAGGTAGGCCAGATGACTGTATTCAAAGCAAGGATTTCTATCTATTCAAGTGTAGAATCCAGGTGATGCTGGACCTAACATCAAGCGTTGACGTTTCAAACCCATGGTGCCCCAATGGGTGGTCACGGCGGGTCTTTCTCAAGACAGGTGGGGGAGTAGTTGTTTGGAAGACAGTCCTATGGAGGCCGGGTTTCACTTCAAGCAGGACCAGGATGGAACTTCGGTCCTCCTTCCAACTATCCCGATTCATCACGCGTTTTTAAGATACTGGGCCATTGTGCCTTTTTGTCTACGCTTCCAGGCGGAGAAACCCAGCCTCCATTAGGAATGTCTTCTAAACAACAACCCCCCCACCTGTCTTGAGAAAGACCCGCCTTGACCACCATAGGGTCGAAACGTCGACGCTTGATTTTAGGTCCAAAAAAACAAAGTGGAAATGCCAGTACTGATGCAAAAGAATAATTAACAAATGTTTAAACACAGAACCTGAAGGAGTAATTCAAGACTGGGAGCTGATTAGTAGCTTTTATTATTTTGTTCAAAAGAACAGCTATATTTTAGAAAAACTTGTTCAAAAAGGTAGACAATATTACATGCTAAGTACAAAAATAAGAGATAAGGGAATCTTTCATCATATCAAACATGTCACAAGCATACGACATTCAACCATTCAGGAACAACAGGAAATTATAACGTGTGCAATATATTACAGTGACCAATATTTACAGTGGACGAACAGGCACAAGAATGCTGGAGAAGGCCACGGTCTGCAAAGTATTTTGGAGGGTATTACTAGAAAATTATATATACGAAAAGTACATTCCTTAAACAAATTCAGATATTCTCAGTTTTTTTGTTAAAGAAAAAATGAACAAAGTAATGTACAAAGAGTAGTGATAAGCAACAGGGCGATTCAGATGAGCTTATCACCCATGCAGACTCGAGAGTGGCAATGGGCCTACGCGTTTCGAATCCTACTGGTCTATGAGGATTCTCTTCAGGGCCTTTGGTTATATCTAAAAGAAGAAAAGAAAGATTGAGGGGGAAAGTTATACAAGATGTGCATTCAGTGAATCAGCATCAGATTCCTCACTCAGGTATCACCCCCTCCTCCACAGCTTACCCAAATGGTGAAATTACATCCAGATAATCAAATTCACAGCATCATGGCTGGGGGGAAAAAAACCTGTACCTGAAAATGATCAAGGCAGACTAGAGTTACCTACGTGACCTAATCAGGGTGGCTGAAGAATGAAAGAATTAGAAAACTTATAGTCTTACCTGCCTTGATGGTAGGCGGGAATGCTATGCTAGAGGCAGAGTCACTTGGAGGAACGATTGTGGTACCTATAAATCAGTGGACACGTATATAATCAGGGCAGGTTTCTCGCTGGTAAAGAGCTAGAAGTTCTAAAATAGCTGCAACAGTCCTTACCTATTATTATTGAGCCTTTATTTTAGAGTGCAACCGCCGTCGAAATGAGAGTAAAACAAAGCACGAGGTCTATAAAAAAGTAATGGAGCAAAAGCTTCAGTTAACTGCAACCGCCTCAGGATACTAACGTATCAATGTGTAACTGCTGACATTTCTTACCAGAAAGACTGAACATACAATGTTGAAATTACTGTAGCCGACACTTTATTTAGAGTAGTTAGGGGAACCTGGGGGAGAACCAACATTGCGCCCGTCAGTACATTTGGAATGCTGCCCACCAGTGATTCAATAAAGCTCGAAGGAAGCAACGCGGCTTACCGTAGTTAATTGCAATGGGCGTGGTCCGCCAAACGCGGCTCGCTGATTACAAACGAATCACAGGCCCTGCAAAATATAACATGGCAAATGTCAGGGGACCGTTGGAACGGGTATGACTAAATTTAAAAAGGTTGTAGGCGTGTTACCGTAAACGCGGCGCTGCACGCTGAGGGCATTTTGAAGATGATTACTGCGGTAGAAACAACGGGGTAAGAGTTAGTTACGAGGCGGTAAAGTGTAAATGGCTAACACTGCGAGACATGCGTCTAGTAATACTCACAAATGAATCACTAGTCCAAAACCTCAGGCGACGGCGTAGCGGGGAGGCAGCACTCTGGCACAAGCGCCTTAGCTAACTGGGCTGCCGTGCGACCGCCCATATATACAGGTCAATATTTGGTATACGCCCACTATGTTTCCCGGTAGCCAGTCTGGAAACAGAAAACCAGGGCCGGATTAGCTGGTCCGCAAAGGTTTCCAGTGGTCTACTAGAAAAAACGGAATTTGCATGCATAGGAGGAGTGAATGATAGTGAAACAAACCTGCTTATAATTTAAATATTTCACTTAGTTCATTCAGCCCAGACACAGCAGTGTCAAATTTGACTATTAAAAAAGCTTCCCGTTTCGACAATGCAAGATTTTGATCGCCACCACGGGGATTTTTTTCCACTTTGGAAATCACAGTCCATTTAAGGTCACTGACCGCATGTTGCATCCGCGTCCAGTGGAGCACCAGAGGGGCGTTTTCGACCTTCCTTTTGATTCTCGATTTATGTTGCGAGATCCGGTGACGGATCTCCTGGTTGGTTTTACCTATGTACAGTAGGTGACGCATGTCTCGCAGTGTTAGCCATTTACACTTTACCGCCTCGTAACTAACTCTTACCCCGTTGTTTCTACCGCAGTAATCATCTTCAAAATGCCCTCAGCGTGCAGCGCCGCGTTTACGGTAACACGCCTACAACCTTTTTAAATTTAGTCATACCCGTTCCAACGGTCCCCTGACATTTGCCATGTTATATTTTGCAGGGCCTGTGATTCGTTTGTAATCAGCGAGCCGCGTTTGGCGGACCACGCCCTTTGCAATTAACTACGGTAAGCCGCGTTGCTTCCTTCGAGCTTTATTGAATCACTGGTGGGCAGCATTCCAAATGTACTGACGGGCGCAATGTTGGTTCTCCCCCAGGTTCCCCAAACTACTCTAAATAAAGTGTCGGCTACAGTAATTTCAACATTGTATGTTCAGTCTTTCTGGTAAGAAATGTCAGCAGTTACACATTGATACGTTAGTATCCTGAGGCGGTTGCAGTTAACTGAAGCTTTTGCTCCATTACTTTTTTATAGACATCGTGCTTTGTTTTACTCTCATTTCGACGGCGGTTGCACTCTAAAATAAAGGCTCAATAATAATAGGTAAGGACTGTTGCAGCTATTTTAGAACTTCTAGCTCTTTACCAGCGAGAAACCTGCCCTGATTATATACGTGTCCACTGATTTATAGGTACCACAATCGTTCCTCCAAGTGACTCTGCCTCTAGCATAGCATTCCCGCCTACCATCAAGGCAGGTAAGACTAAGTTTTCTAATTCTTTCATTCTTCAGCCACCCTGATTAGGTCACGTAGGTAACTCTAGTCTGCCTTGATCATTTTCAGGTACAGGTTTTTTTCCCCCCAGCCATGATGCTGTGAATTTGATTATCTGGATGTAATTTCACCATTTGGGTAAGCTGTGGAGGAGGGGGTGATACCTGAGTGAGGAATCTGATGCTGATTCACTGAATGCACATCTTGTATAACTTTCCCCCTCAATCTTTCTTTTCTTCTTTTAGATATAACCAAAGGCCCTGAAGAGAATCCTCATAGACCAGTAGGATTCGAAACGCGTAGGCCCATTGCCACTCTCGAGTCTGCATGGGTGATAAGCTCATCTGAATCGCCCTGTTGCTTATCACTACTCTTTGTACATTACTTTGTTCATTTTTTCTTTAACAAAAAAACTGAGAATATCTGAATTTGTTTAAGGAATGTACTTTTCGTATATATAATTTTCTAGTAATACCCTCCAAAATACTTTGCAGACCGTGGCCTTCTCCAGCATTCTTGTGCCTGTTCGTCCACTGTAAATATTGGTCACTGTAATATATTGCACACGTTATAATTTCCTGTTGTTCCTGAATGGTTGAATGTCGTATGCTTGTGACATGTTTGATATGATGAAAGATTCCCTTATCTCTTATTTTTGTACTTAGCATGTAATATTGTCTACCTTTTTGAACAAGTTTTTCTAAAATATAGCTGTTCTTTTGAACAAAATAATAAAAGCTACTAATCAGCTCCCAGTCTTGAATTACTCCTTCAGGTTCTGTGTTTAAACATTTGTTAATTATTCTTTTGCATCAGTACTGGCATTTCCACTTTGTTTTTTTGGATATTGGCTCAGCCTTACTGATTAGAGCCCCCCCTTTGTAGTTTTTTGATTTTAGGTCCAGCATCACCAGGATTCTATAGTTTAATAGATAGAAATCCTTGCTTTGAATACAGTCATCTGGCCTACCTTCATTACCACTTGTACATATGAAAATGACTACACTGTATATAATGTTCACCACTTAAGCACCATGCACACTTGTCACTCCCCTTTTATGTACTGATCTTGACAGTCCACATTATTTGTATTGTATAGATAATTGAATGAAGTAATTCTGATATAAATCTCCTTGTCCAAGCATTTGGTCTCTCTATGCCTTATTCATTAAGTATTGAGTTTAACTCGTGTTATTTCTGTGTCAGAGGACTTATTTTTTAGATAGCATTAACAGCATCTTTTACTCATGTTTGCTCTACCCGACAGAACCATTCTTGTTTAACTATATACTTAGCCAGGTTCTGAGGAATACAGGGTCACCCCTTTTTGTATAATTCGATTAATACCTACTCCAAGCTGTTTAAGACATGTAAGGAAAATTAAAATGCCACCTAAGATGAAGTCAAAAGCAAAGAAAGTTACAGTATTTTGAGACCCTACTAGTGAGAGCAAGCACTAAGCCATCCATGTTAATTCATATAAGATTCTTTGTGGAAAAATAAATACCAGTTGCTTCAGAATGTGATGTAATTTATCTAAGGGAGAGGAATGTAATTTATTTTGTTCTTTACACAATTAATTCTTCTTTGGAATACCAGGTTTTCTTCATTACATCATAGGTCTTGGGCCGGTACACATGTCTCCAGTTTTAAAACCTGGCCCAGTAATTATACGAGCTCCTTTGTAAACAATGAATCTGTTATTGTTACGATAGAGGACCAAGACCCTGTAAGATGCTGTGACACAATTAATAAGGCATTGGCGAGCTTTTTAGTTGGGTACCCTGACGCTTTGTACTGGAAGATTCCACCCCAGAAACAATCTTATTTCACATTGTTTAGATAATATGCTTAATAAGGTGCTTTCATGTATTTATTTGTAATTGTTAGTTTAGTATGGTGCATGAAGAAAGGGGTATTTACCAATTTGTGTACACAGCATCTGTAGAACTGGCGAGTGCATTGCCCGGTTGAGGCATGTCTGTGAGGTAATTGAGCGTATTTGGCCCATCAGAGTCCATGGACAGTCCTTTTAGCCTTTTCCATGCTCATGACGAGCTGAGCTCGTCATGAGGCATGGCCGTGGAACGCTCAGGTGCGAGGAGAATTCCCCTACTGTGCTGAGCGTTCCACGGGAGCCGGTGCACCTGTGACGAGCTCAGCTCGTCATGAGCACAGGAGAAACCGTGCCTCATGACGAGCTGAGCTCGTCATGAGCATGCGGGCGCTGTGCGCTCCCCCCTCCCCCCAGCACAGCGGGGGAATTACCCCCGTAGCGAAGGGGTTAAACAGCAACGCTGTGGGTGTTGGGTTAGTGTGTAACATGCAGTCCCGGAGTAAAATATTCTTTTAAAAAGAAGAGATTGATGTTGGAGGTTCGATGTTGTCCAGAAAAAACTGGCTTCAAAGCTGTACTGGATGTATGTGTTGGTCATTCTAATGTATGTTTCTGGAGATTGCATAATGATTGTTACTGTTGTAAGCTTAGCGATAACCAACTATATTGAATATCTCTGCTGTGGCCGATGTGGGTTAAGTACTCAATCTAATGTATTCTGTTAGATGTTGTCCAGTACCTGGAGCGCACAGTGACACCACAGTACCAGTCTATTCTACAGACCTCTGCACTCACATGTACAGCTCGTGTGTTGGGTTGTTTATTATTGTGAATGTTGTTGTGACCTTGTTAAGTTCTACCTAGCGTGTAGTGGTGAATGTTCGAGTGTCGCTTCTGAAAAGGGAGGTTGCTGTGAGCCAACTATTCTACTGTGGGTAACGTTTAAACATTAGCTGGATAATGTTTAAACGTTGCCAAACGTCTTAAGAAAAATAGGTTTAAAATCATCAATTTGGACAAGAAAGGTAAAAAAAAAAACGTACATTCAACAACATTCCCCTCAATAGCAAGACAATTATTTTATTCTAATGAAAAGTATTAGCTACGTAGATTTCAGGTCAGTAAACGTTATTTTCATCACATTCGTTAAACTGTAAGATTACAAATGTAATCAAGACAAACCCAAACAGTCAGTACAACATTTAGCATCAAGTAAATTACATAATTTCGGGTTATAACAATAGCAACCCTTAATCTATCCTTTTCCTCTCTGTTGGCACTACAGGTAGCGCTTCACATTGGACTGGAAGGATGGAGAGAAAAATACACCTGCCGTCTGGAAACTGTTACATTGAGTCTATCAAACAAAGGTGGAGGTAGTATTTTTCTTTTAATGCACAAAGACAAAGAGGAGAGGGATTCTTCAACAAGTTCTAAGGTCACATTGCAAAAATTGCACTCCACCCTCAAAATTATCAGCATTGGCTGCTATTTTTTTTTTTTTTTTTAACACACATTGTCGGAAACTCTGCGGATCAATCAGGAAATTATTTGCACCTCATTAATCTTTATTTTTCTAAATATGTTCCACAGTGCTGCTCAACAAAATCCACCTAAGCCTTAGTTTAATTGCAATGTTCAACACTAGTAGGGACTAAGTAACGGATTGAAACATTCCTAAGGCACTCGTACACCAACACAGACATTATGGGGTTAAGGAACTAGCCGATAATGGCAAAGTACTGAAGGCCTACCAAAACACAGCTGAGCATGTCTAACTTAAAAGCCACCTTTTTCAAGATTAACTGAAAGCAAGATGGGAATAAATAACGGCTATGGATCAAAGAGATCCGATGGGAGTGAAGTAAATAAAGCGTTCTGCAAGGGAGATTTTTCTATTTGCGAGAATATCCTATAAATAAAACTGAGGTGTTTTTTGAAGCAATTATGTTCGTTTTGCCGGGTGCCAATAAATCCAAATAGGAGCCTGAGTGACATGATCACAACTATGCAGCTTGCAGATCAGCCACATGGTCAAATTTTTGATCTTTTAAAGTTGAGCGACCAAGTAGTCCAGCAAAAGCTTAACCCACTAGGAGTCTGGCAATCCTAGACCATTGATGTTACAGAAGTACACCCTGGAGAGGATACAGGCTGAAATTACTTCGGCATGCAAGTGGCTAGGTATGAATGGACATTTCTCCGCTTTTTTAATAAATAAAAACACAAGTCGAAAACAGTGTTGATTTGGGAAGAGATGGAGCTACCTTAATCAATAGTGGCTCCTAAAGATGTTCTTTTAGTTGCAGGACGACTAACCAAAGATAGAGGCAACAGAGAACTGCCCCAACAAAGAACTATCATCCCCACAGAGTAGGACCTCCAATTTGTTGGCATTAAGCTTCAGGCAATTACAAAACACCAATGCCTGGACGTTTTGCAGACCAGTGGCTAACAAGGGAGCAGTTATCAAGGTGGATTTATTTTTCGAACCTGTCGCTTATTCTGCCGTGCTCCTTTTTTAAGAAACTAGACTCCCACCTCAGCACACTCACCTGGGGAGTCAGGCAGACTAGTTTCACTTGCCAAATTACAGCTGCCGACGAACCGGGAAGGTTTGGGCAACCCCTCTTTCGAGGCACACTTTCTTCCACCACAACTCCAATGGTTGTCATGCTGGATGGCTGAGCACTACTGGATTAAGCCTGCACCGAGCTCAGGCCCCTGTCGATATTCACGATCCGGCATTTCCTCCTACCTAAAGTTCTACCCACATCCCCCCTGGCCCCTGAAGGTGGGGATAGCAAAGACATGCATAACCAGGATACACCGCCTCTCCCGAGGGACCCCCCCCACTATATACCCTGAATTATACACTGCTGGGGGCTTGAGGGTCAGACAGACAACTCAGTACTTACAAAGAGTGACCTCTTTGCCGAAGGCCATCTCCTCCCCTTCAACCAACTAACCGAGGAGAATTACATCCAGCCAAGGCAGTTACTCCGGCACAGAAAGGTCACTCACGTGTCACACCGTTTGGGACCTCTCAGAGGGGGAACCTACAGTGTAGCCAGTACTGCAGACCATCCTAACTATGGGAACCATCCGTCCACTTATCACCTGGTTATATAAGGCCTTTTGCAAATTGACGACCAACCCCCTCACAGCACTGCACCAAAAGTGGGGAAATGGTTTCAGGAGGTTACTGCACAGCAAGAAAAGGGACTGGGCACTCTAGCGCCTCAAAATGGTCTCCAGCAGATCTAGTTTTAAAGACATGCAATTATGTATACTTCTTAGGGCCTATTTTACCCCAGCTCAGTTACACTGTTACGTACCAAGACACAGCTTAATGCTCACGCTGCCGAGCTCCTGAGGCAGCCCTCATGCACATTCTGTGGTCCGGTCCTACCCTCCACGGTTATTGGTATTCGATCCACACCACACTGTGTGAAGTCAAAGAGCTACCAGACATTGACACAGGGGAAGTATGCTCTCTGGGCATATTTAAGCGCAAGAAACAACAAAACGTATGCACCTGCTCGTGGACCTGGCACTTCCACTAGCCAAGCACACACTCACAGTTCCCCTACAGTCCCCTAGGTGGAAGTATGGCGGGAAGAAATGCACAAATGGGGTGCAGTAGAGGAAGAAGCTCTCTGATAAGAGGCAGTGCAACAGCTGCACAGACAATCTATATCCCATCAGTGGGCCACCCTATTTGCACACTTCCAGAAGGAGGTGTGAAACAACAACTTACCCCCATGAACAAGCTATGCGCTTCCTACACATGCTATAAACATCACCAGTCAGGGACGCCCATGTTATCATTTACTCACAGTACACCTTTACCCACTTCCAAATATCTAGGACACTGGCACCCGTCCACACCGCTTTCTAAAACTAGTCACTACAACTGAATCTGCCCACCCCTCACTCCGGCCCCCTATGTTCACCCCCAGTAACACCACAATGACGATTTGTAGCAGGTTAAATCCACCTAGCACAAAGGACAGTGCTGATCAAGGTGCCTATGTGAAATTAAATGACATGGGTTTATACTGCGAACAATTACCACAAGGCATCAAGGCGCTAAAAAGGTGGGAGCTCCAAAGGGCAAAGACTGAAAAGACTTCTATCCCTAGGAAGATTGCAGGTAGAAAATTAGTGAATGAAAAGTTGATCAATGCTTTCCGAAAACTATTGTTTTCCTGAAGATCACTAAGGGCTTGTGGAAGAGAGTTCCACAGTTTTGCTGTGCATTTGATAATGCCAGAAAGTAGATTTAAGAGAATGAAATGGTCCACTATATCAAAGATTGCTGAGTGATTAAACAAAATAAGGGCAGCAGAGTCCCTTCGCTCTTAATTCAGCGAGGGCAGTTCCAGTACCCTGCGCTGGGAAAAAAACAAGAGTGTAGAAGGTTTTCTTCGAGGTATTGGAAAGCTGGTTTGCAACCACACGCTCAATGAGTTTGCCTAAAAAACGTCCAACATGATTTGTCTATAATTCTCTAAAACCGTTCTTATCAAGTAGTTCTTTTTCAGTAGAGGACTAACTAGGCCCACTTACTATTCCACAGGGACCATTCCAGAAGAGAGACAGATAAGTGATTGTAGTTATCAAAGGGCCCCCGATCTGCCTGCAAGACTGAAGAAAAGAAACAGGACAGATGTCTTCTGGGAAATCCCACATATTTCATGAAGTAAACAGGAGACTTCCTGAAGATTATTGGGGTCAAAACATTCCCAATAACATTTAGTTCGTACTCATTTCAACATGTATTTCAGTTAAATAATGTTTTATATACTCAAGTGCACATTGAATGGAACATGTATGCAGAGTTATTTGAAAATACTAAACCCAGCTGGATAACAGCTATGCACTGAAGAGGGGTAGAGGCCCTGAGGTTTGTTTAATGACTTCTTTCAATTTGGCACAATGTTTAGGGCAAACTGTTCATGGCATCTACAGGGTACTGATCCCTGAAAAGGTCTTCAGTTCCTTTCTACATTTTAGGAGAGAAGAGGCATTTCTGATGTTGAGATGTCATTCCAGAACCTGGGTGCATAGATGAAACAGACCAGGTTTTTTTTTTTAACTAGTCTTTTTCCTGTATGGAAACGTCCTAATTTATGGTGTGGAGCTGTCTGCCTAAGCTGATTATTTTTTCCAGCTAGCAATACTGGGATACTATTTTTGGAGCCCTTGTGCGCAATGCAGCCAGTCTTAAAGATAATGCAGTGTTGGGGGGGGCGCTAATGTAGTTCCGTCAGTGTTGGCATGATATAGTCGAACTTGAAGTATTTGATAAGACACAGTGTAGCTTGTAGAATGTCTTTCAGGGAAGTGAATGCTTTACCATGATGGATGTTGCCTTTATCCAGTTGGGTGATTGGGAGAGGGCTGGTACCATTGTGTGTGTTTATTTGGTGATGTGTCACTTGAAGCAGAGGTCTGGGGTGAAGATGAATCCAAGCGGTTTTAAATTAGCTGTCAGTTGAGGGTTGACCCTTTACAGTCTCATATCAGAGAGAAGGGGTAGTTTCTGTCCTGTAACTCCAGTTCTGTAGTAGGGGTATCTCTGTTATAGTCATAATCTAGTGAATAGTCCCGCCCATGTGCGTGGACCCCGGAGCAATCAAAAATAATCACTTAAGGTGTCGAAAAATGCAGAACTGCACAGACACTTAAGAGAGAATTAAAGCCAGATAATGCAGCCTATATCCACAGGCTACACTGTCCAGTACTTCAACTAGAAATTCCACCCAAAATCCCCAAACAGCAAAGCCTGTCCAGATTTCCCTTGCTTTAACAGCAAAACCCCTCTGGAATGATAGAGAGGAAGACGGACAGACAAGCCCCATAGGCTGCCATTATGTGGCTCAAAACAGGATACTGTGCCTTTAAGAGAACTTTCCAGAACTTCACAGAATCCCAGAATGCACTGCAGGTCCCTTTTACTTTCAGTTCTTTTTGAAGGCGTAACACACCAGACCTGTAGCATTCCTTACATGAAAATCCCTCTCCACCGGGGAGGAGGGCGGGCGCTTATGACTAGAACAGAGATACCCCTACTACAGAACTGGAGTTACAGGACAGAAACTACTCCTTCTGTAGTAGGGGATCTCTGTGTATAGTCATAATCTAGTGAATAGAATGGCAAGCCCATCCCCACACCAAAGCGGCGGTGGAGAAAAGAGAAATAATACCACTATTGTGCGAACAGATTTCAAGCGAAGCCTGCCCAACCTGAGCGTCTGCCCTGGCATCAGTGTCCAGGCAGTAATGCTTAGCAAAGGTATGAACCGAGTTCCAAGTGGCCGCCTTGCAGATTTCTGCAATTGGAACATTACGGAGCAAAGCAGTCGTGGCAGCTTTGCCCCTGGTGGAATGAGCCTTAGGCTTACCCCCTAAGGTCTTATTAGCTTTTTTGTAACACAATTGTATACAGGACACAATCAACCTCGAGATGGACTGTTTAGAGGTAGCAAGACCCGTCCTGACTGATCCATAATTGATAAACAATTGGTCTGACCTACGAATATCCTTGGTTTTATCCAGGGAATGCGGGGACCTTTCCGCTGGAGAGGAAGGATTCTGAAAAAACGTAGGCAAAGTTATGGTCTGGTTAACATGAAAGTCAGATATAACTTTAGGAAGAAATGTAGGGTGAGTAGGCATAACAACCTTAGCAGCATGAAATACAGTATAAGGTTCTTGGCAACACAACACCTGAAATTTACTCACCCTGCGGGCCGATGTAATGGCCACGAGGAACGCCGCCTTCCAGGACAGGTGCTGCAACGAAGCCTTATGAATAGGTTCAAAAGGCTCCTTCATCAATCTGGACAGCATTACATTCAATTCCCATGAAGGCGAAGGAAGCCGGACAGGAGGGAACACTTTCTTCAAGCCTTCCAAAAAATCTTTGATCACAGGGATCTGAAAGAAGGAAGTCTGTGAAGGACATTTCCTGTAGGCAGTCAATGCAGCAAGATGAACCTTAATGGAAAGGACATTAAGGCCAGACTGCGCCAGATGCAGAAGATATAGAAGGATGACATCTTCCTTACATGTCGTCGGGTCATAGTTCTTGGACTTGCACCAGATGCAAAATCTCTTCCACTTGTAAGCATAAGAAGTCCTAGTGGAAGGTCGCTTAGCCTCCTTCAGTATGTCCACGCAATCGTCAGGTAGATTCAGATGGCCATATTGCACTATCTCAGGAGCCATGCTGCCAAACTCAAAGACGAGAGGTTGGGGTGCAACATCTGCCCCCCCAATTTCGTGAGAAGGTCCGGCCTGCACAGCACCCGTATGTGAGGAAGGAGAGACCGGTGAAGCAGGTCCCTGAACCACCACTGTCTGGGCCATTCCGGGGCAACTAGGATCATCCGCGCCCTGGACTGGGACAGTTTGATGAGCACCGCATGTATCAGGGGAAGGGGTTGAAAAGCGTACAGAAAGCTGTTCAACCAGTTGATCCATAACGCGTTCCCCAGCGTCCCTGGCTGGTAGTACCTGGAGGCGAAGTCTCAGCATTTGCAGTTTTCGGCGGTGGCGAACAGATCTACGTCTGGAGTCCCCCACCTTGCGAAGACTTCTCCTAGTACTTCGTCGTTTATGACCCATTCGTGGTTTTCCTGAATCAGTCTGCTCAGTGCATCTGCCTGAACCTGCACACCTGGAAGATGGGTGGCCGTTATCGTCAGTCCTCTGGCCAGAAGCCAGTGCCAGATCACCTGCGCCTCCTGCGACAGAGTGTGCGATCTCGCCCACCCCTGCTTGTTGAGGTAATACATCGTGGTCGTATTGTCCGTATGAACAAGCAAAGAGTTGGTCCGGAAGGACGGATGAAAGGCCTTCAGTGCAAGTGAACAGCTCTGAGTTCCAGGAAATAGATGTGGTACGTGGACCTCGTCGGAGACCACGTCCCCTGAAACTGTAAGTCTCCGGAGTGCGCCCCCCCAGCCGTGGAGCGACGCATCCGTCACGAGAGTCTGCGTGGGAATGTCCTTGTGGAAGGGGACCCCTCTGAGTAGATTCTCCGCTGAACACACCCACTTCAGAGACTGAAGAGCATGCAGAGACAGTCGTATCTTGTCGTCCCAAGATCCTTTCCTCTGATCCCACTGATCCTCCAAGCACTCCTGCAATGGTCTCATGTGCAGGCGTGCATGTGGCGTGAGGAAGATACAAGAGGCCATCGACCCCAGTAGAGAAGACACCGTCCTCACTGTTGTAGATGGAGCGGTCATAAGAGCCTGAACCTTCCGAAGGAGTGATAATTGTCTCTCCTCCGAAGGAGACACGCTTGCCGACAGCGTATAGATGGAGGCTGCCAAGTACTGTATGCACTGGACCGGAGTCGGGACAGACTTGGACATGTTGATGTGCAACCCCAGCTTGTTCAAGAGAACACACGTCTTCCGGAAGTGCGCTTGAGCTTCCGAGAAGGAGGAGGCCTTGATCAACCAATCGTTCAGGTACGGGTAGACAAACACCTTGTTCTTCCTTAGGTGTACAGCTACCACTGCCATGCACTTCGAGAATGTTCTGGGCGCTGACTTCAGCCCGAATGGCAGTACTGTGTACTGATAATGATTGGCGCCGACTTGGAATCGCAGGAACTTCCTGTGTTTGTGTGCAATGGGCACATGGAAATATGCATCCTGTAGGTCTATAGCACACAGCTAGTCTCCCTGTTGCAACTGAGGATAAATCTGATGCAACGACAGCATGCAAAACTTCTCTCTGCGAATCCACTTGTTTGCTTGCCGCAAATCCAGAATGGGCCTGAACTCGTTCTTGTCCTTCTTGCGAACCAGGAAGAACCGGGAGTACAGACCTCTTCCTCTTTGAGACAAAGGTACATCTTCTATCGCCCTTTTCCTGAACAGGATATCTGCCTCGCCTGGAGCTCGCGCAGTTGAAACTGCGAGCTGACCGGTGGAATCGATGGAGGCGGGCTGGTGAACCGGAGACTGTATCCATTGCAAACAATATTCAGCACCCACTTGTCCTGAGTAATTTTTTTCCACTCTGCCAGAAAAAATTGAACGCTTCCCCCCACCGGAGCGGGTAACGGATGTGGGGGGGGAAGTAACTGCTCAGGGTCGAGACCCGGCCGCGCCCTTGTTCGCTGTAGATGACTGCTGACCTCTACCCTTCTGGCGCTTCTGGAAAGGCCTCCGGAACTGCTGCTGTTGTTGCTGCTGTCCCGAAGCCTGTCCTCGCCCTCTTCCCTGTGCCCCGAACCGTCTTTGGAACGGGCGGTAGGCTTTTTCTTTGGGCTTCTCCAGGCCCACAGCCGTCAGAGTCTCTGCCTCCGCTTTTATGCGCCATCTCATCGTCCGCATGCTTGCCGAACAGGGTTTCCCCTGAGAAGGGCAGATTGGCCACTCGCTGCTGGGCCTCGGGCTTGAGTGACGTGAGCCTGAGCCAGGTGTGGCGTCGCTGGTTGATCCCATGACAGTACCCATGGGCCGCCAAAAGAGAGACATCAGCGGCCGCGCTGATGACCTGGTTCGAAACCTCAAAGGAATCGGAGGAGGCTTGTCAGCCGGCAACCGAGGTTGAGGCTGAGGCCGAGGTTGAGGAGGAGGAGGAGGAGGCGGCGGAAGTGGAGGCGGGGTGGGAGCCCGCGGATGTAGCCCTCTCGGAGGAGGAGGAGGCGTAACTGTCTTCGGCCTAGCAGGGGTATACACAACAGAGTACACTGAGCCCGCGCCCTCCTTACTAGGCAGGGACTTTGGAGAGCCTCCCAAAGACACTTGACGCCTGTCAGAGTTACTCCCTGCGCCAGAACTCCTTCTACGCCGTCTAAGCTTCGAAGAACGTCGACCGGACGGCGAACGTCGGCCCCTTGACGTCGAGCTTAGTCTCCTCGACGGCGAGCGCCTATCCCTCGACGGCAAATGCCTTCGCCTCGACGGCGACCTTCTTCGCCTCGACGGCGACCTCCTACGCCTCGACGGCGATCTTCGCCTCGACGGCGATTTTCTCTTCGACGTCAAGGATCCCCTCGACGACGACCTTCTCCTCTTCGCCGACGGCGAACGGCGGTGTCGCCTCGACGGCGAGCGCCGAAGCCGGGCCTCTCGACGTCGAGTACTTGACGACGACGAAATTGTCATCGGAGACTTCGACGGCGGCCTGTTCAGTTCCCTCGACGCCGAGCGTCGACGCCGCTTCGACCCAGAGCCCTGGGGAGACGGTGAACAGACTGCAGTCATCCCTCTCGACGTCGTGGTCGGTGCAATAGACGCAGACTGAGAATGGGGACGTTTGCTGGTCTTCCTGCCCCTGGGGAGCCCCCCAGATGCCTCCGCATGGGCAGAGGAAGCCCCTCGAGACCCACCTGAGGTTCCGTGACGATTTTATTCGTGTTTGTAACATTGTCGTAAATACATAATTTTGGTATCAGTGAACCGCAAATGATCCATTTAGTATATCCTGGTGTTTTCGCCATGCTACGAGCAAGAGCACTCCAGTTACAAACACATTTCTGTTCTACCCGTGGCATCCATCTTAGAACACGGAAGCCATTTTGTATTCCTTGCCCTCACATAGTCAATGGACGCGCAATGACCTCTTTTTCATTAAAGGACACGTAGGCTTTAACCGGCGATTCACCTTGCGAGGGACACGTGCACCTTAGGCCAGCAACGCTGTGGCAGCATGACTCGGCAAGAGCTGACTCCCCAGCCTGAGGCCAGTCCTGCTATACTGGTTCTTGTGTTCGTTGGCCTGATCATGATTAGGCGGCCGAAGCTGGTAACCGTGCCCATTTACGACCCACAAACATCTCTTATCCTGTCTTTCTATCTTCTGCACCTGGCTCTGCTCCTTTCCTTCTGGGCCTTTATTAGGGGGAGGTAACGAAATTTACGATGAGGCGGTCCGGGTCTTGAATGAGAAATTGACATGGGATTATGATGGAATAGTGGGAACCCCTCATTCGTAATGTTTTGACATCAGATACTGTTGACGATTCCTGTGCAACGCCAAATATTTATTGTTTAAGACACGAATGTTTAGAACTGTGGTAACATGTAAAGAATTTGCCCCGAGCAGAATATTTAGTATATAAGGAACAACCCTCTTTGTACAAATTGAACAGGCTCCTAGACACTGCCCGTGTGCAGTTTCTGTGACTTCTGTGTCCCTGCAGTAATAAACCTTTGGTCTTTGACGCCACCATCGAGAAGCCCGTGTTTCTGTTTGTTTGTGCACCGAGACAGGTTGAACTCCGGGGTCTTCGGGTGTTTTCCCTGACACCTCTGGACGGAACCAAAAAGTCCAGAACTCCAATTGGCGCCCAACGTGGGGCGACGTCATTCGGTACCGGTCCAAAAGCCTGAAGAGTTCGAGGAGCTTCGTGTGAAGATTTCAGAGGGAGGCGCCCCACTTCATCGATCCCGGCATATCGCAAAAGTGGCCCCGACGTTCTCTTCCACGAGGGTTCCCGTTCAGACGGCTGCAGTGGTCCGTTGCCTTGACCGTCGCCCTGTCTTGGACCCGAGGTGCAGTCCTCAGTACGGCGAGACGTGACGGGTTTCTCCTTGGTGACGTCTTCAGTACCTCAGTTAAGTATTTTGTGAGGGTTGCTCCTGTTTGGATAATCCTTTTAGTTCTCAGTTCAGTTCAGTTCTGTAAGATTATCACTGGTTATTCTGGTTACGATAATCATTCTGTTCAGTTCAGGTATCGATACATTTGTCAGTTCTGGTAGGCCTAAGTTCTTGGTTCGAGTGCGCATCTTTTCTGTTTGTGTCTTGTTTGTTCTGTGTTCCGGATTATAAAATGGTAAGTCGGAAAAATTATATGTTGTCTTGTTTTAGTTGCAACAGTGATTTCCAGTTAGAGGACTCGTGTTTGGTTCCTCCGATTGGAACTCCTCTTTATGATCTATATTGCAAATTTGGTGTGGGCCCTATCTCTTATAACGAGGTATGGATCCGCTTCACAGAGAAAGATGGTGTCCTTAGTTGGCCACTACATGGTAGTTTTGAACCTGAAGTTCTCGATAATCTAGAAAGAAGGTTGTTTAAGAAGAAAGCCCGGCCGGCAATGTTTGATTCTTTCCGTTATTGGCGAAAAGAATCTAAACAGAGAGAAATTAAAAAGTTGAAGAAAGAACAGAAAGAGCAAGAGTTGACTTTAGAACAGTCTGCTAAGCAGCTCCAACTCAACGAGTCTGAGAAAGCGATGGAGGTGGCCAATAGAGAGCGTAATTTAGCGATAGACAAGTGCTATCCTGCTTTGCCATCGAGTACGGCTAAGATAGTAGAGGACCCTGAAAAGGATCCCCTGTTGTCTTACTTGTTACGATCACCCCCACCGTATGCACAGGGTGCTACGGCTCCACCTATACCGAATGTTCAATTACCGGTTGCTGGACAACCTGGTGTCCCTGTTCCCGCTCCCCTGAATCAAGTTCCTGTACCTCCTGTGGTCAATATTAATGTTCCTTCGACAACCCCTCTTCCAGGGTTGCCGGCTTCTTTACCTATGCCTATGTCGCTCACACCTGCTAGTTCACAAGCTATTTTGCCTGCTACTCCTACTGTTCCTAATCTATCTGTTCCAACTGCTACTCTATTTACTGCCTCTGCTAATATTATGACTCCACTTTCTGTTCGTCGGAGAATCACTGATTCTGTCTCCAATATTCTATCTCCCTTCTATAAAACTCTGATTAAGACTCCTACCTCTGACTCTGTGCAGAGACGTAGTCAGCTTCCCAGTACTGAAGAAAGAGGAATATTAGATTCCACTGCTCTTAGATGGGTTTCGAAAGTTGGAAGATATAATGTACAAGATGTATTAGATACATTTATGCAATGGAATGAACCGACACAACGATATGTGTTCGATGAAATGTGTTTCCTTCTACGTGAGGAATTGGAAGAGGATGACCCTGAATCAAATCTAGAAGAATTAATTAATGTTCAGAAAGAGTTTGCTGCAGGTATGATAGTTGGACAAAATATAAAAGAAGCGATGGAACTGGTTCTAAGTTATAGGACCGACTCATCCCTTCGTTCACCGAGAGAGTTAGAGAAACGTAGTACGAAACAAAATCGTCAATACCCAATGAGAGAGGTTCCACCAATTTGGCGTGAAGCTGTGCAAGCTAATGCAAACCTTGGTATTGCAGCCGCTCCGGCCCAATTCCAGAGAGTATGGATACATATTCCATGGAAGCGAGCTGAAGTATTAGCAGTGAAACAGGCCTTGCCAGATCCGCGTAAAAATCCTGCAGGGTACTACAAAGAGTTGGCTCAAACAGTTGACGCTTGTGTATTGAATCTTGCTGACATAGATCTGCTATTTGGTAATGTAGTACCACAACCAATTTGGGCTAAAATTCGTAAAGAGAATCATCCAGTTGCCCTAGGTGGTGACTGGGCAGCTATAATTGCAGCGGATGGTCAACAAATAGGTGGTTCCAAACCAGAACCCCTAATTGCTAATTTGCCTGGTAGAATAATCGATTTAATGAAAACCTTGATGCCAGCATTGCGCGTTAACTGGGACAAATTGTCCGCGTGCAAACAGAAGAAAGACGAAAGCGTCTCCGACTTTTTCAAGATTCGAGGAGACTTTCGTGGATCATAGTGGTCAGGATATGAGCACAGAAGGAGGCCAGAGATTATTTGTTGATAAATTTGTGCACAATCTGTTGCCAGAGCTTAGTGGTAAATTAAAGAATTCTGAAAGTGCGTGGGCTGTCTCTACGACTGCGCAAATACTTGCGACTGCCCAGTACTATGAAAATAGGGATAAAGAAGAGAAGGAAAAATCAGATAAAAAGACGAAAGATTTAAAAACTAAAGTACTTTTACAGCAAGCTTATCCGCCTCGCACGAATCAGACTAACATGCAGCAAGGGTCATATCAAAGAACGGATTATAATTTTCAAAGGCCACAATACCAATGGAATCAATGTGCTTATTGCAAAGTGGAAGGTCATTACAAAAATGAGTGTCCAGTTCGGGCACAAAATAATGCTGCGGCAGCTCAGAGAGGTCGTGGTAGTTCTTTGCAAAATTCTAGAGGTCGAGGAAGAGGTGCTATGCCTCCGCAGACGAGTGATCGCCCTTCTAATTATTTCGACCAGCGAAACGGACAATCTGCCCAACAGAATAGGTCTCCACAGTATCATGTTGAAGACTATTATGAAGCTAGTGAGGAAGGTCAGCAAAGTGAGTACTAGGACAGCCATGGACAAAGAGAGGGAGTAGTATCAGTTCCAGTAGATCAGAGTGGGCCTTATGTCGCAGTAGCAACATCAGGTATAGTCGAACCGTTTCTGTTGGATACTGGTGCAGCAAAAAGTTCTATTATACATGCGAAACTCCCTGGCGCACCTTTGTCTGGCTCAACAAACGTTTCAGTAGGTTTTTCGGGCGCCCCTGTTCATAACCCTGTTTCTGGTCCTTTGTCTATTTCTGTTGGACCCTGTCAATTGAAAGCACCCCTGATTTTGACGACAGGTTGTAACGAAAATCTGCTTGGTTTAGACTTGTTAAAACGCCTATATGCGACATTATACTGTTCTCCAGAGGGAGTACAGCTTACGTTGGGTAAAAGAATAATCTCTCCGATGTACTTGTCGATGGATGCGCTCCCACCAGAGCTGCGTTCACTCCCTGATACTCTTTGGGCGACTGGTCCTAATGATGTAGGTCTATTGGAAATTCCACCCTATATAGTAACTTTGAAAGCAAATGTCAAACTTCCACGAATTCCACAATACAGAATCTCTAGTGAAGGTGAGCGTGCGCTCCTACTGATAGTGCATGATCTGATTGAGAAAGACGTTATAGAAGAAACTAGAGGTAATGTCTGTAATAGTCCTGTACTGCCTATTTTGAAACGAACTGACCCAACAAAACCTCCAGTATATAGGTTTGTAATTGATCTTAGAGAGGTTAATAAAATTGTGATTCCACAGTTTCCTGTGGTTCCAGACATTACTGCATTGTTAACGTTGATTCCTGCTACAGCAGCATGGTTTTCGGTTGTCGACTTGAAAAATGCCTTTTTCAGCATCCCGATAGCCGAAGAAAGCAGAGATATCTTCGGTTTCTCTCTAGGAGGACGAAGCTTCAGGTTTAAACGCGCTCCACAAGGCTATTGTGAAAGCCCATCCATTTACAGTCAAGCATTAAAAAGCCAGTTAGATTCCTTCGTACTTCCTCCTGGTTCTGCTTTAATACAATATGTTGATGATCTTCTAGTGGCTGCTGATGACAGGGAAACTTGCAAAACAGCTACGATTTCTTTATTGCATCATTTGTCAAATTTGAATCACAAGGTGTCACCTTCAAAAATGCAATACTGCTGCCAAGAAGTGACCTACCTAGGTCATCTCTTGTCAAAGGAGGGAAGGAAGTTGACCCCAGAGAGAATAAAGGCAATTACACAGATGAATGTTCCTAGCACGCAGAGAGAAGTACGTGCCTTTTTAGGTATTACCTCATATTGTAGGCAATGGATCCCAAATTTTTCTCTTTTAGCAAAACCCTTGGTAGCCTTGACTGGGAAAAATGTTCCGAGTCCGGTACCATGGTCTGCAGAATGTCAGCAGAGTTTTTCTGAGTTACGAAATGCACTGTGTTCAGCACCTGTATTGGGTACACCCGACTACAGTAAGCCATTCACGCTCTATGTCCATGAGAGAGAAGGTTGCGCGTTGAGTGTGTTGACACAGAAATTTGGTGATAAACAACGCCCTTGTGCGTATTTTTCATCAACGTTAGATCCGGTAGCCAGAGCATTGCCTAGTTGCTTGAGAGCTACAGCCGCAGCTGCAGCCTCCATTCGACAATCCGCTGGTTTAGTAATGAACAACATGCTAGTGGTTATGGTTCCTCATGCTGTAGATACACTCATGAACCGAACCAAGACGCAGCACCTTACCAGTGCTAGATTATCAGGTTATGAACTGACACTGTTAGCTAGTCATATTCAGATCAAAAGAGGCAATGTATTGAATCCAGCAACATTGTTGCCGACTAGCCAAGAGTCGAGTGATTCCGAACCACACGACTGTTGTTTTAAAACTGAGGAAGAAACAAAAGGACGAATTGATCTAAAAGACACTCCGTTATCAGATCCAGATGGAACGTTGTATGTTGACGGGTCTTGCTTCAAATTAGAGAATGGTGATGTGACTGCTGCTTATGCAGTAACGACTTTGAGTACGATTGTGGAGACTGCAAGAGTGAGTCAGAATTCTGCCCAGGCTGCAGAATTGATCGCGCTGACAAGAGCGTGCGTTTTAGCTAAGGGAAAGAGAGTGAATGTGTTCACAGATAGTCAGTACGCGTTCGGCGTGGCCCATAGTTTTGGCCGTTTGTGGAAAGAGAGAGGTTTCATTACGTCCCATGGGACTAAGATTCAACATGGCCAGCTAGTTAATGACTTGTTGGAATCTCTAACCTTGCCGACTGAAGTTGCGATTGTGAAATGCAGTGCTCATAAAGCAATCACGGATGATGTTGGTCGTGGGAATGCTTTTGCCGATGAGACTGCAAAACAGACAGCTAGAAATATGATGAGTAGAATGTATGTTGAAACGTCTGCAAGATGGATTTCTGAGTCTGGAATGTGTGAGGACACAGTGGAAAGCGTGAAGGAAATTCAGAAAGAGGCGACTGAGGAGGAAAAACTTGCATGGAGAGAGAGCACGGGTAAATTGGACTCGAGTGGGTGTTGGATTGACTTGTCGGAACAACAGCGTTGGATGTTGCCTGATGCGTATGTGCTTGCAGTAGTAACGATGGCACATGGAACAGCACACATCAGTTCAAAAGGGATTTGTAAGATGTTGGCTCCGGTCTGGAAGAATGATGGGATTTGTAAGTGTGCAGAGAGAGTGGTGAGAAATTGTATGGTATGCTTGATGCATAATCCTGGCAAGGGAATCCCCACACCTGCAGGTCACTTCGCTCCTCCTTCCTGCCCCTTCGAAGTGATCCAGCTAGACTTCATTCACATGGATCGTTGTAATAACCTGAAATACGTCCTAGTGGTAGTTTGTGCTTTCTCCAGATGGATCGAAGCATACCCGCTAAAGGACAATACTGCCTTATCCACTGCCAAAATTCTTCTTAAAGAATACTTCCCCAGATACGGAATGCCACGGATTGTATGGTCAGATAACGGAAGTGAGTTCGTAGGGAAAGTTATGCAGAGTGTGTGTGCCGGTCTAGGGATTAGACAGAAGTTTCATAGTGCGAATCATCCCCAGTCCGCGGGTTTAGTCGAGGGTTACAATGGCACCCTTAAACTGAAACTTGCTAAGATACAAGCATCCACGGGTTTGTCCTGGCCAGACGCATTGCCTTTGGCTTTGCTATCAACAAGAGCAACTGTACATTCTAGAGTAGGGCTTAGTCCATATGAAATAGTTTTTGGTCGCCCTGCAAATGTTTGGGGGGTACCTAGACCAAAAGAATTCAAGCAGCTGGAATACCCAATGTTAATTGATTACCTTTTCGACTTGACTGCTAAATTGAGTCTTATTCACCAACAGGTTTTCGATGCATTGCCAAAGCCACCGGAGAGTCCAGGCCATCAGCTGAAACCAGGTGACCAGGTGGTCATTAGAAATTTTGCAAGAACGAAAAATCTTCAGCCCAGATTCATTGGCCCTTTTCAAGTCCTACTAGCAACGAGAACTGCTATTCGTGTGGCCGGAAGGAAGAACTGGATCCATACGACACATGTCAAACGTGTGCCTCTGCCACTTCCTTACGACAACTGGGTAAAGAAAGGAATCGGTGCCTCTGAAACGGAACAAGTCCCCAGGTTCATACCTTTCAGCGATGCAGAACTGATCACGGATTCACCAAATTCTGACTCTCCTCCTGAAACTGCTCTTTTGAACCCTGAACATTTGCCATCTGCGAACGTGAACATTGCAACGTCAGCTGAAAATACATTGTTTCCAGATCAGACAGCTCCTGCAAAACTGAGATGTAAATGTAAATGTAAATGTATGAAACTTATATAGCGCAGGACTTACCCTGGGGCATCTCCGCGCTTGCTTAGGGAACCCGTCCTGGTATTCCCCTGTGAGAAACCCCGGCAGGGTATCCACAAGGTGAAAGCCAGGCATCCCGCCGCAAGGGGCCAATGTGGAGATTAAGCAAGCTATTGCCCAGAGTCGCAGAGTGTGACCCCGTGAGTCGAGTAGGCACCGGAGCAAGAATTGTCAAGACCGTGGAATTTTATGAGCCCGAGATTATGAGCCCGAGACCCGCCTAGGCGGGGAATCGAACCCTGGTCCACGGTCGATCTCAGATTCCGGGTCTGCCGCCTCTAACCACTGAGCCACACTTCTCCACAACTTGCGACCTCGCAATATGGACAAATAAAGCAGGAAACTGCCTATTTTCAGATTTGAATTTTCTATACATTGCCTCCAGCCAGGAAGTTTGCTAATACTTTGTATTGTTTCTTTTTGTTTTAAAATTGCCTTGCCGTCTGGGTAGCCGTAGGGTCGTGGCTGTGTGCCTAGTTGAATCTGCGGGGGTCAGACACAAGGTCGATCTTTCTGTTAGTTCTGGGAACTCCCAGGGCTGATAGAGGCATTTTCATCTACGTACACATCATCAGTGGTCGCGAACGGTCGTAGAAGATGGAGCTTCCTGAGCTGCAAAGAAAGAATGTAATTTACGTTCGCAGAAATAGACTGTACCGAATACTTCACAGCAAATGCTTTCTAATGCAATGTGCAGTTACGTTTTTAATCGTTTTGATAACGTTGGTGGGTGGAATCATCTTTGGTGTGCATTTGATTTTCATGCCGGTAACTACAGTATCTCCCCTTGATCCTACTACTTCTACGGTTTCTTCTATGCATTCTTTTCACTCATTTCCTGAACACGAACAAGCTCGACGCTCAGAATTTATTAACAATACATTTGTACAGCTCTTGCATCAACACCAACTGGTAGTTAATACTACAGACTGCTGGGTGTGCGGCTTGATACCTCACACTATGGATAAAGGCATTCCCTATCTAGTCTTGCCTTTTAGCTACAATGGATCATTTCAGGCCTTTCAGACCATTTTTTCATATGCCCTTGAGACCTATCCTCCGCGTCCACCACGGTCCACTAAATACAACTCAGCCAACAAAGCTTTAGTCCAGGGAATTATTGACATGATTAAAGACGTCAATAATACTCCATCTTACCCTAGAGATGAATTACGGGTGTATTTGAGTTGGAACTCTACCGAGTATCGACTTAGTTTGGGAGAAAGCAAGCGTAAAAGCTCCACTTCAGTTTGGGTCGTGCCTCACCGAGGTCAGGTCTGTTTGCAAGGAAATGGGAGAAATCTGAGAGCTCAGCTAGGGAGGAGTGAGTGCGTTGAGACTTACGTATTTCCGTCTAACTCCTCCCCTGCCTTCCTTACTGCTAGGGGTACTTACTTCATCTGTCAGGACAGAGCATATACATGGCTGCCTGCTGACTTTTCAGGTTCATGTTATATTGCTCGATTGTTACCTCCGACATACACTGCTTCTTCAGATTATCACAAGACCAGAGTAGCAAGAGGTGTCTTCAGCAAGGAAGATACCGCTGGTCAGGAAGCTGGAGACTTCTTCAAAGGTTTCCTTCCGTTTTGGGGGCCTATGGCCAATAGTAGAAATCTACGTCAACTAACACGGGTAGTTGAATCTACTATTACAGAAACTGCTGGTGCCCTTAGTAACTTAACAGCTGAGCTTCAGGCGGATCGTCTCATGACGTTACAGAACCGAATGGTTCTAGACGTAATACTTGCAGATCGAGGTGGGGTATGCAGAATGATCCAATCGAGCTGCTGTGTCTTTATTACAAATAATGCTCCAACAGTCTATGAAGCGATCTCTAAGCTACACAAGATTTCCGACTCTATACACGTAGATAAGGGAAACTGGTCCTTCATGGAGTGGTTTTGGACTCTGGTATCAGCGTGGGGATGGAAGGTTCTGATGGTCATTGGTGCCATCCTAGTATTTCTGTTCTCGTGCTGCCTTATCATCCAATGTGGTCCCGCTTTGTGTAGTCTCTGTGCTGCAACCTGTTTCAGAAAACCACCTGCATTTGGAGAAAAGGTACGAGACAAGATGATGGTGCAACAACATGTCACTGACCTAATGAGCATAGAATTAGACTCTGACTCTGACATAGACTGAGTAATTGCCTATGTAAGGGCAAAAGGAGGGTCTGAGGTTCCGTGACGATTTTATTCGTGTTTGTAACATTGTCGTAAATACATAATTTTGGTATCAGTGAACCGCAAATGATCCATTTAGTATATCCTGGTGTTTTCGCCATGCTACGAGCAAGAGCACTCCAGTTACAAACACATTTCTGTTCTACCCGTGGCATCCATCTTAGAACACGGAAGCCATTTTGTATTCCTTGCCCTCACATAGTCAATGGACGCGCAATGACCTCTTTTTCATTAAAGGACACGTAGGCTTTAACCGGCGATTCACCTTGCGAGGGACACGTGCACCTTAGGCCAGCAACGCTGTGGCAGCATGACTCGGCAAGAGCTGACTCCCCAGCCTGAGGCCAGTCCTGCTATACTGGTTCTTGTGTTCGTTGGCCTGATCATGATTAGGCGGCCGAAGCTGGTAACCATGCCCATTTACGACCCACAAACATCTCTTATCCTGTCTTTCTATCTTCTGCACCTGGCTCTGCTCCTTTCCTTCTGGGCCTTTATTAGGGGGAGGTAACGAAATTTACGATGAGGCGGTCCGGGTCTTGAATGAGAAATTGACATGGGATTATGATGGAATAGTGGGAACCCCTCATTCGTAATGTTTTGACATCAGATACTGTTGACAATTCCTGTGCAACGCCAAATATTTATTGTTTAAGACACGAATGTTTAGAACTGTGGTAACATGTAAAGAATTTGCCCCGAGCAGAATATTTAGTATATAAGGAACAACCCTCTTTGTACAAATTGAACAGGCTCCTAGACACTGCCCGTGTGCAGTTTCTGTGACTTCTGTGTCCCTGCAGTAATAAACCTTTGGTCTTTGACGCCACCATCGAGAAGCCCGTGTTTCTGTTTGTTTGTGCACCGAGACAGGTTGAACTCCGGGGTCTTCGGGTGTTTTCCCTGACACCTCTGGACGGAACCAAAAAGTCCAGAACTCCACACCTTGCGTCTTCAGTCTTCTGGCCTCCAGGCCCTGAAGCCTGATCTTCATCCTATCCCTCAGGGTCCTGCTAGAGAAACCCTGGCAGATGTCACACTCCTCTGGGACACGAGATGAAGGAAGGCAGAGGATACACACCTCGTGTGGGTCGGACTTGGCCTTCTTCCTGGAGCACTCAGGGCATTTGTCGAATAATGCACATATTGACCATCAAAGAGTGCACCAAAAGACAAACAGGAAGAAAAACCACCAAAGTACTTCAGAGAAGCACCAAATAACTTTGAAAAAGTGAAAAAAAAAATCACCAATAAACCCTTGAAAAGGGAGAGCTCAATGCTCCAGGGTCCTGCTTGCAGGAGACAGAAAAAAGAACTGAAAGTAAAAGGGACATGCAGTGCATTCTGGGATTCTGTGAAGTTCTGGAAAGTTCTCTGAAAGGCACAATATCCTGTTTTGAGCCACATAATGGCAGCCTAGGGGGCTTGTCTTCTCCATGTCTTCCTCTCTATCATTCCAGAGGGGTTTTGCTGTTAAAGCAAGGGAAATCTGGACAGGCTTTGCTGTTTGTGGATTTTTGGTGGAATTTCTAGTTGAAGTACTGGACAGTGTAGCCTGTGGATATAGGCTGCATTATCTGTCTTTAATTCTCTCTTAAGTGTCTGTGCAGTTCTGCATTTTTCAACACCGTAAGAGATTATTTGTGATTGCTCCGGGGTCCAGGCACATGGGCGGGACTATTCACTAGATTATGACTATACACAGAGATCCCCTACTACAGAAAGGCTTGAATCGGAGGTGATTTGGTGATTTTGGAGAAGAGAACAAATTCTGTCCTAGTCATGATGAGCATTAGGTAGGCACTTAGTAGATAGTTTTGAATGAACTGGAGGAGAGAAAATAGTTGCTGAAAAGGGAGATAGAGTTCTGAGTTAGAGAATCGTATTGATGTAGTTTGAAGCTACTTTTGGCAAGTAGAGGTTGAGGAAGATGCCAGGAAGGAATGCTGGGGCATTGTACAGGAGACTGCAAGTTCATGGGATCTTGAGGAATTCAACTGGACAAGTTGGTAGCATATAATGAGGAGAGAGATTAACAATGGAAGGACTGTGTCAAAGTTGCCCAAATTGATTTCACGTGGGTAGATAAGTGCTTGATAATCTAATGCATTGAAGTAGGGGAAAAGATCAAGTATGATGAAGAGGGAAGGGTCGTTCTACTCGAGAAGGGTGTTCACATACCTGAAGAGTGGCAGCATCAGTGTTACCTGAATCCTAAAAAGGTAGCCCTGTATATTGTTTTTGTTCTTGTATTAACTGGTGATTGCTTTAGTAATTTTATCAAAGAAAGGTAGGTTGAGGCTGGGGTGTCATCTGGCAAGACTGCCTGGACCCAAGATGGCCTTTTAAAGAAAGTTGAGGATTCGTTCATTCGTCCTCTTTTGAGAGTTTCTAGCACATTTCTTAACTGAGGTACATATTGTCCATAATGAAGAGGGGGATGAAAGCAAATCTGAATGTTGATTTTGTAGGTGATGGTCTTGAGAAAGGTGTGGATGTTGGTGTGTTTAGTGTGCATGAAGAGGTCACAGACAGCCCACATAAGGAGGGGGTAATGTGTACTGGAGGCACTATGGTTTGGTTTAATGTTGTGAATGTGTGTTATGGGATTATACATCTTCCCTAAAAGCAACTGATTAATGATGTAGCATGTCAACAGACGAGAGTAGGGGACTGACTGGGATTATCCAGCTGGTAGTGTGTTTTACTTCTATTGGTTGCCTCACTGATGAGTGTCTTGCAGGAGATGGCTTTGACTGTACTGATGAGGGATCTAAATTTAGAGCAGTGTTTTGAATTATGAACATGGTCCAAAGCACCAGACAGCCTCACATTTCTTCTCCATATACAGGGCAGCTGTTCTTGGAAAGCTCTTGGGAGTACCATGTATGTTGTATTTTTATAGTGCGTAAATAGCAGAGCTCTGAATTGGGTCAAAAACACCAGTGTACTGATGTACCATTCCTTAAATTGTGGATGATCATGTCAATGGTGCACTGACGTGCACACAGTTTTTATGTTGGTGTTGTGTATGTAAAGGAGACCATTCACATCTGATGTAGGCTTGTGTGGGAGAGCTTCATGTGTTCTTGCAGGGAGCAGTAAGTTTCTTTTTTTCTTTTCGATGGACTTGGTGTTAAGTTATTTGTAAAGCACACAATCGCCCACTAGTGTATCCTGCACTGAGCAAATTATAGTTAAAAATACTTTAGTACACTGGTGTTAAGCATTAACGGAGTATACAATGGTGAGACTGTCAGTCTACAACTTCAGCAACATGCACTAGAATTAGGATGAGAAGTTACGATAAAGTCAGAGGTGTCACTTGACACCCAGGGTGTTGAGGGAATTGGAGGGATTCATTCATGTTCTTAGTGTTTCAGTCTCCAGGGAGCCTGACATTTTAAATCAATGCGAAATGTGAGTTGAAATGAGACAGATGTGTTGATGTCTGAAATTTCTTGGGTGAAGCCCTTTTTGCGACCTGTTGTACATCGGGTTGGATATTGAGATGCTGAGAGAGAGAAATGTAAAGATCTTGAATAACATGAATAGTGAGAATTCATGTAGGATGCAGGACAAACTAGTCTTGCGGATGACAGCGAGCCCTCCATCAGTCCTGAATATGTGGATGAGGTTCTGGGTCTTAGCCATACAAGTGATCTGTGTGGTTTAATGTTTGTGAGGCACATGTGAGTGAATTACCAAGAGGAAGGGGCCCTAGCCTAAAGCTGTTCCACAAATTAACAGGTGCTAGCCTTGTCAGTGTCCACGCTTAGCTATCTAGGTCTATCTAGGTCTTGGTGGAATGATTCACTGAGGCACTGTTTGCACCGAGAGATCTGGGGAACAACTGGCCCACTTCAATAAAGAAGCCTGTACCTGTAGTAGTGATATTAAAAATACCAGCAAAAAACCTACAAGTGTTTAAGGGCCCCACCAGTACAAACTATGACCACTGTTCTATTTCGGTTTTGACACCCACGGTTATATCTAGCAATAATTACATCATTACTTATTTACATATTTAATAACATTAACCAGTATTTATACAGGAGTCAACGCACATTTTGAATCCAATTGTTAAAGGGCCTTCATTTGAAACTGCAAATGTAAAAAAAAGAAGAAATAAAATAGTCGTTATCACATATCAAAGTTACAAACGGTCTTGATTATGTTCGAACGTTCGCAATCCAAAGGGGAGTCTATCAAAAGAGGCGTTTGCATCTAAAATTCTCATGCAGTTTATGAGGCGCCCATTAAACTCAGGTGGCTCAGAAACAGATTTAGTAACATCTTATTAAAAGTTCATTGTGTTCATTAAAACTTTGTACAATAAACTTGTGTAGAAAATATTTAAATGTGATAAATACAATGCGAAAGTATCGGACTTTCTTAGTCCTCTACCGTTGTTAGAATTACAATCAAAGTCAACATTACAACAAATGTGGTCTGACACCTCACCATAATTAAGAGGGACAAAAACAATGAAGGTGCAAACAATTATCCAGAGGAAGATCATGTGTTGTGCTAATTTAAATGCAAGTTCCTCAGAACACAAGGTTTCCGTGTTTAAATAAAAAACAAATAAGTTGGCACGTTTGCGCTTCTTGACATCTAATCAAACTATATTTCATTTTAAAACGTTGCCACTTGTGTACATCATAGAAGTAAACATTTTTAAACACAAGTTCATCTTTTTCAAAGCGCAAAAAAGCATGGTTAGCTGACAAAGCTAATAGCTTTTTTTGCATTCAAACCTTTCATCTGCTCAGGGCATGAATTCCAATTCTGCAGTAACATTATTTTCTAGCTCCTGTATTTGGTGTCCAAGGAAAATAAAAGATTAACTGCATACTTGCAAAAAACACTATCAGTCTCTGAAGAACATACTGTATGCACCTACATGGATTAAAAAACTTTAATAAATAATACGTTTCATAACTGAAGAAAGTTAAACCAAAATAATTGCATCACAGATTATTAACCTAAAAACGTAGATGTAAAATTCCCAATCTAAGAAGATCCGCATAAGCAGCCAGAGAAAAATGAAAGAGCAACAAAAACTTGAACAATACAAAAGACTGACATCTGAAGTAGCTTCAGTACACAAACAACTGTTAAGGTCTCGGCATGAAGAACACAAAGTGGGAGTACTGACCAAGTATGTTGTAGAATAAGAGAATAGTTAAATTCAGGGAAGAAAATTTATCAATTGATATTGAGAAGAATGGCTAAACTTAATCTCAGGCAAATACCCATCGAAAAGGCAGAATCTAGATTGTACACACGTCTGAACACTAATAGTAGGTACCTGTAGGTTAACAATAATGTGTCTTCTGCGTATCCATCACAGACAGTGATGCATTACCACGCATAACAGAAATGAGAGATTGGAGAAAGATCGGGTTTGAATAACAAAGCAGGTTGAAATCCACCTCAAGCTCTCACCCACCCTGCAAGAAGCCACATCCCCATACTGGTATGTCCTCCTTTTAAAGGGGAACAAGGTTGGCATTATACAGATAGGGGAGGTGTAACCTGCATTGTAAAAGATCGCCAAAGGGATTTGCTTCCGTGCACTCTGGGCTAGCAGAATCCGCACATAGCAATTTTTATTTTCACAGAACACATTTCGAACCACCAAAATGCTACTATATTTAGTATTTATCTTATGCCAATACCAGATTCAGACACGAGGTGTAAAATAAACACACGTCTCAGGCATATTAATGCTATTTAAAAAAATCATGCATGTGTTTTAATACTTTGTTTTTTTTATGAGGCATTACTTAAAAAAGGTTCTCTAGCGAGTCACAAAAGTAAACAGAGCCTTGAGAAAAATAAATAGAAATTCATTGTAGAGCAACATTTAAAATAATTGCACAGTATTGCAAGTCGTTGACACTTCCTCCTTGTATCTTTATCCCACAGGTTCAAAGGCAAGGACAGCCCTATGGAGAGAAATGCCGCCTACGCTTTACACTCCAGGCATTTCCTTAAGCAGGCATGAGTATATAATCAAGGCTGGAAGTGTGAGGCACTGTTTACACCATATCATGCTGCAATACAAAACAAATTCACCCTCAATGTGAAAATGACGTAGGGCACGCATAGCACAGCTCATGACATTAAAATTATGTTTTTACCAATGCATAGCTAATGGGTGCCAACCACTTTCTCTATTGACAGCCCTGCGTACTCTACTGCTTTGTGATCTTCAGGCTTGTGTCAAAGACAACCGTGGTCGGTGTCAAAATATTTTCTTTAAGATTTTCCAGACACATTTCTTATCCAAAAAGGCCCATCCCTGCATCGGCTCTACAAATACAAAAAACAGGAACAGACCTTCCCGAGGAGATGAGCAGATCAGAAGCGCTTTTTTATATGTAGAATATGCGCATATTGTATGAGCTCTGGCACATACACACGCATTACAGTCTTGTGCTTCAACATGTTCCAGGTGTAAAAATGTTTCTAGTCGACCGCCCTCCCACCTCCTCTCTTGGTATATGCTATACCCAAAAAGTTCTACTGAGTTGCAGGCTACATGTCAAAGGGTAGGAAAGATTGGGGTGCAGCAATCTTTATTTCAACCACCCTATGCTTTCACTACAATTCCAACCATTTTCTCGAAGGTATCGACACCAACTAACCCACAAACAGCCAAAGCGATAATCATGTTTAGAAGGCAGTCTAGCCTACTTTAGATTAACTAATGGCCATAAGCGGTTCTATCACTTTCAGGTATAAAGTAAACTGGTTAAAAAATATGGAACAGTAAAAAAAAAAAACATAGCTGGATTTCAAACAGAAAAGGATCAATAAATGAATTAAAACGTCTCACTTAAATTAAACATAAAAACATTCATTCAGATTGCCAGAATCTGAGCCCTTGTATGGAAGCAGTAAAAGGCCCACAAACTCTTTGGAGTGTCAATTAACTTTGCATCTTCAGCCTTGAGTCTAACAGACGAAAAATCAAGGAGAAAGGCCAGTTGCTTTTCTTTAGATCACTTGAAGTTGGAAAACCAGGCACTCCATCAAGTCTTTTATTGGTAACTGAGTACAGTATTGGTGCACATCTTCAATTGATCCAGTAACTCCTTCACAAGGTTCCTCAAACGAAGAAACAATCCGCGACTGAGGTTGTGGCAGCCATAATAGTTACACAAGTCAGTAATCCGGTTAGCTCAACTCCTCATCATCATAACGCCCCTTAATCATGGTGTTTAACAATGGGCCAACCTGTAATAGGAAAGTTTTAAAAAACATGTAAATCAGATATAATCTGAGGAAAGCAACATTCTGCCACATATACGATTCTTTTAATAAAGTTTGTTCTAGATGTAGGTTGGTTCTTCAGCACAGACTGGCATGCGGCCAAGATTAGCAATAGAGACAAAGATGCTCTCCATACAACAGTGGACTGCATTCTACTCAGAGTCTGCTAAATTCTGTATAACGGGGGGGGGGGGGGTTACTTATTTTGAGGAAGAAAGTCATACAAAGTTGAGCAATAAACAATTCATATTGTAGTATAACAAATCAAACCATGAGGGAAAGGAACACGTTTCGTGTTGTAACAATCTATTTGCAGCTGGGTAGTGTTGTAGATTCAGATGTTGTGCACACTCCTGACATCTGGTGTTAAGTTTGGATGTTGCAACTTGGTGTTCTTCGAAGAAGTACTCCTATGAAACCCACAATGCACCAGGACAGACCACCTCAGTTTGGGTTTTTACACATCTGGTAAGTGCTAGTATATAGATGCAAAGCCATAGCATGTACATTAACTTAACTAAGAACATATGACACTATGGAAAAATATTGCAGTACCAGATATACTGTTGCATACTAGCATCCAGGGACGACGGTAGAGCACATGTGACAATAGCACTACAAATTGCAAACCAATAGTTACCGTTGAATAACTTTTTACGTTAGCAGCATTTGGCGCTATAAACCACATGCAGTGGATAGACTGAAAATCATTAAAATTAGCCATAGTAATATATAGATATAGCTATATATATATATATATTCACTGAAAAAACCATAGGTTATAGACCATATATAGTTAGGAATTAGCATTTAAAAAACCTTATTTTACTCACACAAAACCATTGAAATTCCATATATAGTTAGTTGCACTAACTATATATCGCGCACCCGCAATCCACTGCTGATCATGTCACATATTACATCATTCATGACATGGTCAGTGACATCACTGATGACATCACTGATGACATCTCAAATGACATCACTGATGACGTCACTGATGACAACATCCAGTGACTGTATTTTTCTGTAAAGTTAAAATATGTCTTGAGTGGATGTATAAGTGTCTGGATGAAGGATTTAGTAGGTGCATGACTGACTGTATGAGTGAGTGATTAAATGTGTCTCACTGAATGCATGGGTTAGTGACTAAACTGTCTTAATTTGTGCATCATTATGTCTGTTGTTCTGTAAACTGCTGCATGTGTTGATCATTAGCTATACGAGAGGCTATATGTGTTATTAATTGGTTGCCCAAGTATTTCTATGGGAGATTGAGTTTGTGTGGGGGTGGCTGGAAGGTGTGAGACTCTATGCATAGATGTGTGAGCAGTTTATTCACTAGGTGTATGAGTTCAAGAGTGCATGTGGAAACAGCTACATGGGCAGTTGACTGTGTGCATGAGTGTATTGATGAGTGAATGGATATCTCAATGCTACATGTCATAGTAAGTACATATGTAAAACACAGTACATGTGAGAGTTGGCATATATAAATAACTGTGCATGAGAGCCACTGAATGAGTGAGTGGTTGTATCGATCATTGTGAACTTGTATCAGGGATTGTATAAGAGAGTAAATATGTGTTAGTATATGTTTCAATAAGTAAGGTGTGTTTAACTGTATAGTTGAAGAAATGGAGGTGAGATTGTTTCTTTGCATGACTGACTGGGTGTGTGAGTAACTCCATGGATGAGTGGCAGTGTGTGAGTGTCTGTATACACTGAGTGTATCTAAGGTTATATTAGAGTCTGAAGAGGTTTATCGTATTAGCACAAGAATGATGTCAAATGAGATGTCATCAGTGATGTCATCAGTGATGTCACTGACCATGTCATGAATGATGTAATATGTGACATGATCAGCAGTGGATTGCGGGTGCGCGATATATAGTTAGTGCAACTAACTATATATGGAATTTCAATGGTTTTGTGTGAGTAAAATAAGGTTTTTTAAATGCTAATTCCTAACTATATATGGTCTATAACCTATGGTTTTTTCAGTGAATTTTCAAGGTTTTGTAAATGCTAATTCCTAACTATATATGGTCTATAACCTATGGTTTTTTCAGTGAATTTTCAAGGTTTTGTAAATGCTAATTCCTAACTATATATGGTCCATAACCTATGGTTTTTTCTGTGAATTTCATTGGTTTTTTAACAGCTAATATCTGTAGCTGTAAAATGTATTCTTCTTTAAATCCAAAAAGATATTTTATATGTTTATGAATAATTTTTTTTTTAAATATTTTTTTTTCTTCGTTCCCGCTTCGCAAATCGGGAAGCTTCCCGTTAGCTGACCTTGATGCCGCGAAATAGACCGCGAGCCGGTAAACGTTTCTTTACCGCAAGTGCCGCGTTACAAAACAACATCGTGACGCCTCCCGTCCGCATGACGTTTCACGTTGTCGCGTGATACGTCATATGACGTACTACGTTAGCGAACTGGTACGCGAAGCGAGTCGCAAAGCGCAGGTTTCTGGAAGCAAACCGGGAGGCCCTGCAAAGCGCTTAACGTAAACACAGCAAGTCATGTGACTTGGTAATAACACTTTTCATTGGTTCATTTCACTTTTGGTTTCCTAATGATGTAAGACTAGGTCATATAATCTAAAATGAACACTTTTGATTGGTTGAGAACTCTTGTTTTTCCCAAATGATGAAAATCCCTCCTTCTTTCCTCACTCTGACTTTCATCATTGTGAGAGAAAGACCCTTTGTGATCACTGAGCAATGGCTTCTTTAGTAGCTTCAGCTGGTGCTTCCCCACCACCTCCACCACATCCAAGGAAGAGTGGACCACCTGCTCAAGTTATAATTCAACAAGAAGAAGAAGAAGAGGAACAGGAGGACGAGCACGAAGAGAGGCAGTTTTTGCCTGAGCAGCCCAGGACGTCTCACCGGAAAGAAAACTTCATTTGGCAATTTTTTTAAATTCCCAAAGGTCAGAAAAAAGTAAATGCAAGATACGTAACTTGCCTTATATGTCAAGATAGACTGTCCAGAGGGACCGACAAAAAATACAGTTTCGGAAACTACACAATGCATCGCCATATGACTAGGTGGCATCCTAACAACTACAGTGCTGCACAGTTTCGGAACGACCTAGATAATCTCCCTATTATGGCCAGAAGATCTGTTGTACCGGAAGTAACGGGACCAGAGGGCAGGGAGATGGTGCCAAATATACAAATGAGATTTGGTGAAGTAAAACACACCTGCGTATTTTGCGATGGATTCATTTCCTACGGAGAAAGAAGCATCACTCTGATCAACAGAGCTATTGACTATCATATGCAAGTTTGTCCGAAACGCCCAAAATAATAAATACTTCTTTTTTTTGTTTTGTTGCTCCTGTTGAGCCCTTTACAATGAATCGTTTTCATTGCCCCCTCCAAGAAAAACCCCCAAAAATATAAAACTGTTCCGAAAAATTCAAAAACAGTAAAAAAATGTTCAGAAAAATAAAAAAAAAAAGTTCTTTTCAGAACTACCTCCCCGTTATTAAAAAATTGGTACAATATTTGGAACTGTGCCAACCTCTATTTCTCTTAGTTCGCTTCCTAGTTCGCTCGCCGGTACGCGAACTGGAAGCGAACCAAAAACAGTAAGTATAAGGGAGGGAAACACACACTTATGTTAAAATAAAGACAGCTATAGGGGAGTAAACTAGAGATACTATTACCCGTAATCCACTGCTGATGATGTCACATATTACATCATTCATGACATGCTCAGTGACATCATCAGCAGAGGATTGCGGGTTTTTTGACAACATGCCTTATCCACGGTTTAATAACGCTGCCTTTTGCTTTATATAAGTTTTCAAATTGTATGAAATATATACCAATAGGTCGTTATGAACCTTTAGGTAGTGCTTTTCTTCATGAGGTCTGGTCGCTTCCATACACATACAGATGTTTCAAAGATGATCAAGAAGTTTATCTGAATGGAGAGGAATGCACTGAGACGCCAGATCATTCACTAATGTGTAGGCACATACAGTTACACGGTTCATGCAACAAACACCGACCAAATATGGCTTGCGTGTTGCAAGGCACGCCAGTTCCTGCTATCATCCCCACGTTCAAGTTGTTGGAAAATGGTAGTTATTTGATGCTCAATAATGAAGATTGTTCTGAGTTAATTAAAAGTATTCCTTTTATCGTAACAGTAAGTGAACGGGTTATTTGCTGCAGAAATGTTCTATTTCCTCCCACACATGAACATAGGGAGTTTTCAATCTGGCCACAAATACCAACCTTGGGACACGTTTCAACGGCATGGCAAGAATAAGAGCTCTTTTGTCTCAGAGAGAGGTGGCCTTGAGTTCGGCCCGTGAAACTTTCGTACTTCACATAGCGAACACCCGTACAGAGGTGCACACCCTTTTCAATTAAGATTTGCCTTTCAATTTCAGCAACATGTTTCCGACTATCTTTAACGCATCCTCCACAAAGTCCCTGACACACTTTTTTAAAGTTGTTACCAGTGGTCTCGTGACTTCATTTGAGAAAATCTTTGGAGTCATCCCTGCTTCCTTTCATTGTATTTTCTGCACTCTGGTTCGTGGATTGGCATTTTTACTTGCATTACCAGCGGACGCTCTTGTGCTTTTTTACATTTTTAAATATGGATGTCCCTCCTATGCAACCTCCGACCCTGCAGCTGCTGACACTGTTCCGCAATCGCATGCTAGAATATTATGGCACAATGCCGTTGGCGATATTAAGCACGGCATATGGATTATCTTTTCGGTTCTCCTACTTCACCTGTGTCCAGCCTGTATTTCACTGCCTGACCTGTGATTTCGATTGGGCCATTGATTTGTGTCTCTGCGGACCGGTTTCTCCTGACGTCGACTTTAATCAGCTGATGACTCCTATCATTACTCACGAGTTGGTTTGTCCTGGCGAAAGGATTATGGCTGTGGCATTGATGCATGGACTACTTGGTCCCTGGAATTTACTGGCGGCAGCACAGTCTTTCTTGGAAGAGAGCTTTCTTGAAAACCCACCGAGCTGTCCTCTGATGGTGATAGAGGATCCGGTGCTGGGAGAGCACGTATGTTCTTTTCCGCTTTTAAATTGGATGGCTGAACTGTTTTCGGATGAAGACGGTGACTTCCTATTGGAGGCTGTTGCAGCTTATTTTGCATACACAGTTATGTCATAGACCTTTTTCATGTTTGATATGCTGAGTACTAGCATTTCATTGACAATTCATTGACTTATTTGTCAAGTTTTTATTATTTACCTTGCCTATTGGCTTAAGACTCGATAAAGTACTTGGCTGTTTTATTTTTCTTTAGCATTAAATTTTCCTAGTTTTTAATGCTTTACCTTGCGGACCGTCCACATATAAACTTGCAATCTGCTCTCATGAGATGGCACTTCTATTATCTTATTCAGTTCGTTTCCGGATCATGAGGAGGTGTCATCTAGGTCCTGGATATCTTTACACCGTGTTAAGTTAGCATGGGCTCATTACCGGTTTAAACGCCATTTTTCCTTTTTTGCAACTTCTGCACACGACACTTAGTTGTTGCTTTAGCTTTCCACCTAGTAGTTCATCGTGGTTTACATGAGAATAATATGTATTGGTCTACTATCTGCTTTACTTGTTAAACTATATCTGTACAGCGAGTGCTAAAGTTTCAAGAACAACACGATACAGAATTGTTATGAGGTCTGATCTCCACGACTTCATACTCATAACATAAGTGCAACTTCTGCCAATTCTGGGCATGAGGCGGGTTTTATATTGCTTTGCCGAACACACATACACAACAGTTGATGCGGTTCACATGAAGAGAGAGCTGGTGTATGGTGATGTGATTCCTTCAAATCTAAGACACTAAAGTATGGGCACGCCCTAAACCAACACAAAGAGACCTTCTTAGCAAATAATATAATATGTGTATTAGGGAGGGTGAGATATAAGCAGCCGCGGGCCGTGGAGGGAGTTACGATGGGGCAGGGAGGCGGGGAGGGGGAGAAGCAGGGTGGAGCCCTCTCTACCTTGCCCCTCCCCCTCCCCGCCTCCCTGCCCCACCGTAACTCCCTCCACGGCCCGCGGCTGCTTATAAGTGTTGCTAACTCTTATTCATTTACAGCATGTTAACATACTGTCACCATTCGCTTTTTATGTACTAGTAACTATGCTGGTAATTTTGCTACTGATAATATGTGTACTTGTATTCTCCACCCTGCTTCTCCCCCTCCCCGCCTCCCTGCCTCACCGTAACTCCCTCCACGGCCCGCGGCTGCTTATAAGTGTTGCTAACTCTTATTCATTTACAGCATGTTAACATACTATCACCATTCACTTTTTATGTACTAGTAACTATGCTGGTAATTTTGCTACTGATAATATGTGTACTTTTATTATCTAAGGTACTACGCCTGAGAAGACAGCATTAGTAAATAAACATTTCAAATACACATCTGTTCTTCTTAACTCCATGTTCTGGTTTCTAAGAAATCTATAACGACCGACTGTTCATGAGTTCCACGTATCCTGAGGTACTATAAGTTCATATTCTGGATTGTCTAAACATTGAGAGTTTGTTATATCCAATGTGACACTGTACCTAGCTTGCTAAGGAGTTTTTGATTACTAACGTGAGTTTTGGGACACCCTAATTCGCCGAGGTTCCAATCCTCTGTCCACAGTTCTGTGTGAGAACAGAAACCCTGCGACAGGGGCACCCCCGACCCTTGCTGGAGCTTCATCACACTTGCGATACAACTCCAGCAATGCATTCGCCGAGGTTCCAATCCTCTGTCCACAGTTCTGTGTGAGAACAGAAACCCTGCGACAGGGGCACCCCCGACCCTTGCTGGAGCTTCATCACACTTGCGATACAACTCCAGCAATGCGCCACCTTTACGGCACAGATACATCACGCATCTGTGCTGTTTTTGCCCCATGATGCGCCGCATTGTAAATGCAGCACACCATAGGTGACGGAACAGCGGCACAGAATGACTAACACATCCCTGGTGATGCGCCAGTCATCATAAATGTATCCCTATGCTTCTTATCTTGTTAGAGATGAACCGCCATATATATCATCAAAGTTTTTTGCATTTCCTAAATAGCGAACTTTAAGGAATAAATAGCGATTCTTTACCATTCCTAGTTTGCGATGAGCTATTTGCTAATTAGCCGAATGTAGCCCAATGAAGCCCAATGTAGCCCAATGTAGCCCAAAGATGGCCGCCAGACACACAAAAAAACAAATGTAGCCCAAATATCAGCCAGATGTAGCCCAACTATAGCCCAGTGACAGAATGACCAATCAGCTTCGCAAACCTCCGTTACGCGAAGCGGAGCGCTGTTACAGATATATATCTTTTTTTGAACATTAATTTCTCAAAATCCACTGGAGCACATATATTGAGACCTAGCAAAGGCACATCGGGCTACCAGTCCCTAATATTTTGCCAAGTTTCGTGCAAATCCATTCAGCCGTTCAATTATTATTATTATTATTATTTTTTGCCCCGCGGGGCCCTTTTAAAACCTCCACATCAAACCTAGGGGGTCAGCGAGGATCTACTATGCCCCCTTATAGTTATTTCCCCCTTTGTTTTGACCTCCTCTTGTCTCTCGATCCTACCGAGAGACAAGATGGCGGCCGCTACGGACTGTTTGGAATGTTGACAGACGCCGGAGAACCAATCAGCTTCGCTTCACAAAGCTCCGTTGCGCGAAAAGTCCGCGAACCAGAGCGCTGCCCGGTCCGCTGTTACAGATATATATCTTTTTTTAAACGTTAATTTCTCAAAATCCACTGGAGCACATATATTGAGACCTACAAAAGGCACATCGGGCTACCAGTCCCTACAATTTTGCCAAGTTTCGTGCAAATCCATTCAGCCGTTCGGGCTAAAAGTGAGGCCAACCGCCCTATGGAAAACTCAATGTTAAAAACACGTTTTGGGACACCCCCTTTTTTCTCGGCCCCCACTGGACGAACCCCCCCCAAATTTTCAAGGGCTGCTCAGAAACAAAATGTGCTATTTTCCTGAAAATTTCAGCCAATTCCGTCCACAAACGCCAAAGTTATTAGACATAGAATTTTCAAAAAACCCATAGAGAAAAAATCCTAACTATATATACCTACTGGCGACCGCCAGTAGGTAATATATATATATATATATATATATATATATATATATATATTCACTGAAAAAACCGTAGGTTATAGACCATATATAGTTAGGAATTTGCATTTACAAAACCTTGAAAATTCACTGAAAAAACCATAGGTTAGGGACCATATATAGTTAGCTGGACATTTTATTGACACAAAACCAATGAAATTCCATATATAGTTAGTTGCACTAACTATATATCGCGCACCCGCAATCCACTGCTGATGATGTCACATATTACATCATTCATGACATGGTCAGTGACATCACTGATGACATCACTGATGACATCTCAAATGACATCACTGATGACATCACTGATGCCATCTCAAATGACATCACTGATGACATCATCTAGTGTATGTGTGTTTTTGTAAAGTTTAAATATGTTTTACATATTGAAGAATGAGTGGATGTATGGAAGACTGAGTGTGTGTGTGGCTGGCTGGGGTGTGTGTGACTGTGCATATCAATGTGTACTTGTATCAGTGATTGTATAAGAGAGTAAGTATGTGTTAGTATATGTGTGAAAAGTATGGTGTTCTGTGTTTAACTATATAGATGAGGAAATCGAAGTGTGATTGATTCTTCACAGGACTGACTAGGTGTATGAGTGCATATGATAGTGTTGTAATAATGAGTAACTGTATGTATGAGTGATTGTATGGGTGAATGAGTGAATGTGTGTGTAGACGTAGGAATCAGTGAGTGCGTATGTAGTAACTGGTATTGGTGTGTCATGATGTCATCAGTGATGTCATTTGAGATGTCATCAGTGATGTCATCAGTGATGTCACTGAAGTATGGTGTTCTGTGTTTAACTGTATAGATGAGGAAATGGAAGTGTGATTGATTCTTTACAGGACTGACTAGGTGTGTGAGTAACTCCATGGATGAGTGGCAGTGTGTGAGTGTCTGCATAGGTGTATGAGTGCATATGATAGTGTTGTAATAATGAGTGACTGTATGTATGAGTGATTGTATGGGTGAATGAGTGAATGTGTGTGTAGACGTAGGAATCAGTGAGTGCGTATGTAGTAACTGGTATTAGTGTGTCATGATGTCATCAGTGATGTCATTTGAGATGTCATCAGTGATGTCATCAGTGATGTCATTTCAGATGTCATCAGTGATGTCATCAGTGATGTCACTGACCATGTCATGAATGATGTAATATGTGACATCATCAGCAGTGGATTGCGGGTGCGCGATATATAGTTAGTGCAACTAACTATATATGGAATTTCATTGGTTTTGTGTCAATAAAATGTCCAGCTAACTATATATGGTCCCTAACCTATGGTTTTTTCAGTGAATTTTCAAGGTTTTGTAAATGCAAATTCCTAACTATATATGGTCTATAACCTACGGTTTTTTCAGTGAATTTCATTGTTTTTTTAAAAGCTAATATCTACAGCTGTAAAATATATTCTTTATTACGTGACGTATCACGTAGCCACGTGAGACGCCTCATGACGCGTCGCATAACCGTGACGTATCGGCTCTGCAGCGCAAACAAAACCCGTAACGTAAGCGTGCCGGAGCACGCTTACGGATATATATATTTTTTTTAACCTTAATTAGACAAAATCCACAGGTGCACATATCTTGAGGCCTTGCAAAGGCACATCAAACAAACAGTCCCTACAATTTTGCCAAGTTTGCTGGAAATCTATTCCCTTACTTTTTTTTTTACTGTTTCTCTTGGTTTTCCCCTTGTTACGCTTACCGGGACGCTACCCGGTACGCGAACCGGACGCTCCAAAAACACAAGATGGCGGACTCCCGTTACGCTGCCGGTTAGCTGCCCGGTTCGCGTACCGGGAAGCGCCTCTACCGCGAAAAATCGCGGGGGACTTTAATATCCCCCTCATCAATCCTAGGGGGTCAGGAGGGGTTTACCTTGCCCCCTTTCCTTCATTTCCCCCTTCTTTTTTCACCACATGGCGGCCACTCCGGACTGTTTACAATGTTGACAGCTATGCTGCCGGTTAGCTGCCCGGTGAGCTGCCCGGTGAGCTGCCCGGTTCACGTACCGCGACGCGCCTCTACGGCGTAAAATCGCAAAAAAAAAAAATTATTTTTTGCCCCGCGGGGCACTTTAATATCCCCCTCATCAATCCTAGGGGGTCAGGAGTGGTCTACCTTGCCCCCTTTCCTTCATTTCCCCCTTCGTTTTCACCACATCTTGTCTCTCGATCGTACCGAGAGACAAAATGGCGGCCGCTCCGGACTGTTTAGAATGTTGACAGACACCGGAGAGCCAATCAGCTTCGCTTCGCGAAGTTCCGTTACGCGTCAGGTACGCGAACTGGGGCGCTAACCGGAGCGCTGTCACAGATATATATATTTTTTTAAACGTTAATTTCTCAAAATCCACTGAAGCACATATATTGAGACATAGCAAAGGCACGTCGGGCAAACCATATCTACAATTTTGCCAAGTTTCATGTAAATCTATTCAGCCGTTCGAGCTAAAAGTGAGTCCAACCGCCCTATGGAAAAATGAATGGGAAAAACGCGTTTTGGGACCCCCCTTTTTTCTCGCCCCCCCCCTTGGCGAAACCCCCCCAAATTTTCAGGGGCTGCTCAGAAACAAAATGTGCCATGTTCCTGAAAATTTCAGCCAATTCCGTCCACAAACGCCAAAGTTATTAGACATAGAATTTTCAGAAACCCCATAGAGAAAAAATCCTAACTATATATACCCACTGGCTATCGCCAGTACGTAATATACATATATAAACATATATAATCTGCATATCTATATAAATATAAATGCATGCATACATATACATATATGCATACATATGCATGTTATTTACATGAAAGTTTTAAAAACACTAATAAAAGCAAAGCTAAAAAGCCACCTCATTACAAACAGAATGGCTTTAACTTAAACGAGGGCGAGATCTATTGCATTTTCAATGCTTGTTTACTTTGGTTCTATCAAGAAGGCATTCAGATGTGTCACACATTTGCCATAAATTCTGAATGTTAGCACTCTAGTTGCTCATTAGATCACTGTAGTAAAGCTAGTGCTCACCAGGGAAGTCTGCTGCTAATCATGGTTTGCAGCCATTTTCCCGCATTTTTTATCCCGCAGACTTTCAGTCCGCATACCATTATCCCGCAAGGTCATTGACCTCGCATACCATTATCCCGCATTTTTTCAAAACGCATGTGCATTTATCGCGCATGCCTTTACAAAGAATTACGTTTTAAAGGCATGTATGGTAAATGCATTTGCGTTGTGAAAACCATGATGACGAGAGAGGTAAGTGGGTTTGTGTTAATTTTTTCGTGGGTTAGTGATTGTGTAGTGTAGTGTAGTGTTGTGTAGTGTAGTGTTGTGTTAGTGTAGTGTAGTGTAGAGTTGTGGTGGTTGTTTAGTTTAGGGTCATGCTGGGGGTAGTGTTTTAGGGTTTAGGGTTGTGTTGTAGTGTTTGCGTAGTGTAGGGTCATGCTGGGGGTAGTGTTTTAGGGTTTAGGGTAGTGTTGTAGTGTTTGCGTAGTGTAGGGTCATGCTGGGGGTAGTGTTTTAGGGTTTAGGGTTTAGGGTTGTGTTGTAGTGTAGTGTTTGCGTAGTGTAGGGTCATGCTGGGGCTAGTGTTTTAGGGTTTAGGGTAGTGTTGTAGTGTTTGCGTAGTGTAGGGTCATGCTGGGCGTAGTGTTTTAGGGTTTAGGATAGTGTTGTAGTGTTTGCGTAGTGTAGGGTCATGCTGGGGGTAGTGTTTTAGGGTTTTGGGTAGTGTTGTAGTGTTTGCGTAGTGTAGGGTCATGCTGGGGTGTAGTATTTTCAGGTTTAGGGTAGTGTTGTAGTGTTTGCGTAGTGTAGGGTCATGCTGGGGGTAGTGTTTTAGGGTTTTGGGTAGTGTTGTAGTGTTTGCGTAGTGTAGGGTCATGCTGGGGGTAGTGTTTTAGGGTTTTGGGTAGTGTTGTAGTGTTTGCGTAGTGTAGGGTCATGCTGGGGTGTAGTTTTTTAGGGTTTTGGGTAGTGTTGTAGTGTTTGCGTAGTGTAGGGTCATGCTGGGGTGTAGTGTTTTAGGGTTTTGGGTAGTGTTGTAGTGTTTGCGTAGTGTAGGGTCATGCTGGGGGTAGTGTTTTAGGGTTTTGGGTAGTGTTGTAGTGTTTGCGTAGTGTAGGGTCATGCTGGGGGTAGTGTTTTAGGGTTTAGGGTAGTGTTGTAGTGTTTGCGTGGTGTAGGGTCATGCTGGGGGTAGTGTTTTAGGGTTTAGGGTAGTGTTGTAGTGTTTGCGTAGTGTAGGGTCATGCTGGGGGTAGTGTTTTAGGGTTTAGGGTAGTGTTGTAGTGTTTGCGTAGTGTAGGGTCATGCTGGGGGTAGTGTTTTAGGGTTTAGGGTAGTGTTGTAGTGTTTGCGTAGTGTAGGGTCATGCTGGGGTGTAGTGTTTTAGGGTTTTGGGTAGTGTTGTAGTGTTTGCGTAGTGTAGGGTCATGCTGGGGGTAGTGTTTTAGGGTTTAGGGTAGTGTTGTAGTGTTTGCGTAGTGTAAGGTCATGCTGGGGTGTAGTGTTTTAGGGTTTTGGGTAGTGTTGTAGTGTTTGCGTAGTGTAGGGTCATGCTGGGGATAGTGTTTTAGGGTTTAGGGTAGTGTTGTAGTGTTTGCGTAGTGTAGGGACATGCTGGGGGTAGTGTTTTAGGGTTGTCTTGTAGTGTTTGCGTAGTGTAGGGTCATGTTGGGGGTAGTGTTTTAGGGTTTAGGGTTGTGTTGTAGTGTTTGCGTAGTGTAGGGTCATGCTGGGGGTAGTGTTTTAGGGTTTAGGGTAGTGTTGTAGTGTTTGCGTAGTGTAGGGTCATGCTGGGGTGTAGTGTTTTAGGGTTTTGGGTAGTGTTGTAGTGTTTGCGTAGTGTAGGGTCATGCTGGGGGTAGTGTTTTAGGGTTTATGGTAGTGTTGTAGTGTAGGGTCATGCTGGGGGTAGTGTTTTAGGGTAGTGTTGTACTGTTTGTGTAGTGTAGGGTCATGCTGGGGGTAGTGTTTTAGGGTTTAGGGTAGTTTAGTTGTTTAGTGTATGCTAAAGGCATATTCGTTCTAAAAGTTTTCGTTATTTTAATTTGCGGCCTAATAGTACATGCGGGATTTTTTTTGCGGACTGATGGTATGCGGGATTTCGTCATATATTCGCTAATCATACTTTCTATGGCAAAATGAACCCCCTCATTTTGTTCCTTTTTAAATTAAATGTTTTAAGAGTTACCACTTTATTCCAATCAAGATGGCTTCAGGTGTGCCATACCTTTGTAATAAATAGGACTGTTAGCACTCTAGTTGTTCTTTAGAACACTCTGGGACATTCTGTCATTGGGCTATAGTTGGGCTACATCTGGCTGATATTTGGGCTACATTTGTTTTTTTTGTCTCTGGTGGGCTACATTGGGCTACATTGGGCTACATTGGGCTACATTTGGGCTACATTTGGGCTACATTTGGGCTCCAACATATATATAGCCCAATGTAGCCCAATATATATTTTTCAAAGTTAATTTTCGTAAAAACCACTGGAGCCTATATCTTGAGACATAGCAAAGGCACATCAGGCTACCAGTCCCTACAATTTTGCCAAGTTTGGTGTAAATCCATTCAGCCGTTCAGGCTAAAAGTGAGGCCAACCGCCCTATGGAAAATTGCATGGGAAAAACACGTTTTGGGACCCCCCTTTTTTCTCGCCCCCCCCAAATTTTCAGGGGCTGCTCAGAAACAAAATGTTCCATTTTCCTGAAAATTTCAGCCAATTCTGTCCTCAAACGCCAAAGTTATTCGACATAGGATTTTTTTCCTATGAGATTTTTGAAAATTCTAACTATATATACCTACTGGCTATCGCCAGTAGGTAATTAATATATATATATATATATATATATATATATATATATATATATATATATATATATATATATTTCTTTTTTTTTCCATCCAACAACTTTCAATATTTACACTTTGGGAAAGTTGGCTGCAATTACCATAAATAGTCCTTTAACAACTTTCCCTGCTGGCCCAACTCGGTCTGTCTTTCATATACTGCATTTTTCCGTATTTTGGACTACCGTTACCACTAATCATAACTAACAAATTAGTAGCCTCACCTGGATAAAAATAGTGATTTATCACACAAATTACAAAAGGTTGCAGACACCGGAGCCAAAGTTTGAGAAATTCTATGCCTAGATATGTAGGCAGTAGCCTTCAAAGCCACACTTGTCCAATAGCTATTATATGGAATGCAGGCACATGAAAAGATTAAATAAATAGCCACAGTACAAAATGGCAGCTTTTTTGTTTCATCTGTGACACTTGTGAAGGCATCGTCACAAAGGAGAAGAGCTTAGATGTGTGAAAAAGTACCCAGCAGCATTAGAACATCTACATTTAAGTGACCAAAATACAAAACGGCACTTAGTAGCCAACCCATGATGCTTCGAAGACAATGTAATAGGACACAATTTAAACAATGCACAGCTACAATAATACATTCAGTAGAATACAAAGATTTACAAATGGGCAGCTTAGAATAATGGGATTGTTCGCTGCCAAGTGGGCCCAAGTGACAGAGAAAAGAGACAAAAACTACAATGGTCTATGATGTTGCTTGGAACTCGGAAGCGTAAGACTCTTATTAATAGCTACACTATATTCAATGTTATGTTGTTTAAGCCAGGCCAACCTCTCTGTGCCAATCTCCCTTGTAAAATATGGCTGCTGCCTAGCTGTGCGGAGAAGGACCAGTGTCAGAGGGAGAGAGACAAAAGACCTTATCTATATTCCTAACCTCCCCTCAGCAACATCCACTTCCCATGTGTTGAAATAATTGGTGCCCTTCCTCTCACTTTCTTCCTCGCCCTCCATTCTATACCTTTTATATTGGGATGTAATTAGCAGGTGTTACTATGACCCAATGTAATGAGCCTCAATTTGGCATCATAGAATGCATGTCTGAATTGACCTGCCTGGGACTACAACTTATCACCTCCACATCGCACACAGAATGCAGTGGTGAGTGTTTAAAAAAATGAGGCATTTTAAAGATGCAATAAAACAATATATCAAGTGCTGCCACACTTCTCCATCACCCTTCTCCACTCCCAATGAGAGAGCAAACAGGAAATACTTCAGAGACCTGTGGCTGATGGAAGAAAACTGGTGGAATGATCAAGAGCATCTCACAGTCTCCTTTAGTCTGCATGCAGTTATCTACTATTTCACTTCCTCTGTCAGGTCTCTGAAAACTATGGAAATGCAGCAGATCAGAGTTCGTTTTCACTGCTCTAAAGTCAGGGAATTAAAAAACCGGATTTCAAATCTGCGTTCTATTGCAATCTAAGGTTCGCTGTTAAATCTGTGCCAATTACATCTACCAAGTGGCATAACGCATGTTAAGTTAATGTTTGTGCGGCCTGTTAGAGGGACAGAAATCAAATATGTAACAGATTATCAGAAAGTACCAAACAAGAAAACCAAACAAGTACTAACGAAGCCAAAGGGTCTGGATTTAAGTGCTACAATGTTCCATCAATGCAATCACTCCTCTATCTGTTCATGCACTCAATATCTCACCCATTCTCTTAATCACTTATCCCTTACACTCGTGCAACTATTTCACATTCTCAAGGATCACTGTGGTCAAACTGTAACAAATGGAGCCTTACTTCGAGAATCATTGTACCAGTTTACTACTGGACCCAAACTCAGCCTGAATTAAACTCCCATGGCACCGGACACATAGAGAAGCAAGGTAGAGCAAATCTTGCTTTGGGTGGTATAAATCACAAACTGTGCAAAGAACAGAGTAACGTGTAGTAAAGAGCTAAGTATTTTTACGTTTCATAAGAATTAAAACACTTATTTACAAACAACTATACTAAACGTAAAATTACAAATTTAAAAGTGACAACCACAACACTATAGACCCCGCTCAACCAGGTAACTGTTTAAAAAGGATTTGCCAGATTGAATAAAATAATGCCTTTTCCTGGTGTGTGTCATGGTTTTTTTTAATGGGATGCCCCCACCCTATAGTATTAGTTACGGGATTACACCATGCAGAGCCCCTTCGTACTATACTCGATTCATGACCTGAATTACAAATATTTGTTATGAGCAATGTAACTATTTCAAAAGCATGCTGCTCTATCAAATGCTTCTAAAGAAGACAGAGGAAAGGGTCAGAAGTAAAGCTCCTCCCCCAACACTGCTTTTGTGTGACTATATGAGCTTTGGTTACAGTCAAATGTGTTGTTAGCTTCACCTAAAACCCATTAAGTATTCAAAAGGAAACTACTTTTGTTCTAAACTATTTGCCAATATTGAGCTCCTCATCACTTAAATGCCACTGTCCAGTTAAATAGTTTTTGTGAGTCATCGGGATGTATTTAGAGAAGATAAACATTAAAAAGCTTAATTTAAGACACAAAAAGATGAGACGTAACCAATTTAAATTCTGCAAAATTGGTGAGATGAGTAAGCACTGTCACATTACATTAAATGCATTCTTTTCACAAAATATTGAGAAACAGGATTAAGGAATATGCTACTTACCAGTATGCATCTGTTCTTGGCATGTAGGGCTGCTGATATTCACATCTTATGCATAGATCGCCGCCTAGTGTTGGGTCCGGATGATTGCACATTGTTGTCCTGGAAGAGTCTTCGAAGAATCACAAGATAGGTGGCTCCTCCCCTGGACTACAGTGTGCATGGGCATCCTCTCCATCCTCAGATTGTTTTTCGCCATTGTGTCAGGGATGGAGTATGATACAGTAAGTGATGTCCATGCTAGAGATTAAGTCTGAGTGCTACAGCTGCGACAGGCACCGGAGGGAGGGCGATGTGAATATCAGCAGCCCTACATGCCAAGAACAGATGCATACTGGTAAGTAGCATATTCCGTTTGAGGCATGTGGGCTGCTGAATTCACATCTTATGCATAGAATGTATAGCAGTGTCCTCCTAGCGGCGGTTGCCCGTGCCAGCTGCAGCAGTCTGAAAAAGAGTTCTGAGAACAGCCTGTCCTACAGCAGCTTGCTGTTTGGAGTGTACATCCACGCAGTAGTGTTTGGTGAATGTATGTATGGTGGTCCATGTGGCTGCTCTACATATATCCTCTAGAGGAATGTTACCTAGGAAAGCCATGGATGCCCCTAACTTGCGTGTTGAATGCGCTCGTGGGGGGACTGTTAATGTGCGTTTAGCTTTTTGATAACAGATCTGTATGCACTTAACAATCCATCTGGCTATACCCGATTTGGAAATAGGGTTGCCTTTGTGCTGTGGAGAGAAGGCAACAAACAGTTGTTTAGTTTTCCTGAAATCTTTTGTCCCGTCTATGTAATACAGGAGAGCTCTTTTAACATCTAGTGTGTGCAGTGCTCTGTCTGCCACTGAATCTGGATTTGGGAAGAATACTGGCAGTTCTATTGTATGGTTAATGTGGAACTGGGACACCACCTTTGGCATAAATTTAGGGTTGGTACGCATCACCACCCTATTAGCATGAATCTGTATGAAAGGCTCCTGAATAGTTAGGGCTTGCAGCTCACTAACTCTTCTTATGGATGTGATTGCTACTAGAAAGAAGGTCACTTTCCATGTTAGAAATTGTATCTCACAAGAGTGAAGAGGTTCAAAAGGTGGCCCCATTAGTCTGGTGAGAACTATGTTTAGATTCCAGATAGGTGAAGGCGGGTGTCTGGGAGGAATTACTCTTTTGAGTCCCTCCATAAAAGCTTTAATGGCAGGCACTTTGAAAAGGGAAAGGTGCTGCCTGTTTTGAAGATAAGCTGCCATTGCAGCTTAATGTATCCTGATGGAACTATATGCCAGATTGCATCTGTGTAGGTGCAACAAATAGCATATAATGTTTTGCTTTGAGGCATCGAGCGGATTTATGTTATTATTGGAACAATAAATAACAAAACGCTTCCATTTTGCCGCGTAGCACGCCCTGCTGGTTGGCCTTCTAGCCTCCTTGATAATGTTCATACAGTCAGGGGGCAGGTTCAGGTAGCCAAACTCTATGACCTCAGTGAGTCATATTGCAAGGCTCAACTGTTGCGGATCTGGGTGCTGAATTTCTCCACGGCTCTGAGTGAGGAGACTGGGTGTGAGTCGCAGTCGCTGGTGAGGCGTCACTGAAAGTTCTAGGAACGTGGTGTACCATGCCTGCCTTGCCCATGTTGGAGCAACTAGGATGAGTGTCATTGAGTGCTGCCGCAGTTTGCGCGCCACCAGCGGTATGAGCGGAGCTGGAGAAAAAGCGTACGCAAATCTGTTTGACCAGTTCATCCATATCGCATTGCCCTGAGACTGCGGGTGTGGGAACCTGGCGGCGAAGGTTTGGCATTTTGCGTTTTCTTTTGTGGCGAATAGGTCTATTTCTGGATGACCCCACTGCTGGAAATACGGTTGTAGCACCGAGGGATGTATCTCCCACTCGTGCATTTGATGGCTGTGCCGGCTGAGCAGGTCTGCTATCTGGTTGTCCTTGCCTGGGAGATGATCCGCCATGAGGAACATGTTCCTTTGAATGGCCCACTTCCACATGCTCTGGGCTAGGTGTGACAATTGTGGAGAGTGTGTCCCTCCCTGCTTCTGGTTGTAATACATTGCAGTCATGTTGTCCGTCCGGATCAGCACGACTTTGTTCTACAAACGCAGTTTGTACGCCTTCATCGCCAAGAAGATTGCCATCAGTTCCAGTAGGTTGATGTGCAACTTCTGCTGCTGCGTCGTCCATAGTCCCTGCACTGTATAATGAAGGACATGCGCGCCCCAGCCCTGGAGAGATGTGTCCGTTGTCAGCACTATCTGTGGTACAGGCTCTTGCAACGGCGTCCCCTGCAAAGGTTTTGTGTGTTCCACCAATGCAGAGAGTTGTATGCACGACCGGTCACCAACACTAGGTCTTTTAGATGTCCCCGAGCCCGATTCCACTGTCGTGCCAAGCACTCCTGAAGCAGACGCATGTGTAGCCTCGCGTGAGGGACTATGAAGATGCAGGAGGCCATCATGCCTATCAGCTGCATAAACACTTGCGCTGGGAGTGAGTGTTGGGGTTTGAATTTCTGAATCAGCAATTGCATGCTGTTGATTCGTGCTGAGTTTGGCTGTGCTGTTGCTGCCAGAGTGTTTATTCCGCTCCTAAGTACTGGTGTATGTGTGCGGGTTGAAGATGAGATTTTGGGTAATTTAGTGAAAATCCTAGACTGTGCAGGAGGTGAATTGTGCGGGACATGTGGCTGGCACATTGCTGGGCTGACTTTACTTGGATAAGCCAGTCGTCCAGGTAAGGATAGACATGGATGTGTTGTCTCCGAAGGTGCGCAGCTACTGTCGCTAAGCACTTGGTAAACACTCTGGGGGCTGTAGTGACCCCGAAAGGCAGGAAATTGAACTGGTAATGCTGGTTGTGTATTGTGAACCTGGGATATTTCCTGTGACTTGGGTGAATTGGAATGTGGAAATATGCGTCCTTTAGGTCCAGGGTTGCTAGGAAGTCCCCCTGACTGAGCAATGGGAGAACCTGCTGCAAAGTGAGCATGTGAATATGTACTGACAAGATGTATTGGTTGAAGGGTCTGAGGTCTAGAATGGGCCTGAGAGACCCGTCCTTTTTTGGGATTAAGAAGTACAGTGAGTACACCCCTGTACCCTGTTCTAAAGGCACGAGTTCTATGGCCCCTTTTTGCAGCATGCAGATGACTTCTTGCTGCAATAAGTGCATGTGCTCTGCGGACATAGGACGTTGCCTTGGGGGTATGTTGGGTGGAGTGGAGGTTAGTTCTAGACAATAGCCGTATTGGATAAGTTGTCTCACCCACCTGTCTGTGGTAATGCCTTCCCAGACTGGCAGGAACTGCTGAAGTCTTCCCCCGACCGGTGTTATATGGTCTGGGGGCAGTGACAAGACACTGTTTATTGGTGGCGGAGGACCTGGCATTATTATTTCCTCGTCCTCTGCCTTTGGTGCTGTTCCCCCGGTATCCACCCATATTGCTTTTGTTATAGGTGGTTTGTGTTCCTCCTTTGTTGTATTGGGCTTGCTGTGATGCTTGACCTCTAGAAGCTCCCCTGTTACCGGAGCGACGAAAGGAACCGCCCCTGAACTGCTGTGACTGCAGAGCTCCCATGGATTTGGCTGTCTGTGTCTTTTTTCATTTTTTCTAGGGTCGTGTCTACATCGGGACCAAATAGAAAGTCAGGGTTAACTGGCTGATTGAGCAGAGTGGTTTGGATTTCTGGCTTGAATCCAGAGATACGGAGCCAGGCATGTCTTCTGAGCATCACACTTGTGTTGATGGCCCTAGCTGCTGTGTCTGCCGCATCTAGCGCACACTTAATGGATGCGTTTGTAATTAGCTTCCCTTCCTGTATTAGCATTTCTGCTCCCTCCTTATAAGCGTCAGGCAGGTGTTGTAGTAGCTGCTCTAACGTGTCGTAATGAGCCCTATCATATCTGGCTAATAGGGCCTGTGTATTTGAGATTCTCCAAATATTTGCCGCTTGAGCCGCTACACGTTTGCCGGAAGCTTCAAAGATTTTGGATAGTTCGTCCGGAGGAGGAGCATCACCACTTGTTTGAGAGTTCGCTCTTTTACGAGCATTAGCCACCACCAAGGAGTCCAATGGGAGCTGGCCTTTGATATATGTACGGTCTACAGGCGCAGGCTTGTATTTCCGTTCAATTCTGGGGTTTACAACCGTGCCCTTGTTGTTTCTTTGAAAATCTCACCAGCGTTTTTAAGGACACCCTTAAGCATAGGTAATGTTTTTACTGATTTTTCCGAAGTTGAGAAAGTATCAAACAAAAAGTCCTCTTCTACGGGGTCAGCGTGCATTTCCACATCATGGTTAGTGGCTGCTCTTTCAATTAATGCGCTAAGCGCAGCCGTATCTTCAGTAGGCGAGGTTTTGACTGTATAGGATTGAGTGTCAGGTGTGGCGTGTGGCTCACCAGGGTCAACAGGGTCAGTCCAGGGTTGAGACTCCTCTTGATCTGTGTCAATAGGATAAGTAAATTCATCCTCATTGTATCCTTCCCCCACATCCTCAGTGGTATGTGTGGGAGAATAGGCATATTCCTGTCCATAGGACTCTATAGGTTCAAAAAGAGCTGGTGAGGTAGCAGAGTCCCTTTTCTTTTTGAGTGGTATTTTGTATGACTCCATAGGATTTTCTGGAATGATCTTACGTTTATAGATAGTGAGTCTTCCAGTATCGGAGTCGATGAAAAGTTTAGACTGATTATCATAGGATGGCGCTTGGAACACCACATCCTCTTCCATGGGCTGCGTCCTTGAGGCCACCGACGATTTTGTTGTTGTGCCGGTGCTTTTTTGTAGCTGGAAAGCCTTAGGGCGCGCAGTCGGGGGCAGTCCGTACTTTATTGGTGGCGCAGGCCTTGGAAACGGACTGACCTGCTTTGAGGTTGGCGCCACTTTAGATGCGACCGACTTCATTGCATCAGGAAGCTGTTTGTGTCCATGCGTCGACTCGAGCTGTTGGTGCGCAGTAGGCACACTCTTCCGGTTCAACTTGCTATGCTCTTTTGGGTCGAGTTTGGTTTTCGACTCGAAGGCTTTAACCATTAGTTGTTTGGAGGCCTGAAGCTTCGGATCGATAGTCTTCTGAGCCTTGAGTCCTTTGTCAGTGTCACCATCTTTGGACTGCGTCAGCGTGACGTGCTTGACTTTAGATACAGGCTTCGTCGATCCGATCGTTGGTTCGACACCCCCTTTTGACCCCGAGGGCTTGATGACACTCTTTGATTTGATTGGATTCGAAGTCGTCGATCCGACAACTGTTGTTATCAGTTTCGGTTTTGATTTTGCCTCTGTTGGTTTCGGTTTCACCGCTGACTGTGGTTGATCGACCGATGGTTCTTTAGATATATTCTTAGCCGGGCAGTGAAGTGGGGCTATAGAATGTGGATGAAGATCTTGGCTAAGGCCTTCCGGCGATGCCTCGACCTGAGCCTTGGAAGGTACAGTGTAATTATCGGGCCCAGCGACTGCGGTTGGGCCTTGCTCATCGCTTGAGTCGTCATCGACAGCTCCGATGGCCTGTGCGTCGTCTCCTACCTCGACGACGTCTTCATCATGGACGTAGTCTTCGTCTTCATTATAGTTTGAGTTGTGCTCTGACGCGGGATCCGACTGTTGATCTGGATCCCCTTCTTCTACGCCCTCTTCGTCGTCAGCCCCGAAGATGTTCTCTGGGTCGGGCGCCATCTCCCGCGCCGACTGTCTCGCTGCGCGTCGAAGCCGAAGTGTTTTCTTTGACCTGAATCGAGAACAGGCCATGCAGCTGGCCTCGTCGTAGTCCAGTGATAGACATTTATTGCACATCGATGTGAGGGTATTTGGAGTTGCAAACGGGGCACCGTTTGAACGGGCTCCGTTCCATCGTAGATCGTTGATGGGGCCTTTGGTGTCGAAAAAAGGCAATCGGCCTTCGACGTCCGGCTTGAAGATCTGGAACAAGTACTTGGCACCGAACGAAAGACAATACCGACGCCCCTAGGGCCTTTTGGCCTAGAAAAATCGATTCCGAACGTGAGTTACGAAAGTACATCCGAACCCAATGGCGGAAAAAAACAATCTGAGGATGGAGAGGATGCCCATGCGCACTGTAGTCCAGGGGAGGAGCCACCTATCTTGTGATACTTCGAAGACTCTTCCAGGACAACAATGTGCAATTATCCGGACCCAACACTAGGCGGCGATCTATGCATAAGATGTGAATTCAGCAGCCCACATGCCTCGAACAGAAAGTTACTTACATGTAGCAATTAGTTCACCACTATGCACATCATCATTAAAATTGAACACAGAATATCCTGAGTAGTAGACACAGACCACTTGTAAATCAAAGGTAAAAGGAACAACCACAAGATAAAAATACTTAAATCAACTTTTTCTCTCTAGTTCGTATGTCAAGAGGTGTTCTTAAAAAATTAACAGTTCGGTACTTCTGCTAATGTAGCATGGCCTTTCATTTCTGTCTGCCACTCTCAAGTTCTGGGTAGAAATACCAGCTCCTGATCGAAAGAAGAAACAAGAACTGAGTGACATATTCTTCCAAAAGGAAGAACCCAAGTTTCAAGAAAACAAATGTCTGGTCTGTTTTCTTGATGCTGAAGTAATCAGAGGTATTCAGAATTAAAGGACCCAGCAAGGTAAATGAGTCTTTCTTCTAGAAACTTCTAAAAACTGCCGAATGGAAGAACATTTAAAGGCAAGACATTCTAGAAAAGAAAATTGTATTATCAGGAATGTACTTATTTTCTAAGTTATTTAACCTTATTTGAAGTGGGAGCCAGTGTATCACTGAAACCTGCAGATGGAGAATGCCATCAACTCGTCTGCATGCACTATTTCAGGAACTGAGAGTTTGGAAGGACTGAAACCCGCCTTCCCAACATACGATGAAACTTTAGAGCAGAGCGGAGCTGCTGCTGAGGAGGAGTCAACGAGGCCTGGTGTAGCGTTGTAGATGAAGGTCTGCATGCGAGAGCAGCTGAAATTGGCAAAGCACCACTATATTCAACACAGTGGGTTACTCTGTCACCACATAGAAGAAACTTTCCCAGGGCCACCACCATCCAGAAGACCAGACTAGGACGGCAGGACCTGACCCCAGACATCCATACCAACACAGCAACACCGCCATGCAACAATGCTGCGGCACTGGTGTGGCAGAAGTTTAGGGAAAATGAAGAAAAATGTGTCCCGGTACACAATTGTTAGTCCTGCTTTTCAAACTATGCATGCTTTTTTCAAAAGAGAAAAATTAAACAAAAGGTCATACGGAAAGCAGACTCGAGCGAAAAAAATACCTGCTGCTTTACAACAGTCAAGGTACTCCAGATGCAGCACACTAGTAAATGTTCCAGCAGTACATATAGACAGCTGACTGAAGGACATAGGATCTAATACAAAACTAATTCCATTCCAATAGTTTTGTCCAAGTGGACGACTTCTGCATATACACTTTATGAAGATACTGATGAAGCACCTGTATTACCGACAAGGGACAGTTCAATCTTCATCATGAGATATTTATAAATGGTCAAATACTGACAAATAGTAAGACTTGCCCTCCCTAGAGTAGGCGAGAGCTGTAAAGAAAGAAAGCAGGAAATATAGACCAAAACGGCATGAGCAACCAACACAGTTTTGTAGTGTGAGCAGAGCTTATTTGTGACTAGCTTTCAGGCTAAGAACAACAAAGAAAAGTATAACTACCTTTGGGACTGACCTCCAATTAGATTTCTTTTTATCAGATCAGTGCAATCGTCTTTAAGCAAAGCAAATAAACCCCAGCTTTCTACCTGGGCATTGCAGAGATATCGTGTCCAAACTGAGTGCTTATTAGTCCATAAGTGGAAGATGAAAACTGATAAAGGGAGTACTATTATAACCATCCTCCACTTGACCTGCTGTGAAGCCTCTGCAGCCAATGCCATATTTCATAAAAAAACTCTGGTTCATTAGTACTTTAGTGATTCCGCCAAAGACCACAACTACTTGTCGACTTCAAAGAAGAGAATTTTTTTGCCATGCAGAAGAAACCCAACAACAACACTCTAAGTATCACTCAAGATATAATAAGAATCTACGTGGGGCTTAGAAAATAAATAGGAAAAAAGGTAGTAGTCCACATGGTTGGCTGATAACACATCTTTCAGGGTTCTTTAAAAGAAAGGGGGGGGCACTGGTAATTCCTACAGTTGTCTAGCACTTCTGGATCAGCACCAGGTCCTTGGAGAAAAGACTGAAAATTGCATGGGGACCTGGCTTCGAGAGACCGTCAATTTGTGCTCAAACACAACATAAAGTAAGGAAAATCTGTAAAAGTTAATACAGATATTTCAACCCGGAAAGAAAATATCTCCTTACACCGCACATTCCAAATACGTGTGCACATAATGACACTAAATAGTAATTAAAAAGGCACTGCAGGAGAGTTAACATGGTTCCTAGTGGTATGTTTCCTTCGTTTTTTCCGGTGCCAAATAATCTGTACAGTTATTGGCAGTGAACAATAATGAAATGAAACTACAATTTATAAAGCAAACTACTACCCATGGGTGTCTAGGCGCTAGAACCGTCTGGTGGATAGAACAGTAGAGGCAATAATTTAACCAACTTAAGAATAAGGTAGCCAATGAAAAGCAGAGCGGAGAACCCTATTTGTTGTTAAACAACCACGTTTTGGGAGCCTTACGAAAGGTAAGGAGGTTGTTGATACATTTTAGCTTGAGTGGACTTGAGTTACATAGTTTGGCAGTAGCCACTGCAAAACCAATGCCTTCCCAAGTGGCACTCCTTACACTTACGACTTTAGGGCAACAGTAGCTATATGTTGTTCACTAAACCAAAAGTTACAGTTACGACCTAAAACGAAAGACATTATCAACTATGCGATTTAGTGTGAGGGGGGGGGCAAATGTGGTTCTCTAATCTCATCTTTTTTAACCCCATTTCTTAGGTAGCTGTATTTAAACATATTTGGAATGACAAGGAAGAACATGGGACGCTGCAGCAAAATTATTCCAGGCTTTTCAAATAAGCCCTTATTCTCTAATGCAGTTTATAAGACCCATCTCCCTTTTCATATGCTATTTTACTGTGCATACACAGCGCTTACAAGGATGAGAAGGCTGAAATCCTGGGAAGGCCCACAAATACATTTTTCTCAATCTAACTTTCTCAGAAGCACTTGCATTCAGAATCCGTATGTTCTTCACAAGCCCTTCTATGTAGCCTAAACCCTGCATGAGCTGTACCACAAAAAATAAAGCACATAGCCAACTTTCTCACTTCCATTTAGGAGTATTCAGACCTTACCTTCTCACCATTACCCTGTGTGAGGAGCCCAGCTGTAACACCACATTACACCCTCCACCCCTTCCAAGATGCCTCGATTACAAGTTACCGCTGCACTGTAGCGTAGTGGCATCAGGGATACATTGCTACATTTCTGTTAGGTCTTCCAGAAACCAGGGAGGAAGAGCAGAGTATAAACATCATTATCGATTAAATATCCAAGGCTCGAGGGGAGGAGCCAAGCTCGCGTCCGAGATGGCCGCGTTTTAGCTCGGCTCCGTTCGCCTGCCTGTTTTTATCAGCTATCCTGCCGTTATCCTGCCCCGGGAAGCCCTCTTTGCTGTGCTATAGTGCTAAGACGCCTTGCAGGCACTCACCTTTTGCTCCGGTGGTCCTGGGTGCCGCGGATCCTGTGCTCCGCTCCCGCTCGCTTCGGGGCCTCCGGGGCGGGCTGGCCTGGACCTTCTCGGCGGCGCCCGGACGGGACGGAGCACGATGATCGGCCCTTGATGGCGCAGTGGACGTGGTCGTGGAGGCCGTGGTGCGTGTAAGCCGGCTGTGCTCGCTGGCCGGCTCCGGTGGGCCGGAGGCCTTGGGTGGAGGCGCTGCCTTCCATTGACGGGGTTACTCGTATATCCGGCTTGCTCCCCCTTTGTTCTCCGGTCCGGCCATTTTGTTTTCCTCCGCCCGGACTCAGAGAACGGGACCGGCGGCACTGGGGAGCCGGCGAGTCCCCATCTTCTGGTGGTCCCCCTTCCTGCTCCGGGGTGCCCTGCCGCCGGTCGGCTGGTCTTCATTTGCCTCGCTGCTGCCCCGACGGAGATTGACGGCCGCCGCGGCCTCGCCGGGCTTCCAAGATGGCGGCCGACCCTGAGTGCCTCAGCTGGGCCTGGACGAGCGCTGGAGGCCCGCCGCATGGCCCGGGTGCCGGATACTGTAAAGGTTTTCCTACACTTACGGATATCCTGGATGCCCTGCACTCCTGGCGAGCTTCTGTGGCTGCACCCGTCTTCACCCTGGAGGTCGTTCCTCTCTTCGGGCCGTTCGGGCCCCCAAAACCGGGTGTGGCTTCACCGTTGCAGGGTGCGGCTGGAACTATCCTACGAAAAGTGGCCCCGGCGACAGCTGCGTCTGTGGGTGTGCGGAGCTCCATTGCCTTTCATCGTCCTGTGCTGTCTCCTTTGCCGCTGGTCCGGGGGCCGGATTCCGTCTGGCCTGGACTCAATGACTTTTCCTGCCTCTTTTCGCCTCGACCGACCGGCCAAGGTTCCTATGCCAACCCAGCTGGGTCGGCCTCTCTTGAACTGTCCCTGAAACTGTGCCTGCATTGTGTGCGATGTTCCATGACTTTCCTGGATCTTCCGTGTTTTCCTCCACGTGTCTTCTTTGGACTGCCGTCTGATCTCCCTGTTCTATGCCTTCGGTTCTTCGCGGTCTGGTTCTTAGTGGATCGGACCGCTACAACTTTGGACAAACAAGGACAGGGCTGATACAAATTTGCCTCTGTGTGCGGTAGTCCTGTACTGGTTGGATGATCGGCATGTAACGGTATGATTATATGTGACTTTATGGTACTCCTGGAGTGTATCCTGATACTTTTCGACTTCCCGAGGGCTCTGCCCTTTGTTTCAGGCGGGTGGATGGGTGCAGATAATACTGTCTCTTGGCCCTCTCCCGTGTGTGTTCTTTTCCCTTTTTCCCTTCCCCTCCCCTCCCCCGTTTTTGTCTTTTGTTTCCGTCTTTTCTTTGCTCTTCTATATTTCGGGTTCTAATTAGGGCGACAGGCACGCTGCTGGGGGGTAGGCCATAGCCTTCTGCAGGGGTGCAGGGTGGGCTAGAGGGGTGGGTGGGGGGGTCTGTCATTTTGGGGGGTCTTTTTCCCCCCTTTTTTTCTCTCCCCTTTTTTTGTTCTATGGCTCTTGAGTATTCGCTTTTTCGGGACCCTGTCTCGTCATGTGTCCCCCTGGGGTGTTTCTGATGCATTGACCTTCCGGTCGTATTGTGATTTTGGTTCGCTATGTATTCTGTCATCGACCTTTAATGTATGCCGTGTACCGGTTTCTGTTTTCCTGCTTTGTCGCCGGGGGGCGCGTGGTTGGGTAGGAGTCCCTTCTTTTCTCCTTTTTCTTCCTTCCCCTCCCTCTTCATGGGGGATCTCCTTCCTTTTGTTGGGGTGCGTATCTTATTGCTTTTCACGATGGGGTCTTTTATTTATGTTTGTTAAGTCGGGTTGTTGCTGTGGTGGGTGGGCGCTGGACGGCGAACGCCATTGCCTCTCCTTGTGGTACTCCAATTGTGCTTGTGTTTATCGATATGTTTATTTCGTGTTGGCTTTATCCTGTATTTTTATGATCGCCGGACCGCGGCTCACCACGGCCCCTCCCTTGTTGTATGACTCACTGCCCATCATGATTCTGTACTCCCCGTTCCCGTAAAAGAAAATCAACCTTCCAATATCCTGTTCCTGCTGATTGCTCTATGGCTTTTGGTTTATCTCCTGTGTTTTTACTGTCATATTCTGTGGACAAACTTGTATTGCTAATTTTGCTTCTACTATGTGGTGGCCAGCCCGTCGGGTTGTAGGCCCGTATTTGTGAGCACTCTTTGTACAATAAAGGTTTTAAAAAAAAAAAAAAAAAAAAAATATCCAAGGCTCAAAGCAAGGACAGGCAGTTTTGTTTTCCAACAAATGGAGTTACTTTTGGGCAGAGTACGGTGATGGTGAGACCGCCACAACAGCCTGTCGGTGGCGGTCTCACCACCATCATTTGCACGTTTTCCGCCAAATATATTATAAAGGCAGGTGGAAGGATGGTGGGCAGAAATCCCGACCGCCACAAATCCCAACGGGCTCCTTGAGCCCGCCGGTGCGGTGGAGGGCCTCCCATTCGCTTATATGGTGGCTTGCCAACCAGGCACCACCGTAGGGATTACGATGTCCCTTTCCGACCGCCTGTTCATGCAGTTAACCAGCCATGAAAAGGCAGGTGGAAAGGCCTTCCATCCTGGCCCTAAGCTATGAGCACTACAGAACTCTGCACCATGGGGCAGGCACTGCATGGTGCCTGCCACGTAGTGCAGGGATATGTGCGGTGTCCCTTTTTTGGATTGCGGCTGTGCTGCAACCAGCAGCACCCGCCACAATGCAAAATATAGCATCCTTATGCCTACTGCGGGACTGCCAACAGCCTGTCTGGCAGTCCCATCTGTCTTCCGCCCGCCATCGTAATCGGGCCCTTTGTTACGAAAAGAGCTACGCTGCTTACTTACAGGTAGTGATGTTCAGGATTTCCCTATCTAGATATATGCGATCTTAAAGAACACATTCACCTCATTGATACAGCACAACATCACACTTAATTTTTCTTAGAATCTAAAAACCCCAGTAAGATTTTACCATACCTCTTTTGGGTTTCCCAATGCCTCTCCCAACATCTTCTCAATGTTTCTCATGATTGCTACTTTCTGGTGAGCCTTCAGGGGATATTCTATTCTCTTTGGCGTTGGCGCACCCTACAACACAAAACAAGAACATTAGACTGTGCCAGTGTGAAATGCAAAAAATATTCAATTGAGTATTTAGTAAACATAACAGTCAATTTCAGTTGTGTATTATTTTGCAATGCGTGTCAATTTTAGAATACAAGCGAACACTTGTCTTAAATTCATTTAGTGAAATATCTTCAACTAAAACATTTTTTAATGACACTAATTTGCAGTAAACCACAAACAATAGATGAATCATGAAGATGGTTATTGCAGACATAATCAAATGCACATCATAAATACTGAAGTTTATTACACAGATGCAAAAATGATAATCAATGTAGAACTGGTGCATCTCTAGTCATTTAACTGTTCATTGTTAGGTACCAATTCTGGACCGACATTCAGTAATGCCCTTTCAAAGAGAAACTGCTGCTACTTTATGTTACAGATTAATCTAATCTTTAATGTTTTGCATTGTATTACAGGATTTGTAAGTACTTCTAACTCCCTGAGGTGGCTACAAACGGTTCCGTTCATCGGTTCCTCTGCACCCTATGGAATTGTAGGTTTGCAAGTATTTTGCATATATTATGTCCTATTGTAAAGATGTTGGGAGATTAAACACATGCTTCAAAGATGGTGGGTGTACGTCACTGTGCATAAGTGTGAGAGTAGACATTCAGGATTACTAGCAAGGATGAAAAGTGATAAACTTGTATTGTACCCGGGAACTCAATGAATGTCAATTCCTATAATTCTTGCAAATATCTGGTTCCAAAGATTGGCGGTCTGGACAGAGAATGAACTTCCATCAAACTTCAACTTTTTTGATCTGATGCTTAATACATTTCTTTCTTAATATGCTTGTGTTTGCAGTCCTGTACGTTAAATTACATGATTTGTTCAAGAAATTTACTACAATTTACTTAAGAAATCGCCAATTACCTTGTAAGATTTTAATGACGTTACTGACCGCACTGGAAAAATTGGTAATCATTCAGAAATTATTCTGTGCGGCTGTATCTTTATTTTAGGCTCTTCCTTAAGTATATCTGCTCTCCCTTTTGTGTCTACTCTATTCTTTGCTCTATTAAGTACTCCTCTTTGATAGCCTCCCACATCAAATCTTTTCATTCTTTCATCTGCCCTTTTTGAAAGTCTAGGTCCCTGGAGCAGTTTCTTTTCATACGCAACAGTTCTCCGCATGGGATACTTTATCAATTTACTGGGATGACTACGGGCAGCATGTAGTATCGAATTGCCCACTGTCGGCTTCCTATATAGGGCTGTACAGATCTTATTGTCACTGATCAACACGGAGATCAAGAAAACTAACCTGTGTGGAAATAATTTCACTGGTGAACCCGAGATTAATGTCATTGTTGTTCAGGGATGCTATGTATGCCTTCGCGGACTCTTCAGTCCCTCGCCAAATGAACAAGTCATCGATATATCTTCACCAGCTTATTATCTTCTCAACGTACTCATCATAGGCATCTGACCAGGCCACCCCCGCTCCTCCCACCAGCCTACAACAGAGTTCAAATAGCTGGGGTAGAAGCAGATGCCCATGCCTTGTATTTGTACCGTTCATGAAAGATGAATATATTGTTATGCAAGCAGTAGTCGACAAACTATCTGCATCTCACTGTGTTCCATATATTTCAATGGGCGTCCCTTAAGATAATATCTTACTGCCTTAGTCCATCTTTGTGGGCTGTACTAGTATATAGGCTGGAAACATCAAGCCCTATCATCAGACATCTGTCTCCCACATAGTCTCCTCGATCTGTTGTAGAAAGTCCTTGGTATCTCTGATGTACGACGTCAATTGATATACAAAGGTCAACAGGAAGTGATCAACATATGTGGACATGTTCTCAGTCAGACTAACTATGGACGAGACTATGGGACATCCCGGTGGATTGGTCCTGTTCTTATGGACCTTAGGTAGGTGATAAAAGGTTGCTAACCTTGGATACAGAGTTGCAAGAAACTGGAGCTCTTCTGTCGATGGCATCCCTTTACGATACCTTTTTTCAATCAGACTCTGAAATTGCTTCATACTGTTGGTGTATTCTTCATTCGTAGTTGGTGCATAACTATTTCTATCAGTCAGTTATCTGAGTGCGTCTCTACAGTAGTTCTCTCTCGTCTGCATCACTATGTTGCCTCCTTTGTCTGAAGATTTACAGACAATGGTTTGGTCTTTGTGTAGATCTTTCAATGCCAGTCTCTGTTTGTAGGTCCTGTTCATTTCAGTTTTGTCTTTGTTACCTTTGATGCGTAAGGCAATTAGATCTCTGTTCACATTCTCTACGAACACGTCAATCGCATCTATTTGCATCTGTGGCAAGAATTTCGATGTTGGTTTGAAGGGGCTCGGCAGCCCAACTTGCATTATCCCCAAGTTCTCTGTTCTGTCCATACTATGGCAAATATCTTCCACATGAGGGGACTTCTAAAGATGAAACTCTTCTAGCATAGCAGGCTTTCTAAATCATTAGCCGTTAAAATGTCTATGTATGTCAATCCATCTCCCTGTGTCGTCTTTGGCTTTCCTGGAGCTCTCAGTTTGAAGAACTTATATAGTTTTAGTTTTCTTGCACATTTAAAGAGATTGATCCTAGTATGTACGTCGGCAGAAAGTGAGTCTCAGATTTAACACCGATTCTTACACATTTGTAAAATTTTTTAGACGTTAGGTAGAGGATTGCTAGATTCTCAGTTATCTGCATTTCGCTCAGGTGGTGTGAGTTCAGGGGTTGCTTGTACTGCTTCCACCCGACCCTTCTCGTTGTTTTTCGCTTGCTCTTTGTTCCAGTGGTTTTCTCTTGCCACCACAAAGCCATATCTGCCAGATCAGGTTGAATTCCTCGTGAAAATGGTTCTTTGCTGATCTTGCAGGTGGATATATATTGCATGTATATATTTTTTGTACATTTTTAGGATCTGTGCCGTTTTCCCTACTTTTGTCTCTGTAATGATTCCCTTTTCTCCTTCTCTTTCTCAATGTGATTACACCCTTTTTCCTTCTAAGATGCCGCCACCCTTCCCATTCTGGGTCACTAGCTATTCACAGAGGCGTGATCATGCCTACTTCCAGGTTCCTTACTTGCGGTTCGCACACATACACTGCCACTCCAGCAGAGAGCCGCACAATGCTGCTGCTCCCGACCCACGTACCTGCTGTCCCCCGTGATCCTGCGACCCTTAGGTGACTTTATTGATCCATGCTACAGGATGGAGCCGCCCACCGCAGCTGCCACCTTACTTCAGCTTTAAAAGCCATTTAGCTAAAGTACTTCACTGCCGCAATAGATCTTGCCTAGGTAAGCCAAATTGCAGCATACCACTAGCTTAGCCTAGGGATTATGTTTGTCTCCGCTTTAATTTTCAACCCATGACCTCATCTACTTCACCAGCTGCAATTAATCCGACCGTCCTCCCGAACCCCCACTTGCTCATGACGTGCTAGCACGTCATCGGGCCGGTAAGGACGTTCTTTTATGTCTTACCTTTATATCACTAGAGTTCATGTACGATTTGGCTCAATAATTTCCACCCTTTCATTCACAGCTCTTCATAATGGCTGCGCTGGACGCCAACTCAAGTGCACTCGGGGCAGGACACCTTAAGCACTGCAAATCTGTTTGCATTGCTCTCAATCCCAATTGGCGTTTATCCTCTCACAGGTCAGCACCCCATTGCCACAATTCTAATACAGCAACCCTGTCACATCACGCACACAGTAAGGTTATTTTAGTAATAAATGTTTTTATTGAAGAAGTCAAGACGATACAGGTAACAACACACACGGGAGCTTGTCAATCAGGTCAATAGAGCTAGGGTGCGAGTGCCGCAATGGGTAGGGTAGACAGTATATAGAAATTGCAGTTATACACAGCAAGCCGCCTACAACCCAACCGGGCCGGCCGCGTTTCAAAAAAATGCAACGATAAAGAGGGCAGTTCCATCTCGTGTCTTCAGCCCGCACCCTCAGCTGGTGACCTAAAATATGGCTTATGCCCCTCGCACCACCGTGCCATTGGTCAACACACAATAAAACTATCATCCCCCGTCCCTAGACCCCCCTACCCGACCCATCCCACAACCAGTCCCCCCCTCACCAAAAAAACCCCATCCCCAACAAACCCAAACCCCCACCCCGCTGCCCCCCCTCAAACCCCCCCCCCGGGTGATCCATGGTCTTGTTCCGGCTAATCATGCTTCATCCCATTCCCGAACTGAGGGCAGGCATGGCGGTCCCCTCCGTAGGGGCAATCTCAGTTAATCTCAGCAATCGAAGGTACCTCGGACAAGTGACTTCCACAAACTCCGAGGACAGAAGAGCTAGGAACGGCTGCCAGAGTTCCGCGTACCTCGCCCCTTCCCCAGCTTTGTACAGAGAAAGTCTTTCCATACCCAGAACCAGCCACAGGCGGTGGAGCCACCCCTGATATGTGGGAACGTGGGACGTGCGCCAGTGGGTGACAATGTTCTGTAGCGCCGAGCCCAAAGCAATGGCTATCAAGCGCCCCCTTCGGGAGCGTAGGGGGTAGGTCAGTGCATTTGGGAGCCCTAGGATGACGTAGGACGGAAAACGCGGGATTTCAGTGTCGAAGTGTTTGTCCACATCATCTAGAACCTGACGCCAGTACTCCTGCAATAGGCTGCAGTCCCAAAGAATGTGCGTGAGGGTACCTAGCTGTCCGCAGCCTCGCCAACACAGGGGGTCTTTGGTACTGTCCATTTCATATAGGCGTTCTGGGGTGTAGTACCAGTAGGTCACCACCTTCGTTAGAGTGTCCGTGAGCCCCATATGGTATGCCGAATGTCGAGCCCTGTAGTATATACCCTCCCACTCTTTAGAAGTGAATGTCCTCTCCATCTCCCTCTCCCACCGTGCTCTACTCGCGCTGTATGTGTGCTGGTGTTGGAGTGTGAGCATTTTATATAAGTCAGAGATTAGCTGCTTATCCGACTTGCGAGTGATCAACCAATATTCGAAATTCGTCAGTTTCCGATCTGCATCCGGTCTCACCGTCTTACCGAGGGCCCAATGCCTAACTTGAAAGTAACGGAGCCGTTCGGTCTCTGGGAGGCCAAAGTCCTGGCGTAATTGCAGAAAGGGAATTATCCCTTCCGGACCCTATATCTGGCAGAGGGAGCGACAGCCGGCCGACTTCCATCGTTCGAAGGCCTTTCCATCCAGCCCCGGTTGAAAGTCAGGGTTGTCAAGAAAGGGGGTGAGAGGAGAGGGGGCGGTCGTGAGACCTTGGTCCACTCCCACCCGATCCCAGATCTCCAGCGGGACTCGCGTGATGTGGGAGGCGTACAAGTTGCGGGGCCTATGTATTTTGCGGATAAACGGGATTGCTTGTAATGTGCGCCCCGCTACTGCCTGGTCCTGAAATAACCAGTGTTTCCCGGACTCCCATTGGACCCACTCCGCCAAGAAGCGTAGTTGTGCCGCCTGGAAGTAAGCGGCCAATTTCGGAATCCCAATCCCCCCTTGTTCTGGCGCGAGCATCGCTATTTGGGCTTTTAGGCGCGGTTTCCTTCCGTTCCAAACAAATTGGGAAAGATCAGACTGCATCAGCTTAATCCACCCTGTTGGGGGGGCGAGAGGTATAGTGCGAAAAACATACAGAATCTGGGGTAGGACTGTCATCTTGAGCGCCGCAACCCTGCCCAACCAGGACAACGGGTAGTGTTTCCACTGCCCCAGCTCCTGCCGAACCCTCTGCCTGAGGCGGGTGTAGTTAACGTCCACTGTGGTCTGAAGGGAGGCCGCCAAGTCGATCCCCAGATAGGGGACCGTCTCCGTGGCCCATCGCAGAGGAAACCGGGCCTGCAGCGTGGCGCGTGTGTCTGCGGCAAGGGTGAGGTCAAGAGCCACCGATTTCGTCCAGATGACCGTGAAGCCCGCCACGCCTCCGAACCTGTCAAGGGCGGCCATGCAGGCCGGGAGAGAACCCCGGGGATCCGCAAGCGACAACAGGACGTCGTCAGCGTATAGATTGATGACATGGACGTTTGCCCCGAATTTGATGCCTCTAATTCCCGGGTCAGTTCGGATGAGCTGTGCCAGCGGCTCCATATAGAGGGCGAACAGGAGAGGAGACAGCGGGCACCCCTGCCTGGTGCCTCTCTCAATCTGGAAACGCGGGGAGGACAAGCCATTGACTAACGGAGGCCGAAGGAAACTTGTAGCAATTAAGTACTCTGGCCCGGAATTTGGGACCCATACCCACTTTTAGAAGGACCTTCTCGAGATATGGCCAATGGACCCTATCAAAGGCCTTCTCTGCGTCGATGGCTAGCATCATGTATTCGCCCTGCGTACGGGACGCCTTCTCAATGAGATGGGAGGGCCCGCTTGGTGTTGTCCGAAGTCTGGCGCTCGGGGATGAAGCCAGACTGATCCGGTTGAATGAGGCTTCCCATGTAGGGGCCCAACCTAGAAGCGAGGACGCTGGTGTATAATTTGAGATCAACGTTTAGAAGGGAAATGGGCCAGTAAGCCCCACAGTCCGTCGGATCTTTGCCTGGCTTGGGTATGACCGTGATAGCCGCTTCGAGCAAGTCTCGGGAGATCGCCCCGTCCTCTGCGAATGATGTAAAGAGTCTGGCTAAGAGAGGTGCGAGTTGAACACAAAAGGTCTTGTAGAAGCAAGCCGGAAAGCCATCTGGCCCCGGCGACTTCCCGAGTTTGAGCCGAGAGATTGCCGAGATAACATCCTCCGGGCGGATGTCTCGCTCCAAATTATCCACCTGTTCCTGGGTCAGGGCCGGCAACGGTATCTCTCCGAGAAAGGCCAATTCTGCCTCTGGGTTAGGCGGATCCGCCTCATAGAGGGTGGCATAGAAGTCACTGAAAGCCTCCGCGATTGCACAGTCACCGGTGACTCTGGTGCCATCGGGCCCCTTCAGTTCCTTAACCTCACGTTTCTGGGCTGTCGTACGTAATTTGTGTGCCAGAAGGCGCCCACATCTATCCCCTCCAGTGTAGTAGGCATGCTTCAGCCGCAAAGCTGCATACTCCGCCCTGTCAATGTCAAGCGCCGCAAGTTGCTGACGGGCAGCCCGTAATTGTCTCCAAATTCTCGGAGCTCCCGTCCTTCTGTGGATCTGCTCAAGCTCTCTGGTCTTTTGGGTGAGTTCGTCCCATTTGGCCTGGCGCTCTTTATTGTCCGCGGAGGAAAGCGAGATAAATTCACCTCTCAGCACAGCCTTGAGAGCAGCCCACTGCGTTGCAAGCGCCGTATCTTCATTATTGTTGTGGGACAGATAGTCCTTTATGGCGGCCTGGATTCTCGTAACCACGTCTTTCTTATAAAGCAAGGAGTCCCGGAGTCTCCACACCCTGCCCAAACGTGGCTCTCGTGGCCCTGTCAAGGTGACCGTGACCGGCGCGTGATCAGAAAGCGACGCTGTTCCGATTTCTGCATTGGTGACAAGTGGACGAGCCGCAGTGGAGACAAGCAGGTAATCTAGACGCGCATAGGTCCTACGCGCTGCTGAGTAATGCGTGTAGTCTGTTGCGCCAGGATGAAGCTCGCGCCAAGCATCCACAAGCCCAAGATCCCTCAAGCGAGCCAAGCCGGACGGCGACAAGGCGCCCACCTGACTAACGCGCTGACAGGAGCGATCTAGCGAATTGTCCAGGACCAAGTTCAAGTCACCCCCCAGCAAAATGTGACGGTCTACCGTGTCAGTCGCCTCTGTAAGCGCGGAGTGTATGAATTTTTCTTGGCCTTCATTTGGGGCGTAGATCGACCCAATCGTGTAGTTCAGGTGTCCTAACGCAAACCTGTAAACCAGCAACCGGCCCTTAATGTCTGCCACCTTACCCAAAACTGAACCCCTGAATGTGCGTGCCACCAGGATTGCCACTCCGGCCTTTTTCTCCGTGCAGGAGGAGAAAAATTGCAGGGGAAATTTGTTAGAATGGAGGCGGTGGCAGTCCCTAGCTAGGAGGTGTGTCTCTTGCAATAGGCAGATGTCAGCCTTGGAGCGCTCTAGAAGCAAGAGTACCGCCCTACGTTTCACTGGATTGTTCAGACCTCTCATATTGAGAGTGAGTACAACCAAGTCACCTATTGTTGTCCAATGAAGTAGTGACTGGTAGCATACCATCAGCCCAGCGCCCCAGACCAGCATTTGCAGACCCACCCACCTCCCAGCATTGCCGCCCGTTCCACCCCCGCCGCCTCATCTCTTCATTCAGCCCGTCGACCATGAACCACGAATCCCCCCCTCCCCTTCGTCCAACCCCATGGAACTCACCCAACTCCCAAAGATCCACCCCCCTCCCCCCCAACTGCCAACTATCACAGTATGTCCAAAAGAAGGTCATAGTCTCTCATCCAGGGATGAAAAGTAGTAAAAGGAAATAAAGTAAGGTAGTCTTACTGGAGTGTCCGGGAGTTTCTCTCCCGCCAACGGCCAGAGCGGACCAGCGAATCAGGCGATGTCTGGAGGCGGTCATCCCGTGGGGCCCGAACTACCGTCTGTGGCCACTGCGTCCACCGCGGCACGCTGGCCCGCTGCAATTTCCGTCGCCGGCGGTTTCTTAACTCGTCTCCTGCGTCGCTGCTGGCTCCATTGTGGCCTCCTCCCCTCGGTCTCCGGCATGGACCCCTTAGCCTCCGCATCCTCTGTCGGTGTTTCGATACCAAGCAACGAGCAAGCTTCAGTCACCGATCTGAGTTGGTATTGCTTATTGTCCAGTCTGAAGATTAGACGGAAGGGGTGGCCCCAGCTGTACAGAATACCCTTCTGCTGTAGGAAGGAGGTGACCGGCTTGAAGAGCCGGCGTTTGTGTAGCGTAAGCGCCGCCAAGTCCTGAAACAGCAATGGCGACGTGCCCTGAAATGCTATCGGATGGGACTGGCGCGCTTTGTGAAGGATTTCCTCCTTAGTGCGGTAATCCTGGACACACACCAGGATGTCGGGTGGTGGGGCCGTTGCAGGACGGGGCGGGCCCGTCCTGTGGGCCCTGTCAAGCTGCAGGGGCGAGTCTAACGGCCTCCCCAGCACGTAGTTGAAGAGTTCCTTGGCAAAGCGAAATACATCTTGAGTAGCGTCAGATGTGGCCACATTGCGAATGCGTATGTTATGCCGCCTAGAGCGGTTTTCCAGGTCTTCCAAGTGAAGCTGCAGATCCACCTGTTGATCGTGCAGGCGAATGATCTCCCGCTGCTGCGTTGAGAGTTCCGTTTCCCGCTCGTCGCCCTTAGTCTCCAAGTCCGCCACCCGCTCGCCTATGCCGTCCATTTCGCGTCGCACCTCTCGAATCTCACTTGAGAATTCAGTCTTAAGGGTTTGGATGTCGTCTCTCAGGGTGGCGAAGAGGGACTCCAGGAAGGCCTTCGTAATGGGTTCCGCACCCTCCTCCAGGGCCTGCTCCGCCTTCTTCGGCGCGAGGGCTGTGGCATCCTTCAGCTGAGGGGAGTGCGATTTAGCGAACATCTCTTTCACTGTCTTGCCTCGGGGCGGCCTACTCGTGGACATTCCTCCGTTGTGGGGGCTCAGGCGCCCCTTCCTCCGCTGCCCCCTGTCTAGTCGCTGCTCACCAGACGCGGCGAGTATGCCACCACCCGTTGGGCCCCCACGGGCTAATCTCTCTCAACTCCCCCTCCTCAAGTCGTGGCGTAGGATCGTGGTACGTCTCTCTCGTCCCCCGCTCTGCTCCCAGCTGCAGGCCCAACGTAGAGCCCAAGCTGTGGGATCGGGACCCTCGAGGAGGAAGAAAGTTCGGGCCCCCTGGGAGGCTGGGTGCCGCTGTTATCCGCTGAGGGTCAGGGCCCGCTAGTTCCAATACGTGCCCCCTGGGCAGCGTCTAGGGCCAAACAGCTCCAGGTGAGGGCCCCTGACGCGCTCTGCAGGCCTCCCCAATGAAGATCCTCGGGAGGCTCCGCTCGGTGTACAGGGAGGGAGGGGATGCTCCGGGACCGGGGCCCTTAAGGGGGCCCAACCAGTTCAATATGTGCAGGGCCCAGCAGGCCACGGGCCGAAATGCCCGCCGGGAAGCTCGCTGCCCTACACACCCCCACGCTGCTCCAGGGCCGCCTCGGCGCCCCCCCCCCCCTATCGTGCACAGAGGCCGCGCTCACCTCCGTGGTCCGGACAGCGCCCAGGGTCAAACAGCTCCAGGTGAGGGCCCCCGATGTGCTCTACAGGGCTCCCCCAGTGAAGATCCTCGGGAGGCTCCGCTCGGCGCCCAGGGAGGGAGGGGACTCTCCGGGACCGGGCCCTCACGGGGGCCCAAACAGTTCAATGTAGGCAGGGGCCAGTAGGCTTCGGGCCGAAATGCCCGCCGGGAGGCTCGCTGCCCCGGACACCCCCACGCTGCTCCAGGGCCGCCTCGACGCCCCCCGCCTCTCGTACGCAGGGGCCTCGCTCACCTCCGTGCTCCCTGCTTGCTGCCGCCGCCGCCGTCCTCAGCTATCTGTAGGGCTGACTCGCTCGTCTTGTCCTCAGGGCAGTTTCTCCACCTCGGCCTTTCCCCCGGCGGCACCCGTAGCCGGCTCCGCACCTGGGACAGTAGTTTGCGGGCGGGCATCGTCGCAGGCCCGACTGGGAACTTCCGCCCGGCTGCGCCCTCCGTCGTACTACGGCCTCGCTTTCAGGACGGATGGGGGGATGGGCTCTCCACTCCTCCGGGCCGTTGTTCCGTGGCGCTTCTGTCTACGGCGCCCCACGAGGCTACTTGCCGGTCCGCTCCGGTGCTAGAACGGCTCCGGCAGCCCAGACCAGAGAGTTCGGTCGAGAAAGGTGCCGGAACCGGTGCCTAATTCAGGCCGTTGGCAGGAGCTGCAGCGAGACGCGTCCGCTCACTCCGCCATCTAGGCCACGCCCCAGTAAGGTTATTTTAATCTACTTTGAATCCCTTATGAGAATGTTCCACGGTTGCAAGGGCAGCCTTCTCACCTTCATAGTGCTTGTATGTACGTCCTTCCATGTACATGCATGGCATGAGAGACTGCCGTTTTTAATCGGAATTAAGTCATTCTTACTATTGATTCTTCTTTTTCCTTCCCTCCTTCCTTTTTACCTCCTTTTGTTTGCTTCTTTTCTCTCTTATTCTTTTTGAACAAGCATTTCTCCTCTCAGGCATATATTCCAAGTACTGATGAGGGATCGAAACGTCGTCGACACAAAGTACCATTACTATTGTAAACATTCTTTGTTCTGATAAAAACAGCACTGGCACCTTATAAAAATAAGTGCCACTAATTGTAACGTATTTGAGGAGCTACTCCGGATATATGTCTGAGTTTTGTTAAACTAATTTGTTTGCTGTCCTGTTTGTTTTTTACTCTATGTTTTTGATTAATATTTATTGAAATCATTCATTATATGATCCTATTGAAAGTGGTTCTAGAAATTACTTGATATCTATGTGCAGTGTAGCAAATATTTCTTTGGAATGGCCCTTTTGTTACTCTATAAAAGATCTTGCAGGTTCGACCACACAGTTCCTTCTTCTGATTGTTCAGTGTCAGTCACTTCAGACTCAGAGGTGTCTCTGTGCTCCAATACTTTGCAGTTCTTATTGCTTCTCCGTTCACGTCGTGGTGAGTCATATTTTCTTGCGAATGTTTGTACTCTTCCCTGTTTGTAGTCTTGTGTGTCCTTGTCAAACTTCTCGTTTGTGCGGTTGAATTTTTCGCTCATAGGTTAGAGACTTTTTTTCATTCCTTCTTTTAATGTCTCTTTCTGCTTCCTCTATCTCCTTTAATGTTTTTTCACGATCCCTCCATGCAAATTTCACCAAAATTCCAAGCATACCTTTATCAGTTATCAGCGATCTTTAGTTGATATAAAAGGAAATGCTTTATTGTAAGTAGCATTGGGCTTCAAGGGTTCACTAATTGGCTTTTGGGCTTCAGCCCCCCTAATCCCAACATCGACGTTTCTGCTTTGCTCGTGGCTCGACACTATTGGGCAACTCTGCCCCCTGTATCCCTGCCTCCTCACACTGTCTGTTCTGACGCATTTGCAAGGGTTTAACATAGTTTTTCCATCTCCTGTTAAAGCGAGGACGCCATTACTTCACGCCTAATGATGCTTGAAGGGAGATGGACAACCAGAGTGTAAAGTTTGTTGACTCGTTTTCTGTGGTGCTGTCTGAGGCCTGGTACAGCCTAGCCACATTGAACGAGCACCAGGTCAACAATAGCTGGTCACATCACAAAAGGTGAGGCTTAATGGCTCAAATACGGCATTTTGTCCCATCTCCAGGCTGTATGCAGATTGCCGATGTGCAACAAGTGGACGTTAGTCTATTAATTATCTTGATTGGTGTTGCTCCTGGTACCTTCAGCCACCCCCACCCCTTTAACCTGACTGTCCCTATTGTAATTGCATTTGAATAGCACCTAAAACCTCAACAGATGTCGAGGAGCATCAGCTGAAGACAGCACGGTATGCCATGGGGTAGTGTTTGGTTGAATGTGTGTTGAATTGCTTTCATGTCTACTCTATTTGGGAAGTCTTTTGGGGTCATGCATGTCTAGAAGTGTGCTTTTCAGTGCTTGTCGGTGTGATGGTGCGAAGTAGGATCAAGGAGTTGGCAGTGGCTGAAGCTACTTTGTTGTACAGGCCCCTGCACAATTTGTGGCCGATTATCTTGGAAGGAATGCACCTTCTGACGTAGATACACGTTCTGTATAATGTTAGTCACTGGGGAGGCGCAGGAGGGAGGTGGGAGCTTGCAGAAACGGATGCAGAGCGCTAAGTCAGCCGTAGTGCAGCTTATTATTATGTAGCAAGAGATGAGGCACAGCAGCCACAATGTTCTACAACATAGCCAAAAGTTCTGGCTAAACACAAACTCCAAAGGCGAGACATATTGGCTATGCCAATGCTTGTTATAACTTTGGTGCAGTTTGACGAATCTTATCTAAACTTTTAAAACAATTGTGTCCAGACAGCAGCAGCGATTTGCATTTTTAGGGTGATTCGTCAAGCGAGGGCCAAGAAAAAAGCGGCCCTAAAAAGCTTTTTCCCCATGCAATTTTCCATAGGGATTTTAGATACGACTACAGCCCGAACCGCTAAATGGAATGACACCAAATTTGGCTATATCTTGGTCCAGAAAGAGTGCTGTTGTAATCTTGCTTTTCTTTTCCTCCCTTTCTTTTGGTATGTTGTGCCAGAGCTTGCCTCAGAATGTTGGCATCCCTCTGGCAGTCTTGGAGAGTGGGTGACAGAATAAAGACTATTCTTACTTACATCTGCCTCAGAGTTGCTTCTTTACAACAAGTGCTTTTTGTCTTTTAGTGTAAATCTGTTCAGTAGTTTTGGAGTTATTAAATGGAAAAAGATTTTTGTATATCTAGAGACACAGATCCACCACATATTACATCACTCATGACATCTTCTATGACATCACTGATAATATCACTGCAACATTTGAAGTAAAACTATAGATGAGAAAACTGTATGGCGGAGCAGTCAGTTATAGTTACCTTAGGGCATGACTTCTAGTTACTTGAGATAACTAGAATGGAACCCACAATGGGGCAGGAAAAATACGAACACAAAAAAATAGACAAAAATACAGCAATCCCACTGGGGCCGGGCCGCATTTATTTATAATAAGCTCCAGGGTGTCTACCCCCGGGGATGTGCTTATAAAGAGAGGAAGGCCTGTGTGGGACTCCTCCCTGAGCCATTAGAGGCCCCAGCAAGCCCACCCCCTGGGCCGATGTTATTTATGGTGAAGGGGGCAGTGCAGCCCACCCTCCCTGAGCACAGAAAAACCCCGGGGCCAAACATTTCCAAAATGAGGAGGGGGCCACGTAACACTAACCCCCCCCCCCCCCCACCCCCCCCTTCCCCAGAACATCCCCAGGCCGATTTCTTTAAGGAAGGGGGCGGAAGCAATGTTGTCTCCCACTGGATGCGGGGAGTCAGTCCCCACCGTGTCGCCCAATGACATTGTGGTGGGTGCCCTGGTAGGCAACAGCGCACCCACCTATTATTGTAGTGGGCCCCGGAAGAAGGAGTCCCCAGGGCCAAAATGAGACTTGTGCCGCCCCCCCTTGAAACTGTGCCAAGGCCTGAGGGATCAGGTCCCCGTGGCCAAAATCGGTTTGGGGAGGGTGGCTACGTGCCCCCCCCTCCACATAAAATTTGCTCCTGGCCCCGGGGGATGGGGCCACAGGGCCGAAATCAGTCGAGGGAGGGGGGCATGTGCCCCCTCTCCCTCAAAATTGCACCAGACCCCGGGACATGTGGTCTACCGAGCTGTGTGCCCCCGCCCCATAACATTTACACTGGGCACTGTGCCGATGGCTACTTTGGGGCCAAAATCAGCCAAGGAAGGGGAGCTACATTTCCCCCCTCCGTAAACAAGCAAGGTGGGCCAGGGGAATGAAGATAATAGAGTGGCCCTGCAAGATGAGATCCCACGGGGCCCAACAAATAAGTGGTCCGGGGTCAATAACGGTTGGGGAGGGGGGCCCTGCCCCTATAATTCCATTTTATTTTTATTTTTTTTGAAAAAGGTCCTTGGGTAGGGGTCCTTTGGCCTTGCGCAGCATGGGGTTTGCTATATTAGAGAGTGTTGGCTGCAAGCCGCGCAAGGTTGAAGGTTGCATTTACGTATGGTAATTATTACTTTATGTTTTTAAAAAAACCTGCAATTTTACTGAAAAAGACAAAAGGTTGAAGGAACATTATAATGAGATGTTATAAAAGGATCTGTTTAAAAAAAACTTCAAAAGTCCCCAAAAAAAACAAAGGTTAATGTAAAGTTATAGTTTGATGAATTTGTCTGTGACAACATTAACGTTTTGAACAAAAACTAAAAATACGTGCTTCAGCTGTTTATCAGCCTTATTTTGCCATGAAGTATTAACACCCAAGGATAATAGCACATACATTTGGCACCGGATTGATCTTAGTCTATTTGGAGTCTGCAGGATCTCAAGGTTATTAACCTGGGCTTTCTGAAGTGACATATTAACAGGTGCAAAGCATGCAAATACAACTCTATATATTGTAAGCCATGCAAGGCTGGTGTATAGTGATGTAGAGTACATCAAATAAACTTAGCTTATAGACAGAAAACCTTTCTAAAATCTACCTCAAAAACAGTAGAGGTTCCTGGTCCAACATTGCCCCATGGTCATTTGAAGGTTGATTATAACTACACCCTCGCCAACTTATTATCTTTCCCCAGCTAGAGTAGGACTCTAAAAAAAAAATTTCTGGTTTTGTTATTTAGTGCCCCCATAATTTCACACAATAAGATGCAGCCACAACTAATTGTACCTAGTAGACAGCCAGTGCACCCGCTACTTCAATGAAAAAACTGGCCAATTTTAATATTACACCTGTTGCTAGTGTTCTTGTCATCATAATTTTTTTTCGATTTATAAAATCCAAGAACCTCAGGTTTATAACCGAATGCTCTAGTAGTGGAGCACCACGTTTTCACCTCTGTAACTGACTCAAAATCATTATTGTGGATTTAGATGAATTGATGACCAGTGACTTCTCTATGGGGTAGATTCTGGAATGAACCAAGTAAAGAAAGCTGTTCATTTTCGGCCCGCAGAAACAAGAATGAGTTGTCTCCCGATAAACAGAAGAGGTACCAGAGTGAGGCTCACCATGGTGCTTCCCAAAACACGGACACCATCCTATTTGGGTCGACATTTCGAAATATAAAAAGGGCGGTGCCATATCAAATCCCTGGCAAAAATATATATATTTTTAAATTACAGAACGAGTGCTTCAAACCTTCTGTTAAACACATGAGCTCCACAAAAGTCTGGATTTCAGAATTTAACAGAATCTTCTTCTAAATATATGTAGAATATTATTGATAAGGGAAGCAAGTGCCACACTTTATTGATAGAATCACACAAATCAAGTGAACACGTACGATTGAATGGAGAATTCATATGTTCATCCTCAACGTTGCAATAGTTTACATAAGAAATTCAAGCTCAATGACTATCAGAAATAGTCATTTGATTTCTTTTAATGATTATTTCTAGTATTTACCATTGAAACTTCAAAGGACACTGAAAGGAGTCATTTAAAAATACTTCTCGTACAAGAGATAAAGTATTTGAAAAATAAGATTCAAACTCATCCTTAACTTTATCTGATCTAAATTAACTTCCTCTCTAGTTTAACCCGTACGACAACACAATTAACATTTGTTTTGGCCTATTAAGGAACAGAGGGTCTTTGGTGCATGCGCCAACTCAAACAGTTGCTTTAACTAGTCTATACAAGGGCCTTCCAACTGGATTAAAGGTTACTCAATTTGAGACGCGCAAAAGTATTTTGAAGATAAATTCTGAACTCATGAACGTGTTATGGGCGATGGATAAACATGGACTTGGCTATAGTTAAATTGGCATTTTTTCAGCGACTTTGCAAATGTTGCTTTGACATACTCTTGCAACAATATTAAATGTTTTGTCAAAAATCAAAAGATCACACCAAACACCTCTGTAGATGTAAACGCTAATTTTAAGAAATAACTACTGTTGTGACCCATTCATGACAAGAAAAATGACTGCCAGAGCGCAGCTATCCAGACACTCATTTAAGTCAGTCTCTTAATGTACTACAACAAAGGCTAAACAATCAACTCAACAACACTTTCCGAGTTTTGTTTTTCACGCATACCCATCCTTTGCATTTTGATTTGGTTTTAAAAAAAGCTGATTTAATATATATTTGCACCCACCTTGTACCAAAAATTGACAGTGATCGTTGTCCCACCATCCATCAAGGACTCAATGTGGTGCCACCTGGAATAGATAACACTTGCAGATTTGTAAACAAGGTTGGTCAATAAATACTCGACCATTTTGCAGTTTTTCTTCTCAGCACTTCCCTCAAGCCAACGTCCAACAAGACGTTAAAATAGTACTTGACAAAAAAAATAAAAGGAAAAATCAGAACTATGAAGATATTTACTAACATTATTAAGATTTTCTCCAGTAGAATAAAAGATTATAATTTTGTAGGTTTAAAATTCACATTTCAAGTAGTTTTAACATTCTTTATTTGCATTGTACTTTTAGTTGCCATTAGGTGCTCCTGCTAAAACCTAAGAAGAATATTCTCAATACTTCTTTTCCTGAAAGAGTAAAGCAGTCCATCTGAAAGGAGATGCACAACCCGAATGCTAAAAAGATTTTTTAACTTGTGAAATGGTAATTCCCTCGGAGCAAATGAGAGAAATGTTGTATTTTAAAGGATCAAAGTTGTTTACCAAAGTTTAGTGAAACTGACTTGAGGATCAGAGGATGCCCTCATAAAATGTAATCAATTTAAGTCCCACAGACCACAGCTTACTACTGTTCGGTCAACAGTTATAACGTACAATAAGCAGTATCTCACAACAACATCTTCCTACAAATCATTACACAGTAGAAGAAAATGGTAATAACTTCCACATGTCACGCAAGATGTGGAGGGAGGCAAAGGGGATGCAAGAGTAGAAGATCAAGACAGCAGGAAGATAAGACAAGAGATGACAAGAGGGAGTGAAAAAAGTGAAAGAAAGGAAGTTGCAGAAGGGGAGAATTAAGTAAAATGGCAGCAGAGCCAGGATGTGAAGGCAGTGAGAGGAATTAAGGCATAAGGCAAAAAGGGCATGGGGAAGATGAGCAATCCTAAATATATGCAGAGGATAAATATGATTTTAAATTACTCTTACCAGTACATTGGGATGTAAAGTACATCTCCTGGTCCCACCACAGTCTCATAGGCAACAACATTCCTAAAGTTTGGAAACCTCTCATAATCAGGGTTTTCAAAGTCAACCTAGAAGAAGGGATGGAGGATAACCATTAAAAAAGAGGCTGCGAGTGAACAAACTTCACTGAATTGGACAGCCAAGCGAAAAACTGAGAAATCAAACAAGGTCAATACTAAGACATAAGTTGAAAAAAAAAAAAAAAAAAAAAGGATAGGTTAGTAAAACATTTTTTTTTTTTTAAGAAAAAGGGAGGGGGGAACGAGAAAGAAAAATGACAACCACACCTGGATTTATTCAGTTATTGCAATCACCCTCTGTGACTTTGCATGTGCACAGACCCTCAATTTCTAAACTAAAAACAGTGACAAAGGAAGAAAGAAAATTCATGTGCAAGTCTTGCTCTAGATCGATCATTAAGTGATCCACTGCAATGACCATTGATTGCTTTGTGCTGTGTCCAACACAAGGCACCTTGCTCAACGCAAGAAATAAAAGTCAAAATACAAATGGTACACTTTTGTAAAATGCTACTAAGGATTTTGATTCTGCATTGTTTTGAGTAGGACCAGAACACTCCTCTGATCATGCTGGTTAATAACAGCTGTATTCACACATCAGTGCAACAGAAAAGCCATATCTGTGGTTAGACAGCAACACCCTCTGAAGTTAATTCTCAGATTGCAATGATCATACAAACTCAGACAGCAGAGCCATACAGCATATTAAAGAGGTTTAACAAACTGTTCCTCGATTGACAGAACTATCCTCTCAGGTTTCACAAAGGCTTTTGACAGTTTTAGGTCAGTAAAACACAAATGTAAAGATACGAATATCATCTTCTTGGACACCACGGTTTCGCCAGCACATTTATCACATCATCCATCTAAAAAGAACTATCCGATTGCCAATTTTTTCTCACAAACTATTTGATGTTCTCACTGTATCACACTCGCCCATACTGCTGGACACTGCTCAAAACATGCTTATGTTGTCAGGAGTCTCTTCATGAATCCTTGCCCGATGTAAAAATAAGGGAAGTGGCAAGACAGACCGGAAAATGCTCCTACGTGTTGCTTTCAAACCATCCATGCAGTTTTAGAGATGCACTGGGAAATGGGAGGGATATGAAGAGAGAAAGTAAGCCTGTGTTTGAGCTACAGAAGTGGATTGATGAAAGAAGGGATTTGTTTAAAGCTATATACAGTCTCTTGACTGTGCAGTTACGCACTTGATAGCTGCAGTCTAATGGGACCAATTTCAAAACCCTTGAACTGCTTGAGCTTCGCGATTACCTTTGGGAGAAGAGGAACTGGTGAAAAAGTTAAGGTTACAGACCTGTGGTCGTAGTTCTGAATCGTACGAATCTTCACTGATGGCATAAACAATTAATAATTCCCCACTACTTGCATGGAACTAGGAACACCTTTAAATACACTGTCCTTAAATAAAAATTGTATAATGTTCTAAATTTAAGTTAATTTCCTATAGAATTTCAATGCTAGATTATCAGACATGCCATTATCTTTCTGAATACAGGTAAAATGTTGATGAAAATAATTAAACTTCGAGTTTACATCATCTGCCATGGAAAGAAGCCACCATTCAAGATGGAGAAAAAAATGCAGCCTGATAGGCTTACATTGAGAGAGGAGCAAACACAGCCTGTCCCTTCAAGAACCTAGGAGGAACCCCTGCCTGCAATGCCTTGTACTGGCAGTTGCCTGTGAGAGTCAGTTCTTTTTTAAGGACATCTAACTAATATGAAGAAACAACCCAGGAGGAGATGAGTCGTTTAGGACTTAAATGAAGATTCACATGATGTAGAACTAGGAACTTGTGTATGTAACCTTTCCTTCTACATCACATGATCTTCATTGATAGTCATGAATGCTGAATAGAGTAGCAAGCTAAGGATAAATCAATTCCTGGACCGTCATTCACATGGAACAAGAAAACATTTCATTAGCGAAGGAATTTTTAGAATATACTTAGTCTTCAAAGAGTGGCAACAGATTTACTTAAGCAGGTTTCCAAATGTTTCTTGGCCAACTCTGGCTTCAGCTTACAGATCTGTGTCTATCCAGTAGTGTCTTGTAAAAGTACTGGAATATAAGCTATGGAACTCTCGAGACTCATCATCTATCCTTTTACTACATGTCTGGACTGATCTACTATGTACCCTGTTACCTTACCTTACCTTACTTTGCTCTCCACTGATAACCTTCTGCTCCTATGTGCACAAAACCTTTGTTAATCACTCACTTGTTTTTCTTATCCCATGTATTTGTAAAGCGCTCTGATATCTGCAAGGATCTTGTTCGCGCTATATAAAACTTTCAACATAAATAAATAAATAAAATAAATATGTATGGACTTGCAGGTGGTCGCTTTACAACTTTGCAGCATTCGAACATGTCTTAGCCAGGCGGCGGTTGCGCTTTACCTTTTGTTGAGTGAGCCCCAGGTTTACCTGGGAGAGGTTTGTTAGCAATTTGGAAGCATAAAGAAATACATCAAACAATCCATCCTGCGATGGTAAGTTTTGAATTTGCTAAACCTTGTATTAAGGAACGACAGATTACAAAGAGCTGATGTGTTTTTCTGACATTTTATAATTTGTCTAAATAAAAAAGGAGACGCATTTTTATATCTAGGAAATGTAGAGATCTTTGTGCTGCCGTGCAATGGTTAGGAAAAAATGCAGGCAGTGTTATGGACTGATGAATGGGAATATCAGTACTTACTAGCAATACAGCTCAATTATGAGGATAGAAACAGTGAAAGTTTTCTGTTCTGAAAGCGCTTGCAATTCACTAACTCAGAGTACAGAAGTAACTACTATTTAAAAAGCAGTCTTCCATTACAGATGCTTTTAAGGTTGCTTTATGATTTTGGTTTGAAAGGTGGACCAATCAGTTTTGAAAGCACTTTGTTTAGTTCCCATTTAAGTGACAGTCTTTTAATGGAGGGAAAACCTTCTTAAATCCTTCGAGAAAATCTTTTATTACAAGAATTTTCAGAAAATATACTTGTTGTGGTGATTTTCTATATACAGTAAGGGATGCTAAGTGAACCTTTATTGATGAGAATTGTAGTTTGGTTTTTGGCTACATGAAGCAAATATGGAAGAATTACATTTTCTTGACCAGCAATAGCATTATGCCTATTTTAACACCAGTGATACAAAATTGTTTTAATTTAAGTGCGTAGCATGATCTGGAGGAAGGAGGCTTTGATCATTGAAATTATTCATACATTCAGTTGGTAAGTTTGAGTGGCTATATTGCGTGATTTTAAGAGCCACTCTGCCAAATTCGAAGACTGGAGGGACAAATGTAAAAACGGACCTTGAAGTCAGGTAGGAGGTCTGCCCCGGGTGGTAGATTTGTGTGGTGTCTCATGGATAGTTAAGGAAGGTCTGTGCACAACCACTGTCTCTGCCAGTCCGGTGCTATTAAAAACTTTTTCATGCTCTATATCCTCAATTTGTGAATCACTAGCAGCATTAGGGGTATGAGCGGAAAAGTGTAGACAAATTGAGTTGACCAGTTGATTAAAAGCGCATTGTCCACTCACCTAGTGTGGTTCTGGTATCCTGGATGTGAAGTCTCAGCATTTTTTGTTTTGTGCCGTGGCAAATAAATCTAATGCTGGAGTACCCCTCTCTGCAAAATATATTTTCCAGTATTTAGTCGTTGAGAACCCATTTGTGATGACAGATTTCTGCCTCAACATTATGAACTCCTGGTATATGAAACGCTGTGAGCGACAAACCTCTTGCTAGTGCCCCGAGCCACATTGTTTGATTTGCTGAAATGTATTTAAAGGCCTAGCCTGATGAGTAACTTTGTTGCCGTTTTAAAGTCTTCTTTTGCCTTCCACGTTAAACCGGATTTTTTCAGCTAATCGTTATGATCCAGGTATACAAATATCTTTTGTTTTCCCCTCTCAAGAAACTGTGATTTATCCATTAATTTTGATAGGGTTCGAATAACTGATTTTAGACCCATGTGGAGTACAGCATACTGATAGCGGTTGTTCCCTACAAGGAATCTGAGATATTTTCTGTGGGGATGGGAAACTGGAATGCAAAAATAAGCATCATGTAAATCTAGCGCACATAACCAATGTGGGGGATGCGGATATTTTCATTGTTTGAGCAATTTCTCATTCTGAATTGGGAGGACATTGGTAAAGTAGACTTTCTTTTTTGATACCTCCTCTGGTATTGCCTTTGTGTTTGCCTCGGTTGTCGTTGCGGCTGGTATGGCCATCTAAGGGTATGAAGGCTTTGATAGGAATAAGGTCTATCCCTCGGCTAGTATTGCCGTTTGAAAAAAAATTCTGTTCCTCTAATCCAACATCTTTGAATGTCTCTACTTTTTCCATCCCAACCATCTCTTCCTCAGTATGTTGCCCAAAGAGTGATATACTTGAAAAAAGTTCATTCGTAATTTTTAATTAACCGTCAGGTTTTCAGGCAGATAAACGAAGCCAAGACAATCTTCTTAATGCAATCCCATGCCAGAATGATGCAGGTGAGAGTTCAACCAAATCAACTGCCGCTCTGATGGATTAGTTTTAGATTAAAGAGTCTTCTTTAAACATCTCTAGAAAATCTTGTTGCCTATGAAATAGTAGATCAGAGGCAAAAGATTTTCTACCATTGCATACCACCCTGAAGAGCTGCTGCATTGTCATTCTTTAGGTGAGTGGAAGCCGTGCCACAGATCTTTTTCCCTGTAGTGTCGATGCTTTTGTTGTCCCCGTCAGGAGCAGCCATGGAGTCTGAAGAACCATGCTGCCATCTAACTCGCAGAGTCAGGCTTATGATCCATCTCGAGACAAATCAGTATCTTGTTGGGATGGCTTATATTTCTTAAGAAGTCATGGAGTATGGGGTTCAACAGTGGCCAGGTTAAGAAATCTTTCTTCCACAATGTCCAACAGACCTGAGAGAAGTGGTAGAAGATTCTTCGGAGCTGCCTTTGTTTGTAGAGTTTTAAAGAGGACAGAAACAGTTGGTTGAGGCGTACCTATAATGATGCTCAATTTAGTCACTCCTCTAATTAAAGCTTCTTGAAAGGTAAGAATATAGTCTATAGGAGATTCTATAGATGGTGACTGATGGCAGCATTGGAGTGCAGATGTATGCATAGAATCAGTATAAGGTGATCTAGATCTTCATCGGAAATCGAATGCATTAATTCGGGGTGGTGTTGACTCAATTTGTGAAGGAGGCTTCCACTTTCTAATTGGAGACATGGAAGTTCCCTTCGATTCTCTTCTAACTGGTTAGAGAATGAAGGGATCCAATTGTGTCTGCAATGCATCCTCTGAAGGTATTCCTGCTCTCAATGGGTGCAGAGGTCCTTCCCTTTGAATAACTGAATCACAGGATACTTTAGATACTGTGGAATGGGCGAAAGGTGATCCCGACCACCCCAGTAAAGAAAGGAGTACCGCTTGAGAGATTTTCAAAGTTGAGGAAGAAGGATATTACGATGTACAAGTCCTTTTTCTGGCAACGACGGCTGTGACGTGATCTACGCCTTTTAGACAACATGTGTGTCGACAGAGTACTCTGCAGTGTTGAACGAGGAGTACTCAGCGGTGGTGAACAAGCTGGTGGCGTCGTGGCTTGGCCGTTGACATAGATGGAGACACAAATCGTCTCGAAGCAGATTTTGGTGGCGACCATTAAGTGTCGATGTTGACCCTTCTTTCAAGGGGGAGCATGTTGGTGCTGAAATCCTAGATGGTGATGCTGCTGGTCTTTGCATTTGTCACCCCGAGTGGGACAGGTATGCCCAGGCATGGGTCCCGTGCGCTCCATGCCACTGGAGTCAAGCTATCCTAGCTGATGAGGGATGAAACCCCGAAACCGGTCCTACAATGCTTTTTCCAGTCCAGGGAGTACCTGGCCGTTCGGGCTGGACTGTTCCCATTGGGGGCAGGGTCAAGACTGGATTTATATATAGCTGGGTCCAAACTGGAATGGCGAGCAAAAAAATGATGGATTTAGACCCAGATCTCTGTACTGGGATGACTGGGTGACAATGTTCTGCATTCTGTCCATCAATCATTCTTTTTGCCTTCGTCACCCCTAGTAGGACGGGTATGCCCAGATGTTGGTCCCGTGCTCTCCATGCCACTGGAGTCAAGCTATCCTGGCTGATATGGGGTGAAACCCCGAAATCGGTCCTAGGATGCTTGTTTCCAGTCCAGGGAGGATCTGGTCTGGCAGTTCGGGCTGGACTGTTTGTGGCATCCTGCCAATGTAGCTTGTTGCCAGGTTGCCTCATGCATTAGAATACTCTGTACAGGTTCTAAGATTGTTTGATTTAGACTATGTAGGCAGTTAAGCCTGGATCTTTCTACTGCTGACAGCTATCCTGTGGATGGGATCTTATTCTATATTAAATACTTATTTTTACCTTCAACCTACTCTTGAACTTCTTTACATTGGCGACAGGACGGGATACAAAGAAGAGAAAGAAAGGATCTCAACAAGGATATCTTCATTTACTTCATTTTGAAAATTCGCTAAAGGTACTGTAATTATTTATACCTCTAAGCTCTTGTCAACCCAGCAGCCTTTCCTCAATTAAGGAACTACCTTTATGACAGCTTGTTTTTTTTGTACATTTATATCCTTTAAACCACTTCTCATCCAGCGCATTTAGTGCTCTGTGTGGTAGGATATTCTTTTCTAACTTTTGTGACAGCGCTACTTTTAAACTGTGTGCAGCTCCTCTTCCTCTCTCAAGGAAAGCACTTTACATTTTTCGTCACAATTGCTCTGCCCATTTTAAAAAGAAAGCGCTCCCATTTTAAAAAGAAAGTGCTCCGCTTTACATTTGCTGTCTAATCGTATCTTGCTCTGGCTGTTTGGTGGTGTTCAGCGTATCTACGCAGCGCTCACGATTCTGAGCTGGCAGCTTAAAAGGAGAAGTTAACAACACAAACTTTTACCTTGGCATCTTTTAAAAAGCCTCACCGTGTGGGTCTCCTGCTCGAGCACTGCAACGTTCTCCCTCATCAGCACCACAGCGTTCCTTCTCACCGACATCCCGGCCTCGCAATCATCAACGCAGAAGTGAATTCTGGGTAAATTGTCATCAAGCAGGAGCGTCAAGACGTAATCACGACAACGTGGCAGCCATTTTCTCCCACAGGAGCACTTTCGGAGCTATTTTCTTTGTTATTTGGCAGATTCTTCAATTTTTTTAATTTTCTGCTGTCAATTTCACTTCGAGGTTATTCGGAGACTGTGCAGAGTATCGACTGGTCGAACAGACAATTGCAGGGCAAAGAGGTATCGAACTATACAGTTTGTTTTTAAAGCAAAAGGAGAAGACCTTGATATCAAGTTTTTTTTAAAAATATATATGATTTCATTAAGTGGAAGACAACTTTCATTTAAATGAGGAACTCACAGTGGTCATATTTTATCTATGGACTAAAAGGAATGTGTATTATTGTTTTGTTTAACATTATCTGTCCTTACATTTTAATTTTATATAGTGAGTACTTTCCCATAATTTTATTTAGTCTGTAAAGTTGATATACATTTTTTATAATGCAGAATGTGACAGCACCTCCCTTCTTCTTGCAATCTCCTGGAGATCCTCCCATCAGATGGAAAAAATGGCGTAAGGTCTTTGAGAGATATGCAAAAGTTTGTGGAGCCAACTTAAGTGCAGAAAGGAAGACGGCTTTATTGCTACACTGTTTGGGATCAGAAGGTCAGGAGGCGTTTGATCATCTTCCTGAACTACAAGATCAGAATTTGAATGAGTACGAGATTTGCATAGCAATGCTTGATAAACATTATCTCCCTAAGTATCCACTATTTTAGAGAGATACCACTTTGGTTGCAGGATACAACTTGAAGAAGAGAGTATAGAGAACTATATAACTGCGCTAAGAAAGTTAGCATCGTCTTACAAATTTGCAGCCTCTATTGATGAAAGAATAAGGGACCAGTTCATGCTGGGATGTAGCATTGAACGTGTTAGGGAAGAGTTATGGCAGAAAGATGAACCTGATTTAGATGATGTAATAACCATAGCTAAGAGAATTGAGCATTCTATTAAGTGTGTAGAAGTTATAAAAAAGAATGGTGAAAGCAAAGACAAAAGCACTGTTAGTCTTGTGAAAACTTGATTTTGCGCAAGTAAAATGCTTTAGATGTGGCAAAATGGGACATTTTGCGAATGACAGACAATGTCCTGGGTGGAAAGCCACTTGTAGTAAGTGCAAAAGGAAGGGACATTTCTCTGTCGCTTGCAAGGGGAGAGAGTACAAAGGCAAAGTTAGTGAAATTTATGATTTTGATGAGACAAGTGAAGGTGATGAAAATCTTGTTTGTGGTCAAATTCTAGTTCAAGTGGTTTTTGGTCCTCAAACAAAGAATTGTCCTACAGATGAAATTTTAGTTAATGGTCATTCCATTAGGGTATTATTTGATTCAGGAGCCAAAATCACTATTGTAGCGAAAGAGTTTTATCTCAAGAATTTACAAGGAAGAGTTAAAATATTTCACCCTGATATAAGACCACTTGCCTATGGTAGGAAACCTATAGAGTTTTTGGGATACTTTCTAGGGAGTATTGATTACAAAGGAAGGTGTACCAGCTCGAAAATCTATGTTTCACAGAAAGGAGATAACATCTTGAGTTGGTTTGATCAAAAGATTTGGGAGTGATGCTTGATCCCAATTCCTCCCCACTCATCATCTTGAAAGATCTCCCCATTGTTGATACCAATGCTGTCAATGTGAATCAAAACTCTGATGGCTCTTTTTCAGATAAATTAAAAAAAGATTTTCCCAATGTTTTTAATGAAAAGTTAGGTTGTTTAAAGAACTATAACCACCACATCAAGCTAAAGGAGAATACCACACCTATTTGTTGTAAAGTACGTAGTGTTCCTATTGCTGTTAAAGACCAAGTTAAAGCGGAGTTAGAAAAATTAGTTAAGGAGGGTATCATAGAGGAGGTTGAAGCAACTCAATGGGTTGCTCCGATTGTAGCCGCTAAAAAATCGGACGGCTCTCTTCGTTTATGCATTGACCGTAGGGGGTTAAATAAGAGTGTGGTGATAGATCACTACCCTTTACCTAAAATTGCAGATATGTTAATGTTATTAAAAGGGGCTAAAGTCTTTAGCACGGTGGACTTAAGATCTGCATATCACCAGATAAAACTTGATGAGGACTCTAAAGATTTGACTGCTTTTATAACACCTTTTGGCACATTTCGCTTTGTGAGACTTCCCTTTGGTCTGGTGTCAGCTGCTTCAGTCTTTCAAAGAGCTCTGGAAGGTGTTTTAAAAGGTTTAAAAGGTGTGAGGGTATATCAGGATGATATTCTTATTTTTGGAGCTTGTGATGAGGAACATGATCGTAGACTGGGTGATATTTTGAAGCGATTGAGTGAATCTGGCCTGACAGTAAAGATGGAGAAGTGTAAATTTAAAAAGGACTCTATAAATTACCTTGGTCACACAATCTCGAAGGGTGGTATTTCGCCAAAAGCAAGCTTAATCAGCACCATGATGAAGATGCCTTCTCCAAAGAACAAGGAAGAATTAGTTAGTTTTCTAGGCATGGCGGAGTACTATAGTAAGTTTATAAATGGTTTTGCTTTCTTTGTGCGTTGGAATGAGGTCATTGTTGAAGAAAGGGTGTGAGTTTGTGTGGAGTAATGAGTGTGAAAAAGAGTTCATCTTTCTAAAAGGGAAATTAAACAATGCTCCTAAATTGAACAGTTTCGATCCTGAGAGAAGATCTATTTTGATAACAGATGCGAGTTTAAAAGGATTAGGGGAAGTTTTAACACAGGTAATTGAAGGACAGGAGGTAGTCATCTTGTTCTTATCAAGAAGTTTAAGGGGCCCAGAGTTGAGATATTCCGTAGTAGAACGTGAAGCGCTAGCTGTTTACTGGGCTATAAGAAAATTAAAGAACTTCCTATGGGGGAAGTACTTTTGAAGTAAGAACTGATCACAAACCATTATGTAAAATCTTGAAAACCAAAGGGATTGATGCAGTGTCTGGTAGAATCACGAGATGGGTTGTAGGACTACAGGATTACAATTTTGAGGTCAAGTACCTGCCAGGTGTTGAAAATAAAGTGGCAGATGCTTTATCTCGCCTTGTTTCGGAAGAGGTGGTAGATTTGGAGGATGATTGGGAAGGTGAAGATGAGATGGTATGTGCTGTAGGTGAAAGTGTCATGGATAGGTGCAAGTGGTTGGAAGCTTTACAAGAAGATTTGAGTCTTACGGAAATTGAGGTTGATCAAAATTGGTTGGAAGACCAAGCCAAAAAATGATTATTTGTTAGATAAATTTTTGCATGTTAAAGATCAACTATCTGAACATGAAGGCTTGCTTGTTAGAGGCACTAGGTTGGTTCCCCCAATGTCTATTAGGAGTGAGCTCATTTTACTGGCTCATAGTGGACATATGGGCATTTCAAAGACAAAAGAGAATTTGAGGATGTCGTACTGGTGGCCTAGCATGGATTTGGAGGTAGAAAGAAAAATTAGAGATTGCATGGAGTGTGCTTTGAGTGAGAAAGTAGCGAAACCCAAAGTTCAGCCCATGGTCATCAGAACACTTCCTGACAAGCCTTGGGAAGAAGTTGGCTTAGACATTCTTGGGCCAATATATTCAGCAAGATCTGAATGGTATGTTCTAGTTTTAATAGATTTCTTTTCTAGATGGCCAGAGATTGCCATTACTCGTGGCATAGAGTCTAAGCATGTGATAGTTTTTTGGGAAAAACGTTTTGCTAGAGAAGGTATTCCTAACATCATTTTGACGGACAATGGGAGTCAACTTGTCTCCAGGGAGATGGAATCATTTTTGTCTAAACATGGTATAAAACATAAAAAATCATCTTTCTACCACCCAGAGACGAATGGTACTGTGGAGAGATTTAACTGTGTGCTCAAAGAGACAATTAGAATGTCTAAATCTGCAGGTTCAGATTGGAGATCAGAGGTTTTAAATAAGGTTAAGCTTTACAGGTTATCCCCACATGCCACAACGGGTAAAACACCGTTTGAGCTTTTCAGATGTAGGCGTGCCAACACTATGGTTACTCCACCTTGTGTCAATGGGCTACATCTGAAAGCTTCATCTGATAATGGCGAGTGGAAGCTAGGTCAAAAAAGAAAACTTCAGGCTAGAAAGAGGATTCATGATTTGAGAAATTCGGTTAAAAAAAACAGTGGTGCATGTGGGTGATTGGGTTCTCATAAAAAATCCTTGTAAGAAGAACAAAATGGTATCTGTTTCATTTTTAAAACCTATACAGGTTATTAAGGTTTTAGGCAATGCCATCAAAACAGCTGATCATCGCATTTGGAACTTGAACAGGGTGGTGGTGGTGGTCAAGAAGGACTTCGTAGACAACTCTAAGTCTCCGGTGTCAAGTTCTCCATCTGCAAGTACATCGTCACATCGGGCCATCATTGGTCCTGCCATCGCCAGGAAGTCTTCAAGGATTACACGTGTACCCACTCATTTCAATGATTTTGTTAAATAGTGTTTTTCTTCATTTTGTTATTTGTTATAAGAAGGGAGATGTGTGGCATCCTGCCAATGTAGCTTGTTGCCAGGTTGCCTCATGCATTAGAATACTCTGTACAGGTTCTAAGATTGTTTGATTTAGACTATGTAGGCAGTTAAGCCTGGATCTTTCTACTGCTGACAGCTATCCTGTGGATGGGATCCTATTCTATATTAAATACTTATTTTTACCTTCAACCTACTCTTGAACTTCTTTACACTGTTCTCATTGGGCGCAGGGTCAAGACTGATTTGCATATGGCTGGGTCCAAACTGGAATGGCATGGTGAGCAAAAAACTATGGATTTAGTCCCAGAGCTCTGTATTGGGGTGAATGGAGGACATTGTTCTGCATTCTGTTCATCAATCGTTTTTTGCATTGGTTTTCAGGTCAATGGAAGTGTCTTGAATGCTATCTTTTATCTGTAGATCTCCCTCTGTGGGATTCTTTGCCAGATTGATGAATTTTTACAGAGGAAGGACGAGAGGCAGATCTCTCCAATCTTCTGCTCTTCTTTTGTCCTCATAGCCTGCATCAGACCTACTAATCTAATGGCCTCTGTCTTGTAGAGTCCTTTTAGACATTTGACTATAAACATCACATCCTTTTGCCTGTTGAGATAGTGACAGGCATACCACAAACACTTATGTGCATCAGAACTTGCCTTCTTCCTTTCACAAGAAGGACAGTTGTTAAAAAAAGAGAAGGCATTGCGGCAGAAAATAAATGTCAGAGGTATAGAAAAATAGGTTTACTCAACAGTAAGGATGATCATACATTTAGTAAAACTGGTTTTAAAACTGTTTTCACTAGAAAAGGCTGTTTTAGAGGTGTGAAAAACACCCGAGGTGTTCAGAGATTCTACTTGAAGGAGCAAGAAAAAAAAGAAAGGACCCCCAGGCAACTGCCAGTACAAGGCACTGTGTGTAGAGGTTCCTCCTAGGTTCTTAAAGGGAGGACAGGCTGTTTTTTAGCCACTCTCAATGTAAGCCAATCGGGCTGCATTTTCTCTTCATGCTTTTCATGTTGAAATGTGGCTTTTTTCCATAACAGATAAATGTGAACTCAAGAACTTAATAATTTTCATCAACATTTACCCGCATTCAGAAAGAAAATGGCATCTCTGATATCCTAACATTAAAGCTCCATAGGAAATTAACTTGGATTTAGAACATTCTACAATGTTAATATGAAGGACAATATATTTAAAGCTGTTACGGGGTTCGTTCAAGTAGCGGGGAATCATTCAACGTTTACGACTATCAATGAAGATCCTACGATGCAGAAATATTTTTTCTCTCTCAAGGAAGAAGCAGTGGTTGGTTTGTTCTTTTGGTGTTTTTAAACAAGATAGAGGTGCAGCTGGTTCCTGCAACGACATTCTGGCAGGAGCACAGGTGGACCCTCGACAGCAGTCAGAATTGGAGTGATAGAAGTTAAGACGCCTGTCAGCTGAAAACCTGAGAGGAAATAGCCAGTGGCTTTGTCAGTAGAAGCCTGCCCTTTGCCAGCTGGCATCTCCTAAAAAACGCAACTCTTTAGGATGGGGGCCTGAAAAAAAGTAAAGTGAAAGGGATGCTGATGCTTCGATCTCATTTATTAAACTGGCTGGACACTGATGAGCAGATTTGTGAGAGTTGGCTTTCTACTGTAGTCCTCACCTGCCATTAAAATAAAAGCAGAGAGAACAGCACCTTAGACTCACGGGTCATTTGAGACCAACTGTAGGGGGGAGTCGCTGAACGCAATATTGTCCTTCCACTTCATCTATTTGAAAGGGGACTTCCAGATCAAGCCAACACAGACTTTCAAAGCCTGGGCCCGACATTTTTAATTTTCCAAATAACTGTATTCTTTCTATAATTTATTAACTGCTTTTGTGCCGTTGTTGATAATACCAGGGCACTCAGATTGGCTTTGAACATGCATGACTGGGGTGATACCATGCAGTAGTGACCAGCAGAGTGGTGGGCAGGGGTTAGGGGTGGAGTATTGTGGGCTGTGTGTCAGTTAAAGGAGCTGGAAGGGGAGCCTTGGGGCGCCAGTTAAGTAAGGCAACAGGATTGTTGGTTTGGTCCTTGGCTCACCTCCTTGCACAATGGGGCAATCAGCTTACCTGATACATAACTGCAATGAGAAGAGAGGGGGAGACAGAGTGGCAATTTGGTGTTGACCTGGAACATGGATGGTGCTGCAACATAGCCAGTCTACAGGACTGCTTTCGTTCGGCTGAAGGAATGGGAGAAAACGCTTACGCAAGACATAGCTTCAGGTTCAGAAGCTGTGAGCTCATTGCCTCTGTCGGACATTGTAGACGTGGCCGCTCTGTTCAGCTGGAGCTTGTAAAGACGAACCATGCCCAATAACATTACTTTCCTCCGCCCCCCCAATTAGGAGAAACCAGACAAATTCACCAAACTAATAGTGCCTTGAAGATTCTTCTGGTCTAAGGGAGCCTACAACCTACAAGCCTAGCAACTCTTAGTTCCTCTGCGCAAATGATTAAACCTTCTAACAACTTAACAAAAGCAGAAGCTCAAATCAAGAAAGAGGACCTTGGAATGGAAGAATCACTGCTGCATCAGGAGCTCTGGAACATCATCATTAGAGTAACAGAGGCACCCCAATAGCTCTTCTGAAAACCTTTTCTGCACGGCTTCTCAACAACAAGGACAGAGTGCTTAAGCAGCCTGTGCACATGAACAGCGGTACAAAAGGGGGTGGTGATGGACGGAGCATCTGAACCAATCAAACACTCACACCCAGTCAACAGATCTGGGTTTAATCCATCACCGTTCTTTAGCCCACTCTGCCACCCCAGTTCAGACATGGCTATATGCAAATCAGTCTGACCCTGTGCCTCATGGGAACAGTCCAGCCCGAACTGCCAAGCCATGCCTTCCCTGGACCGGAAACAAGCTTCCGAGGACCGGTTTCTGGCATTACAGCCGTCTTCAGCCCGGCTTGCTTGAATCCAGTGGCAAAGTGAGCAAGAGACTCACGTCTGAGCATACCCTGCCACACTTATGGCGGCCAAAAGCGGTACAAAAGGGGGTGGTGATGGACGGAGCATCTGAACCAATCAAACACTCACACCCAGTCAACAGATCTGGGTTTAATCCATCACCGTTCTTTAGCCCACTCTGCCACCCCAGTTCAGACATGGCTATATGCAAATCAGTCTGACCCTGTGACTCATGGGAACATTCCAGCCCGAACTGCCAAGCCATGCCTTCCCTGGACAGGAAACAAGCTTACGAGGACCGGTTTCTGGCATTACAGCCGTCTTCAGCCCGGCTTGCTTGAATCCAGTGGCAAAGTGAGCAAGGGACTCACGACTGAGCATACCCTGCCACACTTATGGCGGCCAAAAGCGGTACAAAAGGGGGTGGTGATGGACGGAGTATCTGAACCAATCAAACACTCACACCCAGTCAACAGATCTGGGTTTAATCCCCCCCCTCCCCTTTTGTATCGCTTTGTTCGCCCTAAGTGTGGCAGGGTATGCTCAGACTTGAGTTCCTTGCTCACTTGGCCACTGGATTCAAGATAGCCTGGCTGATGAGGATTATGAATCCGAAACCGGTCCCAGGATGCTGGTTTACGGTCCAGGGAAGACATGGCTTGGCAGTTCGGGCTGGACTGTTCCCATGAGGCACAGGGTCAGACTGATTTGCATATGGTCATGTCTGAACTGGGGTGGCTGAGTGAGCTAAAAAATGGTGATGGATTAAACCCAGATCAGTTGACTGGGGGTGAGAGTTTTATTTGCTCAAACGCTCTGTCCATCCTCCCCTTTTGTATCGCAATAAGAGACGGCAGCACAATAACAGCCATTGATTTGATACATAGCATCTGCACAAGAGTGGTGGGCAGTGATATACAGACAGCAACCCCCTCAGGGTAAGATTATCAGCGCAGGCAAGTGTGTAAGGGCCTATGGGCAAGAAGGTCAGGAAGCGTGGTGAGGAGTCACGGAGGTTTGTGTAAGCTAAAGTAATTGTCAAGGGAGGTCCACATTGGTCTGTGAGGGGGGCTCCATGGAGTGTTTCGGAGTGAGATATTGTCAGCACCTCTCAGGTTTGTGATCCAATTTAGCCAACATTTAAAGGAGGCTTTGCAGGTATCTTTCGAGTTGTTTAAGATTATTTTTACACCAGCAGTGAACAGAAGGTCTAGTAAGGCCCTGTCATCTTCCGATAGCGGAACTGCTCTTGCAAAGCCTATTACTAATGTGGAGAACTCTCTGGTAGGGGCGAAGGCAAAAACCTTTGCGATGAATGCAAATACTTTGTCCCAGAAGGCTGTAACACATACACAGCTTAGTATTAAGTGTTCAAGGTCGCCATCTTTCTCATTGCAGTTCCAGCATGTGGCATTGTCTCTGATGTTATGAGAAAAGAGACGCGCCGGTGTCCAAAAAGCTTTGTGGAGAAGCCAAAACTTCTCCTGGGAAAGCGTAGGGCTAATTTTGTGTCTCATGGTTGATTCCCATGTTTTGGACCACTCCTTATCTGAGATCGGTATCGAAGAGTATGTGTCCCAGAATTGTCGAAGCTCTTTATTAAGATTGGAATGCTGTGGGCGTAGTATTTTATAAAGTCTGGAGACCTGGTGGCCTAACTTATTAAGGGCGGCTAAGTAGCTTGGGAGGGAGGATGTGTTTTGGACAGTTTTGCTTTGGAGATTAATTTATTTTAATATAAAAACAGCATAGAATTCTGTAGGTTCTAGGCTATATTTGGATTGGAGCTCTTTAAAAGAGAGCGGGTAGTTACCATTGAACAGTTGATATGGGATGAATATACCTTTATTGATCCAAGTCTCATTATGGAGTGATTTTCCCTTGTACTTTATCAGGTGATTGTGCCACAACGACTCCCATTCAGAACACCTTACATGGTTAGGCAAGTCTTGTATTCTTGAAAATGGGTAATAATGAGCAGCTGGCCGTGTTCGGTTTAGTGGTAAGGGCGGATGCCGGGTCGAGGTTTTTAATAAGGGCTTTCTCAACAGTGAGCAATACAGGAACGTATGCAGCCGGTGGTGCCAGCCAGTAAGATCCCTGCTTGGCGAGAAAGGCAACCTGGTATAATTTGAAATCTGCTAGATTGACCCCACCCAGGGTTTTATGGAGACATAGCTTTATTAGGCTGATTCTAGCCTTTTTCCCTCCCCACAGGAATTTGGAAAGCAGATTGTCCAATTTGTGGAGCATTGTAATGAGATAATTGACTACGGGGGAGATCATCATTGTAATGGTCTCGACTCTTCCCCACCAAGTTATAAAACAAGGGGACCAGCCATCCAGTTGAGATTTAATTTTGTTTAGAGTAACAGATTCATTGTGGTGAAGTGTTTCGAGAAGAGAGCTGCCGAATTCGATTCCCAGGTACTTAATAAAGCCAGTTTGCCATGTAGGCCTGAGGCACCAAGCATATTTCTGGTGCCGTATACGTTTAGGGGCTTCACTTCTGATTTATCACGATTTAATTTGTACCCGGAATGTAGCAAGTATTTTTCAATGGTAGTCTATGGAGGTCTGTAGGAAGGTGGCTACCTGACTATGGTTACCCCAGATTTTTTGCCTTGTGTTTAGCTGGTTTTTGACTTAGTTGGCCTGGTTCCCTGCTAATCAGGGCCCCAGGCTATCTGCTCTCTCTGTAAATGGATTCCATGTACCCTAGGTACATACCACAATTGGAAATGGACTCCTGTCAGCCCCTGTACCATGCACTATAGGTGCACAGGGCATAGGTGCCACCAAGGCCTACCAGGGGCTGCAGCATATCTTTTGCCACCCCTGGCTGGTTCTTAAATTGACACAACTGGCTGATCACTCAGCTGGGGCAAGATGGTGTAATCACCTCTTGCTTAGATATAGTATACCTATATCTAAACCTATATCTGGACACATATAAACCTGTGAGCCACTCTTATGGAAAGCCTTATCAATTCTGGAGGCAGAGTGCGTGGTTTAATGTGAGATGGAGCTCTAGCATGAGCTGAGCCTGTCTGCAGCCGTCGGGAACAAATCCCTAAGCTGTTTCAGGATAATGCCATACCATATACTATTAAGTGCATTATAATCCTCGCGGTTATATAGCAACTTTGGTTTGGCTTTATCGAAACATGTCGTGTAAGGTGTCATACGATTTGGAATACTATCCCCTCGCCAGTTCTGGCGACGGGGATAGCATTCCACCCCTCTAGAGGGGTAAGACATGTTACTTTACTGAAATGCGGTTAATTTCTAAAAGAGCCTCAGATCCACAAAATGGATGCTTCTGCCACAGACACAAGTCTGACCCCCTGAAGCTGACCGAAACTCAGCCAAGGGGGCGGGGACAAAGGGTTTCCTGTCGCAGGGAGGTGTCACACCACCCCAGACAGGAGTTAGTGGATTGTAGCAGGGAGGTTTGAAAGAAACCAGACACTGCATGGGGAGCACAAGGCTGCCCCTTGCATAATCCGGTCAAACCGGTTCTGGGGCACACCAGCCCCAGTCCCAGCGCGGCCTGGATCAAAGGAAAGTGGTGTATCCACCCCCTTCCTGGGTCCCACCCATAGGAGGGGACCTAGCAGGTAATCCAGCCCCCCAGATTCGAATAAGAGTGGGAGCAGTGCCAATGCACTTCAGATTATCCTGATGAAACATAAGAAACGAATTTTGGACCCTTCGACATCCTACTCAACGTAGAAGACTGAAGAATCTCCCTTGTGGTCAAGGAGTGACCACCCTGTGCAAACAGGCACCATCCAGCACCTCGACGTCTGCTTTGTTGCAGTTCCCGCCGGAACTCGAGCGACAGATCGACGAGATCAAGCTTGCCTGCCTTCTAACAGCCCGATTCACAGTCCCTGCAGAGCTGAGACACGTGGAGGCGACCGGAAGCGTGGGGCACGCCATCTTGAAAAGACCACGAGACGCTGACCGTGCAGCCCACGAGTGACCCTCGAAGCTGTACACCGGGGTTTGAGAAGCCCCAACCCTGAGCCACTCTTGCACCGAAGTTCAGCCCTCCACACTCGACGAGTGCTGCGTGGGGCCCTTCTGCTTCTTTTGGCTCAACGCGTTGGCCAGTCCCTTGCCAGCTGGCTTGTGGCCCCTGTGCCGACGAAAAACGAAATATGACTTGTGATTCTGGTTGCTCCAGATTTGCACCCACTCCCCTGAAAAGGAGTACCCACTCTGACCCTCCTGGTCAGAGTGAGAAGCAATCTCCCGGTTCCGCGTGGATTGCTTTTGCCAAGTGTTGTTTGCTCCAATCTTGAAGCCGACAGCGCCGACGGCGAGAGCCTTCGTGGGACAGATCGTGACCCGCTCCTGGACTTCGTAGATGCCCCAGAGCCCACGTGGCAGCGGAGAGAAGCTACTCGACAACCACCTGATTGCGCCCGACATTGCCTGGTTTCATCCTGGTTCCACCCTGGTCACTGCTGAGTGACCCAGACTCTGTCCCCTCTGCTTTCAGGTACTTTTCGACTTCGATCCACCCTTGGATCCCACCGGACACTTCTCCTTCACAGCACCTGCAGCCTCTTCAGCTTCAAGCACCAAGAACCAGCGTGACAAAACCCGACACTACTTCGACCCGGTGCACCCGCTTCCTGTGGGTGAGGTAACATTGCAACGCCGGTGTTCCCACACTGGTACACACCTCTAGGGTCTGTGTCTTAAGTTTTGTCTTTCTAGGTTCAGCGGAAGTGTCCTAAAACTCTATTTGCTTAACTTTTACGCACCATTGACTTGCATTGGTGCATGCGTGTGCTTTCAGCACTGCACCCGAATCCCGCAGGCTTTTCCCGACTTCAGCATTGCTTGTCCCGACTGCTCCCAGCGATTCCCTAGGCCATAGGCCTAACCACTGTTCGATTGGTATCTCTTATACCACTTTCTTAATATATGGTCTGAGTGGCCCCTCGCCCTCATCCATAATTGTGCAACTTTGTATGTTATACTGTGCTTTTGATTTAACGCTTGTGCCCCTTTGTTCATAAAGAATACTGGGGATTATTTTAAGTAATAAATATATATATTTTTATAATATATACTTGTGTGGTGTCCTTTCATTTGGTATTACAGGACTGTGATTGGTAAAACAGCTCGGTTAACACGACCTCTTGAGTTAAGCCTTTAAGGCTGCTTAGTCTATGCTACCCTTAAGATAGCTTGTCTACAAGGTTGACTTACAACCAGACACCATAAGGGATTGTTTGGACTGATACAAGGTGATTCCAGAATTGGAAGCATCATATATCAGGCCAACTTCTCACAAGGTCTCTGAATTCTCTGTCGCTATTAGAATGTCATCAGCGTATGCAGCTAGTTTCACCTGTGTGTCCCCGAAGCTCACTCCAGCTATATCCATATTTTGTTTTATGTCAGATAAAAGAGGTTCGAGGGCCAGTAGAAACAGGGCCGGAGATAGAGGGCAGCCTTGCCTGGTGCACTGTTGTAAACTAAATGAGTCTGAGAAGGTGTCATTGATCGCGATTCTAGCAGATGGCGAAGAATAGAGGGCCATTACCATATGATGTAGGAGTTCCCTAGATTAAAGGCTGTCATGCAATGGTGTAAAAGGGCCAAGAGACTCTATCAAACACTTTTTCAGCGTTGAGGGTTATGGCTACCATTGGGGTGGGTGTTATTTTGGCCTTCTCCAGGGTATGGCATAGAAGCCTTGTGTTGTCGTTGGACATACGTTGTTTTAAAAATCCCACCTGGGAGTTACTGATTAAATTGGGAAGAATGGCATTAAGTCTGTTTGCTAAAATTTTCGCATACATTTTGCAGTCCCAATTTATAAGTGAGATGGGCCGATGGGGGTCTTTACCTTCATTCGGGATAACTATTATGGTGGCTTCGCTCATTGATTCCGAGACACTCCCAGAAGAGGCCAACGAGTCTAGGAGCTTTAGAAGCATGGGGGTGAGTGACTTATCGAATGTTATGTAGAAATTTGCAGAAAACCCATAAGGACCTGGGGTTTTGTTACTTTTAAGTGATTTAATGGAGGTCAGGATTTCTGTGTTCTATGCTGGGGGACGCTAAATCAGAATTATCTTCATCAGAGAGTTTAGGTAGATTCAAGGTGTCTAGGTACTTAGTACCAGCGACCGGGTCAAATGTCATCTTGTTCTTGTAGATGTCTTCATAGAAGGATTTAAACGTGTCAACAATTTTCCTTTGTTTGGTGTGTGTATTATTAGCGGAATCTTTGATTGATAACATGGTGAGCAATTTTTGCCTGTGTTTGAGATAGGACATGAGCAATTTCCCAGCTTTATTCCCTTCGCAAAGTTTCAGGGCTTTGAACTTATTAACCCAAACACCAGCACGCTTGCTTGCTATAGTGTTATATTCATATTTCTTTTTGAGCAGTTGCTCTAGGACAAGTTTGTTGTCTAGATCATTAAAATGGATGTTCTCTAGCGACTTGATGTCTTTCTCGAGACTATCAAGATCAAATTTAGTTTTTTATTGGTCTTCGCTCTGATGCCAATAATTATCCCTCTAATCGTAGCTTTTAGGGCGTCCCAAACTGTGGAGGTCTTCATATCAGGGGAGTATTTAGTGATATGTATTCTCTTATAGCGTTTTCTATTGATTGTTTGCTGTCAAGATCTGATAGGATTTCGTCACTGAAGAGCCAGCGTTTTGGGGGTAAGATGGAGTTGGAGCCCGTAAGTTTGGCGTTAATGCAAGCATGATCAGAGATCAGCTTTGGAGCAATATCTGTTTCCTCGATGAGGTGAGTGAAAGGGCTAGAGATTAGGATATAATCAAGTCTTGAATATGAATTGTGTGGTGCGGAGTAAAAGGTGTAGTCCTTCCCGTCAGGGTGTTTGAGTCGCCAAGAATCTTTTTAGTAAGAATTGGATCATCATCTCTCAGCAGGTGGGTAATCAATAGCCAGCCATCAGTGTCATGTGTGTGCAAGGTGACAGATAAATTCGTTTTTTTGTGGATTTGGGTGATGTGGGTTGGGTGATCATGTAGATTTGCGGAGAAATAGATTTGCGAAGAAATGTGGTCTGCCATTTTCGATGATTTTGAACTTTGAAGGTCCTGCAAAAGAAAATTGAATGCCTTTCGCCTTCAGTTTATCCCTCAGAAGAAGGAATCCTTTTCTTGTTTCGACGGTTTCCTTAGAGTAGTCTTGGGTGAATATTATGCGTTGACCTTCCCATTTGACCAGGTGATTTTTCCTGGCAAACTGCAGGATGGCCTCAGTATGCTGGTAATGGAGAGGTTTGCAGATCATGGGACGAGGGCCGTTCTTGCCCTGGACATTGAAGGTTGGTATTCTGTGTGCCCTGTCTAGTTCCAGGCCGTGTTGAAAGGTGATCCCAGTGATCATCGGAATCCAAGCTTCGAGGAAGGCCACACAAGAACCTGCGTCTTTCTCTGCATTCTCTGGAACACCAAATATGCGAACGTTCCCCCTCCTATTGCGGTCTTCCAGTTCAGCGTTTTGTCGCTTAAGGTCATCCGTGGTGTTTTGGAGTGGTTTTATGATCTTGGATGACTGGGTAGTCTTGTCTTCTACATCACTTATGCGTTGTTCCGCCTCATTGATGCTTTTATTCATGGTGCTCATATCCGCCCGGATTGCTGTAAGTTCAAGTTGCATTGTGTCCGTGTTGCTTTTGGTAGATTTAGCTAGGTCATGGACTTCTGCTAACTTTAAGATCATGCACATAGTACTGGTCAAGTCTGACCTGGCTTTGATCGGAGATTCTGAAAGAGATGGTTCCGGGCGCACCTTTTTGTTGTTGGTTCTAATTTCTCTGTACGCCATTGCCAGGCTCTGAGGTGTCGGTTGCGGGGAAGAATTGGTGAGGCGGATGCTACTGGCGAAGTGGAACACCGTCGACCCCCAGACTGGCGCGGAGCGGTACGGCATAGAGGAAAGCGGCACAGCCTAGAGGAGAGCGGCACAGCCTAGAGGAGAGCGCCACAGCCTAGAGGAGAGCGGCACGTCATCTCTTCCAATATTGTGCAATAATAGACTGGTGTAGGTAAAAACTGCACTCTATTCCAAAATTTAAAAAGTATTGCCATAGACAAAGATGCAATGTATTTATGTGCAATTTAAAAAAAATATACGGTTGACAGTGCAGTGTTAATATTTCATTTTTCTGTGCTATGTACATCAGTATCTGTCCGACACAAGATACTAGGATTAACAAAATCTTATGATCATTAAAGTCAGGAAAACCCTAGTGTATAATGCCCACCAAGTCTTCAAAGGATCTTCTAACAACCCCAAAGACTTCATTAAATCGACAGCCTTCAAAGACATCAATTTAGAAAGACTATTCATCAGTTTAAACACAATTATCACCATTCACACCTTGGGCGGCACCATTAATCTAAGGCCAAACGTTACATTTGCTGTTAGTGCAGTAGAGAATACAAGGTAAATTCAGTACATTTGTCAAGCAAGTATATTTGCACAGCTTATACCCAGCATCCATTGTGCCTAATCTACTGTAGGCAATGACACCTCAAGAGAACTATGTTAGCTAGAACATGCATTACACATTTTTTCAATTATCCTCGTGATTTAAATTCTGCATGTCAAAGCTTGGGTCAAAGGGAAAGATAAAGAAGATGAATTACAGTTCGGTGTGCAGGAGCCTGCATCAGTTCAATGCACATAGCTCACTCACCTGGCTCTGTCTGTCACAGGGATGGTGCACAGGGTACGGATAGAGGCATTCAAACTGATCGGGTGGAAACAGGATACAGCGCTTAAAGCCCTTTATCTGGGCGAAGAAGTTCTGCTGCTCATCGTAGTGGGCTGGAGTCACGTTCCCTGTGCACAGCGACAGACCAACATGGTCAAAATAGGCTAAGACGCCAGTTCCTATACTTGTCCTGCATTACTGCTTGTGATGAAACCTGGTCTATCTTTCAACAGATACTTACTACAACCCTATTTGAATTATCATTAACAGAGCCATTAACAAAGAAAGTTGTAACAGATTAAAAGGGGGTTAAACAGTAACACAAAACATTTTAAACAAGAAATACAAGTACGAAACTGTAGAAGGAAAATTATGCCCCACTTCATTCTGACAATGCCTTTCATATATATGCTTATATCTATGAAGCATGTACAGTGGAAAAGGAAGTGTCCTTCAGTAAAGATCACTAATGGGGAAAGGATCACAAGATTGTTTTAAAGTACAATCATTTAACAATCCTAGTTTACATCACCAAATGACAAATTTGTTGCACAAAGCGTTTTACCTCTTCAAACATGCCATTCTAAAGCAGCAAGAAGAGTAGATGCCCTTTGGTTCACCTTTAATTTAAACAAAAAAGTTAGTATCCCCTTTTGTATGGTCTGGCTTGAAAGCCCAACAGTTGTTAGACAATTGTACGAACATCACTGAAGAGGGGCTTTGGCGCCACCCAGGTTAGCAGCCAGGAGTATGTTCTGATTGGGCAGAAATGGAGTGTTTCCACTATAAAGTACCTGCATTTCACGCAGCTGTGATCAGTTAGTTTATTAATCCAGCTGCCTGAGCTTGAATTTTCAGGGGCACATATCTGACATTGTACAGCTATTAAGGTATCTTAGACAGCTAGATAATGTATAGTATTCGTCTCTGGCAGCAACACAATATTATTCTACAGATCTACAGGTCTTTGCTTCCACAAATTAATTCACATGCTATTTACTTGTAATGTTTCACGTTAACAAACAATATTCCTTTAAAGCCAGTCCTATTGGCAATACCAATGCTTCTTAGGAAACTTTGCAATGCTGCCCTCTACACTCCCACGCGCTTTAGGTGTTTTCAGATGTTACTGACAGCCAGCCTTTATAGAGAATTAAATGGGGCGTGACTGAGCATGGTTAAATAAGCATATGTTGTTTTAAAAAAGTTACTTACACTAGATCTGCAGCAGTGGAATTTTTAATGAACTCATGAACAATGTACATTAGAGGAATTTTCAGTAACACCAGATAGAGCTAATCACAGAGGCCCATAAGATCAATGAAGGAACGCAGTTGAGCACATGGATTACGCAAACGTCCGCCACAGGAGCTAATTATTTCTCTGCATCCCGAGCTACCCAAAAAACATGGTCATCTGAATTTTTAGGCTTGCGAAATATATGGAGTTTGCAGCCCGTGGTGGCTAAATCTTTGTAGCTTTCGGTCACTGCAACCCTTTAGGAACATGGCCGTCTGGGTTGCTGTCCCAATACGGACCCATATTGGAAACCCATGTAAAGTGCCCCAGAAGTGCAGTCCTTAATTGCCATGGCTAAATGGCAACATTTACTTATGGAATCATAGAGCTGTGGCCTCACAGTTCTATGGGGGCCAGATTGTGGAGGCATGGGGACAATCTGTCTCACTGCTCCTGGATATGCCTTGTGGGAAGCTACACTACCTGAACTCATTGACCTAATACAGTTTCCAAGGCTATCATTCCTTAATGTCACAGCCCTCTCTGGAGTTCGAGGACAACTCTAATTGGCAGAAACCTTCATAGCACAATGTATTGATCATCAAATCTAGTGTGGAGAACAGGGGCGAACACCATTAACCCTGTCCGCCTTTAGAGGACCAATGCCTACCTGCTGCATTCCACCTCACCAAAGGCTTGTCTCCTGTAGAGGTAAGATGCAACATGTATCAGTGCTGCCGTTGGGGACCAACTAGAAGTCCCACAACTCCTTGATCTTCCCGACCACCAGTGATACTTAAGGACCGACCAACTCCTGCAGTGGGGGGGTGTTACATTTGCTGATATTCTCTCTTGGGGCGAACACCATTATCCCAGTCTGCCTTTGAAAGTCCAATGTCTACCTGCTGCATTCCACGAAGGCTTCTGGGCCTCGTCTTCTGCAGGGGCGAGTTGCAGCATGCATCAGCGCTGCCGCTGGGGACCAACTACAAGTTCCACAACTCATTGCTCTTCCTGACCACCGGTGATATTTAAGGACAGAAGCACTCCCACAGCGAGGGCTGCACCTGGGTCACCTTCTTAACGTTTTTCACACAAAGGTACTGTTATTCAATCTAATCCTACAGTTGCATCACATTTACATCATATGTTTGTACTGATAGTGTTGGAACTTGGAACTAGACTGTTTTACTGGTATCCTCGAACCACAGATGAGGGCGCAGGGGTTACTAAAGTGAGAAAATCTAGGCAAACTCGGAAATCTGCTGGCAAAACTGTGTACATGATCGGGTTGACACCCTATTGGTAGAATGTGAACAGATAATAGCACCGGATTTTATCCCAACGTCCTCGTGAGCTCTAAGCCCCCACCTCTTGCCCCCAATGGAAAAGAGTTGTATAATACCCAGTATGTTTTCAAGATCTATGCAACCGAGATGTAAAACCTCTATTGCTGCACAGATTCCTTCATTTCCCACTTCACCTACTGTTTTGGAACTCAATTTCCTACTGATACTTCAATTTTTGATTCACACTCCGATCCTCTTCCGAGTAGAAACCGTTTTGATCCCCTGCACGAGACGCAGAAGGAGCATACGAACGACAAACTATCTAACAAATGGCAAGTTAACGAGATAAAAGGGGTGGGTGCACTAATACTAACAAGGCTTTCCTTTTTTCACTTCTTCAATGCCTATAAAAGGAGGTGGCCGTATTGAAATCCATGGTGACCACTCGGACCTCTACAGTTAGCCTGCTAGCAGACTCGTCCAGGAGACAAGCCGTCCTTAACATTCAAACACACTTCAAGCCCTATTTAGCCACCTTAATTCCAACACGGACCACCAAATCCAAATTGTTGCCTTTGGCAAGCCCGTTGACAACGTCGGTAGATGGAAGAACTGGTCCTTTAACAAAGCAAAATAATAGTCTAATAACCAACCAGAGCCCACTTCCAAGTGGGGATCGTTATAACTCCACCTATGAGCATGGACCCAGGGGATCATACGGGCATGACAAACAAATTTCCACATAGACAACACCATATACCAATCTCATGTCTATATCACAATGACTAGTATCCCCAAAAATTGTTCCATCAATCGCCATTAGAGACATGACTTTTTAAAAAAATAAGGCGATCCACTGGATCCGCCATGTTTGGGGGTTGTCATTCTCTTATTTGAGACGACATTCTCAATGTGAATAGGTCGCAAAGTGCTAACTCAGCATTTGACAAAGTTGATCTAATCTTGTCAATTTCCTATGTGGCAAACAACTTAGTTGATATTGATCATAGTATCCCTCACCCAAGGCTCCTCTAACATTCAGTTCAAATATGCCGGGATTACAAGCACATCTAACTACTGGACCCAGTACTTCATCACTTAACCATAATGACTGACTTACCGAGTCACCTCTAGACAATGATCTATTGGGCCTTAAAAGCTCAGCTAGTGGTTGCTATCCACACATTGATGCGGCCAGCAGAAACTCAGACCCTCTACTTAGCCCCTGCATCAACCGTCATTGTATCTAATCTAATACAATCATAACCGGCTATTTCAGTCTTGATAGCGCTCCTTCCACTTTAGGTTCCCAGCAACTTTCCAGACACACCATCTCGGATGACCTGACCGGTTTGAACTTTCAAATTCTTTTGAAGCAGCTCTTATGGCTGTATGTACCTGTCCCTATATATAGTATTTGAATGTATTTGGTCTTCTGCCCAACACGGACAAGGAATCTTGTGGACCAGATATTAAGATTTTAAAGCTAACTTCATGGAATGTAGTGGGTCTCAAGTCTAAGATTCAAATGGCTGACTGAATCTCTCTTCTTCAGAATTATGATCTATGCTGCTTTCAAGAAACCTTGTCTTTGGATCCTATTCAAACAGGTTTTAACTTTTTCATCCCTGCCTCCTCCAATCAACCGGGCAGACTCTCTGGAGGTCTTACCTTACGGGTTAGATACTCCCTTCACTGTGCCATTCGAAAATTCCATTTAGAGTCCCCAAACATTTTGGTTATCGAATTAAGTAGTAAAACAAAACGCCCAAGATCATTTTCATCAATATCTATGTAGAAGGGACTAGAAGTGGGGCTCAATCTGTACAATCCATGCACTGGAAAGTTTTCTCGATCAACTTCTTTCTAACCAAAACCCTATAATAGCGGGTGACTAACTCCACTTTTGAACCACTTAATACTGACGGGGTTCAAATGTCCAGCAATGTAGACAGAACTTGGTCCATTCCATCACCAATTCCCCCCCCTCCGCTACCCCCTTTTGCAGGTGGACCCAGACAGCCATGCAGCTTCAGACAAACGCCACTTAAAGTGGAATTAATCGCCCAACTGCCCTGACATGCCCTCTGCTGTTGCCACAGACATCAGCAAATCGATGAATAAGATTGAGGGAGGGCAACTCGACTCAGGTGATCTGTTTATCACAAACCATGCTGTCTTCTTTAATCGTATATTGGGATACTTTATTGTCCTGACACGTTCTAGAAGAGGAACGCCTAACCGGAACCTTTCGTATAATTCCTAAACTCTAAAAGCTTCCTAGTAAGGACCACCAAAGCCAGAGACCTGTTCAGCATACCTATGGTCCGTAGGGCCTACAAGGTAACAGTCTCCAAAGCCAAAAGAAGCTGTAACAACCATAGATGGTCCATCCTAGATGAAGCTTGTGTAGAAAGATTTTATATCATTTTGGGAGATAGACGCTAGTAGGGATACTACACTTGCATGCAGACCTGTAAATGTTGCCCCCTCTACGCGGGTCGAGCATTTCAGCTCCCTCTGTGCCGCCAATAGCATTAATACCTCCTCAAAAATGGGCCATCAGTTAACACTACCCCCTATCTCATTCATTTCCCCCTAAAGTCATGGAGCGTGGCCAAGATGACGGCGTGAGCGGACGCATCCTTCTGAGCTCCCGCCGTCGGCCTTCCACAGCACGGGCTCCAGCCTCACGGAGCCCCTCTTCAGCGACCCCAATAGCTCGCCTGGCATCCCTGGGGGCACAGGCGGTCGGCAGGGGCAGCTCTTGGGTGGACGGTGCGCCCACAGCGAATGTCGCCGACGGACCCGCGGTGCGGCCTACAATCGCGGCCGGCCTTGGGGGAGGAGCGGACGACAGGAGAGGCAGCGGCCGAGCCGGAGGCTCGAGGTTTGGGACCGCCCTACGCGAGGTCTGGTGCGGCTTCGGCGGGTCTGACCCGCGCATTCCTCGGCGCGAAGCATCGGCGGACCCACCGCCAGATTGCTGCTGCGGACCCGCCGCCCGGACGAGGTTGCAATCGATGGTTACGGGGCCCACAGGAGCAGAGAGGTGAAGAGGAGGGGACGGCGGCCGCGTGCAGAGGCCTGCTCCGAATACGGAGGCCCGGCCTAACGGCTGAGTGATTTGCGGTACGGTCTGAGACCGGGCATCGCCCCGGGGGACTATTTAGTGGCACCGAGGCTGGGAGCCCGTGGTCTGGGGGTATTTCAGCGAGCTCTAGGGCGGCTATGGCGGGCCTGGCCAACGCACGTGTGTTGCGTGAGGCAACAGGCAGAGAACGCGCCTGTTGCTGCTGCGGGCCTGCCAGGGGGGCCCACCTGGAGACTATGGCGGACATCGGCCCCGGGCCCCAGTGGCGTAGAGAGGACCGCGTCGTTGCGGAAAATATCTACCATCAGGTGGGGCTGTGGACCCCGGACTGGGATGTGTCTGAAGCGAGCGGAGGCCTGTGGTGGAGGCAGTAGAGTGGAGTAGCGAGCTGCGACTGTGCCTACGGACAACGTGGCCGGGGCAACTCCAGGAGTAGTGCGAGGAGTGGGCCGTGGTGAGAAGCGGAGGAGACACGGACCGTGCCCGGAGTGGACAGAGTTTTTGAGTTTGGGGGTGTCCGGTTGGCGCCGCTTTTGAGGGCGGCAGGTGTCGGCCAACGGTGTACGGGTTTGGTAGCTGGCGCAGCCTAACTATAGGCCTACCGGGGTGTCCACACGCCCGACTACTGATTTGGTGATCTCCACGAGGGGGAGCCTGTTGCCACGTGGCGGCCATGTTGACGGGACCGAGGGCCCGTAAAGACAAGACTGTGAAGGAGATGTTCGCCACGGCCCAGTCGCCCTCGACGGCTAAGGACGCTTCGAGCACTGGAGCACGACGGGGCGACCCGGAGATGGCGGGCTCGGAACCCATCACGAAGGCCTTCCTTGAGTCCCTCTTCACGTACTTGAGGGAAGACATCCACACCCTCAAAAAAGAATTTTCGGACCAGATCCGCGCGGTGCGGACAGACATGGACGGCATTGGAGAACGAGTGGCGGCGCTCGAAACGAAACAGGACAATCGCGATGTCGAAACAGAGGCGCTCCAACAGGAGATTATACGATTGCATGACCAACAGCTGGACCTCAAGGCACACCTAGAAGACCTTGAAAATCGCTCCAGGCGACACAACATACGTATTCGGGGAGTGGCTCGGTCGGACGAAGACTAGGACCTTTTTAAATTTACCAGGGAGCTCTTCAACCTTATCCTGGGCCGGCCGGGGGAGACGGCACTCACGATAGACAGGGCACACAGAGTTGGGCCCCAGCGAACCGGGACAACTTTTCCCACGGACATTCTGGTGTGTGTCCAGGACTTCCGCACTAAGGAAGATATTCTTCAGAAGGCGAGGCAGATGCACCCCCATCTCCTTTCGTGGCCATTACCCGACCCTCTTCCAGGACTTATCGGCACTTACTCTGCAGAAGCACCGTTGCTTCAAGCCGGTCACGATCTATCTCCAGCAACAAGCCATACCTTACAGTTGAGGACACCCGTTCAGGATTGTGTTCAAACTGAACAACAAACTTTACCAACTCAGTTCTCTAAAAGAAGCTTGTCAGGTGCTAGGCATGGACCCGCCGAAGGAGGAGGAGGAAGAGCAGCCAACACGGCAAGGGGGCACGGGAGAATCCTCGTCTCAATGGTGCCAACAACGGGGATGGCGCCGCGTCAAGAAACGCCCGAAGACGGAGATCAAAGATGGCCGGAGGGCAGCGGTGGAAACAGTAGCTACGGACTTAACTTTGCAGCAGCCGGGTTGACTTTTCGTCTAGGACCTGCAACGTTTGGGGTCTACTGTGTTTCTTGGGAGGTCGGCGATGGGGGGGACGGAAGAAGGATTTGACTTCATATACCCGCTAAACCTTTTGACCAGTCATCTGTGAGAGATGATGGACAATTGTCTAGTTCTCTATTTCCTTATTTTCAAGTTTGTGTTTCAGTGGGAAGGGAGATAGAGTAGGGGAGGGTGGAGGGATGGGTGTTGGGGAAAAGGGGGGGGGGGGGGGGGGAGAGACAGGTTTGTACGATTCTGTAGGGGGGGATGGGAGGGGTTCCAGGTCCTAGAGGGTCCACTGAGGGATGAAGATAAGAGTTTTCCAGAGTATTGGGGCAGGGCGCACCAGGTTGCGACTCGGGCCAGCAGGTGAGCTATCCATGAGAGCCGGTGCCGCTTTAATGGTGGGTCTCGGGGGTGTGGAGCAGTCAAGGGTGGGAATGAATCATGCCCCCTACTGAACTACGCATCCTCTCCCTAAATGTTAGGGGGCTCAACAACCCGGTCAAACGGAAGGCAGTATTCTCGTGCCTTGAACACGCGAAGGCCGATATATGTCTCTTGCAGGAGACGCATCTACTACAAAAGGACTGCTCTAGTATGAAGGCGCGTAGCTTCCCACAGCAATTTTTCTCGTCCACCTTGAGTAAAACAGCTGGGGTCGCGATATTAGTTGCGCAGCGATTTAGAGGGTGGGTGCTGCGGAAGGGAGCGGAGATAAAGGGAAAGTTGCTATCCTACCACTTTTCTTTGGGGGGGGTCCGAATTCACGATCTGCTCGGTTTACGCCTCCAATGAGGGACAGGAGAAGTTCTTTCATTCAGCACTCAGCGAAGTGGCGGCATCCACGGACAGACATATCCTCATTGGCGGGGACCTCAACCTGGTGCTAGATAACACCTTGGACAGATCTGCGCCACACACCACACATGCGGGGACCCTCTCTAGAGGGGGATGGCGAGACTGGGGGTAACTGGGTATGGTAGACCTTTGGCGCAGTTTCCACCCGGGTAATAGAGCATACTCATACTTCTCAAGCGCACATCGCTCATACGCGAGACTGGATTACTTTTTAGCTTCTACCTCCCTTCAGGCCTTGACATCTACTGTTGACATAGGGGTTGCGTCCCTCTCTGATCATGCCCCGATTTCCGCGACGTTCCCTTTTCCCCCGGTGACACGACCCACACGCTGCTGGCGACTCCGCGACACGCTGCTACACCGCAAAGACATAATTGAGAAAATAGTAGGCACGATAAAAGACTACTTGCACCATAGTAACACCTCCGACACCATCGCCGGCGACACATTGGGCGGCTCTGAAGGCAGTTCTTAGAGGAGAGTTTATAGCAATATCGGCGGCTGAGGGCAGAGCGAGGGCAGAGAAAAGGGACGAGCTCACGCAAAAGGTTAAGGAGTTAGAACGCATGCATCAAAGGACATGTGCCCCCAGGATCTGGAGGCAACTGACAGTGGTTAGGAAGCAGCTGAGTGCGTTGGACAAGGACAGGGCAGAATTCACAGCTTTGAGGGTGCGTCATATGTACTACATCGGGGGGGGGGGGTAGGTGCGGACGCTTACTGGGCCGGGCACTTAGGGAAACGCGGCAGCGTCACACGGGGAAGGAAATTACGAAACCGGACGGAAGTTTGGCAACAGAGGATGGGGAGATTGCAGCCGCATTCAGTGACTTCTATACTTCCCTGTACACTGGGTCCACACTAGACCTGGCGGCGGGCGAAGCTTTCCTGGACTCTTCCCAACTTCCGGTGCTTACACCGGATCAAGCTGAGCCCCTGGAACGCAACATCAGACCTGAGGAAGTCATCTCAGCCATCTCCAAGCTTAAACTTGGGAAGGCCCCGGGGCCTGACGGCTTCACAGCCATCTTTTATAAGACATTTTGCGCACAGGTAGCGCCTTTGCTTACTACTCTCTTTAACTCCCTTTCGGAGCCGGGCTCGATTCCAGGGGACCTATTAGATGCCACCATTTCTGTTATCCCCAAACCTGGGAAAGACCACTCAACGTGCGCAGCATATCGATCCATTTCGCTACTTAACATTGATCTGAAATTGTATACGAGCATACTGGTGGCGAGACTTGCCCTGCTTATGCCGAGACTGATTGTTCCGGACCAAGCCGGATTCCTCTCGGAGCGGCAAACTGTGGACAATACCAAGAGGGCACTACACTTAATTAAGAAGGCCACACGTACAAAAGGGGATTACATGACGCTCGCTATCGACGCGGAGAAAGTGTTCGATCGAGTCCACTGGCCGTATCTGGAGGAAGTCCTGGTTAGGGCCGGGTTGGGGGGACTGATTCCGCACCTGGATCTTGAATTGCTACTCGAGGCCCTCGGCGACAGTCTGTGTTAAGGGCTGTTCCTCACTCCGCTTTCCCATCGAGCGGGGCACGAGACAGGGGTGCCCGTTGTCGCCCCTGCTCTTTGCCCTCTATATGGAGCCATTGGCGCAGGCCATGAGACTCGCCCCCGCAGTCCGCGGGATTACAATGGGGGCATTCGAGCATACCATAAGTTTATATGCGGACGATGTTCTGCTGGTGCTATCTTCCCCCAGAGAGTCGCTGCCGGCTTGTGTGGACATTCTCGACGCTTTCGCTGGGGTGGCAAGCTTAAAGGTTAATCTGAGCAAATCAGTGGCGCTTGATCTCTAGAGGCGCCCACACGTGCCTGCTTGCAGGGGCTCTTTCCCTTTCCATGGGCCTCAGAGGCTGTCCCTTTTTAGGCATTCAGCTGGCGGCCACCTTACAGGGCACGGTCCGCCTCAACTATGCTCGGCTCCGGCAGACAATCCGGTCCGAACTGGGTAGAAGGAGACACCTTCCGCTATCCTGGCTGGGCAAGGTGGCGGCTATTAAAATGACGATCCTGCCGCAGGTCTTTACGTGTTCCGCGCCATCCCTATGAGGCCCCCGGAGGGCTGGATTTGCCAGACCCAATCAGAATTAGCACAATTTATCTGGAACGGACGCCGTCCGAGGATGAAACTTCGATTGGCGATGCTGCCCCCTGAGAGTGGGGGACTGGGTCTGCCGGATTTGTTGTTATACTATCAAGCGGTGCAACTGCGAACATTGGTGGAATGGAGCAAGTGGGAGTCTGAGAAGCACTGGCTCTTTCAGGACCAGGCGGTGGCGGGACGCACACTTCAAGAGGTTCCTTTCCTGCGACGGCAGCATCGACCCCCTAATCTCTACGCCTCGTATATTACGAGGACACCATTGGAGGTGTGGGATCTTGTGAATATCACGCATGAGCTGACATCGTTCCCATCACCGCTGACACCCTTACTGAACAATCCAGATTTCAGTCCTGGTCAGGATACAACGGCTTTCGCTCGGTGGGGCCCAGCGGGATGCAGGGTACTCTCACACATGTACGCGGCGGAGGGAGTCATCCACTTTGATGCCTTCCGGCGAGAATATGATATGCCCGAGGAGGTGCGACAATGGGCGCTCCATCTGCAGATTCAAAGAGGGGCTGACCGCAGACTCAGTGAGTACGAATATTGGCTGATCACGAGGAAGTCTGATCGAAAGCTCATATCAGATCTCTACCGCATGTTGTTAGGCACATACACACACGTCCACAACTCGGGGAGGGCGAGGTGGGAGAGGGACCTGGGACGCACACTCAGCAATAAAGAGTGGGGCGGCATCTGTTACCGGGCCCGACATTCCGCCTATCACATGGGCTTGACTGGCACCCTCACTAAACTCACTACATATTGGTATTATACCCCAGAGAAGCTCAATGAGATGGATCGTACGCGTGGTGTGTCCTGCTGGCGTGGTTGTGGTGAGAGGGGTTCGTCGGTGCACCTATTATGGGACTGTACTCACCTACAGGGATATTGGAAACAAGTATTAGATGAGGTGGACTCACATTTTGACACGACACTCCCGAGGTTCCCTGCTTATGTGTTGCTGGGCTTACCTAATCCCAATACCTATCCGCTGCGCGCCCGTCGGGGTCGACTAATGGCCATAGCCATGGGCTCTGCGCTGCAGAATGTTCTAGCTTACTGGCGTACCACACACATTCCCACCTTTCAGGGCTGGTTGCACCATCTTTGGAATGTCTTGGGAATGGAGAAGCTGTCCTTGATTGCAAAGGGGGAAGGGGACAAGTACCCAGATCTGTGGCAACCCTTCTTGACTCTGTTAGCCACGGAATTTAGGGAAGTGACCTGTCCCAGATTTCTACGCCTTCTGAGACTATCGCAGGGAGAAGACTCGGAGACATCCAGTTAGGCGATATGGAACAAGTGGATGGAAGTTGGACCTGGAACAGGGGTGGTGGGAGGGCAGTTTGGGGGGTGGTGAGGCTCAGGGAAAGGGGTTTGGTTGCTGTTTTCATCTTTAGACACTGCTATGATGCTCCAGATGGACCTTGCAATCGCGACAGTCAGCCCGCAGTGATATTGTGTCTTTTCCGCACTACTGTCAGCCATTTACTTGAGCTTCTTAATGCTACATTACTGTCATGGTCATGCTTTGCACGAATAATTGCTTGTGTCTGTCCTTTTTTGTAAATAAACAGATTTAATACTAAAGTCATGTACCTTCTTGCTGATGAACAATCCTCATCGGCTACTGTAAGGGGACGAGCGGCAGGGTCGGATGGTGTTCCAGCTGAGGTCTTCAGACAAGGAAGTCTGGGTGTGCTATATTCTAACTATTGCAAATGCCATCGCCACAGGGGTGGCTCTACTCCCAAATCTTGGAAAGTTGCTATTGTGATTCCTGTCCATGAACAAGCATTTACAATGCAACGGTTTCGCCTTTGCAAAAGTTAGAGCTATTGGCATTGTAAATGACAACATTTTTATTTATGTGTTGGTTTTGAAAACAGATAAATAAATCGCATTGTCATTTACAATGCCAATAGCTTAATCTCTCGCAAATGCCACACACACACACACACACACACCCATAGAGTCCCCCCACACGCACACATAGCCCCCCCACACACACACCCACACAGAGCCCCCCACACACACAACCACACAGAGCCCCCCCACACACCCACACAGAGCCCCCCCAGTAAGAGCCCCCCCACACACCCACACAGAGCCCCCCCACAGAGCCCCCCCACACACCCCCACACAGAGCCCCCTCACACACTGCGAGCCCCCCCTCACACTGCGAGCCCCCCCCACACCCACACATCCGCTATCCAAGAGCAAAAGTAAAGGAAAGTGGCCAGGGTGGGCAGGTTAAGCACAGCGGCCCAGTCATGGAGGTAAAGAGGGTGAACGCCTAACACCCCAGAGGGCTTTACAAGACCTGCGACGACCCCCGGATCACGACGCTGCACCTCTGATGACGCGCTCCCGAGATCCTGTCCAATGGCAGAGCGAGCCAGAAACTTTACGCCACCAGCATTTGGCGTTATGGTTCCCATCGTGTGGGG